>NC_044383.1:82135116-82833866 GCF_006542625.1 Nomascus leucogenys | reverse complement strand
CCTTTTTATAACTGAATAGTATTCCATGGTACATATACCACAATTTCTTTATCCATTCGTTGGCTGATGAGCATTTAGGCTGCTTCCATATGAGTTGATTTCAAATTTTATTCCACTGTGGTCTGAGGAGTATCTGATATAATTTCAATTTTATTAAATTTATTGAGACTTTTTTGTGGCCTATCATATCGTTTATCTTGGAGAATGTTCCATGTGCTGATGAATAGAATGTATATTCTGCAGTTGTTGGGCAGAATGTCCTGTAAATATCTGTTAAGTCCATTTGTTCTAGGATATAGTTTATATCCATTTTTTTATTGTTGTTGACTTTCTGTCTTGAAGACGTGTCTAACGCTGTCAGTGAAATACTGAAATCCCCCACTATTATTGTATTGCTGTTATAAATTTAGAAGCTCCAGTGTTAAGTGCATATATATTTAGGATTGTGATATTTAGGATTATGTTGGACAAATCCTTGTATCATTATATAATGTCCATCTTTGCCATTTTTAGCTGCTGTTGCTTTAATGTTTTTCTTTGTCTGATATAAGAATAGCTACTCTTGCTTGCTTTTCGTGTCCATTTGTATGAAATATCTTTTTCCACCCCTTTACCTTAAGATTATGTGAATCCTTATGTGTTAGGTGAGTCTCTTGAAGACAGCAGATGGTTGGTTAATTCTTATCCATTCTGCCATTCTGTATCTTTTAAGTGGAGAATTTTGGCCATTTATATTCAACATTAGTATTGAGATGTGAGGTACTATTCTAATCATTATGCCATTTGTTGCCTGAATACCTTTTTAAAAAAATTTATTATGTTTTTGTTTTATAGGTCTCGTGTGATTTATGTTTTAAGGAGGCTCTATTTTGGTGTATGTCAAGGATTTTTTTTCAAGATTTAAAGCTCCTTTTAGCAGTTCTTGCAGTGCTGACTTGGTAGTAGCAAATTCTCCCAGCATTTGTCTGAAACAGACTATCTTTCCTTCATTTATGAAGCTTAGTTTTTCTGGGATGCAAAACTTTTGACTGATAGTTGTTTTGTTTAAGGAGGCTGAAGATAGGGCCCCAGTCCCTTCTAGTTTGTAGGGTTTCTTCTGAGAAATCTGCTGTTAATCTGATAGGTTTTCCTTTATAGGTTACCTGGTGCTTTTACTTCACAGCTCTTAAGATTGTTTCCTTCGTCTTGACTTTAGATAACCTGATGACATGTGCCTAAGTGATGATAATTTTGCAATGAATTTTCCAGGTGTTCTTTGACCTTCTTGTATTTGGATGTCTAGATCTCTTGCATCTAATAAGGCTGGTGAGGTTTTCCTCAATTATTCCCTCAAATATGTTTTCCAAACTTTTAGATTTCTCATCTTCCTCAGGAACACAAATTACCCTTAGGTTAAGTTTGAATAACTTTTTAAAAAAATTTATTATGTTTTTGTTCTATAGGTCTTGTGAGATTTATGCTTTAAGGGGGTTCTATTTTGGTGTATTTCATAATCCCTAACTTCTTGGAGGCATTGTTCATTTTTTAAAAAAAATTCGTTTTCCTTTGTCTTTGTTGAGTTGGGTTAATTCACAAACCTTGTCTTTGAGCTCTGAAATTCTTTCTCCTGCCTGCTTGATTCTATTGCTGATACTGTCCAGTACGTTCTGCATTTCTCTAAGTGTGTCCTTTATTTCTAGAAGTTGTAATTGTTTTTTATTTGTTTTCTATTTCACTGAAGATTTTTCCCTTCATATCTTGTATCTTTTTTTGATTTGATTAAGTTGGATCTCATCTTTCTCTAGTACCTCCTTGATTAGCTGAATAATTTACCTTCTAAATTCTTTTTCTGGCAATTCAGGGATTTCTTCTTGGTTTGGATCCATTGCTGGTGAGCTGGTGTGATCTTTTGGGAGTGTTAAGGGACCTTATTTTTTCATGTTGCCAGAATTGTTTTTCTGGTTCCTTCTCATTTGGGTAGACTATGTCAGAGGGAAGATCTGGGGCTCAAAGACTTCTCTTCAGACTCTTTTGTCCCACAGGCTGCTCCCTTGATGTAGTACTTTTCCCCTTTTCCTAGGAATGTGGCTTCATGAGAGCCGAACTGTAGTGATTGTTATTTATCTTCTGGGTCTAGTCACCCAGAGGAGCTACTGGGTTCCAGGATGGCACTGGGGGGTGTCCACACAGAGTCCTGTGATGTGAATTGTCTTAAGGTCTCTCAGCCATGGATAGCAGCACCTGCTGTGATGGAGGTGGCAGGGGAGTAAAATGGACTCTGTGAGGGCCCTTATTTTTAATTTTGTTTATTGAACTAGTTTTGTGCTGATCAGCCTCCTACCAGGAGGTGGCACTTTCTTTTTCTTTTCTTTTTTTTTTTTACTTTAAGTTTTATGGTACATGTGCACAACGTGCAGGTTTGTTACATACGTATACATGTGCCGTGTTGGTGTGCTGCACCCATTAACTCGTCATTTACATTAGGTATATCTCCTAATGCAAATGGGGAGGGGTATAACCTGAAAGCCTTGCTTGCTCTCTGTGTGGGGAAGCTTATGGCCTGGGGCAGGTCTGAGCTTTGTGCACAGGCTGCCTGGATCTAAATATGGGGCTGAGTGGGGCACTGCAGGAGTGAGACTGGCCTCACCAACTGTGTGGGAGCTGGGTGAGGCCTGATGCTGCTGGCTATTCCCCACTCCATTTGCAACTTTTCTGCATAGCAGAGGCAGTTATACTCCCTCATTGAATATTACCCCCAGTAGCCTGAGAACCACCCCCACCCCCAGCAGGGGCTACAGCAGGCCCTGCCCAAGGAGAGTGTGAACTCAGCCCACCTAACTCTTCCCCAACCTGATGGTATTTCTTTAACCACCCTGGTAGCTGAACACAAAGGACATCATAAAATTTGGATAGTTTTATGGCCCCACGCATTGCCTCAGAAACCAGAATACTTCTCATGGACAACTTAGGGCAAGCTCAAATCCCACTGCTACTACCACAACTAGTGATTTCTTGCAGGTGCCAACTCCTGGCTAGAGGTCACCAACTCAGGCCATTACAGCACCTTTCGGCAGAATAACACTGTGCCCAGGAAAGAAAAAACAGCTGCTAACACCACTGCCTGAAACACCCTGGCTAACCAGAGGTACTGAGTCTGTCCATGTGACAAGTTTGCTGTTATTAGCATAACCAGGATTGGAGAAAGCCAATACACTAGGATTTTAAGCCTATCTACAACCATGGAATTTCAGAGTCTACATCACTCCTAAGCCACCTCCATCAGAGCAGGTGCTGGTATCCACCGCTGAGAGACCTGAAGACAAGTCACATCACTGGATCCTTTGCAGACATTCCACAGCACCAGCCTAGAGGCCGGTAACCCCACTGGGTGGCTAGACCCAGAGGAGCAACAGTAATCACTGCAGTCTGGCTCTCAGGAAGCCCCATTCCTAAAGAAAGGGGAAGAGCACCACATCAAGGGATCACCCTGTAGGAAAAAATTTTCCAAGGGATCACCCTGTGGGAAAAAATAATCTAAACAGAAGGCCTTGAGTCTCAGATATTTCTGCTGGTGGGAAGTTTCTCACAGCAGATACACAATTGCAGTGCTAGGTGCAGTAGAGAAAGTATACCTCTACCCCAACAGATAGGCAGTCTCTGTGATCATGAAGGACTATAGAAAAGGGGTTCTTATTCCTCCGGGCACACCACTTCAGACAAATCTGGAGCTTCTCCCATGGGAACACAGTATGGATGCACCTATGGACAATCTTCCTGGAAGAGTTCAGGGTGATTGCAACCCCACAGGAGGAGCACTCCCCAGATTCAGGCCTGCATGAGAGGCAGAGTCACAATTCCTCCCTACTTGGAATATCAACATTCCTACAGAATAAAAGAGGTGCCTGTCTCATCTGAATAGCTGGAACACTGTGATAAGAGTGAGGCTGTGAGGTGGATAGCTTTCCTGCTGGCCTGGCAGGGAGCTGAGGTAGCTCCCACTCTTCACCCTGATAAAACTTCAGCACATCTGAGAGCTCCTCCCACCACCTTCATCAAGGCTGGGGCCTCTTACCACCACTGGGTATTACATCTACCCATCTGCCTTAGCTACAACCAGTGCCTCTTCAGGGATACCACCCTTGTTGGCCTGAAGCCTGAATTGTCAACTCATAAAAAATACTGTGGAAAAAAATGAATAGTATGCAATGAGAGAACAAAATAAGCTTCAAGTGATCTCAACTATACCAACCCCATAGAAGACAGTGAACTTGCCTACACACCAAGTACATAACTGCTACAACCAGCATCTGAGAAAGCCAGTGCACAAACACTCTCTATAACTAAGGAAATCATACAGATTCTTCACACCAATAATCAAATTAGGCTAAAATAAATTATAAATATTAAAATTCAATCCTTAAGAAGAAAATTAAAAAAATAAAAAACCACAATCTGATCAAAAATAAATTCAAGTACAACTTGAAGAAATAGTTATCCAAATGAGAGGGAACTAGAAAAGTAATTCTGGTAATATGACAAAACAGGGTTCTAGAACATCTCTAAAGGATCACACTAGCTCCCCAGCAATGGATCCAAACCAAGGAGAAATCTCTGAAATGTCAGAGAAAGAATTCAGAAGGTCCATTATTAAGCTACTCAAGGAGATAACAGAGAAAGGTAAAAACCAACTTAAAGAAATCTAAAAAAAAAATACAGGATATGGATGAAAAAGTCTCCAGAGAAACAGATATAAGAAAGACAAAACAGTCAGAACTTCTGGAAATGAAAGTCGCCCTTAGGAAAATAGAAAATGTAGTAGAAAGTTTCAACAATAGACTAGAGAAAGTAGAAAAAAGAACTTCAGAACTCAAAGACAGTCCTTTCAAATTAATCCAAACAGACAAAGACAAAAAAGAATTTAAAAAATGAATAAATTCTCCAAGAAATATGAGATTATATAAAATGGCCAAACCTAAAAATAATTGGTGTTCCTGAGGAAGAGAAGACTAAAAGTTTGGAAAACTTATTTGAGAGAATAATTGAAGAAAAGCTTTCTTGTCCTTGCTAGAGATCTAGACATCCAAATATAAGAAGCTCAAAGAACTTCTGGGAAATTCACGGCAAAAATATAGTCACCAAGGCACATAGTCATTAGGCTATCTAAAGTCAAGATGTAGGAAAGAATCTTAAAAGCTGTAAGACAAAAACAACAGGTAAACTGGAAAGGAAAAGCTATCAGAGTAATACAGATTTCTCAGCAGAAACCCTACAAGCCAGAAGAGATTGGGATTCTAGCTTTAATTTCTCTTTTTTTTTTTTTTTTGAGATGGAGTCTTGCTCTGTCACCCAGGCTGGAGTACACTGGCGCTATCTCAGCTCACTGCAACCTCCACTTCCTGGGTTCATGCCATTCTCCTGCCTCAGCCTCCCCAGTAGCTGGGACTACAGGCCACCCACCACCACGCCCTGCTAATTTTTTGTATGTTTAGTAGAGAAGGGGTTTCACCATGTTAGCCAGGATGGTCTCGATCTCCTGACCTCGTGATCAGCCCACCTCAGCCTCCCAAAGTGCTGAGATTACAGGCATGAGCCACCGCGCCCAGCCTAATTTCTTAAAGAAAAATTTGTCAGTCAAGAATTTTGTATCCAGCAAAACTAAGCTTCATAAATGAAGAAGAGAAAAAGTCTTTTTCAAACAAATACTGAGAGAATTAGCCACTATCAAACCAGCACTACAAGAAATGGTAAAGGGAACTCTAAATTTTGAAACACAAGCTTGATATACACCAAAATAGAACATCCTTAAAGCATAACTGTCACAAGGTCTATAAAACAATAACACAATGAGCAAACAAAGTATCTATGGAACAACTAACATGATGAATAGAACAGTAACTCATGTCTCAATATTAACGTTAAATGTAAATGGCCTAAATGCTCCATTTAAAAAATACTGAATGGTAGAATGTATAAAATACTATTAATGCCAACCAAATATCTGCTGTCTTCAAGAGACCCACCTAACATAAGAACTCACATAAACTTAAGGTAAAGAGGTGGAAAAGATATTCCACACAAATAGAAACTAAAAGCCAGCAGGGGTAGTTATTCTTATATCAGACAAAACAGACTTGAAAGCAACAAAAGTAAAAAAGACAAGAAGGACATTATATAATGATAAAATAATTAGTCCAACAGGAAGATACTGTAATCCTGAATTTATATGTACCTAAAACTGGAGCTCCCAAATTTATAAGGGTTACTACTAGACATAAGAAATAAGATAGTTAACAACACAATAGTAGTGGACTACTTCAGTATCCACTGACAGCACTATACTGATAATCAAAACAGAAAGTCAATAAAGAAACAATGGACTTAAACTATACCTTAGAACAAAGGGACTTAACAGATATTTACGGGACATTATTCTCAACAATTGCAGAATATACATTTTTCTCATGAGCACATGGAACATTTTTCCATGATAGAACATATGATAGGCCACAAAACATGTCTCAATAAATTTAAGAAAATCAAAATCATATCAAGTATCTTTTCAGACAATAGTGGGATAAAACTGGAAGTCAACTTTAAAAGAAACACTCAAAACCATACAAATACATGGAAATTAAATAATCTGCTCTCAAATGACTTTTGGGTTAACAATGAAATCAAGATAAAATTTTTAAAATTCTTGGAAATGAATGACAATAGTGTCACAAGTTATCAAAACCTCTGGGATACAGCAAAAGCAATGCTAAGAATTCATAGTATTAAATGCCTACATCAAAAAGTTTGAAAGAGCACAAATAAACAATCTAATGTTATACCTCAAGGAACTAGGCACAGGAACAAAGTAAACTCAAACCCAGCAGAAGAAAAGAAATAACAAAGATCAGAGCAGAATTAAATAAAATAGAAACAAACAAAAAACAATACTAAAGATAAATGAAACAAAATCTGGTTCTTTAAAAGATAAACAAAATCGATAGACCATTAGCAAGTTTAACCAATAAAGAAAGAGAGGAGATCCAAATAAGCTCAATTAGAAATGAAACTGGAAATATTAAAACCAATACTACAGAAATACAAAAGGTCATTTGAAGCTACATTGAACACCTTTACATGCACAAAATAGAAAATTCTGAGGAGACGGATAAAATCTTGGAAATATACAATCTTCATAGATTAAATTAGGAAGAAATATAAACCTGAACAGACAAGTAACAAGCAGCAAGATTGAATGAGTAATTAAGCAATTGACAACAAAAATATTTTAAGACAAGATGGATTCACAGCTGAATTTTATCAGACATTCAAAAAAGAATTGGTACCAATAGCACTAAAACTATTCCAAAAGATATGGAAAGAGGGAATCCTCCTAAGTAATTCTATGAAACTTGTATCATCCTATTACCAAAACCAGAAAAGAACATAGCAAGAAAAAAAACCCTACAGATCAGTATCCCTGATGAACATATATGCAAAAATTCTCTACAAAATACTCTCTAGCTGAATCTGAGAGCATATCAAAAAGATAATACATCCTGATCAACTGGGTTTCATACCAGTGATGCAGGTATTATTTACCATATCAATAAATGTTATACATCACACAAACAGAATTAAAGACAAAAATCATATAAGCAACTCAATAGATGCAGAAGCAGCATTTGATAAAATCCAACATTCTTTTATGATTAAAACCCTCAACAAAATAGGCATAGTAGGGACATACCTCAAAGTAATAAAAACGATATATGACAAACCCACTGCCAACATCATACTGAATAAGGAAAAGTGGGAAAGCATCCCCCTGAGAATTGGAACAAGACAAGGATGCCCACTTTTACCACTTCTATTCAAGATAGTACTGGACGTCCTGGCCACAGACATCAGATAAGAGAAAGAAATAAATGGCATCCAAATTGAAAAAGGAGAAGACAAGCTGTTGCTGTTCATGGATGATATGATTGTATACCTAGAAAACCCTAAAGACTCTTTTAAAAACTCCTAGATCAGATAAATGAATTCAGTAAAGTCTCAGGATACAACCTCAAGGTACACAAGTCAGTAGAACTGCTATACACCAACAAAGACCAAGCTAAGAATCAAATCAAGACCTCAATACCAAAACTATAAAAACCCTAGAAGGAAATCTAGGCAATACCATTCATGACATAAGCACAGGCAAAGATTTCCTGGTGAAATCACCAAAAGCAATTGCAACAAAAGCAAAATTTGACAAATGGGATATAATTAAACTAAAGAGCTTCTGCATAGCAAAAGAAACTATCATCAGAGTGAACAGGCAACCTACAGAGTGAGAAAAATTTTGCAATATGTCCAGGTCATAATGGTTTAATATCCAGAATCTACAAGGAACCTAAACAAATTTATAAGAAAAAACAAACAACCTCATTAAAAAGTGGGCAAAGAACATGGACAGACACTTCTCAAAAGAAGACATTCATGAGGCAAACAAACATACAAAATAAAGCTCAATGTCATTGATCATTAGAGAAATGCAAATCAAAACCACAAAGAGATACTATCTCACGCCAGTCAGAATGATGATTATTGGAAAGTCAAAACACAACAGATGCTGGCATGGATGGGGAGAAATAGGAAAGCTTTTACGCTGTTGGTGGGAATGTAAATTAGTAAAACCACTGTGGAAGATGTTGTGATGATTCATCAAACATCCAGAACCAGAATTACCATTTGACCCAGCAATCCCATTACTGGGTATATATACCCAAAGGAATATGAGTCATTCTATTACAAAGATACACGCATTTGTATGTTCATTGCAGTACTATTCACTATAGCAAAGACATGGAATCAACCCAAATGGCCATTAGTGATAGACTGGATGAGGAAAATATGGTACAGATACACCATGGAATACTATGCAGCCATAAAAAGGAATGAGATTATGTTCCTTGCAGGGACATGGTTGGAGCTGGAAGCCGTTATCCTCAGCAAACTAACCCAGGAACAGAATACCAAACACGGCATGTTCTCACTTATAAGTGGGAGCTGAACAATGAGAACAATAGACACAGGGAGGGGAACAACACACACTGGGGCCTGTAGGGGGGTAGGATGGGTGGGAGGGAGAGCATCAGGAAAAATAGCTAATGCATGCTGGGCTTAATAGGCGATGGGTTGATAGGTGCAGCAAATCACCATGGCACACGTTTACCTATATAACAAACCTGCACATCCTGTACCTGTACCCAAGAACTTAAAAAAAATTAAAATTAAAAAAAGACCTCAATCTCTTTTACAACAGCTGCAAAAAAGCAAACAAACAAACAAACACACAAGCAAACTTAGGAATATACTTAACCTCGGAGGCAAAAGATCTCTACAAAGAAAACTACAAAATACTGCTGAAAGATATCATAGATGAAACAAACAAATAAAAACAATCCCATGCTTATGAATGGGTAGAAACAATATTGTGAAAATGACCATACTTCCCAAAGCAATCTACAGATTTAATACAATTCCCATCAAAATATCATCAACATTTTCCACAGAACTAGAAAAAACAATTCTACAATACATATGAAACCAAAAAAGTGCCCAAACAACCAAAGTAATACTAAGCAATAAGAACAAATCCGGAGGCAACACGTTACTTGGCTTCAAATATATTACAAGGCTATAGTCACCAAAACAGCATGGTACTTGTATGAAAATAGCACATAGTCCAATGGAACAGAATAGAGAATCCAGCAATAAAGCCAAGTACTTGCAGCCAATTGATCTACAAAGCATACAAAAACATAAATTGGGAAAATGGCATCCACTTCAAAATGGTTCTGGGAAAACTGGCTAACCACATGTAGAAGAATGAAACTGGATTCCTCATCTCTCACCTTATAACAAAATCAACTCAAGATGAATCAAATACTTAAATCTAAGACCTAAAACCATAAAACTCTAGAAGATAACATTGGAAAACCTCTTTCAGACATTGACTTATTCAAAAAATTCATAAATAAGACCCCAAAATCAAATGCAACAAAAACAAAAATAAATAAATGGGACCTCATTAGCTTCCACATAGCAAAAGAAATAATCAACAGAGGAAACAGACAACCCACAAGAAGGGAGAAAATATTCACAAACTATGCATCTGACAAAAGATTAATATCCAAAATCTACAAGGAACTCAAACAAATTGTCAAGAAAAAAACAATGTCATCAAAAAGTGGGCAAAGGACATAAATAAGCAATCCTTAAAAAGGCAATAAACATATAAAAATAGCTCAACATCATTACTAATTATCAGGGAAATGCAAATTAAAACCACAATGAGATATCATCTTACTCCTGCAAGAATTGCCATAATTAAAAAATAAAAAAATAATAAATATTGACATAGATGTCATGGAAAGGGAACACTTTTACACTGCTGGTTGGAATGTAAACTAGTACAACCTCTACAGAAAACAGTATGGAGAGTCCTTAAAAAACTAAAAGTAGAAGTACCATTGAATTCAGCAGTCCCACTACTGGGTATGTACCCAAAGAAAAAGAAGTCATTATATGAAAAAGACACATGCACATGTCTATACAGCTCAATTTCCAATTGCAAAAATATGGAATTAACCTAAGTGCCCATTGAACAACAAGTGAATAAAGAAAATGTGGTATATATATATGTGTGTGTGTGTGTATATATATATATGTGTGTGTGTGTATATATATGTGTGTCTCTATATATATAGACACACACCATAGAATACTGCTTAGCCATAAAAAAGAAAAAACGTCTTTGCAGCAACTTGGATGGAGCTGCAATCCATTATTCTAAGTGAAATAACTCAGGAATGGAAAATGAAATATTTGTTCTCACTCATAAGTGAAAGTTAAGCTATGAGGATGCAAAGGTGTAAGAATGATATAATGGACTTTGGGGAACTTGCGGGGAAGAGTATGAGAGAGGTAAGAGATAAAAGGCTAAACATTTGGTACAGTGTAAACTGCTCAGGTGACAGGTGCACCAAAATCTCAGAAATTACCATTAAGAAACTGATCCATGCAACCAAAAACCAGCCGTACCTCAAAAACTACTGAAATAAAAAATAAAAATGTAGCATTTTTATATGCCAACAGCTAACAATCTGAAAAAGAAATCAAGAAAATAATCCTGGGCCAGGTGCGGTGGCTCACACCTGTAATCCCAGCAGTTTGGGAGGCCAAGGCTGGCAGATCTTCTAACGTCAGGAGTTCCAGACCAGCCTGGCCAACATGGTGAAACCCCGTCTCTACTAAAAAAATACAAAAAATTAGCCAGGCATGGTGGTGAATTCTTGTAATCCCAGCTACTCAGGAGGCTGAGGCAGGAAAATCGCTTGAACCCAGGAGGCAGATGTTGCAGTGAGTCGAGATTGCACCACTGCACTCCAGCCTGAGCAACAAGAGTAAAACTCCCTAAAAAAATAAATAAATAAAAGAAAGAAAATAATCCTATTTGCAATAGCTACAAATAAAATTAAATATTAAGGAATTAAGCAAAGAAGTGAAAGATCTCTGCAATAAAAATGATAAAACATTGATGCAAGAAATTGAAGAAGACACAGAAATAGAAAGATATTCCATGTTCATGGATTAGAAGAATTAATATTGTTAAAATGTCCATACTACCCAAAGCAATCTATAGATTCAATGCAATGCCTGTCAAATTACCCATGACATTCTTTGCATAAATAGAAAAAACAACCCTAAAATTTATATGGAACCACAAAATACCACAATATCCAAAGTTATCCTAAGTAAAAATAAACAAAAAACCAAACAAACAAAGCAACTGGAGTAATCACATTACTTGACTTCCAATTATACTGCAAAGCTATAGTAACCAAAATGACATGGTACTGGCATAAAGACAGACACATAGACCAGTAGAATGGAATAGAGAATCCAGAAATAAATCCATACATATACAATGAACTCATTTTTGACAAAGGTGTCAAGAACCTATATCAGGGAAATACAGTCTCTTCAATAAATGGAGCTGGGAAACAGGATATCCATACGCAGATGAGTGAAACTGGACCCCTATCTCTTCCTGTAGTAAAAAATCAAATCAAAATGTATTAAAGACTTAAATATAAGAAATTTAAGTATGAAATTTAACCATGAAAATACTAAAAGAAAAAATTGGGGAACCTCTCCAGGAGAGTGGAGTAGGTAAACATTTCTTGAGTAATACCCTACAAGCACAGGCAGCCAAAGCAAAAGTGAACAAATGGGATTAGGTAAAAAACCTTCTGCAAAGCAGAGACAATAATTTTAAAAATAAAAAGGCAATCCACAGAATGGAAGAAAATATTTGCAAACTACTCATCTGACAAGAGATTCAAACCAGAATGTATAGAACTCAAACAACTCTATAGGTAAAAATTTAATAATCTGATTGAAAAATGGGGAAAAGATCTGAATAGACATTTCTCAAAAGAAGACACAGAAATGACAGACAGTTATACAAAAAGGTGTTCAACACCACTGATCATCAGAGAAATGCAAATCAAAGCTACAATGAGATATCATCTCACCCCAGTTAAAATGGCTTTTATCCAAAAGTCAGGCAATAAAAAATGGTGAGGAGAATGTGGAGAAAAAAGAACTCTTGTCCACTGTAAAGGGAATTTAAATTAGTATAACCACTATGGAGAACATTAGGAGGTTCCTAAAAAAACTAAAAGTAAAACTACCATACAATCCAGCAATCCTACTCTTAGGTACATGCCCAAAAGAAAGGAAATTAGTATATCAAAGAAATAACTGCACCCCCATGTTTATTGCAGCACCAGTCACAATAACCAAGATTTTTAAGCAACGTAAGTGTTCATTCATCCAGCAGATGAATAGTGATATGGTTTGGCTGTGTCCTCACTCAAATTTCATCTTGAATTGTAGCTTCCATAATCCTCATAGGTCTTAGGAGGGACCCAGTGGGAGGTTCCAGGGGTGGGGTTTTCCCATGCTGTTCTCATGATAGTGAATAAGTCTCATGAGATCTGATGGTTTTATAAAGGATTGTTCCCCTGCTCATGCTTTCTTGCCTTCCTCCATGTAATACGTGCCTTTGCTCCTCCTTTGCCTTCTGCCATGTTTGGGAGGCCTCCCCAGCCATGTGGAACTGTGAGTCCATTAAACTTCTTTTTCTTTATAAATTACCGTGTCTCAGGTATTTCTTCATAACAGAATGAAAATGGGCTAATACAGTAAATTGGTACTGGTAGAGTGGGGTACTGCTATTAAGATACCTGAAAATGTGGAAGCGACTTTGGAACTGGGTAGCAGGCAGAAGTTTGAACAGTTTGGAGGGCACAGAAGAAGGTGGGAAGATGTGGGAAAGTTTAGAACTTCCTAGAGACCTGTTAAATGGCTTTGACCAAAGTGCTGGTAGTGATAGGGACAATAAAGTCCAGGCTGAGGTGGTCTCAGGTGGAGATGAGGAACTTGTTGAGAACTAGAGCAAACGTGACTCTTGATATGCTTTAGCGAAGAAATTGACAGCATTTTGCACCTGCCCTAGAGATCTGTGGAACTTTGAACTTAAGAGAGATAATTTAGGGTATCTGGTGGAAGAAATTTCTAAGTGCAAAGCATTCAATAGGAAGCATAGCACAGAAGTTTGGAAAATTTGCAGCCTGACAATGCAATGGAAAAGAAAACCCCATTTCCTGAGGAGAAATTCAAGCCTGCTGCAGAAATTTGCCTAAGTAACAAGGAACTGAATGTTAATCCCCAAGACAATGGGGGGAATGTCTCCAGGGCATGTCAGAGACCTTTGTAGCAGGACCCCCCATCAGAGGACCAGAGGCCTAGGAGGAAAACATGGTTTCATGGGCCAGGCCCAGGGCCCCCCTGCAATGTGCAGCCTACGGACTTGGTGCCCTGCGTCCCGGCTGCTCTAGTCACGGCTAAAAGGGGCCAAGGTACAGCTAGGGCCATGGCTTCAGAGGGTGCAAGCGCCAGGCCTTGGCAGCTCCCATGTGGTGTTTGTCTTCTTATATTAGTAAGAAAAATAAAACGAAATATTGGTAAAGTGTGGGGACGGTGAAAATTTTGGGGGGTGGTATTGAGAGATAATGGGTGATGTTTCTCAGGGATGCTTCAAGCAGGATTAGGGGTGGCATGGGAACCTAGAGTGGGAGAGATTAAGCTGAAGGAAGATTCTGTGGTAAGGGGTGATATTGTGGGGTTGTTAGAAGAAACATTTGTCATTTAGAATTATTGGTGATGGCCTGGATACCGTTTTGTATGAATTGAAAAACTAAATGGAATAAGAGGAGAAAAACAGGTATAAAAGGTCTAAGAATTGGGACGACTCAGGACATCTGATTAGAGAGCGTCTAAGGAGATTCAGCATAGTCCTGCCAGCAAAGATTATTTATTTACTTCAAGAGTTAAGAGTGGCAGTTTGGGGATAGCACCAGGAGATATCAGCTGTGATGGCTTGGAGAAACAGTGTAAACTGGCAGTGTAAACAAGAGCAGGGCATGTATGAGTAGTTGAGAATGGTGAATAGGAGTATTACTAGACAGAAGATAGTAGGGATGACAAGTTTTTTGGGGCACAGTCTAAGTTGGTCTGGTGTCTGGAATGAGACTGGGGCCTAATAAAAAGGAGCGTCTATACAGGAGCTCAAATGGGTTGTACCTTGTAGCATTCTGAGGACAGGTCTGACTTCTGAGAAGGGAAAGTCGTAAAAGTATTGTCCAGTCCTTTTTAAGTTGGTGGCTGAGCTTTGTGAGATGTATTTTTAAAAGACCATTAGTCTGTTCTACTTTTCCTGAAGACTGAGGACTGTAAGGGATATAAAGGTTTCACTGAATACTAAGAGCCTGAAAAACTGCTTGGCTGATTTGACTTATAAAGGCTAGTCTGTTATCAGACTGTATAGAGGTGGGAAGGCTAAACTGAGGAATTATGTCTGACAGAAGGGAAGAAATGACTGCGGTGGCCTTCTCAGACCCTGTAGGAAAGGACTCTACTTATCTAGTGAAAGTGTCTACTTAGACTAAGAGGTATTTTAGTTATCTGACTCAGGGCATGTTGAGTGAAGCTAATTTGTCAGTCCTGGGTGGGGGCAAATCTTCAAGCTTGATGTGTAGGGAAGAGAGGGGGCCTGAGTAATCCCTGAGAAGTAGTAGAATAGCAGATGGAACACTGAGAAGTTATTTCCTTGAGGATAGATTTCCACGATGGAAAGGAAATGAAAAGTTCTAAGAGGCGGGCTAGTGGCTTGTACTATTGAATAGCCTGCCTTTGCTGGTGTGTGGCAATTAGGCATGGTGGAACTGCCATCAATAAATCAAACGTGATCAGGGTGAGGAACAGGAAAGAAGGAGATATGGGGAAATGGGGTGAATGTCAGGTGGATCAGAGAGATGCAGTCATGAGGGTCAGGTGTGGTATCTGGAATAATGTGGGAGGCCAGATTGAAGTCCGGGCCAGGAACAATGGTAATTGTGGGACTTAACAAAGAGTGAGTACAGCTGAAGAAGCCGGGGAGCAGGAAGTATATGTGTCAGGTGTGAGGAAGAAAATAGATTTTGGAAGTTATGAGAAATGTAGAGAGTAAGTTAAGCATAGTTTGTGATTTTGAGGGCCTCTAAAAGTATTAGGGCAGCAGCAACCACTGCACGGAGGCATTTTGGCTAGGCTAAAACAGTAAGGTCAAGTTGTTTGCACAGAAAGGCTACAGGGTGCGGTCCTGGCTCTTGTGTAAGAATTCTGACTGCACTAACCATGCCTAGGAAGGAAAGGATTTGTTGTTTTGTAAGGGATTGAGGTTTGGGAGATTAATCAGACACGATCAGCAGGGAGAGCACGTGTGTTTTTACGAGAATTATGCCAAGATAGGTAACAGATGAGGATGAAATTTGGGCTTGACTGAAGTAATGGGGGCTGTCTGTGAAGCCTTGCAGCAGTACAGCCCAGGTGATTTGCTGAGCCTAGTGGGTGTCAGGATCAGTCTAAGTGAAAGCAAAGAGAGGCTGGGAGGAAGGGTGCAAAGGAATAGTAAAAGCATGTTTGAAATCCAGACCAGAATAATGGGTAGTAGAGGGAGGTATTGAGGATAGGAGAGTATATGGGCTTGGCACCATGAGGTGGATAGACAAAACAATTTGATTGATAAGGCACAGATTCTGAACTAACTTGTAAGCCTTGTCTGGTTTTAGGACAGGTAAAATGGGGGAATGGTAAGGAGAGTTTATAGGTTTTAGAAGCCCATGCTATAGCAGGCGAGTGATAAGAGGCTTTAATCCTTTTAAAGTGTGCTGTGGGATGGAATGTTGGCATTGAGCGGGGTAAGGGTGATTAGATTTTAATGGGATGGTAATGGGCATGTGATCGGTTGCCAAGGAAGGAGTAGAGATGTCCCATACTTGTGGGTTAAGCTGGGGGGATATGAGAGGAAGATGCGAAGGAGGCTTTGGGTTGGGGAGAAGGGCAGCAATGAGATGTGGCTGTAGTCAGGAATAGTCAGAGAAGGAGATAATTTAGTTAAAGTGTCTCAGCCTAATAGGGGAAGTGGGCAGGTGGGATAACTAAAAAGGAGTGCTTAAAAGAGTATTGTCTAAGTTGGCACCAGAGTTGGGGAGTTTTAAGAGGTTTAGAAGCCTGGCCATCAATACCTACAGCAGTTATGGAGGCAAGGGAAACAGGCCCTTGAAAAGAAGGTAATGTGGAGTGGGTAGCCTCCTTATTGATTAAGAAGGGGACGGGCTTACCTTCCACTGTGAGAGTTATCCGAAGCTCGGCGTCCATGATGGTTTAGGGGGCTTCCGAGGTGATCGGGCAGTCAGTCTTCAGCCGCTAAGCTGAGAAGATCTGGGAAGGAGTCAGTCAGAGAGCCTTGGGCTAGAGTTCCAGGGGCTCTGGGAGTAGCTGCCAGGTGAGTTGAACAGTCCGATTTCCAGTGGGGTCCTGCACAGATGGCACACAGCTTAGGAGGAATCCTGGGCTGCAGGCATTCCTTGGCCTGGTGGTCAGATTTCTGGCACTTGTAGCAAGCTCCTGGGGGAGGAGGTTCTGGAGGAACGCCTGGCCGCTGCGGTTCAGGTGTTTGGAAGTTCTTGTGTGCTGGAGATGTGTCTGGGGTTTGTCTCACAGTGGAGGCAAGGAATTGCAACTTTTTTCTATTATTGTACACCTTGAAGGCGAGGTTAATTAAACCCTGTTGTGGGGTTTGAGGGCCTGAATTTAATTTTTGGAGTTTTAATTTCCAGAGCAGATTGGCTAATAAAATGTATTTTGAGAATAAGACGGCCTTTTGACCTTTTAGGGTCTAGGGCTGTAAAGTGTCTCAGGGTTGCTGCCAAATGAGTCATGAACTGGGCTGGATTTTTATATTTGATGAAAAAGAGCCTAAACACTATCTGATTTGGGATAAAGAAAACGGAGCATTAACCTTGACTATGCCTTTAGCTCCAGCCACCTTTTTAAGAGTAAATTGCTGGGCAGGTGGGGGAGGGCTAGTCACGGAACGAAACTGTAAGCTGGACCAGGTGTGAGCAGGGGAGGTGATGAAAAGATTATAGGGTGGAGGAGTGGAGGCTGAGGAAGAATTGGGACGTAGCTGGGCCTAGCGAGGAGCAGCCTGGGGAGGAGGGGAGAGGTCAGATGGGTCTGTAGAAAAGAAGGATTAGAAAGACTCAGCAACGCTTGGGGTTGGGACTGAGGGGACAGGCAGGAGGGCAAAAAGGAGGATTTGGGATGAGTTGCTTTGGGCACAGAGACTAGGAAGGGACCGATGTGTAAAAGAATGCCTGATGTCAGGCACCTCAGACTGTTTGCCCATTTTACGACAAGAATTATTTAGATCTTGCAGGATGGAAAAATTGAAAGTGCCATTTTCTGGCTATTTGGAACTACTGTCAAGTTTGTATTGGGGTCAAATGGCATTGCAGAAGAAAATAAGGCATTTAGGTTTTAGGTCAGGTGTGAGTTGAAGAGGTTTTAAGTTTTTGAGAACACAGGCCAAGGGAGAAGAAGGAGGCATGGAGGCTGGAAGGTTGTCCACAGTGAAGGAAGCAAGCCTAGAGAAAAGAGAGAGTAGAGACACGGAGGGAAGGGGTTCGGGTGTTCTTACCTTCCAGAAAAGTGGGAAAGGAGTTGGGGTGCAGATATAAGGGGTTGGGGCACAGAGATAAGAGGTTGGGGCACAGAAATAAGGGATTGGGGCACAGAGATAAGAGGTTGGGGTGGAAATAAGGGATTGGGGTGCAGAAATATAAGAGGTTGGGGCGTGGAAATAAGGGATTGGGGCACAGAGATATGAGGTTGGGGTACCTACCCCTCCTCTAGAAAAGCAGGACTTGCTGCTCAGCATGAAGGAGAAGGGGTTGGGGGTTTCTTGCCCCCCAGAAAGGCAGAGAAGGGGTAGAAACATGGAGAGAAGGGGTTGGGGTACTTGCCCCTTCCCCAGAAAAGCGGGACTTGCTGCTAAGGGTGAAGGACCAAGGCAGGCATCCCTGCGTGGTCTGACACCTCTGAAACCTGGGTGAATAATCAGAGAGGCATCCCTGCAATGATTAAACACGAAGGGAGGGCTGCCTTCCCTAGTCCGTGACTGGCGTCAGAGTTTTGGGTCCACTGATAAAATATGTCTCCTTTGTCTCTACCAGAAAATGAAAGGAATTGAAATTAAGAGAAGGGAGAGATTGAAGAGTGGAAAGGAGAAAGTGGTTGAGGGATAGTGAGAGAGGTTGGAGAAGAGAGTAAGAAGAGGCCGCTTACCCAATTTAAAATTGGTGAGATGTTCCTTGGGCTGGTGGGTCTGAGGACCTGAGGTCGTACGTAGGTGGATCTTTCTCACGGAGCAAAGAACAGGAGGACAGGGGATTGATCTCCCAGGGGAGGTCCCCCGATCTGAGTCATGGCACCAAATTTCATGTGCATCCATGTGAAGAGACCACCAAACAGGCTTTGTGTGAGCAACATGGCTGTTTATTTCACCTGGGTGCAGGTGGGCTGAGTCCGAAAAGAGAGTCAGAGAAAGGAGATAGGGGTGGGGCTGTTTTATAGGATTTGGGTAGATAAAGGAAAATTATAGTCAAAGGGGGTTGTTCTCTGGCAGGCAGAGTGGGGGTCACAAGGTGATCAGTAGGGGAGCTTTTGAGCCAGAATGAGCCAGGAGAAGGAATTTCACAAGACAATGTCATCAGTTAAGGCAGGAACAGGCCATTTTCACTTTTTTTGTGGTGGAATGTCATCAGTTAAGGCAGGAACTGGCCATCTGGTTGTGTACATGCAGGTCACAGGGGATATGATGGCTTAGATTGGGCTCAGAGGCCTGACAGTGTTGAGCCTGCAGGTGCACAGAAATCAAGAATGGAGGTTTGGGAACTTCTGTCTAGATTTCAGAGGTTGTATGTAAACACCTGGATGTCCAGGCAAAAGCTTGCTGCAGGGGAGGAGCACTCATGGAGAACTTCTACTAGGGCAGTGTGGGAGAGAAATGTGGGGTGGGAACCCCCACACAGAATCCCCACTGGGGCACTGCCTAGTGGAACTGTGAAAACAGGGCTACTCTCCTCCAGACCCTAGAATGGTAGATCCACTGACAGCTTGCACTGTGTGCCTGGAAAATCTGCAGACATGAAAGCAGACAGAGGGGGGATATACCCTGCGAAGCCACAGGGGCAGAGTGGCCCAAGGCTGTGGGAGCCTAACTCTTGCATCAGTATGACCTGAATGTGAGACATAGAGTCAAAGGAGGTCATTTTGGAGCTTTAAGATTTCACCGCCCCATTGGATTTCAGACTTGCAAGGGGACTGTAGCCCCTTTGTTTTGGTGAATTTCTCCCATTTGCAATGGCTGTATTTACCCACTGCCTATACCCCCATTGTGCCTAGGAAGTAACTTGCTTTTGATTTTACAGGCTTATAGGCATAAAGTATTTGTCTTGTCTCAGATGAGACTTTGAACTGTGGACTTTTGAGTTAATGCTGAAACAAGTTAAGGCTTTGGGGAACTGTTGGGAAGGCATGATTGATTTCAACATGTGAGGACATAATATTTGGGAGGGGCCAGGGGTGGAATGATATGGTTTGACTGTGTCCCCACCCAAATCTCATATTGAATTGTAGCTTCCATAATCCCCACATGTTGTGGGAGGGACCCAGTGGGAGGTAATTCAATCATGTAGGCAGGTATTTCCCATGCTGTTCTCAAGATAGTGAATAAGTCTCATGACATTTGATGGTTTTATACAGAGCAGCTCCCCTGCACATGCTCTCTTGCCAGCTGCCATGTAAGACATGCCTTTGCTCCTCCTTCACCTTCTGCCATGATTATAAGGCTTCCCCAGCCATGTGGAACTGTGAGTCCATTAAACCTCTTTTTCTTTGTAAATTACTCAGTCTTGGGTATTTCTTCATAACAGTATAAAAATGAACTAATACAAATGGATAAAGAAAATGTGGTACATGTACACAACGGAATACTATTCAGCCATTAAAAAGAATGAGATCCTGTCATTTGCAACATCATAGATGAAACTTGAAGTCATTATGTTAAGTGAAATAAGCCATGCACAGAAAGACAAACTTTACATGTTCTCAGTTACTTGTGGGAACTAAAAACGAAAACTGTTGACCTCATGGAGATAAAGAGTATAATTATGGTTACCAGAGGCTGGGAAGGGAAGTGAGGGGGTGATGAGAAATTGAGGATGGTTAATGGGTACAAAAAGATAGCTAGAAAAAATGAATAATATATAGTATGCTAAGACAACAGGGTGACTACAGTCAAAAATAATTTAATTGTAAAATTTAAAATAACGAAAAAGTATAAGTTGTTTGTAACACAAAGGATAAAATACTTAACATGATAGGTACCATTTACTCTGATGCGATTATTATGTATTGCATGCCTGTATTGAAACAACTCATGTAACCTTTAAATATGTATGCCTTCTGTGTACCCACAAAAATTAAAAATAAAAAGAGACAAAAAGTAATAAATGCTGGTGAGGAAGCTGAGAAAGGGGAGCACTCATAAAGTGTTTGTAAAATAGCACGGCCATTTTGAAAAATAATATGGAGGTTCCTCAAAAAACTAAAAATGGAGCTACCATGTGATCTATGAATCCCACTACCGAGTATATATCCAAAAGAAAGGAAATCAATATATTGTAGAGGTATCTGTGTTGCAGCACTATTCACAATAGTGAAGCTATGGAATCGACCTAAGTGTTCATAAATGGATGAGTGGATAAAGAAAATGTCATATATAAACACATTATTCAGCCCTAAACAAGAATGAAAATCTGTCTTTTGCAGCAATGTAGATGGAACTGAAGGACATTATATTAAGTGAAATAAACCTGGCAAAGAAAGGCAAATATTGTATGTTCTCACCCATATGTGGGAGCTATAAATGTGGATTTCACAGAGATGGAGATAGAGAGTATAACGGTGATTATCAGAGGCTCAGAAGGGAAGGGAGAGAAGAGGATGAAGAAAACTTGGTTAAGTGATACAACAACACCGTCATAGAGAAGGAATAAGTTCTACTATTTGAACTACTATAGCAGGGAAATTTTTAATAATAATTTATTGTATATCTCAAAATAGAAGAACTGTAATCTTTCTAACATGAAGACAAATGTTTGAGGTGATGGATATCTCAATTACCTTGATTTGATCATTATACATTGTAAACAGTTACCACAATAACACATGTATCCCGAAAATATGTACAATGATTACATATCAATTTAAAAAAATGGAATTACATGCATGAGAATATATTAATACATATTTTATCAGTATCAAGACCTAGAGAGTTTGTGCATGTGTCTGTGTGTGCGAAAGGTGTCTGTGCTTCTGGTTAAATCTATCATAGGTTACTTTTGCTAGAATAAACTTTTGATAGATTTAGCCTGAGAAATGTTGCTGGCTATTATAATTTTCTTCTCAACAACAGGGACCAAAATATGAATGCAGAACCTTAGATTGTATCCCCGTGGAAACGAAATGCGAGATGCTTTTGAAGCAGGATAGAGAGGTTTGCACTGTTCTGTTATAATTAATACCTTTTCTGGTCTGTGGATTAAGAGGTGTTTATTGCCCTCTGCTGCAAGCTGGCATCCTCTCTGATGAATTCACTTTGAACTGTAAAACAAAGAGATTTTTCAAAGTATAGACTTTAAAGAGATGATAGTTTCTAAGAGGGTAACCAGTGTGATGAGAGAAATATTTCCATTCATTATGTAGGTTTTTGTTTTACCTTTTGGGATTAGGAAAGGGAAACGAACTGTTTCACACAAAGATCAGTGAAATACATCTCAGTAGTAAATGAAAGGTTGAATTTTATAATCCCAAATTAATTAATACTGATAATAAAAAATCTCAAAATCAATATTGACATTTAAAGTAATTTAAAACCATGAGTAATATCAATACCATCATATGGGTATTTGAAAAAACTAAAAACTCACCACTTCGGTAATTTTTCTGTATGCATTGACAGAACTATGTAAGAGGCCCTGGTGGGCCTGGTGACAGTTAAATCAGGAAATCCATAAGATATTTTAAGAGATACTATCCCAATAGGAACCATGTCCCAGCACCCCTCATTATGGGGTTTCTTAATCTGATGGTTTCTTCTCGTCAGTTCCAGTATCTCTTCTTGACAATACCTAATGAAACATTTTAAACTCGTAACTTTTAGGGAGATACTGAGTCCACAATATGGCATAAAGTGTATAGGGTTCACAAAAAGTTAAAGGAAGCTTAAATTGAAATCACCAGTGTAGTTAAGCATTAGCAAGAAAACTCTTCTCCTATTGATGTATCCATCCTGGCACAAGTCATAAAAGTTCTGAAATCACAGAAATGAAGGGAAACAGAGAAGCCAGGTAGTGAATTGGATACAGTATTTGAGACCCATTTTATGCATGTGTGGGAAGGAGCCAAGGCTGACAGAACTGCCATTTTCAGCTGAGAGCTGAGCCAGGGCAATGCTGAAGATTTTGCCAAAACAGAAACCTGGAAAGCAGGTGAGAGAACAGGAGGTAGAGACACTGGGTTATCTAAGTTAATTAGGTAGACTGCATCTCTTTCCGGCCTGGGGCTGCCTGTAATAGACCAGCTGGATGTGTGGCATTGGAAAGTGCTGACTAGTTAGTACCTAAATAACAGCATACTGCTGAGACTCTATACGTGATTGAGTCCAATAATGCTTCTGAGGCAATTCTTCCTGCATTTATCTTTTGGTTTGCCTTGTTCTCTGCCAATGACATTACTTTTAAGGTCCATATGCCATACTCATCTGGTTGCTTCCTCAAATCTAGATAACTGGAAATTTTTTAAAATAGGAAGTTGAAGCTACCTGTCTAATAAGCAAGTTTTGAAAAGAGTGGAAGCTAACTGAAGCCCAACAAAAAACACCTGGAATATGAGATAGTATTGTGACTTGTGGGAACAATAGTGTTTTGGTTGAGTGAAGACCCTGAAACGGGCAGATCCTGAAAGGTGGGTGGAGTGAGCGTCAAGGCAAACTCCCTGCTATTTCGTTTTCTTCAAGACATCACTGCTTAATAGTTCATGAAATCACTGAGTAAAAAGTGTAAAAAGTCTATCCAGAGTAAGTAGTCGTCCAGGAATGGTTCCTACTGCATGGATTTGCAGTTTAGAATCTTGGATTAGGAAAGCAATTTTATTCATTACGGTGTGTATTAAGAACAACGGAAAAGGAAGAGGGAAGTGAAAAAGAATGAATGAAGTCTGAAAAACAGCACTGGAGTCAGGCTACGTTCTTGGAAATACATTTCTCCAAATATACTGGGTCTGCATTTCCTTTTGGTGCACCTCGACTGCTTCCATTTCTCATAATGATATCTGCATGCCCTGCTGGTCTGGTGGCTTCGTGGTATTGCAGCTCATCCCCTCATGTCTATCATACAGAGTGGCTAAGTGTGTGAACTCTGGAGCTAGACTGCATTTTCAACTCTACCAGTTACTAACTTCAGGCAAGTTATGTAACTGTGTTGTGCCTCTTTTACCTTGTATGTAAAGTAGGGATAACAAAAGTACTTACTTTAGAGGCTATCCATACATAAGGAGCTTGTGCCTGGCACTTGTAAACATGATAAAAGTACTACCTGCTATTATTACTAATTGCCATAAGCGTCTAGCTGTCTGCAATTGCTCAATGTTCAGTTTTGAAACTACGAAGTCTTTCTGCCTTAATATTATCAACTGCAATTCACTGATAGATGTACTCATACATTCATTTTTTCATTCACTCGAAAAACATGTTTTAGATACCTGCAATGTGTCAGACACTACAGCAATGTCTAAAACATAGTTCCTGTTGTCAAGTACCTGAGAGAGAGAGACAGAGAGAGAGAGACAGAGAGACAGACAGACAGACAACTCCGCAGATATGAATCCAAAATGACTCCACAGATAATAATGATGGAAACTCAGGCCAGGATGGAGGTGTCAGATGAGACTTCCTAAAAGGAGTGACATGGGAGCAGAGTCCTGACAGCTGAGGGGGAGCTATCCATGGATAAAAGGATTGAGTGGGTTGAGATGTGTGGAGAGGGCTTTCCAGGCAGAGGAAAGGGCCTGGAGATGAGAGAGTAGAGCACATTAGAGAAACTCCAAGTAATTTGATGAGATGCACATATAAAGTAAGGGGAGGGTGATGGTGAGAGATGAATGAAGAAGTAAGAAAGGGTGAGATCTTGAAGTGCCTGTTTTACTGTACTACAGAACTTGGACTTTATTTTTTTTATTTATTATTTTTTTATTATACTTTAGGTTTTAGGGTACATGTGCACAATGTGCAGGCTTGTTACATATGTATCCATGTGCCATGTTGATTTCCTGCACCCATCAACTCGTCATCCGGGCGCAGTGGCTCACGCCTGTAATCCCAGCCTTTTGGGAGGCCGAGGCGGGCGGATCACCAGAGGTCAGGAGTTCGAGAGCAGCCTGACCAACATGGTGAAACCTCGTCTCTACTAAAAATACAAAAAATTGGCCGGGCGTGGTGGCGCATGCCAGTAATCCCAGCCACTCGAGAGGCTGAGGCAGGAGAATCGCTTAAACCGGAAGGGGGAGGTTGCGGTGAGCTGAGACTGCGCCATTGCACTCCAGCCTGGGCAACAAGAGCGAAACTCCGTCTCAAAAAGAAAAAGAACTTGGACTTTATAACCACGGGGAGCTCAACATATTTTAAATGGTAGGATGTCATGATCAGATTTGTGTCCAAGACATCATTCTGGTGCCATTATGAGGGATATTGTATTAGAGGTGAGTAAGACCAGAGAGGGGAAAGCCAGTTAAGAGGCAGTAGTCTGGGAGAGACTTAGTGACCTAAACTGTGATAGGGGGAGTGGAATTCAATATAAGTGAATGGATTGGAGAGATATAAAGAAGGTAGAATCAGCCTTTTTGACGGCTCTGTTTTTATTCCTTGTCTATTTGCTACTGCTTAACTCTCTGCAGTGTTGGAAAAAAAGGGATGTCTTTTTCTTTAGTATATCTCCGCTAATGTCTTCTTCAAAAGGCCTCCTATGAAACAATGCCTTTTGTGTCTACATGGGCAAATTTCATATATTTGCATGAGTTTGGGTGGGAAAAAATACCTTTCAAACACAGTGTTCAGTAGAAGATTCTATTATTCAGAGTATTTCTTTTTGTTATTATTTGCTATCTCATACCATCAACTCTCCCCCTGGTTACTACAATAGGTTTCAAGCTTTTTTATTTTTGTTTTTAAAATAAACCCACTGGTTACAGATCATGCTTTTTGCCTGCAGCATTATGTAAGGCTTTCTGGAATTTGTTTTATGCTCACTCATGCTAGAAAATATCCTTGAGTCTGAGCCAGTGTCTCTGATGACACTTCAACAACAAGGTCGGTGACTAGCAAACATTTGGGTTTTTAAGAATCCTCTGAGGAGCCGGATCAATAAAAGATTCCTAGGCCCCACCTTCAGATACTCTGATTTGGTAGATGTGGGATAGGGCCTAGAATCTTCATTTTTAAAAGTGGTCTAGGTGATTCTGAAATGAATCACACACTAAAATGCTACATAGTAATTTTTCTAAATTTGATTGTTTATTGTTTATCTGATTTCTCAAATAGAACTTGAGTGAAATCTTTTGCAGTAAACAATAAATAAATTGCCATTATTACAGTATATTCCTTTTACTATTTTCATAAGCTGTAATCAGTTTAAAATAATGACAGTATGGAGCTTCTTAGGTGAATGGTAAGTATTCGAGGATGTTGAAAATGACCTTTCATGGCATTTAGAAATTAGAATATCCTGATTATAGGGTAAGGAGCAGTTGTATGTTGCTGTGAGACACTGTGCGCATTCTATGATCAGGCAGTATCAGCATCACCCGGGAAGTTGTTAGAAAGGCAAATTCTCAGCTCCACCAGAACTACTGAATTAGATATTTGTGGGTGCGGTCCAGCAATCTGTGTTTTAACTAGCCCTCCAGGTGATTCTGATGCTCATGAAAGTGGTCTAGTGCAGTTATGTCTTCACATGGAAATGACATATTTGAGCTTTTAAAGTCTAGAAATGTATCGTTTAACTGTGGATATGTTGCATCACTTGTTTCTGTAGTGTAAATTCACATGCTAAAGCATGTATTAATTGGGATTTGGCTTAGCCTGAAGTGATCACAAAACAAAATAACCATGGCTTTAAAAGGGAGAAATAGATTTATTGCTTTAAAAAATACTTTCAACTTTTATTTTAAATTCAGAGGTTATACATGCAGGTTTCTTACATGGGTATATTGCATGATGCTAAAGTTTGGGATACAAATGATCCCGTCACCCAGGTAATGAGAATAGTATCCAAATGGTAGTTTTTAACTCATTCCTCCCTCCCTTTCTCTCCCCTTTTAGTAGTGTCCATTGCTTCCATCTTTATATTCATGTGTAGTCAATGTTTAGCTCCCACTTATGAGTGAGAACATGTGGTATTTGGTTTTCTGCTCCTGCATTGATTTGCTTAGGATAATGGCCTCCAGCTGCATGCCATGATGCTGCAAAAGACATGAGGTCATTCTTTTTATGGCTGTGTAGTATTCTGTGTTGTATATGTACCACATTTTCTTTGTCCAATCCACCATTGATGGGCACCTAGGTTGATTCCTATTGCAAATAATGTGATAAATATACAAGTTCATGTGTCTTTTGGGGGAGATTTATTTTCCTTTGAGTATATACCCAGTAATGACATTGCTGGGTTGAATAGTAGCTCCATCTTAGATGCTTTGAGAAATCTTCATACTTCTTTCCACAGTGGCTGAAGTATTTACATTCTCCATAGTGTATAAATACTCCCATTTCTCTACAGCCTCACCAGCATTTGTTATTATTATTATTATTATTTTTTTACATGATAGCCATTCTGACTGCTATGAAATGATATCTCCTTTTGTGTTTTTGTTTGTTTGTTTGTTTTTTGAGACGGAGTTTTGTTCTTGTTGCCCAGGCTGGATGCAATGGCACTATCTCGGCTCACTGTAACCTTCACCTCCACCTCTGCCTTGAGCCTCCCAGGTTCAAGCCATTCTCCTGCCTCAGCCTTCTGAGTAGCCTGGATTACAGGTGTGCGCCAACATGCCCAGCTTTTTTTTTTTTTTTTTTTTTTTTTTGTATTTTTAGTAGAGGTGGGGTTTCACCATGTTGGCCAGGCTGGTCTTGAACTCCTGACCTCAGGTGATCCACCTGCTTTGGCCCCAAAAAGTGCTGGTATTACAGGACTCATTGTGGCTTTGATTTGCATTTCTTTTATATTAGAGATGTTGAGCATTTTTTCATGTTTGTTCGCTGCTTGTATGTCTTCTTTTGAAAAGTGTGTTCATTTGTTTTTTCTTGTTGACTAGTTTAATTTTCTTACAGATTGTAGATACTAAACATTTATCAGACGCATAGTTGGCAAATATTTTCTCCCGTTCTATGGGTTGTAGGTTGTCTGTTTACTCTGTTGATAGTTTCTTTTGTTGTGCAAAAGCTCTTTAGTTTAATTAGGTCCCACTTGTCGTTTGTTTTTTGTTTTTGTTGCAATTGCTTTTGACGACTTGATCATAAATTCTTTGCCAAGGCCAATGTCCAGAATGGTATTTCCTTGGTTTTCTTCTAGGATTTTTATAGGTTGAGGTTTGCATCTAAATCTTTAATCCATCTTGAGTTAATTTTTGTATATCATAAAAGGTAGGGGTCCAGTTTCATTCTTCTGCATATGGCTAGCCAGCTATTCCAGTACCATTTGTTACATAGGGAGTCCTTTTCCCACTGCTTATCTTTGTCAACTTTGTTGAAGATCAGATGGCTGTAAGTGGGCAGCTTTATTTCTGGGTTCTCTAATCTTTTCCATTAGTCTATGTGTCTGTTTCTGCACCAGAGACATGCTGTTTTTGTTATTGTAGCCTTATAGTACAGTTTGAAGTTAGGTAATATGATGCCTCATGGTTTTTTCTTTTTGTTTAGGATACTTTGGCTATTCAGGCTCTTTCTTTTGGTTCCATATGAACTTTAGAATAGGTTTTCTTCTAATTCTGTGAAAAATGGCATTGGTAGTTTGATAGGAATAACACTGAATCTGTAGATTGCTTTGGGCAGTATGACCATTTTAATGATATTAATTCTTTCAATTCATGGGCATGGCATGTTTTTCCATTTGTTTGTGTCATCTCTGACTTCTTTCGGTAGTGTTTTGTAGTTCTCCTTGTAGATATCTTTCGCCTCCTTGTTTAGATGTATTCTTGGGTATTTTATTTTTTCTGTGGCTATTGTGAATGGGATTACATTTTCAATTTGGCTCTCAGCTTGAATGTTATTGGTGTATAGAAATGCTACTGATTTTTGTACATTGATCTTGTATCCTGAGACTTTCCCAAAGTCATTTATCAGATCTAGGAGCCTTTTGGATGGACTTTAGGATTTTCTGGATATAGAATCACACTGTCAGTGAAGAGAGATAATTTGACTTCTTCTTTTCCTATTTCTACAACTTTTATTTATTTCTCTTGCCTGATTGCTCTGGCTAGGACTTCCTAGATGTCTTTCTGACCATACAAGCCTAGGAAAAGCAATCCAGGACTGGTTTGACTCTCCACAATGTTAGAGACACAGGCTGTCTTCATTTTAGTGCTCAGTTTTACAAACACTGTTTTCTCAAAATCACCAATGATCTCAAAAGGCAGCTCTGGCTGGATCACATATATCTATATTCCTGTCAACAGAGAAGGAGAAAGAGAAGGGGATGGGCACTTTCCAGATGCACACAACACCTCCACTTTAATTCCATTGTCCAGAAGCAAGCTATTGGACATTTTTAGCTTCATAGAAGGTTGTATTGATGATTCTGAGATGTGATATCCCTGGTTAAAATTCAAAAGTTTTATTATTGAAAAATAACAGGAAAAGAAATCTGGGGCATGAGGAGTGTATTGGTTTTTTCTTGCAAAGTAAGAGTATACACTCATCTGGGAAGTGTATATTTCTGACACGTTTTTCTTTCTCCTGCTCTTCCTCTTCTTTTTCCTCCTCCTTCCTTCCTTTTAATTTAACTCTTTATTCATGCTTTCTGACTCTCCTTTACATATGTTAATCTTGTTCTTTAGTTATTCTCAGTGATTTAGGGGAGGAAAAGGATGCTTAATCCTACAGAACATATAATGATAATTCTTGTTGCCTCTGTCTCCATCTCCATCTGTCTCTCTCTATGAATGTGTACATAATGTTTTCATGCAAACTTCTGTTTCTCTTAACTGTCATTATTTGTGTATGTTACGTTCGTGAAATATAAGAAAATTCTCACTTTTAAAATAATGCTTCTAATGGTCCACTTTCTCAGAGTTTATGAGTTGTCATGTCAAAGAATGATTCCAGAACCTTTAGGGAAATATCAAATTTACATGATAATATCAATGACTTATTTTAGACAGCTTTAAATAATTTGCTCCTCATTTTTTCCAGCTTAATATTTCCTGACATTTGAACCAGACAATGGCTGAATACAAATGTTTTATGTGCTCTTTAGTGGAGACACCTACTGTAAAATGATTATTAAAATGCCTATGAATCATCTCTTTCTCTAAAATATTCAGTTCTTTAAGCTGATTGCTATTAGCTGCTCATATTGTTTTAATTAGAAAAAAACATGGCTGCTGAAAATCATCCAAAGGTTCCATAAATAAAAGTATCCGTCTCGCAGAGTCAAATTTTAATTAACCTTTTAGCATGCCAACTTTCCACTAGAAGTTTTTAGGGCTTGCAGCCATTCACTTTCTTCAAAAGCCATATGGGCTATTTTTCATCTGTATGTAATTTAAACCTATAAGAGAGTGCTCCTGGAATACAAACTAACTGTTCATCAGCTGTCACTTTAATACCTTTATTTAAGTGAAAAGATATCCAAGTGCAATACAGTTGGTGTGACAGTGAGGAAAAGACACAAGATAGAATAAAATAATTGTCTCTTCTTTTTTCCCATTTCTCTCCCTTTTCGAGACACCATTTGTATCCTGACCTGCTTTAGGCATGTTAGGTTTCTTGGCAATAGATTATTTGTGAATAAAGCAACACCAAGCTGTAATTACTGGGAATCAGACAGTCCACTTTTTACCTCTAGTCATTATCCACATGAAAGGTATTTTCATAAACTATTTTTTGGAAAATCCATATTTGACATAAGTAAGCATTTTCTGCTGATTGATTTTGTATGTTGCTGTAACTGTGTCTGTGGAAGAAATGCCAGATCAAAGTACATAAGTTGGCTGGACCTGAATTCACTTCAGTCTCTGGTTACTAGAAAAATCAGTTTTCAGGAAAATGTTTCTAATTGTTATGAAGTCAATGAAAGCCATCAAACACAACCATGAAAACCACGTCAGAATCTGTGCGTGATAAGCAAAAAGGCCTAATATTAACTTAGTTTCTATGGTCATATTCAAAATTAATGTGATTTTTTTTCTATTTAAAATGTGCAACTCCCAAAATTCTGTGTGTATTACAGTAATCAGGCATCAGCTACATTAAATTTACTAAACTTACTAAAAGAACCAAATGATAATATTCTCCAGTTTGCAGATAATACCCTAGGTCTACAGTGACTGATTTAGTGAATGTAGTTTTAAGTGGAAAACATAAAGCTCTTAATGGTTGACCATTGAATGCTTAAAACTGTACATTGCACTGTCTCAAAGTTTCTACTTTTCTGACCACTGCTTTTCTGTCTTTTGGTCATATCCCTTCCTGAAACTCAGTTCTTTAACGAAAAATGCTTTTCAATCTGTACATACACCAGTATATAAATGTTAGTTATTGCTATTGGGCAGGACAGAAAATTAGGTAGTCAGGCAAATGGTTAAAACCAAGAGTGTAGTAAGTATAGAACTTTGTGATAAAGACAACGTAAGACTCTAGGATGTTGGATCAAAGGAGACAGAAAAGGATAGTTGTGGATCTGGAATGGGCAAACCATAGAGACAGGGTGGTAGACAGCTTCTGATGTGGCTCCAAATTTCTGCTTTCCTCCAGCTTCTACAAATGCTCTTCCTCTCCGTCACCCTAAGCATGCTAGGGCGACTGCTCTGAAATGGCTCCCAGTGGGCTCCATCCCTTGGTATTCAAACCCTTGTGTAATCCCCTCTTCTTAAGTGTTAACTGGATTTAATGCCTTGTGTCTGCTGAATAGAATATACTAAAATTAATTGGATATAATTTCTGTGATGTTATTACAAAAGACAGTGATTCCATCTTGCTAGCACGCTCTCACTTGCTGGCACTCTTTTGCTTTATAGCTTGCTCACTCTCCTGAAGCAAGCTGCCATGTTGTGTTCCAAAATGCTTTTTAGAGAGGTCCACATATTAAAAACTGAGGCAGACACCAGCCAACAGCTCATGAGGAACTGAGCTTTGAGTCCAGCAGCTACAAAGAAATGAATCCTGCCAGCAATCACACAATGAGCATCAAAAAGGACCCTTCCCAGCTAAGCCTGGGAGCTAAGCCATGCCTAGACTCATGACCCACAGAAACATTGAGATAATTGATATTGTTGTTTTAAGCCACCAAGTTTGGGATAATTTTTACACAGCAATAGATAAATAACACAGAAAGACTGAAACATCTATAAATCCCCATGATGAGGAGGGAAAGTGGGGACAGTGTTGGAGGGTGAAAGGGAATGCTCATATCAGCATACAGTTAGAGATGAATAACCAAAGAGACAGATCAGGGAGGAAAGAAGGGAAAGAGAGTGAGGGAGAGAAAGAGAGGGAAGCATAGAGACTAATCTCACTCAAAGGTCAGTGTTTAAACAAGTGGAAACAGGACAAGTACAACATGGACACCATTTAAAATTAGGGCAAAAGGGTTGTACCACAGCACAACCAGAGTAGGGCCTTGCTAGCAGAGTGTGACATACTGCAAGATTCCCTGCTCCTCCTCACTGGTGGCCACAGTCCAGAGGAATCACATTTAAAGGAGTATAATCCATTATACTTCTGGTAGCTCTCTTGATAAGATCTTTGGTTACAAAACTTGCAATATTTATACAGTTTGATATAGTTGGGATATTTGTCCTTACCCAAATTTCACACTGGGTGGGGCCTGGTGGGAGATGTTAGGGTCATGGGGGTGAATCTCTCATGGTTTGGTGCTGTCTTTGCAATAGTGAGTGAGTTATTGTGAAATCTGGTTGTTTAAAAGTATATGGCACTTCCTCTGCCCCCAACACACTCTTGCTCTCGTTTTCACCATTTGATGTGCCTCCTCCCGTATCACCTTCAACAATGAATGAAAGCTCCTTGAGGCCTCCCCAGAAGCAGATGCCAGAAAAAAGGTTTAATTGGCTCATGATTCTACAGCCTGCAAAACCATGAGCCATTAAACCTTTTTTATTATAAAATACCCAGTCTCATATATCTCTTTATAGCAACGCAAGAATGGCCTAATACGTTGTTGCAGGACAAATAGAACTCAGACTTGTGAATCACAAATTCTGTACCCTGTATCTACATCCTATTGTTTTATATTTCATATTCAATTATAGCATTGCCTCTTTCCTCTGATTCATGCAGGTGTTACAGAATGATGTGAGTTGCATGTGTCTGTGTGTGTATGTGTAATATAATCTGAAGAAAGTACACTGCAATGTGCTATCTGAAATCACTACAGCTGTGCCTGCTGAGATGCCTCTCACTCACCAAGCTTGGTGTTTGCAGAGTATGTCACTCAGAAAAAAAAGCATGTGTCTCTAGACACCTATGGCTTGACTAATAATAGCAAAGATCTTTCGGCAGTTCTCATCCAACTCAGGGTCCAGATAATTCTCACAATTCCATCGGGGACTTTGAGAGAACTGTTTCAGGAATATAGTGAGTGATAACCTTAGATCTCAGATATATAAATTCCCCTTAGGTCTTCTGAATTTGAGTTTTGCCAGGAAGGCTTGCTTTAGCAGTTTGTGCTTCAGTCCACTGAATAAGAAGCTACATCTGACTGGTAGGCTGTCAGCACACCCCACTTCTTGTGCCTCTCAGATTTTCCAAAACACATTTGGTTAGAGTGTCGGTGGAAATGACACCTATAATCAGGATTAGAGTCTGTTATTCTTTCTCCCAGCTAGTTTTCTGGGCCTCCTGAAGAGGAGGAAATGACCAAGATATCCCTGTTGATACACTGCTGGACCTACCTACTCATCGGGTGGAGCTGAACCATACTTAGTGCCATATGCTCTAAGTTTTAGCATTTTCTCAATATTGATTCTAGTTCTGCTTTGCTCACATATCTCTACAGTCAATAATTGCATCCTGCTCTTTCAGAGGGTGACTCACAAGCATTGACAGTTGGGGTTCCCAGTGTCCCACTCCAAGTGCATCTTTCTGGGGCCCTTGGCACCATAGCTTCCTCCTCATATTTAAATTTTGGTGCTAAAATGGACATCCTCTGAAAACTCGCTGTGGTTTTAAAGCATCTCTCTTGATCTGCTCTTTGAAGAGAGATTCTTCCCTCCTATGGGAAGGTGGGGAACAGGAACAGATAATTTCTTCATGTCATTATAGATCCAAACCCCAATTGTAGGCATATGAAGATACGTTTACTATTACAAACATATAGACATGTTTATTATAGGCATATGAAGATATGTTATAAAACTATTTTTGAATATCAATATCAAACATATCTATAAAATTTTCCTAAAGGATAAAAATTTATCTCATACCACCCTTCTTTTCTACTCTTTTCAATATAACTTTATCACTTTTTATTTTCTACTTTGATGACCTCATAATTTTAACAGGCTTAAAACTGTCTTTATCTGTCACTGAAAGATAATTTTTCTCCTTTACTATCATAGATGAGCTATTATTATTATTATTATTGTGTGTGTGTGTGTGTGACCAGAGTTTTGTTATTACTCAAACGAGTCTTCCTAGGCAGTTGGGGATCAGAGTTTTTAAGGATAATTTGGTGGGTGAGGGAATACCAGTGAGTCAAGGGTGCTGACTGGTTGGGCTGGAGATGAAATCATAGGAAGTGGAAGTTCTCCTCTGGCACTGAGTCAGTTCCTGGGTGGGCGACCACAATATCAGATGAGCCAGTTTATCAATCTGGGTGGTGGCAGCTGGTCCATCAAGTGTAGTGTAAATAGTTTCCAAGTTCTGGAGAAATTAGCTAGAGAAACAAATATGCTCCAAATTTTGTTCACAGAAGTATATTTTACTCAATTGTTAAAAGTTGTAAATAGCTCAGAAGAAAAGTTTTCTTGACTCTGGAAAACAAAAAGGATCAGCAATGTTTTAAGCAAAATATTCAAAAAAGATTACTTCAATTTTCTATTAGTTCAGTCCATTCAGCTAAATCCTGTTCTGCTTGATATTCATGAACATTTCAGCTCTCCATAGGAGTCCTGTAAGTTTTTTTCCTTTATTCTAATGTCATAATCTCCAAAGTTATCAGAAACTTCCATTCAAAAACACCTGTCAAAGTTTAATAGCTGATTATAAGAACACCATTTGAAGAGGGTCACAATAAGACAACAATTGTCTATGAATGACAAAAAGCCTTAGGGCAGCCACAGTTAAAGACACAATAAGAAAATTTGTTATTTCTGTGGCACACAATAATTTAGCATAACAATTATAATGATTACTGATAACATATACTAAATCATATCAGAATTATAGGAGTTTCACATAATTATGGAACATATACCAATAACACATTTACGAAAATACAGTCCAAAGAAAGCCAAACACCTTTCATATTTGGCAATGCTTCCTGTATGATATCTGTACCAGATAAGCCAGATGTCATTTTTGGACTTTAGAGGACCTAATATTGAACAGATTAGCTTAGAAATAGACATAATTTATAATTTGATTTTGAAAAGTTTGTCAAATAGCAAAGGTTTAAGACACTAGATATTACAAAATAGAATCTCAGGTCACCATAAGTCATTCATTTGGCCAAAATGATAAATCAAAAATTTTTTAAAAAGAAAAACCTTTACTCTGTTAGAGGACTGAACTTTCCAAACAACAAGACCTGATGATAATAGCCTGAGGCCAGCTAAATCTGTCTCTTCTCTATCTCCTTTCCTCATTTCTTGTAGTTTACTTAAAACGCAAACGAAAATTTTCATTGTCTTGGTCAATGTTACATAAAAATCTTTTTCAAAAGGGAAAACCAAATTCCATGTTTGCAATAGTGCATCTTTAGTAATAATGCTAGTTTTTAATAAAATTTTATAAATATATCCAGTTTTAATTAGTTTGACCATAAGATAAGATTTTCATAAACTTTTAGAACCCTTTACAATTTTCCATTAAACAGCAGAAACAAACCCTGTTCCTTAGAAAATTGATGGATCCAGACACATGGGCTCAGATTCTGGCCCCACAAAAGAATGATTTTAATGTTTTAATAGATGGAGAAAAGGTAAATAATATCCTTCAAATCTTAGCCAAATTGTTTATACTCACAGAACTTTTTTTTTTTTTTTTACAAGATCAACCCATTACAAATCCTTTTCAACCTGCTTAAACCTTCAGTTTTGTCCCATTATTCTTTTAGGTTAAGAGAATCTATAAAAACTCTCTGAACTAGACAAAATTACAGTATCTTTAACAAAAACCATATTCCCATACCTTCTTATAATCTCCAACCAAGATTACATTCTACTTTCCTTCTATACCTTGCAACCTTATACATAAAACTGTTTCTCCAGTAGTCTCAATTACATGTTAGAATGTTAACTCTAAGCATCCTTTATTTTTGATGAAAAACCTGATAAGTAAGTGATTTTAATTATGTACTAGGTGCGGATCCTAGGACATCAGACAGAAGTGCAGATAAATGTCTGATTCTTTTTAGCATAGCTAGGGGGCATGGCTCTCTATATGTCCCCAGGCCTTATCTATAATGTAATGCTCCAAAGTAGATACATTGAACAATTTTCAAAAGTCAAAGAAGCAATTTATGACCTTAAAGCATTTAGAAAATCTGATATCTAACCTTAAATTTAGACTGAATGTCTACATTTTGAAGACATTTTTATTTTACCAATGATCTTTGAAACTGCCTTTATTTCCAAAAGATTATTAAAGTCATGTGAACAAAAAGGCATTAAAGTTTCTGTTATTCTGACAAAATATTTGATTTAAATGCTTATTTTTCTAAGCCAATTAATCAGAGCTTTTAAAATATAAACATCACACATACAACACATATAAATACATAGACAGACAGAGAAAAGATTCAGCACTTGTAAGTTTTTTTATTTGCCAGTTTCTTAATTGGATTACTGGTTTCAGGGTGGAGCCCTTGGAGGAGCAGGGCCAGGAATATATGCAGTTTCTAGGGCCTAATAAGCAGGCACACCTGGAAGGCAAAGACAGATCCCCAAAATTAAGGGTGCCATTTTATACTGAATCCTGGATTCCCCCAAAGAAGGGAAATACTATGAGAGAAGATAGTGCAATGCTTCTATCATACATTTAATTGCAAGGCAACCCAAAGACAATCAGCCCATTTTGTAATCAGCCCATCCCCCATGGGAGTCTCATCTCTCAGTGGGGTTTGGGGATGTTTCTGTATCTTCCAGGTGGTCAAGAGCATGCTTCTCTGATCCAAGCATGCAAAGATCTAAGTATCTCTTTATAACTGAAACTAGCCATTTCTTAGAGTATATATTTTTTTACCTAACTATTACACACCAAGGCTGAAGCTCTCGCATAATGCAAAGTAATTTTTGATACCCCCCAAAGTAAAAAAGAAAAAAATCAGATAATGCAGTGCAAAACAGAACACAGCCTTAGATTTTGAGAGGGACCTATTTTTGTTTTTAATTCCTGGGGTTCCATGAAGAAAACAGGTTTTGTTGTTGTTGTTGTTTTTCCCCAGAATGGGGTCTGTGTAGACTCCTCTGCTTTTTTGCCAGAAGTCCCCAAGCTGTTAGAATTTATCATAGATTCTCTCATGTTGACATCAAGAGTGGCAAGATGGCAAAATGGAGAAAAACAATTCAGTCCACTGAGAAGAAAATTTTTTTTCAGGAAAACACAATTCAAGAAGATAAAGAAGATAAAGACCTCTTAAATACATACAGCCTGGATATCTGTTTTTAATTAAGCCGATTTTAACCACAGAGTTCTGATATGGTTTGGCTGTGTCCCCATCCAAATCTCATCTTGAGTTGTAGCTCCCATAATTCCCATGTGTCATGGGAGGGATGCGGTGGGAGGTAATTGAATCATGGAGGTGGGTATTTCCCATGCTGTTCTCATGACAGTGAATAAGTCTTATGAGATCTTATGGTTTTATAAAAGAAGAGTTCCCTATGCACGCTCTCTTGCCTGCTGCCATGTAAGGCATGACTTTGCTCCTCTTGTTCCATCTGCTATGATTGTCAGGCCTCCCCAGCCGTGTGGAACTGCGAGTCAATTAAACCTTTTTTTCCCCATAAATTACCCAGTATCAGGTATATCTTTTTTAGCAGTGTGAGAATAAACTAATACAAGCATTTTTTTTTATAAAAAAATCCTTTTAAATCTCTTATTACCAGACTCTAGCTAGGACAGACAGTCAATATTTCTGGCTTTTTAACTTTACCACAGATAACCTCCCATGCGAAATGAGTAAGTTTTAACAAAGGCTATGACTTAACCGTGGATGCATAAACTGTCTCAAATAGATGGTAAGCAGTTTTTTTCTTTACAAAAATTAGAATATCCCCAAAGGTAGTTCAGAGGGAGGAAAACCCAAGACAGGAAATCAGAAGCTATTAATGGCAGGGGTGGGCGAGGAGAATGCTCAATAAATGGCAAAGTTACATAAATAACAAACCAGAAAGGAATTATTTTGGAAGCTAGGACTTTAACCCAGCCTACCATTGTCAAAAGACAAAGCCTTAGCTACTGAGCTACACAGCGTTGAGCAGTTTCTATTGCTATTCCCAGAAGAGTAGCCAATTTCAAGCTTGCAAAGGCTCTTAACTGCTCAAGATAATTTTCAGGGTTAACTGTGACATGTGTCCTAAAATTCCTGTCCTCTGCATGGCAGAAATCAAGAGATAGTATCCCTACATGGTTACAAGGTTAAGCTCTTAAGGACACAAAACAAGGCAGAAAAATTTCATTTGGTATTGGTTTCAGGGACCTGCAGCAAAGTTTGTAACTGACCAGTCTGCTGGGCTGGCTTGAAAATCAGGCTTATAGGGGTCCTAAACCCTCATTCTATCCTGTGATAACCCTCTCTCCATTACAGAAAGACAAATTTTTAGCACAAAGTGCACTAGATTTGCTACAGCCTAAAACTAGTCTCACAAATTTTGTTTTCTATTAATCAAATCCTTGTGGAGGAGACAGTGACATTTACCATTTACACATACACACACACACATACACACAAACACACACAGAGAGAGAGAGAGAGACCAGAAACTTGGGTGGTAAGAATTTCTTACCCTTTTTGCTGGCATTCCAGGTTTCCAGGTTCCCTTTCTCTGCAGCTCCCAGAAGAACAGATGACCTTGCTTGCTGTGCCAGAGCTATGGGGGTCAAGCCACTTTACAAAAGGAAATTATCCTTTTCTGTTTCATGGAACCATAGGCAAAAGATTCTTAATTTTGCAAGATGCTGCCCAACGGGCTGCATGGGGAACCGAATTAACATTTTCCATCCCCGCAAAATCCACATAACAAAACAGACACTAGTCCCTTTGTTCAGCACCCAGTATTCAACGTCACAAAGCTTGGACTTTCTCCCATTAATCCCTGTTGTCTTTGGATCCACTCCATATGGGTAGGGATGGCCTCCAAACAGTAATTCACAATGGATGGTCTCTGGCCAAGGCGAAGAGCAGATTGTCATCCCAAGAACTTCCTTGGCATGTTGAGCTTTCTTCAGGGCTCACTGAATGTAACCGTATGAATAAGGAGGGTTCTCTGAGTTAGGGGTGCTGGGCTTTTGTCAGCAATTCCTTCTTATATCCCCTCCACATATACAAACACACCCAAAGATGAGATGTACAGAAGGCCTTCCAAATCAAGATCCCTAACTAAGAATTCCAAGAGAATCCCTTCCAAACTATACTCCTACTGTTCATCTGATAAATCTCCCTAAAATCTTCCTGATTGAGGAGAAGTCTCCCAAACCAAGAGTCTTCCTACTACTTAGGGAGATCCAAGTTAGACCCTGCAAAGGAGCCGAACTGAGACAAACACCATGGTGGAGCCACAAACAGACACCACACCATGGGTCTACAGAACAAGTCAGTAGAAGAAAGGAGACATTGATAGCACCTAGAATGCTCACCAACCCAGACACCCTGCAATGGGACTACAGACAGACGTGATGTGATAGGGCTACAGTTAAGCGATGTCTCCCCAGGAATACTTTTCAATTGCAATTAAATCCATGCACATTGGTTCAGCAGTGCCCCACCAGTAGATTACCAGAATTATCCCCCAGTCCAAGAGAACTAGGCAGCCACTTGAGCTGGCCTCTGGATACATCACTGGAGAGAGGCTACCAAATCACAGGTAGGTAGCCACAAGGCCAGTCCTGGACAAGCCCCCAAATTCGTAATTCCCAGTGGGTTCACCTTGACCACTGCCTAGACAGAGCCTATTTATCAAGACAGGAGAATTGCAGTAGAGAAAGAGTAATTCATGCAAGGCCAGCTGTGCAGGAGACTGGACTTTTATTATTACTCAAATCAGCTTCCTATTATTTAAGTTGTAAGGAACCAGTTGATTTGCAAGATTCTGGCACTAAGGCCTGTATGGGATGTTTTTTCTATTCTGTACACCTTCCTAGCAGCTAAGAAAGGGAGAAAAATTTTGTGACTCTTTGCATGTCTAAAAGTATCTTTATTGCATTCGCATTTGTAAATGAGAAAATTCTGGGTTAAAAATCATTTTCTCTCTGAATCAGCAAGTGCTGTTGATGAAAAGCCCAGTATTGTTCTGATTTTCCTTCTTTGGCTGTGACACCTCTTTCCTTCTTCTTTAATTGTTTGGGTTTGTCTCTTTAACATAGTGCTCTGAAATGTCATGACAATATGCTTTGTTTTGGATATTTAAAAAATTAAATGTGCTAGTACTTTTTGAGTTCTTTCAATTTGGAAATGTGTACTCTAGTTCTGAAAAAGTCTCTTTTTAAAAGATATCTTTATCTCCATGGCTTCCCTTCTATTCTCTTTATAGAATTCAGATTAATTAGTTATTTGAACTGTTGGTTTGATGCTCTCAGTTCTTAGCTTTTATCTCACATTTTTTATCTTCTTGACATTTTGTTTACTTCCAAGCTTCTGTAGAAATCTTTGTTTCAACTACGTTATTTTAACTACTAAGAATTCTTCCTTATAAATATCATCCATTTTTATTGATGCAAAAACTCCATCTCCCTGATGTGTTCATTTTGGTTTTAATTTTGAAATGCTCTTGCATTTCCTGCATTATCTTTCCTCTGGGTTTATTTTCTTGGTTTGCTTACTGACTTCTCCCTTTCTCATTTAACACTGGAGCCCTGAAATTTTGACTGGAAGTTCTGTGATTGCCAGTACTTGCAAATAGCACTCCTTACTCTTGTAAAATTGGTCTGAATGATGACTGATCATACAGGCCCCAAATGTCAGTACAGGGAGGTATTGTTTAATTTTTTCAGAAAAAATAAATTCTGCAGTCTTCTACCATTGGCTTTCAGTAATTTGTGCAGGGTGGGATAGAGGTCTTGGGATCAGTCCGTTTTGCAGAGTGGCTCAATAATTACTCTCATTTTCAATTATGTGCTTTATTCTTACTCTACTATGTGTCTTGTTTTAGTCCGTTCTTACACTTCTGTAAAGACATACCTGAGGATTTTTTTCAGTTACTGAGAGCATATCCGAAAGATACATTTCATTCCCAATGTGACTATTTTAAATACTGCCTTTAAGGGTTGAATTTTAATTAGGATGTATTAGTGGCTAAAAAATTATGTAACATCACGTAATTTATAAAGAAATTTATAAAGAAAAGAGCTTTAATCAGCTCATGGTTCTGTGGGCTGTACAGGTTCTGCTTCTGAGGAGGCCTCAGGAAACTTACAACCATGCCAGAAAGACAAAGAGGAAGCAAGCACATCTTCACACAGCCAGCAGGAGAGAGAGAGAGAAGGGGGAGGTGCTACACACTTTCAAACAACCATATCTCATGAGAATTCTATCACAAGAACAGCAAGGGAGATGTCTGCCCCTATGGTTCAATCACCTTCCACCAGACCCTTCCTCCAACACCAGGAATTACAATTCAATGAGATTTTAGTGGGGACACAGAGCCAAACCATACCAAGCTTCATATACCAATGATCTTGTCTTCATCTATGCAATATTTCTAGAGAATAAACCTCCAGTTCTTGGCCCCTAGGATTGGAGTACCTAGATACTTGTATTCAGTGGAAGTGGAGGAGAAAAATTGAGAGTTCTGGACAAAGAATTTCAATCTATCATGCATCTTCTTCCTCTACTCACCCCACCCCAATACACACTCACATCTGTTTTCTTCTCTAGTTTTCTGCCCTTCTCTGCATCAAATGCTGCTAATCCCTGGGCTTGGCTAGGGTTCTATAGAGGCTGGTAGTGGAAGCCTGCTCATTTTTTGTTAGCATCCTTCTCTGCATGCCACTAGCCTGGAGTTCTGTCAACATGTTTTGCTGCACTATTGTCTCAAGTTTTCTGAGATATTTTATTTATTAATCTCTGAGTGGATAAACATGTGTTCAATATGGTATTTTTAACTTGAACATTTATAATATAAAATAATCTATATTTATGAATATCATCTATTGAGCTGAGCACTTATATGCCAGACAGTGTACTAAGCACTTTATGCATGTTAGTTCACTTAACATTCACAATTTCCATTTTAAATGAGGAATCTGTGATCAGAGAGATAAAAGATAATTATAAGGTGTCTAATAAAAACAAATTTTTAATGTAGTGAGAATTAACTGCTTTGCTTTAAAAATCTTTAATCAACAATAAAAAAATAGACTTTGAGAGTGTCTTTCATCCCACCAGGCACTAGCCTGAGCTAATGGCATGACAATGTATGTGTCTTGCTACAATAAGTTTATATATTAGACATTTTCTATCTTGTGAATGACAGAAAGTATCACTTCTAGGAAATATAACTAATTTGAAGAAGAATGGATAATTTACTATTATGATTTTTTCTGTTACCGAGAGCATATCTGAAAGATACGTTTCATTCCCAATGTGACTTTATTTTAAATACTGCCTTTAAGGGTTGAATTTTAATTAGGATTTATTAGTGGCTAAAAAAATTATGTAACATCACATAAAGGCTATGAACCAAAATATATAAATAGAAGACAAAACACCCTGGCGAGGGAAGGGATGCAAGTGTCCTGGGATCCCACACCCAGCAAACTCAGTCCCTTTTCTTCTCAAACAAAAAGAATCTTGATCTCTTTAAACAGAATGCTTAAACCTCACGCAGTTAATAAAAGACAGGGCTCAAAATGTTGTGTGCATTTTGAGTCTTCAGAATAGCTCTAGGCTTACAAATATCCAGCCACCTTAGAAAAATTTTCTTTATCATTCATAAAAAATGAATCAAGATATTTCACCAACAATAAAATATTTTTCCCCTAAGGCAAAAGAATAATCAGCCCTATTCTTGCTTCCCTACCCTTATTCTTGCAATCAAACAAGATAGAACCAGGTTATCACATGCTGTGAGATGAAGGCATGTATTACTTTTGGGACTTTTCCTAGTCAGGTAAAGAGGAGCTTTCTTCCATGCTATGTTTAGAAACAGTCCCCCAAAGATCATGGAGCCAAAAATATTATAATCCAGTACTATTCTTTTTTTACTCACTAATCCCCTGTGTATGGCGTTTTTTTGGGTGTTGGTGGGATGGGGATCTGACTTGTATTTATGTATTTGTAACTTTTTTTTTTTTTTTGAGATGGAGTCTCTCTCTGTCACCCAGGCTGGAGTGCAGTGGTGCAATCTCGAATCACTGCAACCTCTACCTCCCAGATTCAAGCGATTCTCCTGCCTCAGCCTCCTGAGTAGCTGGGATTACAGTCGTGCGCCACCATGCCCAGCTAATTTTCTTTTTTTGTTGTTGTATTTTCAGTAGAGACAGCGTTTCACCATGTTGGTCAGGCTGGTCTCAATCTCCTAACCTCATGATCTGCCCGCCTTGGGCTCCCAAAGTGCTGGGATTACAGGCATGAGCCACCATGCCTGGCCTATTTTGATATACTTTCAAAGTTACCGAAAAGGTTCAAGAATAGCCCAAGGAACTAGGAATACCCGTGTAACCTATATTCAGACTCACCAATTGTTTACATTTTTCACACATTTTCTCTATGTACTTGCAAATTATTTTTTCTGAATCATTTGAAAGTAAATTGGAGACATCATGAATTTTTACCCCTAAATAATTTACTGTGTGTTTCCTAATAACCTGTTAATTATCTTATGTATTGACAGTATAATTATCAAAATTAGAACATTTCCTTGTTTTGTCCTTATTCAAAATCAAAACCAAGAGCATATATTGCATTTATTTTTCAAGTCTCTTTGGTATCCTTTAACTCAGAACAGATACTCAGTCATACTTAGTCTTTTGGCTTTAAATTTCTGAAGAGTATAGATCAGTTATTTCATAGAACATCCCTCAACTGATCTGCTGTTTCATCATTGTTAGTTTCAGGTTATGGATTTTTGTCAGCAATTCCACTGAAGTGATATTTTATCCTTCTCAGCGGCTCATACTGGAGTGCACATGATTCAGACTGCACTAATATTATTAGTTTTGATCACTCTACTGAAGTGGTGTCCATGAGGTTTCTCCATGGTGCTAGAACCATTATTTTCCTTTCCTAATTATTAGGTACTTTTGGAGAGATACTTTGAGGCTACATAAATATCCTCTTCATCAAACTTTTATCTACTAAATGTGATATCCACACATTGATTTCTAACTCCATCATTTTTTGTTCATTTTTCTTATCATTTGCATTCCACCTTAAGGAGTGCACTCTCCTTCTTCCATTTATTTATTTATTCATCTATTTCTTTATTCACCATGCAGTTATGGGTTCTTTTTCTTTTTAAAGAATGTTTTTTTCTTCATTGGGCACTAATAGGCCAATAGAGAAATACAATGATATAGGTAAATGTAAGCTTGTTTCTTGAAAGATTCATTATTAACTGTTTTTTTTTTTTTCAGCCAATGGAAGCATTTGAGAAAAAAACACCTTTCAAAGTTAACCTGTATTATGTTATTGGAACATTTGTTAAAAATCTATTAACCTCTAAAAGGCCAAGAACAGAAATTCAGCAATAAGAGGTAAACGTAAATATGCTTTTTTAAAAAAAAAAAAATTAGATTCGTGGGGGGACATGTGCTGGTTTGTCAGATGGATATATTGTGTAAGGCTGGGGTTTAGGCTTCTACTGAACCTATCACCAAAATAATGAAGATAGTACCCAATAGTTAGTTTTTCAACCCTTGGCCCTTTCCTTTCCCATTTTGGAGTCTCCATTGTCTATTGTTTCCATTTTCATGTCTGTTTGTACCCATTGTTTAGCTACCATTTATAAGTAAAAACATGTGGCAATTGATTTTCTGTTTCTGTATTAATTCACTTAGAATAACAGCTTCCAGCTGCATCCGTGTTGCTGCAAAGGACATCATTTCATTCTTTTTAATGACTGCATAGTATTCCATGGTGTTGATGTACCACATTTCCTTTATCTAGTCCACTATTGATGGGAACCTAGGTTGATTCCATGTCTATGTTATTGCAAATAGTGTTGTGACATACTAGTTCAGGTGTGTTTTTGGTAGAAGGATTTCCTTTCCCATGGATAGATACTGAGTAGTGGGATTGCTAGGTTTGAATAGCAGTTCTATTTTTAGTTCTTTGAGAAATATCCATACTGCTTTCCATAGAGGCTAAAGTAGTTTACATTTCTACCAATTGTGTATGAGCATTCCTTTTTCTCCGCATTCTCACTTGCATCTGTTACGTTTTTGGCTTTTTAATAATAGTCATTCTGGCTGGTGTGAAATGGCACATTACTGTGATTTTAATTTGCATTTCTCTGACGATTAGTGAGGTTGAGCGTTTTTTCTATGTTTGCCTATTTATGTCCTTTTTTTTTTTTTTTTTTTTTTCTTTTTCAGACAGAGTCTCGCTCTGTCACCCAGGCTGGAGTTAGGTGGCATGATCTCTGCTCACTGCAAGCCCTGCCTCCCAGGCTCACGCCATTCTCCTGCCTCAGCCTCCTGAGTAGCTGGGACTACAGGTGCCTGCCACCATGCCCGGCTAATTTTTTGTATTTTTTGAGTAATGTTGGTTCATATGCACTTTTTGATGAGGTTGTCTTTTTTCTTATTGATTTGTTTTAGTTTCTTGTGGATTCTGGATATTAGTCCTTTCTCAGAGGCATAGTTTGCAAATATTTTCTACCATTCTGTAGTTATCTCTTTACTCTGTTGATAGTTTCTTTTGCTGTGCAGATATCTTTATTTTAATTAAGTCCTAATTGTCAATGTTTGTTTTTATTGCATTTGCTTTTAAGGTCTTAGCCTGCCCAGGTCAATATCCAGAATTTTATTCATCAGGTAATAATCTGGTGAATATCACAAGGTAATAATCTATTACAATCAATATTTATTTGCGTGGTCAAATTGTCCCAGATTTGGCCAGTGGAAGTCTTTTTAAGGTGACTCAGATATTTATTTAAAATGTTCCCTTATTCCTTACTTCCTTGCTTTCTGTCACAAGAAGAGTTTCCAAGTTTACCTTGGATCTCCCCTGGCCCAGCGCTAGTATCAACTATTTATCTTAGGAGTTCTGGTTCCCTTTACTGGAAAATAGTCTTTAGAGACCAAGGTCTGGGGAGTAGGCCCGCAATTGCTGCTGGTGTATCATTGCTTCTATGCCCTCTCAGTGAATAGGACTTGAAAATATATATGTATGTGTGTATAAATGACAAACCTCACTACAATTACCTTCAATATATTTGTTCATTTGGTCAAGCTAGACTACACAAAAGGAATTTTCAGAATTGATAATCTACAAAAACATACCTACTAACTAGTTTAATATTTGTTATAGTTTTATTTTTGAGATAAAATACACATAAGTTAAAATGTACAGATCATAAGAATACAATTCAGTAAGATCTGAAAAATGCACATATCCATGTAGCTCTTCCCTAACAAGTTAGAGAATGTATCCTTTACCAGAAAGTTTTCTAATTTCCCTTCTCAGGAAGAAAACTCTTCAAAACCCTAAGGAAACTACTCTTCTGATTTTTTTCACCTTACATTTGTTTTGCCTATTTAAGAACTTTATGTAATTGGAATCATGTGACACACACACACACACACACACACACCCCATGTCCTTTTTATCTGTCTCTTTCATGAGTATGTTTGAGATTCATATGTTGTTGCATGTATCAGCAATTTGTGCCTTTTTATGACTTAGCAGTATTCCATTGTATGAAATACCAGTTTATTTATTCCTTGTCTTAATGATGGTTGATTAGGTTGTTTCCAATGTTAGGCTATTGTGCATAAAGCTCCTGTGAACATTTGTGTAAAAGTCTTTGTGTGGACAAATATTTTCATTTATCTCTGGGTAAATACTTAGGAGTAGAATTGCTGGGTAATACAGTAAGTGTGTGTTAACTTTATATAAAACTGCCAAACTGTTTTCCATAGCGGCTATATTACAACCTTCCCATCACAACATTATAAGAGTTCCAATTCCTCTACATCCTCACTAACATTTGGTATGGTTAGTCTTTTTAATTTTAGCCATTTTAGTGAATGTGTAGTGGTAGCTCATTGTGGTTTTCACTTGAATTTTCCTAACACTAGGCACTTTTTCATATGCTTAATAAATATTTTTCTTTATGATTTGTTTGTCTCATCAATTACTAACTTAGTGAATACTTTTTAAAAACTTATGAATGGGACTGGCATGGTGGCTCATGCCTATAATCCCAGTACTTTGAGACACCAAAGTGGAAGGATAGCTTGAGGCCAGAAGTTTGAGACCAGCCTAGACAAGATAGTGAGACTCTATGTCTACAAAGAAAACAACAAGAATTTGGTCCAGCATGGTGGTGGCTGTCTTTGGTCCCTAGCTACTCAGGAGGATGAGGATCCCTTGAGCCTGGAATTTGAGGATGCAGTTAGCTGTGATTGGCCACTACACTGTAGCCTGGGAAAGGGAGAAAGGCCCCTTAAAAAAGGTCTCTTAAAAAAAAGAATTATGAATGGCTGTTGACTTTGGTAAAATAATTTCTGCATCTACGAGATGATTCTGTCCCATTTTATGTTTAGTTAATATGATGAATTACATTAATGAATATTTTCTACAAACCAATTTTTGGGCCTTTAAAATTATCCACATTGTTTGCTTTCTATTTTATAGTCCTCACCTCTTTTTAAATTTTCTTTGTTCTACTAATTAGCTCTTTTATGGGATCCCTGAAATGGAAACAAATTTATGGTTTTAAATTATTCTTATTTTCTAGTATAACTATTTGAAATTATAAATTTCCCTCTAACTCCTGCTTTACTTACATCAATAAATATTGATATGTTGTAAATCTATTGCTATTAATTAGAAATAATGTCAAATTTGTAGTCATCAAATCTTTTACCCATCAAGTCAAACTATTTTGGCAACTGTAATTCATTGCTTATATGTAAGGCTCTTAGTATATGTTTTTATGACCTGTCTTGGTCACAGTTATCAAAATGACAAAACAGAAATTTTACCTGATCCCAGAGTCCATTATTCCAAATTAACTAATGATAACTTTGTGTGTGGTTCATATTTGAAGTTGATTCTACAAATTCATTATCAATAGAATGTATACCCCCTCCCCAACCTCCACTAATGAATAGAGTTATCACTCTTTTCACATGTGTAGTGCCAGGTAGAGGTGGGGAGTGGTAGAAATATGCCTTTTTTATGGCTGTCAATCTTCCAAACTCCTTTTGTATTTTAAGAAATATTCCACTCCTAGAATCTTGTTGGAATCTAGAACCCCAGCTCCTAGTATAGAAGCCAAAAGAGGATGAACTTTCCTTCCTCCAGGCCATGGCATTCGAGGTGTATGGGCAGGTGATATTGGCTCAGCAGATTGAATGCTTCTGCAAGAGATGTTAATTTGGGTTATGAATATAAAGCTAAAGGGACAATTTCAAATTTAGTCCAGGTTGTAGTGGACAACAGTGAATGCAATGACATCTAGTGATTTCTGCAGTAATGCACAGTGACAGTGGTGTCTCACAGTTCTGTGGTCAGTGGAATTAATGGCTGCTATGACCAGATTGATCCTGCAAAGTAACCTCACTTGAGGCTCTGATCCTTTTCTGCCTGTCTTTGCTTGTCTCCTGCCTGTTTGGGAAGCCTGACCTCCAGTTTTCCTAAACAACTTTGAGTAGTCCTACATCCCTATAGTAAAACTCATTTCTGCTTAAATTAACCAGAATTGATTTCTTTCAAACCAGGAACCTGATTTCTCTTCTTTGTAACAGTAACCCTAATAGTTACAAGATCAGTTACAAGGTCACAGGGACAGTTTGAGGCCAATAAATAGAATTGTCAGTGAATGAAAAGATAATGTATCTCTCAGTCTCTTAACTAGGTTGCAATAGCACCAACTTTTTAATCAACTTGAAGCAGTAATCCAGGCGAGTATATCTGAGAATGGTCTAGAGTTTATTCTATTCTTAAGCACAGAATGATTAAATTTACATATGATTGCAAATGGTATGTGGTGGTATATGACGAAAGATATATTCAAATCCTTTTATACAAATTACCAATTTTCATTAGTAACATTACAGGTAGAAAAATTTTATTTCTTTCATAGGATGATATAATATTACACACATACTAAAAATTCCATCAGAGGCTGGGCATGGTGGCTCACGCCTGTAATCCCAGCACTTTGGGAGGCTGAGGGGGGTTGGATCACCTGAGATCAGGAGTTTGAGACCAGCCTGGCCAACATGGCGAAACCCTGTCTCTACTAAAAATACAAAAAATTAGCCGGGCGTGGTGGCACATGCCTATAATCCCAGCTACTTGGGAGGCTGAGGCAAGAGAATCTCTTGAACCCGGGAGGCGGAGGTTGCAGTGAGCTGAGATCGCACCACTGCACTCCAGCCTGGGTGACAGAGCGAGACTTTGTCTCAAAAAAAAAAAAAAAATCCATCGGAAAATAATACTACACATTAAGAAAATATGTATATGGTTTTAAGGCAAAAATTACTCTTTTTTTTTTTAATCAACTCTGTGTGTACTATAGCTGATATAGCCAAAATATTACCCTCTTCCTCTAGTTACCAAAACGTAACTTGGCTGTGGGCTAATAGTAAGAGCTAACATTTGCTTTACTACTTGTATTTCCACATAATTTAGAATATTTTTTATTAACCTTAATCACTTCTTTAACTTTTTTAGCACATTAAATATTAAGATGCAGCATTAGGATGGAAGGCTGCCTGAGTACAGGAATAGAGAGAGACACGGATGTTGGGAAAAGCCACTAGGCACACATAACATTAAACGCTGCTCATTTTTTCTGCAGCACTGTAACTAGTCTCCTAAAGTCCATCTCCCAGAAAATAAGACAACTTTAAAACTTTTCAACCAATATTAACTTAGAAGTCGATGTGCACATACTGATGCTGTTTCACACAGAATTGACCCAGATGTTGAATCAAGATCACAGCCTTGGTGGAGGAAGGGGGCCAGAAATCAGTGCTTTCAAAAAGCTCCCTAGGTAATTCTAATGTGTAGACCAGATTAAGAACCTGTGGGCTAACCTATAGCCTCAGGGGCTCACCTTCTATCTTAAATTTCCTTTCCCTAAAGGAGTTATGATGCCAGGCTTTCAACGTAAAAGAAAATAAATTATCTTCCAGTATAATTTTGTAAATGAAGACTTACCAAAAAATCCTATTCAATAATAGATTATTGTAGAAACTCTGGATAATTGTATAGTTACTAACAATAATAGAAGACTGCCTTGGAGAAGTCATGTGGAGAATGAAAAACATATTTGCTCTTCAACTTTGGAGGTGAAGTAGGGAGATGAATAAAATATGTGTGTGTATATTCATATATGTATATCTATTATTCATATTTCAGTAAAATACAACAGAATAAAAGAATGAGGGCAACAAAGTCCTATAGAAAGGTGTAAAAATAGTTGTACTTACTGGTAGTGAATAAAACTGAAATAAATTTATATAATTTGTATAACCTGAAAAGTTTGAACATTACACATTTTTTGTTTTATATTTAGAATCTTATCTGAAGGAAAGTTCCAAATGAACACTAAATATGTTAGATCTATGTCACCCAAATTAGAACTCAAAATTTTAATGCTGTGCTGAGTGACAGTACAAGGACCGGAATCCGCCACTGTAAATGCTGACTTCAGTGCTTTGTTTCTGACTGCTATGCAGCTATCTGCCCAATTTCCACACACGTTTTACTGTTTGACCTTGAAAGAGCCAGACTAATTGGGAATTACTCGTTAAGCATCCACTTAAAAACTGTGTATTTTCTAGCATAGGCTAAAATTTACACAAAGAAGTATATTGCAATACTTTGCATTTTAGGAGTGGGCTGTACAAATTATTTTGGAAAGCCCTCACCATTTTTTATACGAAATCCCTTCTAGGTACTGTTCACATTTCCACTAAAGTAGCCAGGTAAAATTTCCAGAATAACTTCAATCCCCAGGCACTTATGTAAAAACAGACTATTTTCATAGTCATCCTTTTCAAATTCTCTTTTCATCATGAATACACTTTATTAGTCCTTGCATTATCAGAAAGCAAACCTAATTTAAAAATAATGGAGAGATGTAAGCAATGTCCCTGGTCTTCAGAATTTATCAATATGGAACAAAAGATTTAAAGTGATTTCTTTTCCCCTCTATACAACGTCAGAATACCAAGCCTGCAGCCTGTTATTTTCAGGGTGGCACCCAGAGCAGGGGGAGGGGAGGAAAAAGCATCCTTAATTACTGAGGCATTAGAAACCTCCCACCCTGCTTGGAGTGCCTTTCCAAAGTGAAGCTAGAGGAGGGTTTCTCAAGCCTCTGTTTCTCATGGGGAGCTTTGGCCCTTGCAAGGTAACTCTTTCTCTCTGATTTCCCTTTAACGAAGCAGGTGAAAGGCCGTTTGGCACCAGACGGTTCCTTTTACTCCAGCTGCCTGTGAAGAGCGCGGTTGCCAGGCAACCAAGTCTCCAGCTTGGTGCCTGTCTCACGCTAGGAAATTTGGAGGGTTTTGATGCTGTTGTCTGTTGCAGACAACTTACACTGAAATGCCTTGAGGTTTTTAGAACTATTTTTTTTGTATTGCTTACAGTAAAACTACGTTATCTTTCCCAATTTTCTCTCTTTTGGGGAAGACAGACTATTTAGAGGGTATATGGCTGTTATTTCCACAGGAAAATATCCAGACCTTGACTTCAAAATCAGAAGCAATTTACATTTTAAAAGAAGAACAAATGAGCATCACAGCTGCATTTCATATGTTTCTTCCTGTCAGCTTAATTTCTTTCATTTTCTTTACCCCTTCTTTCGCTTTAAAAACTTTTTTATTCGCTTTCCTTCTTTTCTTTGTTCTACCCCACTTCCATGATTCTTTTGTCTTTCTCTGTCTTCCTCTTACCAGTGATATTAACTGCTATTCATGCATTCATCTTCAATCACTTGCTCATCCATTAGGACAATGAATTCGAAATGAATCAAGCTTCACTTTCCAACCTCGCTGGGTGACATATTTTTATTCTTACTTCTGAATTCTTTTTATTTTTGTTTTATCTTGTGGCTAGGTAGGATTATGGGGAAATAAGTGACAAAATATTCCCAATTATTTGGATTTCTCTTGTTCCTGAAAGAAAACCCATTGCTTTCTGAGCCTTTCAGTATATTCATTCTTTTTGTATTGTGGTCCTCTTGGCACATTCCATTAGCTTTGAAGCCATAGGTTCTGTAAGCTATTTTGGCCCCACATCAATGTAGGACATTCTCTTGCATAATATTATGAAGATATTTCATTGACATTTCATTCAATTTCAAAAGACACAAAAAAGGAGACGCTTCCTTTTGTTCTTTATTTCTGAGTCTGGCAATGATTCATAAAATAAATGAGAGCAAACTGGTCTGGTTATGCTTTTATTACCAGTGATGGACTCTGGTGCTGCAAGGGGAAACCACCTGGTAATGATCAAAGAAGATAGGTTGAAATTCTCCTGGAAAGATGTATGTGTAAGACAACAATGCATGACACCCTCTGGTGGAGCCTTCTCCTCCCTCTAAAAAACACACTGATACTTATTCATCACTGCAAGATAACACAGATCTATCTTCTCACCAAGGATTTGTTACAATATGGAAGCAGAACAATTTGGCATCATTATCTGAAAATCCACGGTGAAAGATGAATTCATGTGTCAAAACTGCTAAAATGGATAATGGGCATAATTGTTAATACACTTACTGTTGTGATTTTTTTTTTTTTTTTTTTTTTTTTTTTTTTTGAGACGGAGTCTCGCTCTGTCGCCCAGGCTGGAGTGCAGTGGCGCAATCTCGGCTCACTGCAAGCTCCGCCTCCCGGGTTCATGCCATTCTCCTGCCTCAGCCTCTCTGAGTAGCTGGGACTACAGGCGCCCACCACCACGCCCGGCTAATTTTTTGTATTTTTAGTAGAGACGGGGTTTCACCGTGGTCTCGATCTCCTGACCTCGTGATCCGCCCGCCTCGGCCTCCCAAAGTGCTGGGATTACAAGCGTGAGCCAGATATGTAACCATTCACACATCTTTCTGTAATTTATAAGTAAAAATCTCTCCCTTTATGACTCAGTATTGTGATCTTCCATGTTCACTATGAAAAACATAATAGAAATATGATATGATAAAATCAGAGTGCTATACTATAGTGACAAGAAAACAGGAGGTATGGATTTTAGTGTGAGTTCAATCCCTAGCTAGCTCTTTTACCTTGGGCATTCCCTGAGTCTTGGTCTCAATGCCCCCTTCTGTAAATTTGTGAGGTTTGAGATATTCTCTGAGATGCATTCTGCTGTTAAAATTCTATTATTGAATTTGAAAACCACTAAACCTTTCAGTGAGGGTAATTTGGAAAAAGAATGGTATATATATTTTTAACTGATAAAGCTTTTAAGTGAAAAAAGTATTTAAACTTCTTTGTATTTGTTAATTGAGCTTTTTTTATTTAGACATATGAGTTCAAAATTTATAGCTGTTTTTGACACTATAGCCAGTGGTTAGAAAGCAGTTTCTGGAGGCTGCCTATGCTTGAATCTAGTTTCATCGTTTACTAGTTGTAAAACATGGGAAAGTCTTTAAAATGTCTTTGTGCTCAGTTTACTCCTCTGTCAATGGGGAATAATTACAGCACCCTTCTCGAAGAGATATTGTGAGGAGTAAGTGAGATGATTTGCATAACCCCTTAGCAAATGATTAAAGCATTAATATATTCTTGATACGTATGAGCTTTTTCAATTACTCTGGTGTCACCAGCTATCCCAGGCTATTATCATTCCATACTTTATTACTGTAATAATAGCCACGTAGTTTAAAAGTCTCTTCCTTTCAAATCTATCCTATGCATTTCTTCCAGCAAAGACTCCCCCAAACACAATTGTCTTCATTGCCTTCTGATAAAAACTATAACAACAGACTTCAATGATTTCCATACCCAAGAGAATTGAGTATATATTGTCCTGGCATTTAAGACTCTCATTAATATTGGTTCAATTTGTCTTTCCAGCTTCATTCCATTACCTCCTCCTATATACAAGCTCTAGTTAAATGGAACTATCCAAGTATCCCTGAGAACTCGCACTCTGCTCTTCTGTGTTAAACTCTTAAGGGCAGAGACTGTGATAAGTCTTTATACCCCAGTATAAAGTCCAGGACCTGGCACACAGTAAGCATTCAATATTTTTGAAATGAATAGCCTTTGCTTGCACTGTTTTCCTCTCAGAAGTCCTCTCTTCTTTTCTTTACCTACATAACACCTATCCTTCAAGGTCCCAGCTAAATATCATGAGTTACCACCATTCATAGGCTACCTACTTCCTTCATAGTATCATCATATATTTACCTTCTAGCATTTACATTCCACTGTGATTATAATTATTTTTGTTATCTTATGCCTTAATTTTTGAATGGTGTTGAGAGCAGTGTACTACGTCTTAATCAATTTTGTTTCCCACAATGCCTAGCATTTTTCCTTGACTATGTTAATTGCCAGTGGCTAGTTATTAAATGAACCAATATGACTAATAGGATCGTATTTATTATCCATTGTTTTTTGACCATTAAAAAAAACCCATCCTACTTCAATAGAAGAAAATCTTCACCCCTTGCCAGGCTCCTTAGTCTCTCCAAGGTCCAGCCACATCCTCTGCCTAACATGATTTTGGGTAGCTACTGAAGCCCTACTAGCTTTTCATTATTCCATGGACATGCCATATACATTCTTAACCATGTTCCTTTGCTGATGTTTCCTTTGCTTGAGGGCAATACTGTCTTTGTTTCAGCTATCCAAGCCTGACTTAAGGTCTCATTCCATACTTTATTGCTGTAATAATAGCCAACTAGTTTTAAAGTCTCTTCCTTTCAAATCTAACCTATACATTTCTTCCAGTGAAGACTGCCCCAAACACAATTGTCTTCATTTTCTTCTCCCAAATTCATCATGGAGCATTCCTCTAGACTTCCACAATGCTTTTTCTCTTTCATCACAGGAAAGAGAAATTTAGGTTCTTGATTTAGTACTTAATCATACAATGTAATCATACGCACACCCTAGAACAATGAAACAATAAAAGTAGGAGATAATTTAAAAGGGCTTTACTACAGAAATTCTAATAGCAAAACTTGAAAGGGGCTAGTTCCATATTAACCCACTGTCTGTAATTCCTTTCCTCCTCCTCCCTGGGTTACCTCTTATATTAGCTGTACAGACAACATTCTTGACACTTGTTTCTAAGATATTTAAGGAACTTTGCATTTCTCTGAATCCCTTCTAGCTAATAATAAAATCTTACATATGGTGTTGTTTATATTTTAATTCAATAAAAATATGGTTTAAATTTGTATCCTAAATTTTCATGTGTTTTTTGTTTTTATAATTCAATTAAATTTCATGTCATTGGGGGCAGAGGTCACATTTGGAACTTCCTGTGAATTTCCCATATTAGGAAGCATAATGCTGATCACACTAGATTTTCAGTGCATGCATGAACAGCATTCATTGTCAGATGAAACCTACTTGGCAAAATGTTCTCCTTAAATGCATTTTATAATATTTGACACGCTAACTTCATTCCATTTTTTTCTGGTCTATTGGTTCTAAGTTACTGTCATGTTTATAGTTTTTTCTAATTTACTGTCATACTTACTAGACTGCTCAGTAACTAAGGCAACTAAAGCTATATCTTTGGAGAAGATTTACACAGATACACCCTAGGGTTAGGTAAACTGGTGTGATAAGATTTGCTTTCTATAGTGCATCAGTATTGTTTTTACCTTATGCCTGAAGATGGAAATGGGAAATATGGTAAATATTTGGTGAATGGCCTACATAAAATACATTATACTACATATGTATAAATACCATCTAATTTTATCTTCTTGATGACGCTATATAGTTGACGGTACTAAGCTGTTCTTGTAGACATGAAAACTAAAGCTATTAGGTTGGTGGAAAAGTAATCGTGGTTTTCCATATTACTTTAAAAAAGTGGCCAAAACCTCAATTACTTTTGCACCAACCTAATAATAAAGAAGAAATTTACTCAAGGCTTTATCTATAAAGTTGATCTCAGGCCCATCTGATTCCAAGGTCCTTAACAAATGGGGATAAGTCCATGGATCTCCAACTTCAGTATGCAAAACAATCACTCAAGGTACTTCTCAAATACATATTACTAGGATCTACTCAAAAGATTATAATTTGTTACACTTATGATGAGACCCAAGAATCTTCATTTTAACAAACACATTAAAGCATTCATTTGGGAAAAAATGAGTTAAGGAATAGTTAAGATAGTAATAGTAATTATAACAATAACAACTATGTAAAACATGAATCAACACCACACTACCCACCATTTACTGCGTCACCTTACTTTTTGTCAGATACTATGTTGTAAAGCACTTTATAACATATTTTGTCATGTAATTCTTACAACCACCTTATGAAACAGATATTATTATCATCTTTCTTTTACATGAGGAGAGAACTAGAGTCATATAGGCCACAGAGTTGGCAATTAGTGGGAATAGTCTGACTCTAAATGTCATGCTCACAGCTCCATTAAAGGGGCAACAAAATGAAAGATAAGCTCCTTAGCAGGGTCAATGTGAATAGGAACCAAGCAGAACTTGGGGGTGGTGTTAAATAATAAGTGAAAGATGTGAAAAGTAGAGAGCTTAAATTATTATTTTGTGAGTTTTTCCAACAAATAGTAAGGGGAATAAGGAGTTATTTTAGGGACTGATATAAATTTGGTGAAGACTTTTGTTTTAATATGGAACAGTCATGAAGATGTTGAGGGGAAAGAACAATGGAGAAAGAGAGGTTGATAAGGGTGAAAGAGATAAAATTAATGGGAAAAATCTTAGGGAATATGGGATAAATCCATTAGCTTTGTAGAGAAGCTTTTATTTTTTCTGGGATGGAGGGAACTGGAAAGTATGAACACAGCTATGGTTATAGGTATAGGTATTTGACTAGAGATGTAGACACGGACATTTATGTGTTGGGAGATGGAGAGTTAAAGTAGCTTCTATGTGATGAATTGTACTTTATGTGCTGAGAAAATTAATGGGGCCTTGTATTAGTCCATTTTCACACTGCTATAAATACCTGAGACTAGGTAATTTATAAAGAAAAGAGGTTTAATTGACTCACAGTTCTGCATGGCTGGAGGAGGCCTCAGGAAACTTATAAACATGGTGGAAGGGGAAGCAGGCACATTCTTTACAAGGTGGCAAGAGAAAGAGCGGGAAGGAGGAACTTGCCAAACACATGTAAAATCAGCAGATCTCGTGAGAACTAGCTCACTATCATGAGAACAGCCTAAGGGAATCCACCCCCATTATCCAGTCACCTCCCACCAGGTTTCTCCCTCACATGGGGATTATAATTCAAGATGAGATTTGGGTGGGGACACAAAGTCTAACCATATCAGACTTTCAACCAAACTGATAAAGATTTGGGATAGCTACTGAAAGGAAGAAGATACAAAGTGGACCAGAAATATGTAAAATAATTGCTATGGGGTTAAAAGCCCAGTTGAGGGGAAAGATCATATATTGTAGGAGCATCAGTATGTATGATTGTGTGGTTTTTGTTTAGTGGTGTTCAGTACATCAGAGAAGTAGGCACCAGAGTAGGGTTCATCTTCGTTTAGGGGTTTTAGGGAAGCAAATGCTGTGGACAACAGCGAAAGGTACTTGAGTATGTTGACAATAGGCTTGTGAAATGAAAGACTCTAGTTAGGCAGCTATGGGAAGACTGTGAAACTAGTACAGTCTTACAGACATGGGGAAAAGACTGACCAATATATTAGGTTTTAAAGAGCTGTTAGAGTAGTAAATGGTGAAAATAGTGAAAGAGCTGGAAGAGTGGGCAGGTGTGGACCAGAAATGGAATGAATGGGACCTAATGTATTTCAGTGTATTTGGCAGGAACTTAAAAGTAATGCAAGTTTTTTTTTCTCTCATAATCTAAATCTTTTTTTGAGACACGGTCTTTCTATTTTGCCCAGACTTGTGTTGAACTCTTGGCCTCAAGTGATCCTCCCAGTTCTGGCTCCCAAAGAACTGGAATTACAGTGTGAGCCACCATGCCCTGTATCTAAATCTATTTTTTCTTGTACCTTTTAAGAAACCCAAATTCCTAAAGGCTGAGGTCTAACTTTGACCTGATTTCTTCTTGAGCTTTATGACTGACTAGACCTTTATTCCAAGTTTCCATCATGGTCAATCCTGCCATCAAGTACTCGTTGTTAGTCAAATTAGGACAGAGAAGTATTTATTCCTCTAATTTCTGGAATAATGATTGCAGTGTGCAGGCCATGCATCAGGATCACCTGGGGAGTATGTTAAACATTTACATTTCTGGCCTTTACACCAGACCTACTTGATCAGAATCTCTGTGGGGGTAGATCCCAAGGAATCTATATTTTTAATATGTTCCACGGGAGATTCTGACTCACATGATTATTTTAGGAGATGGCAGATTCAGAGAGGCAGAGCTTATTAGATTTTTCTCCTTTAATTTACCATTCCATACTCAGTACATTGGCTCCTATTTGTGAGCAATACGCTGCTGCTGGTGGGCTTCAAGATGGAGGTGGAGATGCAAGAAAACAACAACTCAGTCTTGGAATTTGTACCTTTCCTAAATTTCTTTCTTACACACAAGCTCCTTTCACATGCATAACATATCTCCGTCCACTATTAACAAGAACACTGTATACATTTGAAAAAACAAAATGAGAGGCGAGGTCAAAGTGGAAAAGATTACAGAATCAAAAACTTGACAGAAAAAAACAGTAGAGATGATCGTAAGCAAAAGTTTATTTTGGGGAATGGGTGGGTGTTGAGAGTGGGTAGGCGAGTAAGAGTTGCAATTCAGAAAGGGATAAAGATGTGTTGACAGTGATTACAGATGTACTGTCCTGCTTTTAGTTGAATTAGGTATCCAGTGATGTTCATATATTTGAAATCTACTACCATAGCTACATTTTGCTTTTTGGGTAGTTCTGTGATCAATTAATAATCAATGGTTTCTTTTGCCACTGAACCCTTAAGCTGTTGGATCTCTCACAGAGAAATTTCAGTTTACACACAAGAAGGAATCTTATTTTTGGTATCCTGGTACCAAAAGTCAAATAGAACATATATTATCTTCTTCAGTATCTGCTGACAGTTTTCAAGGAACAAAGGCACAGTGCTGCATCTAAAATCTCCTTTCAGTGACACAGAAGCCAGGCTTCTGTATATTAGAGTTATGAATCATATAACAAATCAACGTGCTCATGGATGAAAACAATTTACAAAGAATTTTTATTACTTGATAATATTCTATTTGGTGATATCCTACCTAATCCAGAAGCAATGAAAATAATTTTGGGAGTATCCTTTTGAGAAGGAAATATATCTTATATACATTTTCTTTATATCTGCAAATTGTGCTTCTCTTATATTTGTATTGTTAATGATTTATTTGACTTAATACAAAAGACTGCCCCTTACACACACACACACACACACACACACACACAGATACACACACATTTTCTTCCTCCATCCCCACACCCTTCTCTAACCCACTCTTCTCTTTATTTCTCTGTGTGTCTTCTAGACTTATTGGTATATTTGGTCCTTCATGTTAGAGATCTTACAACAGAAAACATATCTAGATTAAGAATGAAAAAACTCGTCCTGGCTAACATGGTGAAACCCCATCTCTACTAAAAATACAAAAAAAAATAAAAAAAAAAAAAATTAGCCGGGCGTGGTGGCAGGCACCGGGGAATGGCGTGAACCTGTGAGGCGGAGTTTGCAGTGAGCCGAGATTGCGCCACTGCTCTCCAGCCTGGGCGACAAAGCAAGACTCTATCTCAAAAAAAAAAAAAAAAAAAAAGAAACAACTCAAAATTGCATAATCTGAATACGCTTTAGAATATGGACCAAACCTTTCTTTGATTAAAAAAGTTACTGGCTGTCAAAAAACATGCAAACTATTTATCACTTGATAGAAATTCATGAATTAAGTTGTAATACAAGCCTTTTAAGTTTCACCTCCCTGAAGTGATTCCTCATCCCCTTGTCCCTCCTGCTTCCAGTACCAGTGCTCAGATTTATGGACTGTCTATGTTCAATCTGAAATGTGTGACAATAAGAAAACGTGACTATTCCATTGCTTCTGCAAACACCACTTTGTTCCTACTACATAATGAGAAAAATTATCTTAGGTTAGGGCCAACATTTGGTCCAATATATCCACTTAATAAATTTTGTTCAACACTAGCTGTGTTATAAATGAATTTATGGCCTCTCTATTCTGAAATCTACAATCTTGATAGTCTGTCAGTTTGGCTAATGATACTCATATACTGCCTATGAGCTGTGTCTCCTGAATTTGTTCGCCTTTGGGAATCATGCCCGTATCTGTGGTAATCAGTGACCTTGATCTTTTTTTCATTTTCAGATTCCAGCCTTTTATCCAACTTGATGTATTTTTATTATCCTGGTCCCAGTCTTCCCTGATCAGAATTCTGGGGCCATGAACTAAATAAACCCTGACCAGGCTGCTCTTTGTTTTGATTGCAGTACATTTGACTTGGTACTCAGTATGTTGTCCTTTACAGCACTATAATAATCTACCTTTATTTAGAAGTAATTATTTCATGTCTTGATAATGGAAAAATTCTCCTACATTGCCTATTTGATACTTCTCAAATCCATTATTCATATTACTGCCAACGTAATGATCCTAAAAATATACTTTCACTATGATATCTTCTCTAGTAAAAAATTTTAATAACTCTACAATGCTCACAACATCAAATTGATATTGTTTAGTTCGCCATTTTATGTCTTCATCCACAGTATATTCTCTATCTAGTTACCAAGTCTTATATCTAGTTATTTTCCTACATATACAGTAGTCCCTCCTTATCTACAATTCTTCTTTCCATAGTTTCAATTACTCGCACTCAACCATTGTCTAAAAATATTACATAGAAGTTTCAAATTGTGGCTATCCTAAGTAGCATGATAAAATCTCACACTGTCCTGCTCTGACTCGCCTAGAACATGAACATTTGTCCAACATATTCATGCTGTATGCCCTAATCACGCATCAGTCACTTAGTAGCTGTCTCAGTTATCAGATCAGTGTTGTTATGTTTGTAATTAAATAACCCTTATTTTACTTAAAAGGGGCTCCAAAGTGCAAGAGTAGTGATGCTGGAAATTCAGATATGCCAAAGAGAAGCCATCAACTTCTTCCTTTAAGTAAAAAGATAAAATTTCTTGACTTAATAAGGAAAGGAAAAATATCATTTGCTGTAAAGATCTACAGCACAATAAAATATTTTGAGAAAGAGAAAGACCATGTTCCCACAATTTTTATCTTAGTATATTGTTATAATTGTCTAATTTTATTATTAGTTATTGTTAATCTCTTACTGTGCCTAATATGTAAATTAAACTTTATTAAAGGTATGATGATATAGGAAAAAGAATGGTATATATAGTTTGGTACCATCCAAATTTTCAGCCATCCACGGAGGCTCTTGGAATGTAAGCAGGGGACTAATGTAGCTTTTACTCTGGCTTTCTTAATATTGCCTGATTATAGCTTTTACCTTTTATATTTATTATATTTTCTCCCTGAAATACCCTCTCTCTCTAATTCAGTTATGAAAATCATACTCATTTTCTAAGGTTCACTCAAATCCTACTTCCTCCATGAGATTTTCCTAATTGCACTTGTGGGAACTTATCTCTCTTCTCTGAATTCCAGTAGTATTGTTTTCCTCATTTGGTGCTCATCAGATATTGCTGTAGCTATTTCAAAACATAACATATCTGCTCAAGCAGATAACAAAACTTGAAAAACAGAAACTGTTTTTTTTTTTTTTTTTTTTTGTATACCAAACAAAAGCTTGAGCCTAATAGGTACATGGAAAGTATTTTTAATGAACAGTAAAGACTAACACATCAAAGTACAATACCCATATGAGAGATTAAATATTATTTTTTAAGATACTGATAATCATCCTTAAGCATGAGGATGAAATTTATAGGCCTAAAGGACTATTTTCATGATGCCCATGTAATCTCAGTAGGGTATATTTAACTTCAAAAACTATTTCCAACCAGCATACCATAAATATTAAATGGAGTTCACAAAAGGGCATAATGACTCACTAGATTTATATAGAAAGTGATGCTAAAGTGCCCTAGGATTAATCACTTACTAGATCTTAATCTTAGTTTTATTTGTTTAAAAAAGTAGATAATATTTGGCTAATGGAGTCATTGTTTAGGCGCCTGTAGTCCCAGCTACTCGGAGAAGCTGAGGCAGGAGAATGGCGTGAACCCGGGAGGCGGAGCTTGCAGTGAGCCAAGATCGCGCCACTGTACTCCAACCTGGGTGAAGAGCGAGACTCCATCTCAAAAAAAAAAAAATGTATTGAACATTGGTTATGTGAAAGTTACTGAACTAGGAACTGGAGATATAATGGTAAACTCTTCCTTGACCTATGCTGAATTTGGGAAAAATTAAGATTATCAATTACTATTGTCATATGAGGGGAAAAGAACATTTATATTTCAAAGACAGACAAAAGATCATGGACTATTTGGGGAAAATAAATGACATGTTATCAAATTTTATAAATTCTTCCAACAAAAAAAGTAGGCATCCACTATGTATCATGTACCATAGTGTGTGAAGGGCAGCTATTCTAGGCTTTATTATTGTTCAACAGTTTATATTCCCATCCCCAGCAGAATGGGCAGAATATATTTCACCCTCATTGATTTTGGGCTTGTTCATGGGATTGCTTTGACTAATGAAATGTGTGAAGATGAGACAGTGTGACTATTCTAAAATGAGGCTTAAGAAGTGTCATGAGTTTCTCTTTCCTCTTGCATTATTGCCATTTGCCAAAATACCATTCCTCATGCAATCACTGTTTCTGTAGTCTTAGTTCCAGAATGAAAACTATGTGGAGAATATCTAAACTCAACCAGAAGCTTGGCGTCATAATTAGTCAAGCTAACTGAATGTTGGGCTCACATAAAATCTTAACAAGAAATAAATTTGTTATTCTAAGACTCCCAGAAGTTTGATTTTTTGTTACCGTAGCAAAAACTGAATCATACAGCAGTAAATGGGATATTGTGTCTGGTGGAGAAGAAAGACACTATTAAGCAGGTAATTATCAATGCTTTGTGTGTTTAGGAGAAATGGAGCATTTCTAGAAATGTGTATAGCAGGTGGACTTACATTATATTGAGCAAAGAGAAAAGCTTTCTGAGGTGGCTACTATCTTATACAGATTAATTTATCTTCTAATAATTTTTTAGTATATTCCATACCAACTTCCATTAGGGAACAGATATACCTTTGGGAAACTACATTTCAGGATAATCAGGTGCTATATTCAAAGCCCAAAGCAAATTCTATTTTCATTTCATGTATTAGTTCTACACAGTTATACATTATTTTGGTAAAGGACTAAAGGGATCCTTCATCAAAATTTAATGCCAATATTCCTGTAGCTTCTGTATGACAGGTAACCTCTACAGGTATAGGCTTACTTTGTAGTAATTGAGAGTATGTCTCTCAGGTTATAGAATAAGAGATTCTTTAGCTTGGTGTAGTCTTTGAGGTGACCTGATCCAACACCTACCTTCATTTTGCATGCGAAGCAACAGAAGCCCATAGAGGTAAAGTTACTTACCTAAGTCCCCTGTTGGAATTCAGGGAAGTTCAGGAATGGAGTTCAGGTATTCTGATTTTTGGGTCACAATGCATGCAACATTGAAAAAAAGTTTTCTCCAAGTTACTGTCCTTTGATGAATTTTAGAGAAAGAGTTGATTATAAATATTGTAAGTTCATGTGGTGGTTTAACTTACATGCAAGAGATCAATTTTAGAGGCTAAAAATTTTTATTAGCTGTGGGGCAAAAGGATCATTATACTATCGACCAATGTTTCCTACATTTACCTGCCATCCCTGGACATATTATATACTTTTATTTATGATATCTTTCATAGTTTATAATTAAACAATTATTTCTGTGATTACTCAATTAACATATATCTTTCCTTTTATACTCTAAGATGGTAGAGTAATGAGTGCAGTGCTTGACATGTGCTAAGTACTGAATAGGTTTTGTTGAACTAATTAATTTTTTTTTCTCAAACAAGTAGAATGATCATGGTTCACCATATGGTGTGAAGGGTGTCCCAGGCTAATTGACCTCTTGTTGGCAAATTGTCAACAGAACATATCAATTTTTCATGAAGTCTGAAAGAAATGAATTAATTACTTCATGATATTTTTTATTAACAGATTACACAATGAATATAATATTAATTTATAGCTTTAATGATAATAAAATATAAACTGACATACAATTATTACATTAAAATTATTTTATTTAAGAAAAAGTTGAGTGCACAGTGACTCAGGAAATGAAGATCTATTCAAGTGGAATGAATAGAATTACTAATAAAAGACTTCCAAATTATGTGAATGGCTAACGCTTAAGATATAGCAAAATAGAAATGCAACAGTGCCTCTAATATACTATCTTAATATTAAGAAGAAATATCTGTTAGATTAGGATGGTCTCATTGCCTAATTTGTAATGCTGCATCACTGAGACATGTAAAGAATAAAGTTTTAAGGAAAGTAATAAAAGTCCCCAATACTTATTTTGCCCATTTTATTTTTTGGCATTCTAGAGCTAAAAGGATATGAGGAAAGGGAAGTCCTATGTATAACTCAATAACCACGTTTATGGTCCTGATATATAGACATTCCAGAGCCCCAAAAGATCTTCACTCTGCTTTCTTTGTTGTTTGACCTGCAACATTCTCCAAGAAATTACCATGGGCCATTTAAAAATAGTATGATGCCCTCTGGCCTCGAAAATTAGGGCTATGTATAGCAAAACTTCAACTGACAAGAATGCTCTATTACTGAGTAAAAATTATCCATGTGTACCTATGATTGTGAAAGAATCATGAATTATTAGGGTTTCTGAGGAGGCCATCAATAAATATCATCCCTCTTTCTCAAGTTATTGTTAAATTATTTGAGCCATAAAAGAGTAAATACATGAGGCAAAATATAATCCTTAGCACCGCCAGAAGCCAAGAAGCATAACGTGGCTTTAGATCCATTAGCAGAATGGGCTTGCTACCAGAATCCCAGAATTAGAAAGATTTCATCCATTTATAGAAAACTCTGGACATGGGGCAGGTCTCCTCTCAACAGACTCTGGCACAACTTGTAGCACGAAAAGACAAAGGAGGGCTAATGGAGGCTGGCCTCAAGAGAAAACAGGAAGGTGAGGAAGATTTTGTTCTTCTCACATTTCCAATCAGAAAAGTCACTCCATCTTATCAGGGAGAAAGTAAATTTAAAAAAATGCCAGAAGTACATCAATTGAGCTCTGTACACACAAAGAAAATTAAAGTAGAGGAAAGTTTGCCCCAGTTATGCGTGATGAAAATATTTTTAGTGGCAAGATACTGAAGTTGGATTGCATAAAGAAAATGTGGTACATATACACCATGGGATACTACCTAGCCATTAAAAAGAATAAAATCATGTCTTTTGCAGCAACATAGGTGGAGCTGGAGCTAGAGGCCATAATCCTAAGCAAATTAATGCAGGAACAGAAACCAAATACTGCATTTCTCACTTACAAGTGGGAGCTAAACATTGAGCACACATGGATATAAACATGGGAAATATAGTCACTGGGGCATACTAGAGGGGTGTGGGTTGAAAAACTACCTATTTGATACTAAGCTCACTACCTGGGGGCAATATACCCATGTAACAAACCTGGACAAACTCATATCTATAAAAGTTGAAATTTTAAAACAAAGATACTAAAGTTTCTATTAAAAAGTAGGAACAAAATTGGGTCTCACATCATCTCCTTTCAAGAATAGAAAGATCTTGGTTGCAAGTAAGAGATAAGAAAAATTTCTGGCAAGATGTTTATTTTGATGTGGACAAAAAACTAGGTATGTTTCTATAAAAGAACACTGAATAATTGAAAATCAGTTGCAAATCATAAAAAGGCAACTTAATGTACTTTTTAACATGAGAAGTATATATGAAATGTGTTCACCTAATTTTTAGAGTTACTACTTTATCATGAAGAAATACGTGTTTATTGTGAAAATATTTAGAAAGTAGGAAACAGATAAAGGGAATATGTCCTTATTCATAATTTTCAGAATCAATTTTTCTTACATTTTGTATATCTTTTCTTACTAGGTCATACAGACAATGCAGTCTTAAAGCTAAAAAATTCACACACATCTCAGTCTGGTTATGAAATTCCCTAAGAAAGTTTAAATGAAGAGACTTCATGAAAGGATTCCACATGGAATTGTGGTTGGAGATCAGGAACAAATGAGGGTTGTTGGGCATCCGATGCCAGCAACCATAGGAAGTTATAAGGCCAAGATACAAAAGAAGGACATATTGTTTTTTGGAAGCTCAGTAGGAACTGATGTGGCTAAGGAAGGGCAGCTTCATGGCAACTGTGGCTTTTTTTTTTTTTTTTTTTTTTTTCTGAGGCGGAGTCTTGCTCTGTGGCCCAGTGGCACAACCTCGGCTCACTGCAAGCTCTGCCTCCCGAGTTTACCCTGTGCTCCTGCCTCAGCCTCCCGAGTAGCTGGGACTACAGGCGCCTGCCACTAGGCCCGGCGATTTTTTTCTATTTTCTAGTAGAGATGGGGTTTCACCGTGTTAGCCAGGATGGTCGCAATCTCCTGACCTCGTGATCCGCCCACCTTGGCCTCCCAAAGTGCTGGGATTACAGGCGTGAGCCACCGCGCCCGGCCGCAACTGTGGCTTTAAAGAGACACAGCTTCTGCTGGGAGGAGCGGCCCAACAGCAGACACGGATCAGGAAAAAAATCCACTGATCTCTCCCTGTTCGTACCCTTTGATCTCCTGCCAGTGACCCTCATAGGCCAAAGCGAACTGAAAGCCCAGAAGGCAGAGAAAACATAGGATGCAGCCTGCAGTAGTCAGCCTGCCAGAAAACAGGTCAGAGAAGGGAATGGAAGGTACTGGATCAGGAAGGTGGGGAACAAAAGGAGAACAATTGTGCACAACTAATTAAAAATTACTTATGAGTAGATTTCTATGGCTGTGTAATAGTCCAATATAACCAGACCATCTATTACAACCACTACCTGTTGATTAAGTGTTTAGATTGTGTCCAGTCTTTTCGCTTATAAACCACATTTTCAATGCATAGCTTTCTTCATTTCTACAATTTTCTTAGAGTACATTCTTAGAGGTTAAATTATTACAATAAAATGTACAAATATTCTTAGGCTGCTCAAAACTTGCTGATAATGTTTTTAAACTGTACATATTAGCCTTCCACCAGCAGTGTAAGAGTGTGCTTATTTTACTGAACATTTTTGAGCATTGCATATTCTCACAAAAAATTTATTCCATGAGAATTTGGCCACAAAAACAAATTTATGTATTTTTTAAAAGAAACCTTTAAAGATGCATCTGTCTAATTGTGTGACAAATCTTTTTCCGTATGCCTTCCTAACCTAATTGTTTCAGCATTGTGAGGTTAATAGTATGCTGTTGCTGTTGCTGTTGCTGCTGCTGCTGCTGTGCCAGCATCGTTGATTTAATAATTCTGTCTCTCCAAATACTGATTTGGGTTGCTTCCTTTATCATTTGGTGCATTATTGCATACAATGATGTGTGTTTTCTGAGCTATCTGATTTATTTCATATTTCAGTAAATTTTTGTGCAGTGTGGCAGAAACAGCAGCTCTATCGTGCTAAGCCATTCTGTGAAATATTTTGACAATGCAATGCAACGAAAGATTAGGGTCTAGGCTCCCTAAACATATTAGGAGACTCTCCATCTCCTTCTTTAGTTTTCAGCAGTTGGTGATCAACTTTAATGATAACAACAACAACAACAACACAATGAAATGACAGCAGCATTCAACACCATGTGCCAGGTATTGTGAAGAAGCTATTGCAACACCTCAGACCACAGCCACAGTACCTCTCTTCTAAGTCAGGAATGAATTTTGGGGAGGATTAAGTATTTTCCTTCAATAATTTGTTGATTCTATTTTCTAAATACTTAAATTTCTCCACTTCTTTCTACTCTCATTGCCACTGCACTATTCAAGACATCATCTCTTTTGTTAGATTAATGCAGAATTTTCTGTTCTCATCTCGTTTGATCTTTCAGTAGCCTGTTGTTTAACTTATCTGTTATTTTTTTTAATTTCAGTGACTATTTTTATTTCCAGAATCTCCATTTGGTTCTTTTTCAAATACATGAGTTTTTTCCCTCATAAAATCCTTATTCTTGATGGATTCTCTTTCTTCCTTGATCTCTCTGAATATTTTAAACCTACTTATTTTAAAAGGTCTTTTGAATCTCTTTGATCTCTATTTCCTTAGTATGAAGTATCTCATTCTGGCTTTTGTTGTGCTTGTCTCCAGTGGGAGATTTTTCCCCAAAGACCTGGACATTCCTTGGATTTTCCAAATCCCTGTGTTGCGATTTCAATGTTACCAGGACCCTATTGGGTCACCAGTTTGCGACTATCTAATACTAGCTTCTTGTGCAAGGTTTCGGAACCGTATGGATATTGTGAAGTTGGGTTGCACCCTCATGCAAGATAAAGGCTTGGATCCTGTTTTGCTGAGAATTATTCTTTCTACTCATGGCCCAGGCAAGGTGTCTGTCTCTAAAGCAGAGGTTGTAGCTTTTACAGTCTCCATGTGTGTATAGTTTTAAAATCAGTTGAGTAAGTACCTTAGGAGAGCGATTGCTGGATTGTGTGATAAGACTGTTAATGTTTGTAAAAAAATTTGTTTATTCATTCATCTGTCAATAAACAATTGGGTTGTTTACACTCTTTAATTATTGTGAATAATACCTCTAGGAACATACCCAGAGGTTGAACTGTTGGATCACATGTTAGTTCTATTTTTAATATTTTGAGGAACTTCCATACTGTTTTTCATTTCTTTTTTTTTTTTTTTTTTTATTATACTTTAGGTTTAGGGTACATGTGCACAATGTGCAGGTTGTACATATGATCCATGTGCATGTGATTCCTGCACCATTAACTGTCATTAGCATTAGGTATCTCCTAATGCTGTCCCCCCCCCCCCCACCCCACAACAGTCCTGGAGTGTGATGTTCCCTTCCTGTCCATGATTCTCATTGTTCAATTCCACTATGAGTGAGAACATCGGTGTTTTTTTTTGTCTTGCTAGTTTACTAGAATGATGTTTTCAGTTTCATCCATGTCCTACAAAGACACGAATCATCATTTTTTATGGCTGCATAGTATCCATGTGTATATTGCCACATTTCTTAATCAGTCTATCGTTGTTGGACATTTGGGTTGTTCAACTCTTTGCTATTGTGAATAGTGCCAATAACATACGTGTGCATGTTCTTATAGCAGCATGATTTATAGTCCTTTGGTATATACCCAGTAATGGATGGCTGGGATGGATTAAAGACTTATATGTTAGACCTAAAACCATTAAAATCCTACAAGAAAACCTAGGCAATACCATTCAGGACATAGGCGTGGGCAAGGACTTCATGTCTAAAACACCAAAAGCAATGGCAACAAAAGCCAAAATCGACAAATGGGATCTCATTAAACTAAAGAGCTTCTGCACAGCAAAAGAAACTATCATCAGAATGAACAGGCAACCTACAGAATGGGAGAAAATTTTTGCAACCTACTCATCTGACAAAGGGCTAATATCCAGAATCTATAACGAACTCAAACAAATTTTCAAGAAAAAAACAAACAACCCCATCAAAAAGTGGGCAGAGGACATGAACAGACACTTCTCAAAAGAAGACATTTATGCAGCCAGAAAACACATGAAGAAATGCTCATCATCACTGGCCATCAGAGAAATGCAAATCAAAACCACAGTGAGATACCATCTCACACCAGTTAGAATGGCCATCATTAAAAAATCAGGAAACAACAGGTGCTGGAGAGGATGTGGAGAAATAGGAACACTTTTACACTGTTGGTGGGATTGTAAACTAGTTCAACCATTGTGGAAGTCAGTGTGGCGATTCCTCAGGGATCTCGAACTAGAAATACCATTTCATTTCTTTTTTGTTGTTGTTGTTGAGACAGAATCTCACTCTGTTGCCCAGGCTGGAGTGCAGTGGTGCAATCTCAGCTCACTGCAACCTCCGCCTCCCGGGTTCAAGCAATTTCTTGCCTCAGCCTCCCGAGTAGCTGGGACTATAGGCATGCACCACCATGCTTGGCTAATTTTTTAATTTTTATTTTTAGTAGAGATGAGGTTTCACCATGTTGGCCAGGCTGGCCTCAAACTCCTGACCTCGTGATCTGCCACCTCGGCCTCCCAAAGTGCTGGGATTACAGGCGTGAGCTACCGCACCCAGCAGGAACTTCCATACTGTTTTTCATAGTGGCTGCACCATTTTGCTTTTCTGCCAACTGTGCAGAAAAGTTCCAGTTTCTCTCCATCCTCACCAATTTTCTGGGAATTTATTTCATAACAACCATCCTAATGGGTATGAGTTTATATCTCACTGTGGCTTCAATTGGCATTTCTCTAATGATTGGTGATGTTAAATATCTTTTCATGCACTTATTGGTGAATTGGTCCTGTGTATGTCTTTGGAGAAATGTGTATTCAAATCCTTTACCCATTTAAAAATATCCTTTTGGTTTTTTGTTGTTGAGTTGTAGAAAATCTTTGTGTATTCTAGATACTAATCCTTTACCAAATATATGATTTGCAGATATTTTCTCCCATTTCTTGGATTGTATTTTGCTTCTGTGTGGATATTTGTATCCCCCCCCGAGTTCATATATTTAGATCCTAACTCCTAAGGTGATAGTATTAAGAGCCAAGGCCTTTGAGAGATGATCTTTGTAAGATCTTACAGATCTTAAGGGCCTTCATAAATGGTATTTGTGCCATTATATAAGAGAACGCAGAGAGCTATCTAGCCCTTCCCATCATGTGAGGACATAGCAAGAAGTCACCATCTATGAGGAGGAAGATCATCACCAGACCCAAATTTGCTGGTACCTTGACCTTGGACTTCCCAGCCTTCCGAACTGTAAGAAATAAATTGGTGTTGTTTATAAGCTACCCAGTTTCTGGCATTTTGTTATAGCAGCCTGAACAGACTATGACACCTTTTCAGTGTGCAATTTAGTTCTTTTAAGCTAAAAACATTTTTATATTTTTGTCAAGTCCAATTCATCAATTTTTTCCTTTCATGGATCATGCTTTTAATGACCAGTTAAAAACATATCACTAAACCCAAGGTTATGTAAATTTTCTCCTGTTTTCTTCAAGAAGTGTTCCAGTTTGCATTTTACATTTACATTTATGATCTGTTTTTAGTTAATTTTTGTAAAAAGTATAAGGCCTGCATCTGAGTTTATTGTTTTGCATATGGGTGTTCAAATGTTTCAGCCATTTGTTGAAAAATACTATTCTTTCTCCATTCAGTTCCTTTTTTATCTTTGTCAAAAATTAATTTACTATATTTGTGTGGGTCTGTTTATGGACTCTCTGTTCCTTTGATCTATGTGTCCATTCTTTAGGTAAATACCATATCTTGATCCTCATAGTTTTTTAGTAAATCTTGAGACAGTGAAGTGTGAACACTACAATTTTTTTGTGCTTCTTCAGTATTAGCTATTCTAGGTCTTTTGCCTTTCTATATAAACTTTTGAATCAATTTGTTAGTATTTACAAAATAGCTTGATGGAATTTTTATTGAGATTACACTTAATCTATTTATTAAATTGGGAAGAACTGACATCTTAGCAATATTAAGTTTTCCAGTTCATGAACACAGACTATCTCTTTGGTCTCTATGCAAAGATGGAAAAATACTTGTCTAGCTCTAAGTTTTTCTTTTCCAGAAAGCTCAGTTCCAAGTCCTCTACCAGGTCTGGGTCTTATGGCCCAAAGTCTAATTCACACAGTGTATTAAAATCCATGTCTCTAAGGTATGTATAATGTCCTGTTCACTTCCTGAACCATAGCTTCTTTCAACAGACTAGATTTATTTGATTTGATTTAAGGTACTTTAGAGAATTTCTCTCTGGGTTTTTAAAATGCTGTTCCTTCTCCCTGGGATCTCTGCTCTTTTTTCGATACTTATTTCTAAATCTGAGTTTAGACACCATAATCTCAGTGAGGCTTCATCTACTTCCTGACTAGGTTGAAATTTCCTACTTTTGCACTCCCTCCATTCTAGTGCTTATAAACCAGGCAGTAGAAACAAGTAATTTCAAAAAAATACAAATCCTTTACTTCATTTACTAGCGTACTTTGTAAAAGGCACACAAAATCATCAACAATCCTTCTTAAAATCCTTTTTAAATTTCCTTTTCCACCCTCTGTCAACACAAACTCTATTTTTTTCATAGCCTCTTTTCACAGAAACATGAAAAAAATTCCTTTGAGTCCCAGGGACTATTAGCTCTATAGCCAATATCTTCTGTTCCTAGTTTTCAATATGTAATGAACTTATCTACCATTCCTTAATCCTTCTCCATTTCCTCCCCTGCCAATTTTCTGAATTCCCCGAGAAGAGCCAAAAAAAAAAAAAAAATTCTGGAAAGACTCATTATTTTTGAAGGGTTAGAGAGTAGATCTTGTGTGGTCACACCCACACTCTGCTTTTCAAGTCATGGCTCTATCTGCTTTCTTCATTTCCTATTTCCAGCACCCAGAAAAATTATCTGAAACAAAGCAAGCATTCAACAAATGAATAATGTCTGTCTTTCTTTATATATCACACTTAAATGTAGACATTTTCTCAAATATGTATTTCTTGGTTGAAGCTCTTATTCTGGATATTTTAGTTTTTATGCATTTAAACATATGCACCTTTTTCTATTAAAAAATTAACAAAAATTAAGATTGGGTGTGGTGGTTCATGCCTATAATCCCAGCACTTTGGCAGACTGAAGTGGGTGGATTGCTTGAGCCTGGGAGTTTGAGGCCAACATAGCGAAACTCCATCTCTACAGAATATACAAAAATTAGCCGATCATGGTGGCACATCCCTGTTGTCACAGCTACTCAGGAGGCAGAAGTGGGAGGATCTCTTGAGCCCAGGATAGCTTGAGGCTGCCGTGAGCTGTGATTGTACCATTGCAATCCAGCCTGGGCAACAGAGCAAGACCCGGTTTCAAAAATAAATAAATAAATAAATAAATAAATAAATAAATAAATAAAAATAATATAGTTCATGATGTTTTGTGTGCTTGTTTTCCCCGGTCCATTATTATCATATCTTGGACATCTTATTATGTCAATAAAAATAAATTACATAATTATTTTAATGACCATATTTATTACAATTCTCATTTCCATTTAACCAATTCTTATTTTTTGTAAGATAGGTCATTTGTAATTTTTTACTATTAATTATAAACTATGCTCTAATTCATAATTAATATGTAATTATATGTAATTTTTTGCCATTAATTATAAACCATGCTATTTTGAATGACATTTTATATGCATCTTTGTACTTGTTTAAAAATTTCCTGAAGATAAAGTCCTAGAAATTAAAATGTTCTGCTAAAGCATATGCACAATTTAAATTATTATGCATTTTCCAGACTGTCCTCCAAAAAATTTATGTAAGTTTGCTCTCTCACTACCAGTACTTTGAATTTCCTTTTTTTCACACTCTTGACAACTGAAGGTATCCTCCAAAATGTCATCTTTGCCAATCTGATGAGGTAAAAAAAAGCTGTCTTATTTTTAATTTTACTTGCATTTCTTTATGTGATTGGGAAATTAATATTTTTTCATGCACTTATTAGCTATTTGTAATTTTTGTTTTCTTAATGCACTTTCATTACTATTTGGTGTTCATCACTTTCTCACTAATTTTTAAGAATCTTAAAAAAAATTATACATATGTTAAACCTTTTCTCTTTCTTTTTTTTTTTTTTTTTTTTGAGACGGAGTCTCGCTCTGTCACCCAGGCTGGAGTGCAGTGGCGCGATCTCGGCTCACTGCAAGCTCCGCCTCCCGGGTTCACGCCATTCTCCTGCCTCAGCCTCTCCGAGTAGCTGGGACTACAGGCGCCCGCCACCATGCCTGGCTAATTTTTTTGTATTTTTAGTAGAGACGGGGTTTCCCCATGGTCTCAATCTCCTGACCTCGTGATCCGCCCGCCTTGGCCTCCCAAAGTGCTGGGATTACAAGCGTGAGCTACCGCGCCCGGCCCTTTTCTCTTTCCTATATGCTAAATGATATAAACATTTACTCATGTTCATTTTCCTTTAAATATTTTTTTTCATTAAAATAGTAAGTGAGAAAGCTCAAGTAGCCACATGGAGAGGTCATGTGTAGGTATTGTGACTGGCAGACCTAGCTGAAGTCCCAGCCCATAGCCAGCATCAACTGCAAGTCATGTGAGTGAAAAGCCTTCAGATAATTCCAGCCCCTAATCATTGCATTACTCTCAGGCACCACGTCTTCCCAGCTGAGACTTCAAACATAATGTAATATAAAGAAACTGTTCCTATAGCATCCTACCTGAATTTCTGACTCACAGGAGATGTGAAGATAACAAATGGTTGTTTTATGTCACTAAGTTTGAGGCGTCTTGTTACGCAGCAATGATGAATGGAAAAACAGTCTTTCATATTTTCATCCACGTACAAATTTCAATGGTCATCATCTGCTACTGTCCTTCTAAGGAACATGTCAGTCTGACATATACATTTCCTAGCCATTCCATTTTCAAAGAAACTACTCTCGCTCAAATACTCTTCACATAACAGTATACCTCATTTTTCTGGGCCTTGAACAGCTGAAAAAATTAAGGAGAGAGTCACTTCTCTCAAACTGACTTAATGAGAATATTTACCTGGGTATTTGAAATAAGGATGATGAGAGCCTGAATTAATTGGCAATGGAATAGAAAAAAGAAACATGGGGAAGAAAATTTCACTTATGAATAACAGAAGTTTTGAAAATTCTACAGTTGCCACATTTTTTGTGTGTTCTAGATGTTTAAATTTTTCTTTGATTCAAAAGCATATGTATAATTAAAATGCTTATAGTCACTAGCTTGGGAGGCTTTCATTTTCTTGCTATAAACCATCCTTGACTTTACTCATATGCTATACTTCAGTTGTTCAGAACTGATTTTACTCATATTGTTCTCCCTCTCTGGAATGCAAACGTCGATGCCCAAATCTTAGCTTCTTCTGGAAATATTCTTGAGTTTCCAAGGTGCAATTTATGATTTTATCTGTAGTGATTTACTTTGCACTCCACTCACACCTTTAGAACCAACTCTCCCACTGGATTTTAATCATTTGTGTACATTTTTTGTTCCCCCACTGGATTGAACACAAACAGAATGAGCAACACTCATTATCACGTACAGTAGCACAGCATGAGAAATTCATCCTTATCCCATGACCTTTTAAGTTGCATATGATTTGTATAATTCTACCAAAAATGATCAGTCCTAAGAGACAGGATGCATTTTAGCCTCTACTCAGAATAGATGGGAAATTAATATTTATTATGTTCTATGTTCCAGGTACTCTCAGAAACCACCTCTGGCCTGAAAAGGGGCCGACTGAAACATATACCTATTTGAAGATCCCTGGCACACAGATACAGCAGAAGAAGCCGAAATGGTAAGATATTCATGACTGTGTCATGGATGGGCCATGCTGAAACCAGATTAACCATTCCAAGAAAGAAGAGTAATTTACCTTCAATTACTTGATAGAATTGGTTATAATCCCAATAGCTAAATATTTATAAAATGTGTACCGCCATTTACTTTTTCCAGTAGCTACTATATAAATACCAATTGGATAATTTTTGAAGCACTGAGAGTTATAAAATGAAAGATGCTATAGTAATACCGAGAATTATTATCTCCTTGAAAAATAAAACAGGTAAGATATAGATTCATAAAATTTGCTGATGACAGATAACTATCATCAATCCTTCACAGAAATGAGAGAAAAAAAATGAATCTTATACAATAAATGGACAGAGTTTATAAAATGAGTAAAATGAAATGAAATACCTTAGAAAGTGAATAGCTAAGTACTTAGGAAAAAAGAGAAGAATGTACTAACATTAAATAACAAGGAAAATTATATTTCAGGGAACATAAAAAGCAGTTCATAGTGAAGGTGAAATTAGAATATGCATAATGTGAAATAAAGAGAAAAATGTAATTTGGGTTAGATTTTCTGAGCAGCTAGCTGAACTTTTCAGGTGACAATTCCTTTCCATTCTGCAGTGAAATGACACAGCAGGAGGTATGACTCTTCTGTTTTCTTAGCATTTTTGCCATTTAGAAATGGAATATATTAGGGGATTTATTCTATTTAAAACAAAAAATTGAACTTTAAACATGGTATCATGAAGCTAGATTTGAAATATTAATAACCTGATTTACATTCTACCTCTCTGGAAAAATGTAAGCAACAGAATTTCCATGAAGCTCTAGGGGTTTGAAATTAGCTTAGAATGCTAATAGGGCAGGGCACATTACTACAAAATATTTGAAGATCGTAAGCACCAAGATGGGAAGGAGAATGCTGTCTTATCCAAAAGAGAATAATGAAAAGAAATAGGAAATTGAGCAAAGGAAACTTTATCCTACTATCCAAAAAATTGCTCAACAGTGACAGTGGAACAGAGCCCCAAGGAAGTGCTAAAAGCTTGATGACGTGGAGAATTTGAACCAGTCTACATCTCTCTCTCTTTTTTCTTTTTTGAGACAGAGCCTCACTCTGTTGCCCAGGCTGGAGTGCAGTGGTGCGATCTCAGCTCACTGCAATCTCCACCTCCCAGGTTTAAGTGATCATGTGCTTCAGCCTCCTGAGTAGCTGGGATTACAGGCATGCACCACCACACCCAGCTAAATTTTGTATTTTTAGTAGAGATGGAGTTTCACCATGTCGGTCAGGCTGGTCTTGAACTCCTGGCCTCAAGTGATCCACCCTTGGCCTCCCTAAATTCTGGGATTACAAGCATGAGCCACCTCGCCCTACCCCAGTCTACATCTCACTGAAAAAATCCTGTTTAACATCATTCAAAATACACTGCCTAGGCTTGGTGGGAGAGGCAACATAGAGCAAGCATTATTTTCCTCTCATTTGTAGCAGCCCTAGTTGATCAGGTTCACATATATTGTGCGCTTATCACTTCTGGATCTGGAAATTACAAATGTGCATGGAACATAGGAAAAAGCAAAGGAGAATCAATCATTTAAAAATTGTAGAGCTGTCCAGGCACGGTGGTTCACGCCTGTAATCCCAGCACTTTGGGAGGCCGAGGTTCTCAGGTCACGAGGTCAAGATCATCCTGGCCAACATGGTGAAACCCTGTCTCTACTAAAAATAGAAAAATTAGCTGGATGTGGTAGCGCGTGCCTGTAGTCCCAGCTACTCAGGAGGCTGAGGCAGGAGAATAGCTTGAACTCGGGAGGCGAAGGTTGCAGTGAGCGGAGATTGCACCACTGCCCTCCAGGTTGGACGACAGAGCGAGACTCCGTCTCAATAAAAACAAAACAAAACAAAAACAACAACAACAACAAAATTGTAGAGCTGAGAGAAACTAAAGAGTCAACATGACTCAGCTTATTTATTTTACAAATTAAACCACCACCACCACCAAGGAAACAAACAAGCCCCAAACCTAATGCCCAAGATTAAGTGATTAATTGAAGATCATATAATTAGGCTGTGGCAAAGCCAAAACTAGGACCCACATTTCCTGACACAAACAAAAAATCTAGTTCCCTTTCTATTCATATTTTCTTGGCCAACCAAGAGCTTTCATAACTGCTTAGTAACTGGATGCCAAGTGGCTTAGACCTCCTACCTTCCTGAATTTAATCTATGTAATACAGCAAGTCCCCATAGCCTGAGCGTCTTAGCACAGATTGCAACAGGAGCCGAAAACTCAAACAGTATTGGGACAAGACTGGTAATGGAAATTATCAAAGCGGATAAATGTTTCCATATTAAATGAATAGAAAAAATTCTCACTTTCCACAAAGACATACGTACCCATTGTTTTCCTTTTTGACAAATAAACTTTGGGTATATTTAAGGCATACAATGTGATGATTTATGTATACATTGTGAAATGATTACCACAACCAACATAATTAACACATCCAACACCTCACATTAACATTTGTGTTGTGTGTGTGTTCGTGTGTGGTGAAAACAGTTAAAGATCTATTCTCTTAGGAAATTTCAAGTCCATAGTAAGAGTATTTTTAACTACAGTCAACATACTATACATTACACCTTCAGAAATTATTCATCTTATAACTGAAAGTTTGTATACTTTGATTAACATCTATCCATCCCCCAACCTTGGCAACCACCATTCCACTTCCATTTGGATACATTTTATTTCTTTTTCTTGCTTAATCCCTCTGGCTGGAACTTCCACTAATATATGTAATATTAATGGTAAGGGTGGGCACCACTGCGCTGTTCCTAATCTTAGAGAGGAGGCTTTCAGCATTTCATCATTGAATATGATGTTAACTGTGGGTTTGTCATCTATGGACGTTATTATGTTGAAGCAGATTTCTTCTATATCTAATTTAAAAGTTTTTAAAAAATCATGAATAAATATTGAATTTAGTCAAATGCTTTCTCTGCAACTATTGAAATAATATTATTATTAATAACAGAATGAAGTTATTTTTTATTCTGTTAATGTGGTATAGCAAATTTATTGATTTGCATTTATTGAACCATCCTTTCATCCCTGGGATAAATTCCACTTGATTGTAATAAGTGAATACTTTAAATGTGCTATGAATTCAATTTGTTAGGTTTTTTAATTGAGGGTTTTTATATCTGTATTCATTTTCTTTTCTTATGGTGTCCTTATGGGCTTTAGTATGAGGATAATGCTGGTTTTGTAAAATAAGTTTAGAAATGTTGACTCTTTTTCAATTTTTGGAAGTTTTGAGAAGCATTGTTATTAGTTATTCTTTAAAAGTTTGGTACAATTCACCCATTAAGACATTAAGTCCTTGGCTCTGGACTCCCTTGTTAGGGAGTTTTTGATTACTGATTCAATCTCATTATTTATTATTAGTCTGTTTGGACTTTCCATTTCTTCATAATTCAGTCTTGGTAGGTTGTGTTTGTCTAGTAATGTATCCATTCCTTCTAGGTTATCTAATTTGTTAGTGTATAATTGTTCACGGTAGTCTCATGATCTTTTGTATTTCTGTGGTATCAGTTGAATTGTCTCCTCTTTCATTTATGGCTATATTTATATGAGTCTTCCTTATTTTATTTTATTTTTTTGGTTAACCTAGCTAAAGATTTGCCAGTTTTGTTTATCTTTTTAAGATGCCAACTCTTAGTTTTGTTGATTTTTTCAATTGTCTATTTTCTATTTCATTTATTTGTTCTGTAATTTATATTAATTCATTTTTTTCTTTTTTTAAAAATTTTATTATTATTATACTTTAAGTTTTAGGGTACATGTGCACAATATGCAGGGTTGTTACATATGTATACATGTGCCATGTTGCTGTGCTGCACCCATTAACTCGTCATTTAACATTAGGTATATCTCCTAATGCTATCCCTCCCCCTTCCCCCACCCCACAACAGTCCCTGGAGTGTGATGTTCCCTTTCCTGTGTCCATGTGTTCTCATTGTTCAATTCCCACCTATGAGTGAGAACATGCAGTGTTTGGTTTTTTGTCCTTGCGATAGTTTGCTGAGAATGATGGTTTCCAGTTTCATCCATGTCCCTACAAAGAACATGAACTCATCATTTTTTATGGCTGCATAGTATTCCACGGTGTATATATACCCCATTTTCTTAATCCAGTCTATCATTGTTGGACATTTGGGTTGGTTCCAAGTCTTTGCTATTGTGAATAGTGCCACAGTAAACATACGTGTGCATGTGTCTTTATAGCAGCATGATTTATAATTCTTTGGGTATATACCCAGTAAGGGGATGGCTGGGTCAAATGGTATTTCTAGCTCTAGATCCCTGAGGAATCGTCACACTGTCTTCCACAATGGTTGAACTAGTTTACAGCCGCACCAACAGTGTAAAAAGTTCCTATTTCTCCACATCCTCTCCAGCACTTGTTGTTTCCTGACTTTTTAATGATGGCCATTCTAACTGGTGTGAGATGGTATCTCATTGTGGTTTTGATTTGCATTTCTCTGATGGCCAGTGATGATGAGCATTTTTTCATGTGTTTTTTGGCTGCATACATGTCTTCTTTTGAGAAGTGTCTGTTCATATCTTTTGCCCACTTTTCGATGGGGTTGTTTGTTTTTTTCTTGTAAATTTGTTGGAGTACATTGTAGATTCTGGATATTAGCCCTTTGTCAGATGAGTAGGTTGCAAAAATTTTCTCCCATTTTTTAGGTTGCCTGTTCACTCTGATGGTAGTTTCTTTTGCTGTGCAGAAGCTCTTTAGTTTAATTAGATCCCATTTGTCAATTTTGGCTTTTGTTGCCATTGCTTTTGGTGTTTTAGACATGAAGTCCTTGCCCATGCCTATGTCCTGAATGGTATTGCCTAGGTTTTCTTCTAGGGTTTTTATGGTTTTAGGTCTAACATGTAAGTCTTTAGTCCATATTGAATTAATTTTTGTATAATGTGTAAGGAAGGGATTCAGTTTCAGCTTTCTGCATATGGCTAGCCAGTTTTCCCAGCACAATTTATTAAATAGGGAATCCTTTCCCCATTTCTTGTTTTTGTCAGGTTTGTCAAAGATCAGATGGTTGTAGATATGTGACATTATTTCTGAGGGCTCTGTCCTGTTCCATTGATCTATATCTCTGTTTTGGTACCAGTACCATGCTGTTTTGGTTACTGTAACCTTGTAGTATAGTTTGAAGTCAGGTAGTGTGATGCCTCCAGCTTTGTTCTTTTGGTTTAGGATTGACTTGGCGATGTGGGCTCTTTTTTGGTTCCATATGAAGTTTCAAGTAGTTTTTTCCAATTCTGTGAAGAAAGTCATTGGTAGCTTGATGGGGATGGCATTGAATCTATAAATTACCTTGGGCGGTATGGCCATTTTCACGATATTGATTCTTCCTACCCATGAGCATGGAATGTTCTTCCGTTCGTTTGTATCCTCTTTTATTTCATTGAGCAGTGGTTTGTAGTTCTCCTTGAAGAGGTCCTTCACATCCCTTGTAAGTTGGATTCCTAGGTATTTTATTCTCTTTGAAGCAATTGTGAATGGGAGTTCACTCATGATTTGGCTCTCTGTTTGTCTGTTATTGGTGTATAAGAATGGTTGGGATTTTTATACATTGATTTTGTATCCTGAGACTTTGCTGAAATTGCTTATCAGCTTGAGGAGATTTGGGGCTGAGACAATGGGGTTTTCTAGATATACTATCATGTCATCTGCAGACAGGCACAATTTGACTTCCTCTTTTCCTAATTGAATACCCTTTATTTCCTTCTCCTGCCTAATTGCCCTGGCCAGAACTTCCAACACTATGTTGAATAGGAGCGGTGAGAGAGGGCATCCCTGTCTTGTGCCAGTTTTCAAAGGGAATGCTTCCAGTTTTTGCCCATTCAGTATGATATTGGCTGTGGGTTTGTCATAGATAGCTCTTATTATTTTGAGATACATCCCATCAATACCTAATTTATTGAGAGTTTTTAGCATGAAGCGGTGTTGAATTTTGTCAAAGGCCTTTTCTGCATCTATTGAGATAATCATGCGGTTTTTGTCTTTGGTTCTGTTTATATGCTGGATTTCATTTATTGATTTGCGTATGTTGAACCAGCCTTGCATCCCAGAGATGAAGCCCACTTGATCATGGTGTATAAGCTTTTTGATGTGCTGCTGGATTTGGTTTGCCAGTATTTTATTGAGTATTTTTGCATCAATATTCATCAAGGATATTGGTCTGAAATTCTCTTTTTTGATTGTGTCTCTGCCAGGCTTTGGTATCAGGATGATGCTGGCCTCATAAAATGAGTTACGGAGGATTCCCTCTTTTTCTATTGATTGGAATAGTTTCAGAAGGAATGGTACTAGCTCCTCCTTGTACCTCTGGTAGAATTTGGCTGTGAATCCATCTAGTCCTGGACTTTTTTTGATAGGTAAGCTATTGATTATTGCCACAATTTCAGAGCCTGTTATTGGTCTATTCAGAGATTCAACTTCTTCCTGATTTAGTCTTGGGAGAGTGTATGTATCAAGGAATTTATCCATTTCTTCTAGATTTTCTAGTGTATTTGCATAGAGGTGTTTGTAGTATTCTCTGATGGTAGATTGTATTTCTGTGGGATCGGTGGTGATAACCTCTTTTTCATTTTTTATTGCATCTATTTGATTCTTCTCTCTTTTCTTCTTTATTAGTCTTGCTAGCGGTCTATCGATTTTGTTGATCTTTTCAAAAAACCAGCTCCTGGATTCATTAATTTTTTGAAGGGTTTTTTGTGTCTCTATTTCCTTCAGTTCTGCTCTGATTTTAGTTATTTCTTGCCTTCTGCTAGCTTTTGAATGTGTTTACTCTTGCTTTTCTAGTTCTTTTAATTGTGATGTTAGGGTGTCAATTTTGGATCTTTCCTGCTTTCTCTTGTGGGCATTTAGTACTATAAATTTCCCTCTACACACTGCTTTGAATGTGTCCCAGAGATTCTGGTATGTTGTGTCTTTGTTCTCATTGATTTCAAAGAACATCTTTATTTCTGCCTTCATTTCATTATGTACCCAGTAGTCATTCAGGAGCAGGTTGTTCAGTTTCCATGTAGTTGAGCGGTTTTCAGTGAGTTTCTTAATCCTGAGTTCTACTTTGATTGCACTGTGGTCTGAGAGACTGTTATAATTTCTGTTCTTTTACATTTGCTGAGGAGTGCTTTACTTCCAACTATGTGGTCAATTTTGGAATAGGTGTGGTGTGGTGCTGAAAACAATGTATATTCTGTTGATTTGGGGTGGAGAGTTCTGTAGATGTCTATTAGGTCCACTTGGTGTAGAGCTGAGTTCTATTCCTGGGTATCCTTTTTAACTTTCTGTCTTGTTGATCTGTCTAATGTTGACAGTGGGGTGTTAAAGTCTCCCATTATTATTGTGTGGGAGTCTAAGTCTCTTTGTAGGTCACTCAGGAATTGCTTTATGAATCTGGGTGCTCCTGTATTGGGTGCATATATATTTAGGTTAGCTCTTCTTGTTGAATTGATCCCTTTACCATTATGTAATGGCCTTCTTTGTCTCTTTTGATCTTTGTTGGTTTAAAGTCTATTTTATCAGAGACTAGGATTGCAACCCCTGCCTTTTTTTGTTTTCCATTTCCTTTGTAGATCTTCCTCCATCCCTTTATTTTGAGTCTATGTGTGTCTCTGCATGTGAGATGGGTTTCCTGAATACAGCACACTGATGGGTCCTGACTCTTTATCCAATTTGCCAGTCTGTGTCTTTTCATTGGATCATTTAGCCCATTTACATTTAAGGTTAATATTGTTATGTGTGAATCTGATCCTGTCATTATGATGTTAGCTTCTTATTTTGCTCATTAGTTGATGCCGTTTCTTCATAGCCTTGACGGTCTTCACATTTTGGCATGTTTTAGCAGTGGCTGGTACCAGTTGTTCCTTTCCATGTTTAGTGCTTCCTTCAGGATCTCTTTTAGGACAGGCCTGGTTTTGACAAAATCTCTCAGCATTTGCTTATCTGTAAAGTATTTTATTTCTCCTTCACTTATGAAGCTTAGTTTGGCTGGATATGAAATTTGGGGTTGAAAATTCTTTTCTTTAAGAATGTTGAAAGTTGGCCCCCACTCTCTCCTGGCTTGTAGAGTTTCTGCCGAGAGATCTGCTGTTAGTCTGATGGGCTTCCCTTTGTGGGTAGCCTGACCTTTCTCTCTGGCTGCCCTTAACATTTTTTCCTTCATTTCAACTTTGGTGAATCTGACAATTATGTGTCTTGGAGTTGCTCTTCTCGAGGAGTATCTTTGTGGCTTTCTCTGTATTTCCTGAATCTGAATGTTGGCCTGCCTTGCTAGACTGGGGAAGTTCTCCTGGATAATATCCTGCAGAGTGTTTTCCAAATTGGTTCCATTCTCCCCATCACTTTCAGGTACACCAATCAGACATAGATTTGGTCTTACATAATCGCATATTTCTTGGAGGCTTTGTTTATTTCTTTTTATTTTTTCTCTAAGCTTCGCTTCTTGCTTCATTTCATTCATTTTGTCTTCCATCACTGATACCCTTTCTTCCTGTTGATCACATCGGCTCCTGAGGCTTCTGCATTTTTCTCGTAGTTCTCCAGCCTTGGCCTTCAGCTCCATCATCTCCTTTAAGGACTTCTCTGCATTGATTATTCTAGTTATCCGTTCCTCTAATTTTTTTTTCAAAGTTTCTAACTTCTTTGCCATTGGTTTGAATTTCCTCCTGTAGCTTGGAGCAGTTTGATTGTCTGAAGCCTTCTTCTCTCAACTCCTCAAAGTCTTTCTCCATCCAGCTTTGTTCCATTGCTGGTGAGGAGCTGTGTTCCTTTGGAGTAGGAGAGGTGCTCTGCTTTTTAGAGTTTCCAGTTTTTCTGCTCTGTTTTTTCCCCATCTTTGTGGTTTTATCTGCTTTTGGTCATTGATGATGGTGACGTACAGATGAGTTTTCAGTGTGGATGTCCTTTCTGTTTGTTAGTTTTCCTTCTAACAGACAGGGCCCTCACCTGCAGGTCTGTTGGGGTTTGCTAGACATCCACTCCAGACCCTGTTTTCCTGGGTGTCAGCAGCGGTGGCTGCAGAACAGTGGTGGCTATAGAACAGCAGATTTTGGTGACCCTCAAATGCTGCTGCCTGATCATTCCTGTGGAAGTTTTGTCTCAGAGGAGTACCCAGCCGTGTGAGGTGTCAGTCTCTCCCTACTGGGGGGCGCCTCCCAGTTAGGCTGCTTGGGGGTCAGGGACCCACTTGAGGAGGCAGTCTGTCCATTCTCAGATCTCCAGCTGCATGCTGGGAGAACCACCACTCTCTTCAAAGCTGTCAGACAGGGATATTTAAGTCTGCAGAAGTTACTGGTGTCTTTTTGTTTGTCTGTGCCCTGCCCCCAGAGGTGGAGCCTACAGAGGCAGGCAGGCCTCCTTGAGCTGTGGTGGGCTCCACCAAGTTCGAGCTTGCTGGCTGCTTTGTTTACCTAAGCAAGCCTGGGCAATGGCAGGCGCCCCTCCCCCAGCCTCGCTGCTGCCTTGCAGTTTGATCTCAGACTGCTGTGCTAGCAATCAGTGAGACTCCGTGGGCGTAGGACCCTCCAAGACAGGTGTGGGATATAATCTCCTGGTGTGCCGTTTTTTAAGCCCGTTGGAAAAGTGCAGTATTAAGGTGGGAGTGAACCGATTTTCCAGGTGCTGTCTGTCACCCCTTTCTCTGACTAGGAAAGGGAACTCCCTGACCCTTTGCACTTCCCGAGTGAGGCGGTGCCTTGCCCTGGTTCGGTTCACGCACTTTGTGCTGCACCCACTGTCCTGCACCCACTGTCTGGCACTCCCTAGTGAGATGAACCCAGTACCTCAGGTGGAAATGCAGAAATCACCTGTCTTCTGTGTCGCTCATGCTGGGAGCTGTAGCCCAGAGCTGTTCCTATTCGGCCATCTTGGCTCCACCCTTACTTCATTTTTTCTATTAACTTTGTGCTTAATGTTTTTCTTTTTTTAGGCTATGTATTTGACATCTTTTTTTTTTTCCTTATTGAGATGGAATCTCACTCCGTGGCCCGGGCTGGAGTGTAGTGGCGCTATCTCAGCTCACTGCAATGTCTGTCTCCTGTGTTCAAAATATTCTCCTGCCTCAGGTTCCCCAGCAGCTGGGATTACAGGCACCCACCACCAGGCCCGGCTAATTTTTGTATTTTTAGTAGAGACAGGGTTTCACCATGTTGGCCAAGCTGGTCTCAAACTCCCGACCTAGGGTGATCCATCCATGTCAGCCTCCCAAAGTGCTGGGATTACAAGCATGATCCAGCAAGCCCAGCCTATATTTTCTTAATATGGGCATTTATTGCTATAAACTTCTCTCTTAGAACTGATTTTGCTGCATCTCATAAATTTTGGTATGTTGTGTTTTTATTATCATTTGTCTCAAAATACTTTTTGATTTCCTTTTTTCTTTGACCTGTCATGTTGGTTGTTCAGGAGCGTAATTTCCACACATTTGTAAGTTTTCCAGTTTTCTTCCTATTTCTTGTTTCATGTGATTGTGGTCATAAATAAAAAAAAAAACTTAATATGATTTCAGACTTCTTAAATTGTTAGGACTTATTTTGTGGCCTAACATATGATTTATCCTGGAGAATGTTCCATGTGCATTCAAGAAGAATGTGTATTCTGCTGCTGTTGGATAGAATGTTCTGTATATGTCTGTTAGGTCCACTTGGTTATAGCATTATATAAGTCTGTTGTTTCCTTACTGATTTCTGTCTGGATGATCTATCCATTGTTGAAAAGGGGGAATTTAAGTCCCCTACTATTACAGTATTACTGTCTATTTCTTCCTCCAGTTCTGTTGATATTTGCTTTCTATATTTAGGTGCTCCAATGTTGAATCTATATATATTTACAATTATTATATCCTCTTGATGAATTGAACCATTTATAATGTCTTTCTTTGTCTCTTATGAAAGATTTTGACTGAAAGTCTATTTTGTCCTATGTAAGTATAGCCATCTCCACTTTCTTTCAGTTATCATTTTTGTATTAGAGTTCTCCAGAGAAACATAATTAATAGAATATAGATAGATAGATAGATTGGATATAGATATAGATAGATAGATACATAGATAGCTACGTAGATAAGACTTATTGTGGGAATTGATTCATGTGATTATGAGCACCAAAAAGTCCTAAAATGTGTTGTCTGCAAGCTGAAGAACCAGAAAAACTGGTGGTATAATTACTCTCAGTCTAAAGGCCTGAGAACCAGGGTATCTAATGATATAATTTTTAGTCAAAGGTGAAAGGTGTGAGAACAAGGGTAGGGGAATTGGGTGAGCCCTAGTATTAGTCTTGCACTCTTAAGGCCTGAAATCTGGGGTTTTCATGTCCAAGAGGAGGAGAATATGGACATATCATCTCCAGAAGAGGAAGCAAATTCTCTCTTCCTCTACCTTTTGTTTCATCTGGGCCTTCAATGGCTTGGATGAGTCCTGCCCACATTGGTGAGGGTAACTCTTCTTTGCTCAGCCTACTGATTCAAATGATAATCTATTCTGAAAACACCCTTAGCAGATACACCCAGAAAAAAAAAGCTTTACCTGTGTTTTGTGCATCCCTTAACCCAGTCAAGTTAAAACATAAAATTAACCATCATAATCTGCACTACCTTTTTCCATCCCTTTACTTTAAGCCTAGGTGTGTTCTTAAAACTAAAATTAGGCTTTTATAGGCAGCATATTGTTCAATCTTGATTTAAAAAAATCTGTTTAGCCACCCTGTGTCTTCTGTGTAGACAATTTAAACCATTTACATTTAAAGTGATTATTGATAAGTAAGGACTTACTTTGGACATTTTGTTGTTTTCTATTTCGCAGTTCTTTTTATCCTTTCTTCCTCCTATTTCTGTCTTCCTTTGTGATTTCTTGATTTTTTATAGTGGTATAATTTGGTTAATTTCTCTTTCTATTTTTATTATTGTTTTAAACATGTCACCATCCTAATTGTCTTTTTTTTTTTTTTTTTTTGAGACAGAGTTCTGTTCTGTTGTCCAGGCTGGAGTGCAGTGGAGAGATCTTGGCTCACTGCAACCTCTGCCTCCCAGGTTTAAGTGATTCTCATGCCTCAGCCTTCTAAGCAGCTGGGACTAAAGGTGTGCACCACCATGCCCACCTAATTTTTGTATTTTTTGCATGTTGGCCAGGCTAGTATAAAACTCATGACCTCAAGCAAGCCACCCACCTCAGCCCCCCGAAGTGCTGGAATTACAGATGTGAGCCACTATGCCTGGCCCTAATTATCTTTTGCTTTAATACTTATAACTAGATTCATTTAATTATTCAGTAAACATTTGAGGCAGAAGCAAGGTTAATATGTTTGAGTAACTGTGGAAGGCCAATGTGGCTAGAATAGAGTGAGCAAAGCAAAGAGTGATTGGACATGACATACAAGAGAATGGCAGGCCCTAGATCATGTTTAGACCTAGTGAATAGTAAGGATTTTTATTTTATTTTATTATGTATGTTACAGATGAGGTGATTAACTGTCTCAGTTTACTTGGGACCAATAATGTTCCTAGAACATGGAACTTTTCACGTTAAAGTTAGGAAAGGGCCAGGCACAGTGAGTCAAGTTGGTCACCCTAGTGATGGGAAACCATCTGATGATTTTAATCACAGTACATAACATGACTTGTTTTAACATTTATGAAGATCACAATGACAGAGAACTGACTAGAAATTTGGGAGTAAGACAGGGAGGCTTGTTAGCTAACTGTTGTGGTAGTCTCAGTGAACACTGACGGTAGTCTTAACTAGAGTTTTTGGGATGGCCCATAGTGAGCTGTGGTCAGATTTAGACAACTATCTTGAAGAAAGTGTCAGTAGACTTGTCGAGAGACTATACATCAAGAGTGATGAAAGGAGAAGAGTCATGAAATAGTAACTGGATAAATTATGGTTCTTTTCACTGAGGTGGGGAAAGCTGGTGTAAAAGCAAGACTGAAGAAGAAAATCAAGAGTTTAGGTTCAGATATGTATGCTTGAGAGCCCAATTTGTATTCAAGTGGTGATATGTAATTGGCATGTTCATATGAGTGCAGAGTTCAGAACATGTGAGGGTACAGAATTCTGAGAGTAATCGGTACATGGAGAAATATTTAAAGCCTAGTGCATGTGTATGGTCAGAGTATGGTAAGAGATGTGACAAGTATGATATCATGCATAAAACATAAATAGGATATTAAGGAGTGGGATGCAGATAAGATGAGGATAGCCCTTCAAGTAAGCCTAAAAAGAGTCCATCAATAAGCTAGGAGGAAAAACATGAAAATATAGTATCATAGAAACTAACAGAAGAAAGCATTTCAAGCACGGGTTATTGAAGAACTTGCCAAATCCTGTTGCAATGTCTAGTTAAGGTAACCACAAAGAGTTAATTTTAAGATTTAGCAAGATGGAAGTTATTGGTAAGTTTGACAAGAGTGGTTTCAGTAGAGGAGAGGGAATAAGAGCCTGATTGCAATGATTAGAAAAAGGAAAAGAAGTGAAGGAGGAGAGCTATTCATGCATTGACTATTTGGGATTTTGCTATAAAAGAGAAATGAGATAGTAGTTTGATTTGGGGTGTTAAAAACAACAGAGTATTTCAAAGTTAGAAGATATTACTGCATTTTTGCATGCTGATGAGCAAAAGTCAGTTAAGAGAAAAAAACTGATAGTGCAGAAAAATGCAAAATCTTTGAGTATGCAAAAATAGAATGGGATTCAGAACACAAGTGGAATGGTTGGCAATAGATAGAAGCCTGACATTTTACTCATTTTAGTATTAAGTAAGGACTTGGGAACGGATGTAGGTTGGTTGAGTACAAGAAATATATCTGCAACAAAAGAAATGGAAGAGCACAGTCACACATAAAAATTTTCAAGAGTCAATTTACCTTATGGTGGAGAGTCCTGAGTGCTAGAAGAACTGAGGTAAATTGAAGCGCCCATGCCATCTAGAAGAAAAGCAGCTGTTACTTGGCTCTACACAAGTATTTGTTGCCTGATCTTCTGATATTCCAAGAGATACTTGACATGTGGATTTTAATGGAAAATCTCCTAACTTTTAAATGGTGCCTCAAATTAAGTAAAACAAAGCAATCAACAGCAGCAACAACAAAAAAGCACCATATAGGACAAGCAATTACTTCTGACATCTAAATCTAAGCTAGGGACGATGAGTTGAGATCTTCTGTTCTAGAGGTTTAAAATCTGGTCTCATATCTATGACAGAAGTTAGCATTTGTTTGTTGCTTCTGAGGAACTGAAAATTAGGCAAATACTGGTGTATATTAACCCACACTCTTACTTCCAATCTAAGAGAAGAAATTTGATTTCCTAGGAAGTCACTAGTTTCCTTGAGACTTACCTGATCAGTCCAAGAGGGATTTGTGTAGAAACTGTGTATAATGCACATAACCCAGAGATTTCTTTTATTCATAACTGGGTAAATGGGGAAAATAAATATAGAAACTAAGAAAGAATTAAGTGATGCAGGAAAAAGGAGCAGAGTCCTGAGACTCAGAGAAAATAACATCCAGCAGAACTACAACCTGGAGCCCAGAGAATTTTTATTAATCTGCTAATATCTTCAATAAGTATTAGTAATTATAAAATGGTAGTAGCAGTAGTAGTAGCAGCAGCAGCAGCTGCTGCAAAAATTTACTGAACCCTCAGTATAGGCCAGGCATTGTTCTAAGTGTTCAATAGGTATTAATTCATTTGAAACTCACACCAAACATGTAAGGTAATTAATATTATTATTCCCATTTTAGAGACGTAAACTGAAGCACAAAGAGAGTAAGTAAATATCTCCAGGATGCAAAGTGTTAAATATAAAATGATCTAGCAAACACTTTTACATGGCTTTAATTTACCATAAAATATTTCAGCATAGAAAATGCCATGTGTATGTTGATTTTTTGATTTATATAAACTCCCAGAGTGGTTAAAATGGGGTGGTGGGAGAGAGAGTTATCAGAATTTATTTAAAGTCTTTTTTTTTTTTCTGACAGTCTTTCTGTGTTGCCCAAGCTGGAGTGCAGTGGTGCTTGTCTCACTGCAACCTCCGCGTCCCAGGCTCAAGTCATCCTCCCACCTCTGCATCTCAAGTAGCTGGGACCACAGACATGCATCTCCATGCTTGGCTAAGTTTTGTATTTTTGTAAAGACAAAATTTCACCGTGTTGCCCAAGCTGGTGATGATCCCAGACTCAAGGGATTCACCCACCTTAGCCTTTCAAAATGCTGGGATAAGAGGCATGAGCCACTGTGCCCAGCCACACTTAGTCTTTAAAGACCCTAAAGGCAGCAGCTACAAGCAAGTCAGCTTTCTTTATCTCTGGTTAGAACTGGTATAAAGGATGTGATAAATTATTTTCATTGATGAAATTAATGATGTTTAAAATTTTTTAATTGGATAGAGGTACTAATGAAGCACCAGTGTGTTTGCATAAACAAGGTTTACAATTAAGAAGCTCATTCCCTTTGGACTAGTATTCAGAGGCCTAGATTCATTCCAGCCCTGAGATGAACCACAAAACAGAGAATTCTGTTGCCTGATTCTGATTAAAACCTGGCTGGATTCAACCACTAGAAAGCTGTTACTTCTGTCTCAAATGGATCTTCTTACAAGGTACCCTAGAGTATTTAAAAAGATGGGGCTGAGACTTCATCATTCTTCGTGTGAACAGACCATATGACTATTCTTGCACCATTTGCTGCAATCCAGTCAGAAGTGGCAGGGCTGAGACCAACCCCTACCTTCACTGGAACATTCAACCTGTTACTAGGTAGTGAGGTACAACCTATAGTTCTTTTCTCCCTTTAAGTACTTTAGGCTGCTGCTATCCGCATCTGAAGAATCTAATAATTATTGGCTTAATTCATAGAAAATATATTAAGCCAAGTTGGCTTTATTCTTAGCAAATATATCAATATAATAAAATAGATACGGAATTTTAGAATTTTTTCAGGGAAAGCTATTTTAAATGCAAACCAAATAAGGGTGGATAAAGAAGGTCATTTTATATTAATGAAAGGTACAATTAGGAATAGGGATATAATAATAGCCTGCTTGATAATAAGCCTAAAAATAGCCAAAATTTATTATATCCTGGGTAGTGGTGAATGTGCAGAACTCTTTAGGTACATGATTCTGCTTCACACTTATTTTGTGATGATGGGAAATTTTTAAAATCTGTTTTCCCGATGAGGAAGCTGAGTGTCAAAAACATTACGTAACTTTCTTGAGGAAGTTTTTCTATATAAAATGGCAAAGACTCAAAATCAAAAATTTCTCCCTCTAAAATCGATGCTCTTAAGCACTGTATTGTATTGTTTGGTATGCTTTGCGTAGTACGCTTTATTCACTCATTGATTAAATAAATATTTAGTGAGTGTCTACTACTAGGTCTCAGGCTTTGAAACTGGTAGTGGAAATACAACAAATAAATAAGACAGACACAATCCATGCCCTCATGGAGCCTGTATTGTGACTTTAAACTAGTAATTACGCTAATAACTGCAAAAGTGCAATTCCGGTGCTAAGAAAAAGTGGTACAGAATGAATGCAGAGAGCTCTGAGAACATACACAAACGAGATCTAACCTGAGTGGCACAAAGTACAGAGTTGTTGAACAAAACTTCCCTGGGAGAGAGACTAAAAATTAGGTGTCCTGTTGTCCTCCAAGAAATACGGATGCAGCAGATCTGAGAGGTGCCTGTCGTATTATTAAATAGAATGCTTAACAGAACATAAACACTTTACAATTAAACATATAAGTTAGTGGGTGGAAATTATTCACATCCACAGTGAATTCCTCACACACACACAAAAAAATTACAGAATCCCCTGATGTAGGACCTTATCAAGTGTTTGTTCACAGATTATTAAATTCATTCAGAGAGAGAATCAAAAAGTTCAAGGGTTCCACGGCATCTGCTGCATAAGCATAAACTAGAAGTTTTAACGACATGAATCTCGGCTATCATAAAAAGTACTATACTTGCCCAGAGATTTTTATTTTCATTTTAGCCATAGGAAGTTGAAATACTCAATCCTTTGTTTCAATTCCAGATATGCTTTACATGTGTTGAATCATTCATTCCAACCCAAAGAGATACATACTATTACTTATGCCTTTTTATGTTGGGGAGCCTGATCATAAAATGTAAAATAATTTGCCAAAGCTTGCATGTTTAGTAAGTGGAATTCAAACCCCAGGATTAAAACACAAGCACTCTGACTCTAGAGTCCTGTTCTTAACACCAAGTTAGACTTTATAGGCTCTCATGTTAAGTGCTAGTATATTTAGAAAATATCTGTATACATATATACTCCTAAGAGTTGATATATCTATGAAATGCATACATATATATATGTTTTAATTTCCAAATTTTTCTTCCAGAGAAAGTAGAAAATATCAGAAGAAAAACTTGAGAAATTCATAAAAAATAAAACTCTGCTGAGTACTCTGGGAATGGAATGCCTTATTGGTAAATTCCCTTTAACTTTTCTGGCACAGATAATTTGTATGCCATATCCAAAATTTCATAGTCTGCAGTGTAGGTGGGGCATACTTCCATATTACTTCATAAAACAAACACAGCCCTGAAACAAACTGAAAAATATGGCACAAAATACTGTAGATGAATATAGTTTTCCCTAGATTGCAAACAGCTAAATATTACTGTATTAATCAATGCATCATATTAATATCGTTTTTGTTGGCAGTTAATGTTGTAGGTGTTTGGAATACATGTGTGCATAAAGGAAGGATCCTTGCACAAATGGAGTTTATCTACTAGCAAAGAGAAAGACACACATTAAAAAAAATCCAGTAAATAATTAAATCATGTTGTATAATAGAAAGTTGATAAATTTTATGGAAGTGAATAGAAAAAAAGGAGCAAAATAATGGAGGCTGGGAACACTAGATGGGGGAGGAAAGATGGTTATAATTTTAAATAAGGTGGTCACAGTAGACCTCGTTGTGAATGTGACATTTGAGCAGACTTGACCAAGGTGAGAATCTGCTCTACAGTTATCTTGGGGTAGTCCACTGTAGGCAGAGGAAACAGCTTGCGCTGGAATTTACCTGACATAGTTGAAAAAGAGCAGGGAGGCTGTTGTGTCTAGTGTGGAGTGTGCAGAAGGAAATGTAGTAGGAGATGAGGTCAGAACATGTGGAGACATGGGCCCTTATAGGAAATGGAGAGCCACATTGGGTTTTGAGCAGAGCAGTCATATTATTTGAGATACATTCTAAAAGGATCCCTCTGGCTACTCTACTTGAGAATATACTGTAAGGCAGTAGAGAGATCAGATAGGAGCCAGACAAGTAATTTGGACCAGACACGAGAGTAATGTAATGAATATAGGTCAGATTCTGGTTCAGTTTTAAGGATAGACCTAACAGGATGTTGATGCATTGGACGTAGGGTGAGAGAAAAAGAATGGGGTCAAGAATGCCTGTAAGATTTTTGCATGAACATCTGGAAGGGGAAGATAGCTGGTGGCAGTGTAAGTCAGGAATGTTGAAGGGGCAAAATCAGGAGACTAGTTTAAAATATGCTGAATCTGAGAAATGTCCTAAGCACTGAAGTAGGCATGTCAAAAAAGCAATTCTGAGTGTACGTGAGATTTCTTGGCTAGGGATAGTAACTTGGGATTCATCTGTATAAGGATGGCATTGAATGCCCTGAGCATGGAAGAGATCCCCAAGAGTGAGGATAGAGACAGAAGCAGCAGCCCACCACGGACTGAACCCTGGGACCTCCAACATTAAGAGGTGATGGAGTACAGGATAAACAAGCAAAGAAGACTGAGAAATGAAAACCAGTTAGGTGGTATTTAATATTGTACAATTAAATAAGCTGTGGTTCCCTTCGTTATCTTCACAGATGGGAAGTGTGCTTTATTATAATAGTTGTGGAAGTGGGGATACTATTTATAGTTGTGGATACTCTTCTTTCTTGCAATGACTGTTGGAAGTCATAGCAGAGCATGAATACTGCTCTGAGCTTTAAGAAACTTGTATCTACTTGCTCTTGTTTATAAGACAGTTACCAAGTCTGTCTGAGTCTGTCTCTGCAGCAAGTCTCCTCCCCTCCCCTTCACATCTTTTTCTCTCTCACTGAACACTGTTCAGATAATGCCCTTCTTGCTTTACAGTGGCCTCAGCTACTAGTTTTGTACAGTGACATTTCCCAAGATGGTATTTCTCAGTACTCTGGTTTATAAGATGTTACTAGATCTTAATAAGTGTGCTGTGAAGCATTATCCTCTTTGACTCCCAGTTGTCTTACTCATCCTTCAAGGTCCAGTTCAAAAGCCACTTCCTTTGGGCATTCTTCCCTGATCCTGCTCCTCCGAAGCAGGAAGGAACCTCTTTTCTTCTGCACTTCCATAACTCTTCATGTCCTCCCAATTTATGGGTGTTTGTAACTGTTATCTTGCGTCAGAGTAATTCTCTCTTAGATTCCAGGTCTTTTGATGTCAATGTCTACATACCCCCACAAAATATAGCACTAATCTTACCTCTAAATAGAAATAACACAGCTAGAAATGAAAATACAATAGTCATCTAATTCTATCCTGTTGTTATTTTCCTTTCCAGAACAAATCCAATTCTGAAAGAAGTTATAAATGTCAATTAGATCTATGTGAATGCTTTAAAAAATTATTATTAAAGACTAGTTCAGGCATTCAAAAATCTTACACAATACTGTTATCGATTGATTCTAATTGACTTTTAAAACCTGCTATGATATATAATGAATATATGTTTTCCAATACACAAAGCTAATGATTTAGAACAGATTTTCCTTCCTTAGAAATTACCTAGTGAAACATAAAAATGAAGTTTTATGGAGATATAAAGCAATAAGTATAAAAGTATTATAAATGAAGTATCTGAGGTATTACCTACCATTAGTTTTTTATTAGCAAGGGTATACGATAGTTTCATTTGTTTTAGGAAGATATATAAGGGAATGAAATCCCAGACACATAAGGGAATGTACATTGATTTCTTTGAAAATGATTTATGATTTAGGCTCTGGTGGGAAATCATTCTTTTTATTTTACATCTCACTTGAAAACATTCACCTAATTTAGTCTAAAAAAGTTCCTTTTCTCCTGAAAAAAGTCTGCTGTTAAATGAAAACTTCTCTAAAAGTTCTACATTTTCTGATTGTTTTAGAGTTTGAAGTTTAAAGAAAACGTGGACCTCGAATTCCTTTTTAATTATATTAAGGACATAGATCAATGATAGCTTAGTGACACATTTGAAAATACTAAGTGATGGGGAGATGGATCAAGGTCAAGTTGGCTGTTCTAAAGTAGCGTGTTGAAAAGTCTGTTATGATTTATATGAGGAAAGATTTCACTCTATAGATTTTAATTGTCTAAACACTTCTGTTTTATTAAGAATGATCTAAACTTCGTTGCTCATAGCATATTTAATATTACATCATTATTACTGAGAAAGTAATGATATTTTGTGAATCTGATAGTAGAGAGAAGATAATTAAAACTTACAAACTTTCTTGAAAGTTTTAGAAAGCATAATATAATTTCTTGCACATAAAAGAGAACATCATACCTATGCATAGCAATAAATTGAGGTAGAATGTTGGTAATTAAATGTATAATTTGATTAGCATGTGGTAAATTTAAGACATAATGACAGATCTACGACTGATCTTTTTTACATATTCACATTAGAATTATTTCTACTTGATAGCAATCAGATTGATTGAAGAGTTATTTATGAAAGAATTGCACACAAACATTGTATACAAGTTTAGTTTTGATGGTTTAATTTTTAACAAAAGTGGAATAATATAATAGAAGAGATTAGTGTTAAAAATTTTCCCAATTATTCATGTATGTACATGTGAACAAGTTAGGAAATTATATCAGTTTGAGTTGTCTTGGACATTCTTCTTTATTCATTAAATAAAAAAGCTTGAAATTCCCCAAATGTATGATGAGTTGATTGTATTACACCCATTTTTCTTTTAACCTTTGGATATCTTCTACTAATTGATAGTGACTTGCTGCTTCTTTCTGTCATGTAAATGAGTCCACTTGCCTGATAGTAGTTGGAGCCTCACCAACATGTTATAATTCAAGTTCCTGGGGGTGAAAATATAATTTCACACAGAATTTATAATCTGAATACAGAGCCAAATGTAACTATTTATTTTGTAATTTTTATCCTGAATTTTGGTTGGCAGGGTTAGGGAGAGGTGTTAGAAGGAGATGGCATTCAAGAATGCAGAGTTCCCTAAACCTATTTTGGCAAAAGTAAGGAGAAGAAGAGGTATGGAAGTAGGAAACCTCAAGAAAGAAATTAATTTAGGGAAAACATATTTCATATTAGGCTTAAAATTCATGTATCAGTAACAGTGCAGTGTTTTAACTGCACATTATTCGGAATGTACCTATATTAATAGAATTTTCTATTGTAAACCATAAACACTTGTGGAAAGTTTATCTTTATTGCACAGTACTGACTCTTTTCCTGACTTGAGCAATAAAAACTATAATCTTGTACTTGGGCTTGAATGGATATCTTCAAGAACTGCTTGAAAGGAGATGATGAGTAATACTGTTCATGTAGCTCATTCCATATATTGTTTTCACAAAGTGCTAAACAACACTAAGAATAGCACGACAAACAAAGAAATCAATAAAATCAACATGATTTTAATGAAGAGTAGTATTTGTTCTCTATAATGAAGAAATGCAGACATTTTGTAGTGTTGAAAATCTAGAGACAGGCACTATTTTGTTTGAAAAGTGAAGTTTCATTATAGAAACATTAGGTCTACAATGGTCTAATTGGCATGGATGCCAATTTCTTAGTGCTTCAAAGACAGCTTTATGAATGTCATAGGTTAAAGGGAGAAAATGCAACATCAATTTGATTAATATTCAGAGCTCATGGAAAAAGAATGATTGATTTTAATTTCCTTCACTACAACAACCATACCTGTATAATGATGTGCCAGAGAATGAAGAAAAGAACTGATGTGGTACTTGTAGAGGTACTACTATCACAAAGGTTAAGAGCTCAGCCTCCACAGTTTGACAACTCATATTTTAATTCTGGAAAATGCCAGTTTCCACATAGGTTTATTGAGGATTAAATAGATACTACACATAAAGCACTTAAAATAGTGCCTGGTACAACAGTGTGGTACCTCTATGAACCCACCAGAGTGCCTAAAATAAAAATATTCAAATGATACTAAATGTGGAAAAAGAATGTGGAACACCTAAAACTCATGTATTATTACATGCAGGTAATAGAACCTCAATAAAGAAGTACATAAAACATTAGAAAATATGTTAGCACTCATGGGTAACATCAGGACCTGTCTAAATTCATGTTACAATTATCATTTCACTTTTTTTCAGTCTTGTTGATGCCTAATCAGGACAGTATATCTCACTGATGCTGGGAGATAACATACTTCTAATAAATTGTTATTAATTAAAGTTGTTTTATAAATACTTTATAAAGACAATGAAAATTTGAAGCAGATAATATAGCTTTAATATTTCTTTTAGTTTAATTAAGAAATGGTTGATGTCAACAGATAAAAATGATACAACTAGGCCAGGCTAGGTGGCTAATGCCTGTAATCCCAGCACTTTGGGAGGCCGAGGTAGGTGGATCACCTGAGGTCAGGAGTTCGAGACCAGCCTGACCAACATAATGAAACACCGTCTCTACTAAAAATACAAAATTAACCAGGTGTGGTGGTACATGCCTGTAATCCCAGCTACTTGGCAGGCTGAGGCAGGAGAATCGCTTGAACCTGGAAAGTGGAGGTTGCAATGAGCCGAGATGGCGCCATTGCACTCCAACCTGGGCAACAAGAGTGAAACTCTGTCTCAAAAAAAAAGACATAACTTAAGGAAGCAAAAGTTATGTGTGAGCCATAGTCAATATGACCCCCATCCCCCCAAAAAAACCCTATATTTCTCACATGAATGTTATAACAACAATAAAAAAATTCCAAGACAAATTCACTCTCTATTTCTCACTCTGATTCAAAAACTTCTTTTAACTTTTACCACACACACACACGAACATAGGTATGTATTCTGAGCATATACATGTATACATTCTGAGCTTAGATTTAAAAAGATATACTAAACTGTCATTATTTTTGGTATTTAAAATAATTTTGTAGCAGTGAATTGATTCACCTCATAATTTACTTATTTTTTGATGTTTAGGATAGATTTTATTTTTATTTTTAATTATGATTTCCTTAGGATTACTAGGTCAAAGGTATACACTTGGTTGGAATTCTTGGTTAAACATTTTCATTTTGCTTTTCACAAAAATGCTAATGTACACATTTTCATGCTGTACATCACAAGTATAGCCAAGTTTAATCACATTCTGGTTATTAAATGACATGCTGCTCAGTATAAAACATCACCAAAGAAGTTGCTGTTACAAGCTTATCATATAATAAATGTGTGATTTTTTAACTTTTATTATTTTGATCAATAATGTAGTTATATATTTCTCAGATGGTTACTCAATAGTTGGATTGCCTCTTCTTTTGAATAATCTCTGTAAATCCTTTGTCCACCTTACTGTGTGAATCCTGGTGCTTGTTGTATAATTGATATAATCTATACAATGTTGGGGTTGGTCTTTACCTGCTATAGTTGTCAAATTTCATTTATTTATTTATTTATTTATTTATTTATTATTTATTTATTTATTTGAGATGGAGTCTTGCTCTGTTGCCCAGGCTGGAGTGCAGTGGCGATCTCAGCTCACGGCAGGCTCTGCCTCCGGGGTTCACGCCATTCTCTTGCCTCAGCCACCCGAGTAGCTGGGACTATAGGCGCCCACCACCATACCTGGCTAATTTTTTTTGTATTTTTAGTAGAGACGGGTTATCTTTTTTTTTTATAATAACCAAAGTCATATATGTTTTCCTATTGTGGTCAACTTGTTTATGCACACAAAGGATATAATTTTAAAAAATTCTTCTGCACATCAGTGCCATTATCTTGTTAGTTTTCTCTATTTTAATATTTTATATTTAACTCTTTAAATATCCTAAAGTGTATTTTCCATATGGTATTTGGTGTGATTGAAATAATTTTCCTAAATGGTTTTGCTTTACTGCATATCACAAAATAAACAAACAAACTAAACTAATGTAAGCCTTCCTAGAGATGGGTGTCATCTCTGACTTTGAAAAGAGCCAAATATGATACAGATGTTATAATGAAATTGAGAGGCAAGCATTCCCTTGTGTTAGGGTTTATATTTTTATTTTTACACTCATGATTCGTGCTATTATAACTGAGATGTCAACTACGGTCATGACACCTTTTGAGAATAAATATCAACTGGATTAAATTTTGATCACAAAAAAGTTGAGACTAATATTTTCCTTAATGTATCATGGATGCTTGTAGGAGGTGGACTTGCATTTTAGAATTCTGTAATTTATCCAATTCTTGTACCAAGATTTTGCTTCCATTGAATTCTCTATCTTATCATTTCTCTCCTCCTGTGGTTGTGTTCCTTTCCCTGCTTCAGGCATGAAATAGAAGCCATGTAACTCCCTTTCTAATGATATCACGTGTCCCGGGTGTTTAGGTGTGTAACAAATTTTGGTGTTGCTTTTTCTAATTTTAATATTTTTTCCCCTGACTCAATAATGAGAGTATTGTTAGCATGCAAGAGAAATTAGAAGTAAGTGTTATTGTTCCCAGAGGATTTTAGACACTCCATCATTAACATTTTTCACTTTTATTCTTATTGTTCAACATCTTACTATGTTATTTGGACTCATTTCTTCCTATGAAGTAGAAATAAATCCGCTAGGACTCCCAGTGAATATAATCTGACTCCTTGTGGCAAAAGAGACCCCAGAAAAATGTTAAAAACTAGATTCTAGAGCTTTGGCGAGGTAAGAAGTCGGTCATGCTTCAGTACTCCCCTACCTTATTAACCCCCTCAAGACTTTCCTACATTAAACAGAAATCAGTTCCTGAAAATCTAGATCTGGAAGATTTCTCCCTTGACCTTAATAGACCACCTGTTGTAGTGGCCAACCTCCCCTGACTTCATGTGGTTTCACCATGACAACTGAGCAGCCTTAAAAAGCATTCCATCCTGATAACTGACCATCAGCTTCAAAGTGGTTCTGGCTGGTCCACAGAGGCTGTGCACAAGATGCTTTTGTATCCTGTGTTTCACCTTCTGATGTAAAGAGCCAAGTTTTACCTTATTTTAATATTAAATCTCCACCTCAAAGTGATCAAGTGATCATGGGACGTATGTAACATATATGTTTACTCACTATGCATGCATTAGGGTTCCCTCATAAATATTCATAAGATTCTTCTATATTCTACTGTATATGTATGCATAGCCAATCTCAAGAATAAATCTCAATATCTCTCCCTTTTGTCTCTGAAGCACCCGCTTTCAATTTCTGCCAGAGGTTCTGTTTCCCAACTTACAGGTTATACATTTTTTACAAGAAATAAAGCTCTCCTTTTCTGCTTTTATAGATCTTATTGTTTTAAGTTGACATTTCTTATACACAAGCTCCTTCCTCAAATTTCTGTTAAATGGCTATGTAGAGCAATATTACGATTTTTTCACCTTGGCATTTCCATATAGAACATGTTCCTAAGGTCTAGGTGCTTTCCCTCCTCAGATTTCTATCAAGGTATTTTCTAAGCCAAGAGAAATACCTTCTTTTTGGGAATTCAGAGCCAGCTGTAAAAATAGAAATTATTTCTCTTCAACCCACCTTCTTGTTTGACCAAAACAGAATGATATTTTTTTCTTTTTCTTTTTTTTTCTCATTTGCCTATGGATGATGAAAGAGATTTAATTGTGTGGGATAAGTCAGGATTTCAACTATAAGTTTAGTTTTTGTCCTCTAAATCTGACACCTGTTAAGATGAGCAAATGGAGAATGGCCTGTAGTAGATTAGTTACCTTTATGCAAGACTACAAATCATTCTGTACTAAATAGTTAATATTTCTGTCATAAGCCTACAGTCATACTGGACTGAGGAAGAGACCCTACTTTCTTCGTGATTTGGGGAAAGGCATTTTGTCTATTTGGTGAAAGTGTTCTCATTTGTAAGATGAACTCATTTGACCTCTTTCTAAAGTAATAATGTTGACCTATTTAAAAGATATTTTTTAAATGCATAAACTCTTGCTTCCAAGCTCATGACCTTTTGGTTTACCAAAGATAGTATATGCCTCTGTATATTCAATAGCTTCTTGGCTATTTTAAAAATAACATTTTGTGTTTTAAAATTATAGAATACTTCAGCTGTGTGTGGGGAAAAAACCTTCTAATTATAGGAGAATATCAATATCTACCACAAAGACCCTAACATAGAACAACCACATTTTCTTATTTAGTTCACAGGTTTAATTCATACAACTTAGGAAACTGGAATATACCAAAGAAAAAATTATAAAATGAAAATTACAGATAATCCATCACAGAGAGAGGATATTGAAATACTGTTACATAGTTTTTAATACATTCTGTTCTTTTCTCTAATGTTTTTCTAGGTCATTTAACACAGTCCTCTCCTTTGTTTATAATTAGAGTAAATGTAAAATTTAATACTTAAAAATATTAATTATCTGTTAGTAATCATAAATATTTTCAATATTGAATAATATTATGGTCCTTATTTTTAGGTTTTTAGGCAATTAGCTAATCACTCTATGCTTAAGGAAAATGGTTCCTTCTTTCTCAAGGAACTTTTTCATTTTTTTTCTATGCAACTAATAGGAACATTGGAAAGATTTCAATATTCATGTCTGATAATTTTGTGTGATTGTAGGTAGGCAGTGTTGGGTGTGGTGATAAGGTGAAGAAGATACAGCTGTGGTTGGTAACTAGCACTTTAGCTTTGGCATCAAAATACATAAATTCCCTGAGAATAGTACTGCACTTCTCACTGGGCTATCTTCAGGAAAAAAATGAGATCCTTACCAAGTACAATATTCCATAAACAGTGTCAGGAACCAGCATGAGTAGATTGCTATGATGACTTTTCCAGAAACATTTTGTTCCATATGTCCTGCCTGCAACACCATGTTTCCTCTGGGGGCTGTGGTTCCTGTGTTTGGAGGTGCATGGATAGATGAATAAGCAGGGTCTTTTCTTCACTTGCACTGTTATAAACACAAACACCAGATACAATCTCCTAACTTCTCAAATGAGTGATATACTCTATGAACAAATGGGTGATGAGACTCTAGTGTTACAAAGAAGACTGGGCCAGGATTTTAAAAATAATATCTCAAAAGCACAGGCAACCAAAGCAAACTGGACAAATGGAAATACATCAAACCAAAGTCGTCTGCACAGTAAAGGAAGCAATCATTAAAATGAAGAGAAAACCTACAGAATAATAGAAAGTGTTTGCAAATTAAGCATCTGACAAAGGGTTAATAACCAGAATATGTAAGGGACTCAAACAACTTGATAGCAAGAAAACAGATAATCCAATTAAAAATGAGGAAAAGACCTGAATGACCTTTCTTAAAAGAAGCATACAAATGGCCAATAGATATGTAAAAAAGTGCTTGACATCACTAATTATCAGAGAAATGCAAATCAAAACCACAATGAGATATCACCTTTCTCTCGTTTGAATGGCTATTATAAAAAAGACACAAAAAAATACTTGTGAGTATGCAAAGAAAAGGGAACTCTGCATACTGTTGGTGGGAATGTACATTAATATAGCCTTTATGGAAAAAAGTATGGCGGTTTCTCAAAAAATTAAAAATAGAACTACAATATAATCCATCAATCCCATTACTGGATATATACCCCAAAGAAATGAAATCAGTATGTCAAAGAGACATGTGCATGTTTATTGCAGCACTCTTCGCAAGACAAGATATGGAATCAACCTAATGCCTATCAGCAGATGAATGAATAAAGAAAATGTGGTATATATGTATACACAGTGGAATAAAATTCAGCCATAAAGCAAAATGAAATCCTGTCATTTGTGGCAACATGGATGAAACCTGAGGGCATTAAGTGGAATAAACCAGGCATGAAAAGAAAAATACCACATGTTCCCACTCATATGTAGAATCTTAAAAAGTTGATTTTATAGAAATAGTAGCAGAGTTGTTACTAGAGGCTGGGGAAGGTGGTGGTAGAGGAGCAGGAGAAGTTAGTGGGTACAAAGTTACAATCAGGAAGAAAAAGATTTGGTGTTATATGACACAGTAGGGTGACTATAGCAAATAACAATGTAGTGCATATTTCAAAATGGCCAAAAGAAAAGATTTTAAATGTTGACACCACAAAGAAATAATAAATGTTGGAAAATGATGAATATGGTAATTACCTTAATTTGGTCATTATGCTATGTATACATGTATTGAAATATCACATTGTACCTCATAAATACATGCAATTATTATGTGTCAGTTATAACTAAAAAAAAAGGTTAAAAAATAAGCAGACACGTAAGTAGACTGTTGCTGGCAAACACAGGAGGTGTGGAAGTTGCCTCATTTCAGGAGTGTGAATATCTAATAGCTCTTTCAAGACTTCGCTGAGTTCTATGGGAGAGCATGAGGGTGGGAAGAGGTAAAGCGTCTTTAATTCCCAAGTCCCTTTTGACTGATTCCTGCTTCTGGAAAAAGTCCTTTATCCTTTCCCTGGGGTTGATCTAAGTGTAAAAACAGCTTCTGCTTTGGGATTGTAGCACTCCAAAGCACCATGGGTAAAAGGAAATAACATAAAGCAGTTTTTTACTCAAGCTTTATTTACTAAAGGATCCTCTTGTTGACCTCACAATAACTTAAAATCACATGGTTTATGTCCCAGATGTAGACCATGGTGGCTGTTTCTACCCTGATAGCACACTGGCCTACTGCCAGCTTCCTTGCTCTCCTCTTGACCTTCATCTTGTTTTTCCTCACTCCTCTATCACCTTTATGTACGGTAACATTTATCTTTAGTTCCTGGCCCAAACTTGAAAATCTGCATCCATAAAAATGCTCAGAGTACAAATTAACAATATCCCTGCTCCTTCGGAGACTTTTATGTTTATATATAACCACTATTTTTCTGTTAAGCTTGTGTAGCATATTCTATCTGTAAACATTTTTATACTATTATTCACTGGCTTATACAAAGCTGAGATATAAACTACTATTGGGATCACCTCATAAACATAAGTGCATCCAGACTTCCTGTGACAGTGACAATTAGAGTGAGATTCTTCTCTGGCTGTGCCTTGAAGGGTAGTTTGGAGGTTACTTTTTGTACTCTCCTTAAATTATGCTGGAGTTTCTTAGACATTTTTTTTCCCAAGTGTCATGCCCACATTCTGAATTTTTCTTATAGTCAATTTGTATAGTGACATGACTTGTAAATGCCATGCTGTAGTTCTTCTTTCTTATGGAACTGTTGATATAAGTCTAATGAAATTCATTCCTTGTGTTGTTGACCTTTATTTAAATAAAGTATGTTTTAGCACTTGAACAGCTGAGCCATTAACATTTGCAAAGCATCTGTTGTTGTATTTGTAATTAGATTTTGAATGATTTTTAAAAATCACCCTATGCGCTATTATAGTTATTTCCAATCTATACATTGGTAACATAAGAACTCACCTATTTCCATATCTATGGCATCACTGCAAGTCATAATACTCTTTGGGCTGAGTAAAGACAGTCTAATCTTAGCAATATTCTCGAATATATTTAAAGGATCTTTTCAAATGTCAGCTGAGAGCTCAAAGATGTAGAGAGCTGGAATGGACATTGTTCCCACGCTTACTACAAGAAAAAAGCTGTACAAACTGAAAATTAAGGAATTTTATTGAACTCATAAACTGCAGTTGCAGAGAAAAGAACTAATGCAAAAGTGGGGAAAGACAGGACCCTGGAATTTGCATACTTGAGCCTAGACACAGTATAAGCCAGTAAGAACATATAGCTATTTTTTTTAAAAGAAATTGCTAAAGGCCAAGCATGGGTTATGATATGGTTTGGCTCTGTGTCCCCAACCCAAATCTCATCTTGAATCATATTCCCATAATTCCTATGTGTTGTGAGAGGGACCTGGTAGGAGATAATTTGAATCATGGGGATGGTTTTCCCCATATTGTTCTCATGGTAGTAATAAGTCTCATGAGACCTGATGGTTTTATCAGGGATTTCCACTTTTGCATCTTCCTCATTTTCTCTTGCCACCATCATGTAATAAGTGCCTTTCCCCTCTCGCCATGAATCTGAGGCCTCCCCAGCCATGTGGAACCATAAGTCCAATTAATCCTCTTTTCCTTCCCAGTCTCAGATATGTCTTTATCAGCAGTGTAAAAATGGGCTAATACAGTATATTGGTACCAGTAGAGTGGGGCATTGCTGGAAAGATACCCGAAAATGTGGAAGCAACTTTGGAACTGGGTAACAGGCAGAGGTTGGAACAATTTGGAGGGCTAAAAGACAGAAAAATGTGGGAAAATTTGGAACTTCCTAGAGACTTGTTGAATGGCTTTGACCAAAAGCCTGATAACAATATGGACAATAAGGTCAAGGCTGAGGTGGTCTCAGATGGAGATGAGGAACTTGTTGGGAACTGGAGCAAAGATGACTCTTGTTATTTACAAAGAGACTGATGGCATTTTGCCCCTGCCCTAGAGACTTGTGGAACTTTGAACTTGAGAGAGATGATTTAGGGTATCTGGTGGAAGACATTTCTAAGCAGAAAGATAGGAGGTGACTTGGGTGCTATTAAAGGCATTCAGTTTTATAAGGGAAGCAGAGCATACAGGTTCAGCAAATTCGCAGCCTGACAATGTGATAGAAAAGAAAAACTCATTTTCTGAGGAGCAGTTCAAGCTCGCTGCAAAACAAATGCATAAATAACGAGGCGCTGAATGTTATCCCCAAGACGATGGGAAAATGTCTCCAGGGCAAGTCAGAGGTCTTAGCGGCAGCCATTCTCATTACAGGCTTGGAGGCCCAGGAGAGAAAAATGGTTTTGTGGGCCAGGACCAGTGTCTCCATGCTGTGTGCAGCCTAGGGACTTGGTGCGCTGCATCCTAGCTGCTCCAGCAGTGGCTGAAAGGGGCCAATGTAGAGCTTGGGTTGTGGTTTCAGAAGATGCAAGCCCGAAGCCTTGGCAGCTTCCATGTGGTGTTGAGTCTGTAGGTGCACTGAAGTCAAGAATTGGGGTTTGGGAACCTCTGCCTAGATTTCAAAAGATGTGTGGAAATGCCTGGATGCCCAGGTGGAAGTTTTCTGCAGGGGTGGGGCACTCATGGAGAACCACTGCTAAGGCAGTGCAGAAGGGAAATGTGGGGTCGGAGCCACCACACAGAGTCCCTACCAGGGTACTGCCTAGTGGAGCTGTGAGAAGAGGGCCATCATCCTCTAGAACCCAGAATATTAGACCCACTGACAGCTTTCACCGTTCACCTGGACAAGCCACAGACACTCAATGCCAGCTCATGAAAACAGCTGGGAGGGAGGCTGTATCCAGCAAAGCCACAGGGGCAGAGCTGCCCTAGACCATGAGAACCCACCTCTTGCATCAATGTGACCTGGATGTGAGACCTGGAGTCAAGAGAAATCATTTTGAAGCTTTAAAATTTGATTGCCTTGTTGGATTTTGGACTTGCATGGGCTCTGTAACCCCTTTGTTTTGGACAATTTATCCCATTTAGAATAGCTGTATTTACCCAATACTTGTACCCCTATTGTATCTAGGAAGTAACTAACTTGCTTTTGATTTTACAGGCTCATAGGTGGAAGGGACTTGCCTTGTCTCAGATGAGACTTTGGACTATGGACTTTTGGGTTAATGTTGAAATGAGTTAAGACTTTGGGGGACTGTTGGGAAGGCATGATTGTTTTTTAAATGTGAGGGCATAAGATTTGGAGGGGTCAGGGGCAGAATGATATGGTTTGGCTCCATGTCCCTACCCAAATCTCATCTTGAATTGTATGCCCATAATTCCCATGTTGTTGTGGTAGGGACCTGGTGGGAGATAATTTGAATCATGGAGGCAGTTTTTCTCTTACTGTTCTCATGGTGGTGAATAAATCTCATGAGATCTGACGGTTTTTTCAGGAGTTTCTGCTTTTTCATCTTCCTAATTTTCTCTTGCCACCACCATGTAATAAGTGCCTTTCAGCCCTGTCATGATTCTGAGGTTTTCCCAGCCATGCAAAATTGTACATTTAATCAAACCTCTTCTTCTTCCCAATCTCAAGTATGTCTTTATCAGCAGTGTGAAAATGGACTAATACAGGCTAGGAGAGTTTGAAGCCTTAGGGAGGTCCTAGACCAAGGGGTTTTGTATTCTCTTACAGGCCTTTTCTCAATGAAAGCCAGAAAATGCCCATAGGGAAGATTATTGAGAATATTGAGAAATATTTCATCTGGTTCTGGCTGGGAAAGGCGAACAGTAGTCACTGTCAAAATACTACCCAACTCTATTTCTGCTGTGCAACAAAAGTCTTAATATGCACAGAGACAACAACAAAAACTATTGCCTTAGATTATTGGTGGAAATCCTTTGCAGCTAGGGGTTAGCTGTACCTCTGAGGAGGAGAAGGAATACATGCTAGACCCAGTATTACGGCTGAAGGAAGAGCAGAAACAACTGTGAAAGCCACAATACATAAATTCAGCCTAGAGCCTGCTTAAGAATGAGGTTTAATCAGAACATCAGAGGATGCCCCCCTTCCCAGTTCCTTCTTCTCCAGGCTAACAAGAATAAATTTAAAAAACAAATGGTGGAACGAATGTAGGACAGATCCTTTCTAGGGGGCAATGCAAAAGGGAGACCCAAAGCCAAGCAGGGAGCAGATTTGAGAAACACCCTCTGACAAACTACCCACACCCTAAGCACAAGGCATGTGGTAGAGGAATTTGAAGCCTATAGTGCATGTGCATAACTATAGCAGCAAACTTCAAATACAGGCTTTCTACTAGCTAGACTAAGAAAACCCCTCACTAAAGACTCACCAGAAGAAAAGGTATGCTTATCTCTAAGCATAAATATATTTACTACAATATTAACTGTCCTGGACATATGTATAATGTCAACAAAAATTATGCAGCATATAGCAAGGCCAGAAAAAACACTCTGAAGGAAGAAAGTGCTCATCAGAACCACATTCAGATCTGGCATAGAATGTGTTAATGACCAGAGCAGAAACTTATTTAGTAGTATGCTAAAAGCTCTAATGCAGTGGTTCTTAACTGGAGAAAATTTTGTTGCTTAGTAGATATTTGGCTGTCTGTATTTGGTTGTCACAACTGTAGGGATTGGTTCTTGTCAACATCTAATAAATGTGACCAGCGATGCTGCTAAAAATTCTGTAATATAACCCCCCGTAATAAAAAAATTGCGTGACCCCAAATGTTCACATTGTCAAGGTTGATTAACCCTGATGTATTGAAAACAATGTGCAACATGCAAGACAAGATGGTAATTTCATCACTAAAGATAGAAAGTGTAATGAAGAATAAAATGAAATGCTAGAAGTAAAAAATAGTAAAAGAAATGAAGCATGTCTTTGATGTGCTCATCAACAGACTTGACACAGCTGACAATTCAGTGAACCTGAAGATAGTACAATAGAAACTACCAAATTAGAAGTACAAATAGTCAACAAATGAACAAAACAAACAGAATAGAGCATCCAAGACTTGTGGAGAATGTCAAATGGTCCAATATAAATGTAATCAGAATTTTAGAGAGAAGAGAAAAAAAGAGGCAGAAATATATTTAAAGCAATGACTAAGGATTTTAAAATTAATGACAGACATCAAATAGTATATGCAAGAAATTTAGAGAACACCAATAAGGATGTAGTATCATATTACAAATCTTTAAAAAAGATAAAGATAGAACTTGAAGATGGACAGAGAAAAAAAGACATACTATTAAGGAGAAACAAGTGTAAGAGTTATAGCACACTCTCAGAAACTTGGATATACACAAATAATTGAATAGCACAGGAGATGGAATGAATGATGGTAAAATAAATTTCTATTTTCTTGTTTTTAATTTCTCAAAAATATAATAAAAAAGAATATCAATATATGGTGTGTTTCTATATATGTAAGAGTAAAATACATGATCACAATAGCACAAAGGATGAGAGGGAAGAATTGGAAACACTATTATAAGATTCTACTACTATATGTGGAATAATATAATAGAACTTGAAAGTAGTCAGATTATTCTAAGATGCATATTGCAAACCATAATGCAACCACTAAAACACTTTTAAAAGAGGAATAAATAATAATTGAATGCAAAAGAGAAAATGGAATCACATGCTCAGATAGACAGAGAAAGCAGAAGAAAAAAAACAGCAAATAGAACAGATAGCAAAACAAGAGATTCTAATTCAATATACTTTGAATTTGAATTCTATAAACCAGGAATTGGCAAACTTTTTTTGGTAAAGAGCCAGAAGGTAAATATTTTAGACTTTACTGACCATAATTTCTGTCGCAACTACTCAACAGTGGCGAACCTGTAGTGAGAAACAGCTGTGGACAAAATATAAATGAAAGACCTTGGCTGTGCTGCAAATAACTTTATTTAAATTTCATATAATTTAAAATTTAAATTTCCTAAAATTTAAATGTTATGTAATTTTTATATATCACAAAATATTATTTAATTCCTGAGGTTTTATAATTCATTTTTTTTTGAGACAGAGTCTTGCTCTGTCCCTTAGACTGGACTGCAGTGGTGCGATCTCTGCTCACTGCAACCTCTGCCTCCTGGGTTCAGTCAGTTCTTCTGCCTCAACCTCCTGAGTGGCTAGGATTACAGGTGCTTACCACCACACATGTTTAAATTTATTTTTTAAAGTTTTAGTAGAGATATGCTGGTCAGGCTGGTCTCAAACTCCTGACCTGAAGTGATCTTCCTGCCTCAGCCTTCCAAAGTGCTGGGATTACAGGTGTAAGCCAGTGTGCCAGTCCTCAATTCTTATAAATACAACACCTATGTTTAGCTTGTGTGCCATGTCAAAAAAAGAGCATTGGGCTGAATTTGGCCCATAAACATTATGTGTCAATTCCTGGTTTAAACACACAAATTAAAAGGCAGATCGTCACACTATATGAAAATTGAGGTACGTTTGTATGCTGTCTATAAAAAATCAATTTTAATTATAAAACAAAAACAAGTTAAAAATCAAAATATTAAAGAATTTTTTAAAAACCTTTCATGGAAACACTAACCAAAAAAAAGTTGAAGTAACTATATTAATTTTATACAAAGTTGACTTTAGGACAAATAATATTGAATGATAAAGAGGAACATTAAATAATGATAAGGCTTCAAGACTCCAAAAAACCATAACAATCTTAAATAACTATGTGCCTAAAAACAAAATTTCAAAATACATAAAGCAGGAGCTGACAGATGAAAAAGGAGAAATAAAAAAATACAGAATTATAGCTGGAGACTTCAACAGTCATATATCAGGAATTGATGAAACAAGTTGGGGCAAAATCAGTAAGGACATAGAATGCCCAAACAACATTATCAACAAAATTTACCTAATTGGCATTTATAGAACACTCCATTCAATAACAGAATACACATTGTTGTAGAGCACATGGAACATTCACAGAAATAGATCTGATTGGCAAGTTTGCAAGATACATGATCAATATTCAAAAGACAATTATATTTCTACCAACAGTGAACAACTGCAATTTGAAATTTAAAAATATAACTTAAAATTGCTCAAAAGTAAAATGTTTATTAAGTATAAATAAAGCAAAAATGGGCAGGTTTTCAATGCTAAATGCTACAAAACCCTGGTGAAAGCAATAGAAGAATATTTAAATAAATGAAGAAATATACCATGTGTTCCAGGATTAGAAGACTCGATGTTGTTAAGACACCAGTTATTCCCAATTTGATCTAGATTTAATGCAATTCCAATCAAAACTCCAGAAAACTTTTTAAAAGCTATCAATAAGCTAATTCTGAAACTTATGTGGAAAATCAAAGGAATTAGAAGAACTAAACAAATATTGAAAAAGGAGGATTAATTTAGAAGGCATACTATTTGATTCAAGACTTACTGTAAAGCAACAGTAACAATTCAGTATTGTATTGGTGAAAACAAAGATCTATATCAATTAAACCTGATTGACAGTACAGAAGTTGTCCCACACAAATATAGACCACTATATTATTCAACTGGTTTTAACAAAGATGCAAAGGAAACCAAATAGAGAAAGGGTAGTCTTCTCAACTAATGAGGCTGGGACATTAGAAAAGTCATATGCAAAACAACAATAACAACAAAATCTTCAACACATAATATCTTATACAAACAATAACTAAAACTATAAAACTTGTAGAAGACAGGAGCTATTCTGCATAAACTTGGGTTTGGCAATGAGTGTTTACATACAATACCAAAATTATGGACTGTATTAGTCCATTTTCATGTTGCTGATAAAGACATACCTGAGACTGGGCAATTTACAAAAGAAACAGGTTTAATGAACTTACAGTTCCACATGGTTGGGGAGGCCTCACAATCATGATGAAAGGTAAGGAGGAGTGAGTGACGTCTTACAAGGATGGCAGCAAGCAAAGAAAGAGAGCTTGTTGGGGGTGGGGGCACCTCTTTTTAAAACCATCAGCTCCCATGAGACTTATCAACTATCACAAGAACAGCACGAGAAAGATCAGCTTCCATAATTCAATTACCCTCCACCAGGTCCCTCCCATAACACGTGAGAATTCAAGAGGAGATGTGGGTGGGGACACAGCCATGTCATTCCACACCTGGCCCCTCCCAAATCTCATGTCCTCACATTTTAAAACCAATCATGCCTTCCCAATAGTCCCCCAAAGTCTTAACTCATTTCGGCATTAACTCAAAAGTCCACAGTCCAACATCTCATCTGAGACAAGGCAAGTCTCTTCTGCCTATGAGCCTGTAGAATCAGAAGTAAGCTAGTAATTTCCTAGATACAATGGGGTACAGGTATAGGGTAAATACAGCCATTTCAAATGGGAGAAATTAGCCAAAATGAAGGAGCTATAGGCCCCATATGAGTCAGAAATCCAGCAAAGCAGTCAAATCTTAAAGCTCCAAAATGATCTTCTTTGACTCTATGTCTCACATCCAAATCATGATGATGCAAGAGATTGGTTCCCATGGTATCAGACAGTTCCATCCCTGTGGCTTTGCAGAGTACAGCCTCCCTCCTGGCTGCTTTCACAAGCTGGTGTTGACTGTCTGTGGCCTTTCCAGGTGCATGGTGCAAGCTGTTGGTGTGTCTACCATTCTGGGATCTGGAGGACTGTGGCCTTCTTCTCTCAGCTTCACTAGGCAGTGCCACAGTAGGGACTCAGTGTGGGGGCTCCGACCCCGCATTTCCCTTCCACACTGCCTTAGTGGAAGTTCTTCATGAGGGCCTTGCCCCTGCAGCAAACTTCTGCCTGGACATCCAGGTGTTTCCATACATACTCTGGTATCTAGGCAGAGGTTCCCAAACCTCAATTCTTGACTTCCGTGCACCCACAGGCTCAACACCACTTGGGAGCTGCCAAGGCTTGGGGCTTGTGTCCTCTGAAGTGAGCTGTACCATGGTCACTTTTAGCTATGGCTACAGTGGCTGGGACACAAGGCACCTAGTCCCTAGGCCGCACACAAGAGGGGAGCCCTAGGCCCTTCCCACAAAATTATTTTTTTCTTAGGCCTCTAGGCCTGTGATGAGAGGGGCTCTGATATGCCCTGAAGACATTTTCCCCATTGTCTTAGTGATTAATATTTGGCTCCTCATTACTTATGCAAATTTCTGCAGCTGGCTTGAATTTCTCCTCAGAACATGGGTTTTTCTTTTCTATCCCATCATCAGGCTGCAGATTTTCTGAACTTTTATGCTCTGTTTCCCTTTTAAAATTGAATGCTTTTGATAGCACCCAAGTCACCTCTTGAATGCTTTGCTGCTTAGAAATTTCGTCTGCCAGATACCCTAAGTATCTCTCTGAAGCTCAAAGTTCCACAGATCTGTAGGGCAGGGGCAAAATTCCATCAGTCTCTTTTCTAAAACCTACCAAGGGTCATCTTTGCTCCAGTTCCCAATAAGTTCCTTATCTCCATCTGAGACCTCAGCCTGGACCTTGTTGTCCATATCGCTGTTAGCCTTTTGGTCAAAGCCATTCAACAAGTCTCTAGGGAGTTCCAAACTTTTTCACATTTTCCCGTCTTCTTCTGAGCCCTCCAAACTGTTCCAACCTCTGCCTGTTACCCAGTTCCAAAGTTGCTTCCACGTTTTTGGGTATCTTTTCAGCAGCACCCCACTCTGCTGGTACCAATTTACTGTACTAGTCCATTTTCATGCTGCTGATAAAGACATACCCGTGACTGGGTAATTTATAAAGAAAATGAGGTTTAATGGACTCACAGTCCCGTGTTGATGAGGAGGCCTCACAATCATCGTGGAAGGTGAATGGCACGTCTTATATGGTGGCAGGCAAGATAGAATGAGAGCCAAGTGAAAGGGGAAACCTCTTATAAAACCATCAGATCTTGTGAGACTTATTCACTACCATGAGTACAGTATGAGGGAACTGCCCCCATGATTCAACTATCTCCCACCAGGTTCCTCCTACAACACTTGGGAATTATGGGAGCCACAATTCAAGATGAGATTTTGGTGGGGATACAGCTAAACCGTATTATGAACCATAACAAAAAAATTGATGTGTTATTCTTTATTAAAATTAAAATTTTGCTCTGCAAATGCTGTTAAGAAAATGAATTGACAAGCCACAGACTGAAAGGAAATATTTATAAACCATAGGTCTAATAAATGGCTTATTTCCATAATATATAAAGAAATATTAAAATTTCATAAGAACAATTAAATAGGGAAAGAATTTTAAGAGACACTTCAGCAAAGAAGATATACAAATGGCAAATAAGCATACAGGAAGGTGCTCAATATCACTATTTATTAGGGAAATGAAAATGAAAACCACAATGTAATATCACTGCCTATTAGAATGAGTAATATCAAAAAAGCTGACAATATCAAGTGCTGATGACAGCACGGAGCAGTAAGAACTCTTCATTGCTGGTGGAAATGGAAAATAGTGCAGTCACTTTGGAAAACAAAGTATCTTACAGAGTTAAACACACAGCTACCAGAGAACCTGGTGATTTTATGCATAGATCTTTACCCAAGAGTATTGAAAACATGTTCATACAAAAAACTTCCTGTGAATATTTATAATCTCCAAAATTTGTAAACAATCCAGGTATTTTTCCACAGGTAAGCAGATAAAACTGTAGTACATCCATCCAAGGAAATATTACTCACAATAAAAAGGAATAAGCCATTGATTCATGCAACAACGAGAATGAATGACTCTTAAATGCCTTTTGCCTAATGAAAGAAAACAGACTCAAAAGACCACATAATATATGATTTTATTTATTTGATATTCTGTTAAAGCATAGGAGTGATGGCCAGGGATTGAAGATGAGAGTAAGGGTTGACACAAAGGGGTTGCATAAAAGAATTTTTAGGGTGGTTGATCTGTTTTGTAGGGTACTGTGGTAACAGTTACAAGATTCCATTTATTTGTCAAAAGCCATAGAATAGTAAACAACTAAGGGTGCTTTAACAGTAAATGACAAAGTATAACTTTCATTATATGCAAATTTTAAAATTAACCAAAATTTGGGGAAGTCTAGAATAAAATGTAGACTTGAAAAAATAAATCCTGTGTGTATAATATAACATATGATATATCCTCACTGAAGGTGATGGGGAGAAAATAACTTAAATTTTTTTTGTTTAATCTAAATACTATAAAGCCAAAAATTAAAAATTGTGCACAAAAATCTGTATTCTAGTGGATCAATTTTTTTTCATAAGGGTATGTTTTTGTTACCCTTAAACTGCTTTATGAATATAAACTAGGATTGAACACATAAGTAAATATACTGTGGATGATAACAGCCAGGTTTCTCACTGTCAAAGAAAGAAGTTACCAATAAGCAAGGCAGGGGAGGCTAGAATAAAACTTGTGGTGCCAGATTAGAATTGGTAATATCAATACGAATTCCTGTTTCTTTTAATATACATTCAAAGAGATATAAACAGAAATAAATACTATAGTGGCTAGATTTAGCAACTGAAAATACAGGACAATCAGGTAAATGTGAATTTCAGATAAACAAAAGGTAAATTTTTGTTTTCTTTTGAGACCAAGTCTCACTCTGTCACCCAGGCTGGAGTACAGTGGTGTGAGCTCAGCTCACTGCAAGCTCCACCTCCCAGTTTCATGCCATTCTCCTGCCTCAGCCTCCCAAGTAGCTGGGACTGCAGGTGCCTGCCACCATGCCCGGCTAATTTTTTGTATTTTTAGTAGAGACAGGATTTCACCATGTTAGCCAGGATGGTCTCAATCTCCTGACCTCGTGATCCACCTGCCTCAGCCTCCCAAAGTGCTGGGATTACAGGCGTGAGCCACCGTGCCTGGCCAAAAGGTAAATTTTTAGTATAAGCATGCCCCATGCAATATTTGGGACACACATATACTAAAAAAAAAAAAAAAAAGAAATCATTGTTTATTTGAAAGTCACATTTAACTAGCAATCTCATATTTTATTTGGCAATCCTAAATTATAGATATATGTGTATGTAAATAGGTAAATATACATATTTAAATGTCCTAGCTCTCTTTGCTAAGATGGCCTGAAAGTATGAAACCCCAGTAGCAACGAGAATAAACACCCAGATCTTGGTCTGTGAATGTTATTCTCCAGGAAAATGAACAAGGGTTCCTTGAGGGAATAGCTGATTCAAGATTTGGAACAGAAGAATAAAGATGAGCCTTGGGTGCTTTCTAATTCCAGAAAGTTAGGAAGTGCTTAAATCAAAACAAATTAAAAAAAAGTAATAGAAAGATGAGGGTATGTCAAAATACACTGGAGCTCTCCTGAAAGAGCTCCCAGCAGCCAAAATGCAAAATTTAATCAACAAAATCAGTAACATTAGTATTGGATTGTAAAACAAAGAATAAAATAAATATCTAAAGGTGTACACTGCTATAAATAATGACTGAATAAATGAATGAATGAATGCACAAGTAAATAAACAGAGACAAATGACATTTTTTGCAGAAGAATTCAAATTAATAAATGTAGAAGAAATGAAGGAAATAGAAAATAATTACTAGTACATTGCTGTAGTAATTATTATACACAAGACACTGATGCTTGCTAAAATCAGTGGATGAAATATTAAGTAGTAACAGGATGTTGGCAGAGCCTCACAGTATCTCCACCAAAATATTTACTGATTACTGTGATGTTTTAGCATATGTCCACAAATCCTTTGATAGTTTTCCTACCAGGAGGTGGAGCTTAGTTCCCCTCTCCTTGAGGGCACTGCACTTAGAGATTTGCTTCTATCAAACAGAATTTAGGAAGGAAAAAATAATAATTTCTACACTGGAAAAAACGTCAAATACTACCTTAACTAAATGATGATAGATAGTTAATATCACCAGAATAAGTCATGCTGAAATTATGCACACCAGATATGATGCTAAAAGGAATAAATATCACCTCTTTGATAGTCTTTCAAAAAATTCATAACCTCCATATAGTCATCCAACAACAGAAGTCAAAGCTAAATTGAGGGATATTCTACAGAATGTCTGGCCAGTACTATTCTCAAGTGTGAAGTTCATGAAAGATAAGAAAAGACTGAAAAACTGTTACAGATTGAAGGAGACCAAGGAGATATGACTATACAGTAAGCTGAATTGAATTCTGGAACAGAAAAAAAGACATCAGTGCCAAAATTGGTAATATCTGAATAAAGCTTACAGTTTAGAGTAAGGATTGGCAAACTATAACCCATGGGCCAAATTTAGCCCATCACGGGTTGTTGTACAGTTTTAGTAGAACAGAACTGTGCGTGTGCTACGTATTATCTATGACTGCTTTCACACTACAATGTCAGAGTTGAGTAATTGCAACTGAGGCCATCTGGCCTGCAAAGCCTAAAATATTTACTGTCTGACCCCTTTACAGAAAAAAACTTGCAAACCCTTGGTATGTGGGAACATCTGCATACTATTTTTTGTCAGTCTTCCATAAGTCTAAAATAATTTCAATATAAGAAATTTAAAAATGTCATTTGAGTTACATCACCAGTACATTTTTAGCTACCATTGTTTGAGAGCTTTCTATTTTTGAAACACTTTTTGCCAAGTGCTTTTTAGGCCCTATCCTAATTAAGTCTCTCAGCAGCACTTTATAGCTCATCTTGTTATTAACCTCATTTTACACCTAAAGAAACTAATGTTAATTAGGTCAAGTGACTTGCTGAAGGGTATAGAGTTTACATGGTTAAAATGCAGAACCAGGGTTTAAACCAGATTCAGCCTGAGACTAAAGTTCATGTAACCCTTTTCTATCAGTTTTATTCCTGGGTCAACTGCAGAGACCCAGTGTCACCTTCAGAGAAGGCTCAGAAGTCATTTATCCAACGTATTGAAAACCTGCTAGTGCCAGCTACTGTACATGCATGAGATCAACATGCCCAACACAATTTTCTGAGATCCATGGAATGATAATTCTACTACTCACAGCACCTCCTGAGCTTGTTCTTACTCTTTCAAAGCTCTGATTAGATGTATAATTATGTATATCTCTTACCTTCCCAGTTACACTGCCTATATAAGCATAAATTATATGCCAAAGAGTAAATTTACATGCCTTTCCCTTCCCCTTATATTTTAGTCTGTTTTCTGCTGCTACGACAGAATACCACAGCCTGTATAATTTATAAAGAATAGAAAATTATTGGGCTTATGTTTGTGGAGGTTGGGAAGTCCTAGAGCATGGCACTGACATCTTGTGAGGGTCATTCCATGATGGAAGTTGGAAAGCAGAAGCAAGTGTGAGAAACAGAGTAAGGCACTGGGGCCAGACTTGCTTTATAACAACATACTCTCATTGTAAATAAACCACTTCTACAATAATGATGTTAATCCATTCATGAGGGTTCTGCCCAAATTAACTAGTCACATCTTATTAGGCCCCATCTCCCGACATTGTTGCGTTGGGGATTAAATTTTCAACACATTAACTTTTGAGGGACATAATTCAAACTCAAATTGTTACACAATTGTGAAACATTGTTACCTACTTTATTGGTCCTTAGTGACCTCTGTGTCTGTTGTTTGCCACCTGTGGTATCATCAGCAGCACTTGTGCTTGGTTATTTTTTAACTTTGTATTAAAAATCAGACACATTCCAGACTTTACTTAAATCTTATCTATAGTCTAATTTTCTGAAAAATTCTTAAAGTGACAAGTTAGCTTTTTTTCAGGCCATTAAAAATGACCTATCATGCTTGTAACCCCAGCACTTTGGGAGACTGAGGTGGGTGGATCACTAGGTCAAGAGATCAAGACCATCCTGGCCAACATCATGAAAACCCTTCTCTAATAAAAATACAACAATTAGCTGAGCATGGCGTGGCACACCTGTAGTCCCAGCTACTCAGGAGGCTGAGGCAGGAGAATCACTTGAATCCGGGAGGCAGAGATTGCAATGAGCTGAGATCATGCCACTGCACTCCAGCTTGGTGACAGAGCAAGACTCCGTCTCAAAAAAAAGATCTTAAACACCAGTTTCTTAAGTTTATTGGTTACATGCATTCCCAATAAGTTCAAGTTCACTATACTTACTGCTTCTAATTATGAAATATTACTAATAATTTATAAGTACATCCTTTGAAAACTACCCTTGGAAAAACAAATCTCTTTCGTATGTGCTAATACCGAAGAGTATTTCTGGATACTGCAGTTTCCATTAGTTAAAAGGGAGAAAGAAAACAAACAATCTCTTTGTTCTCTGTGGATACTTCATGGTTGGGTAAGGGGGGAACTTTTCCTTTGAAGGCCTGTAATGCATTTTAGTAGAAGTTTGCCTCTGGTTGACAGTATATTTTTAATGTGAAGGTAAATGACTGACAAAACATTAAGCCCCATTGAACACAGTTAAGCATTCTTGTTATCTGAGCCCTGGTTTGACATGAGCAGAGAATGATTTTATTTGAGCCATACTTAGTATTCATGACAGGTTCACTTTTAAACACCAGATCTCTGATGACATTGCTGCCTTTACGTGATGCTTCAAGTCCCTTTTAAGAAGATTCAATACCTGCCTGGGTTTGACAAGTAGAGCTTAAGTTTTAATAACTCCAAAGGTATGCCATAGCTGGAAAGGAACTGATGAGATGTTTAAAAGAATTATTTGAAAAAAGCCTTATTACTTACATATTAGAACACACCTAAATAAAAAGCAGCTAGTGTTATTACTGTCAAGAAGCACATTTTCTAACTATACATTTCTATGGCAACATCTCTATCTATAGCAACACTTCACTGTTTAATTTGAGATGCAGACTATATGAGGGATATGTTTCCTTGGTCTATTCTGCAGGCAACTCCTAAACCTGCTTAGGAGTGATAACAGCATAGAGACATGATTAAGAAACCTAAAATGACATTTTGTTGAGTGGAGGATAAATAATTGTAGCTGCTAAAGTGATTCCTAGTTACTACTAAGGAATAAGATTTGGTATTTGAAGTCCTCCTCAGAAAGTATCCACATATAAATGATTTTCCCAAATTCCTTGGGGTACCTTGTTGTCAGTATCTCTGTAAGACTCAACATCCTCTTTCTCTACCTTTGAAGTGTACTGAATCTTTACTGAGATTTTTGTGACTTCCTAGGGGCCATATACTTTTATTTTTTTAACTTTTATTTTAGGTTTGGGGTACATGTGAACGTGTGTTACATAGGTAAACTTGTGTCACAGGAATTTGTTGTACAGATTATTTCATCACCCAGATATTTAGCCCAGTGCCCAGATAGTTATCTTTTCTGCTCCTCTCTCTTCTCCCACCCTCAAGCAGACCCAGTGTCTGTTTCCTTCGTTGTGTTTATAAATAGTTCTCATCACTTAGCTCCCAGTTATAAGTGAGAACATGCATTATTTGGTTTTCTGTTTGTGTGTTGGTTTGCTAAAGATAATAGCCTGCAGCTCCCTCCATATTCTTGTAAAAGACATAATCTCAGACTTCTTAGTGGCTTCATAGTATTCAATGGTGTATATGTAACGAATTTTATTTATCCAATCTGTCATTCATGGGCATTTAGGTTGATTACATGTCTTTGCTATTGTGAATAGCATTGCAATGAGCATTCACATGCATGTGTCTTTATGGTAGAATGATTGATATTCCTCTGGGTACATACCCAGTAATGGGGTTACTGGGTTGAATGGTAGTTCTGCTTTTAGCTCTTTAAGGAATCACTTTCCACAATGGTTGAACTAATTTACACTCCCACCAACAGTGTATAAGTGTTCCCTTTTCTCCACAAACTCACCAGCATTTGTATTTTATTTTTTATTTTTTAATAATAACCATTCTGACTGTTGTGAGAAGGTATTCATTGTGGTTTTCATTTGCATTTCTCTAATGATCAGTGATATTGAGCTTTTTTTCATATGCTTGTTGGCCGCATGTATGTCTTCTTTTGTAAAGTGTTGGTTCATGCCTTTTGCCCACTTTTTAATGGGGTTGTCTGTTTTTCTCTTGTAAATTCAAGTTCCTTATGAATATTAGACCTTTGTCAGATGTAGTTTGCAAAAATTTCCTCCCATTCTGTAGGTTTTCTATTTACTCTGTTGATGGTTTCTTTTGCTGTGTAGAAGCTCTTTAGTTTTATTTGATCCCACTTGTCAATTTTTGCTTTTCTTGCAATTGCTTTTGATGTCTTTGTCATGAAATCTTTGCCTGTTCCTATGTCCTGAATGGTATTGCCTAGGTTGTCTTCTAGGGCTTTTATAGTTTTGGGTTTTAAGTCTTTAATTCATGTTGAGTTGATTTTTGTATATGGTGTAAGGAAGGGGTCCAGCTTCAATTTTCTGCCTATGGCTAGCCAGTTATCCCAGCACCATTTATTAAATAGAAAATCTTTTCCCCATTGCTTGTTTTCGTCAGGTTTGTGAAAGACCAGATAGTTGTAGGTGTGCAGTTTTATTTCTGCGTTCTCTATTCTGTTCCATTGATCTGTGTCTGTTCTTGTACCAGTACTATGCTATTTTGGTTACTGTAGCCCTGTAGTATAGTTGAAGTCAGGTAACGTGACACCTCCAACTTTGTTCTTTTTGCTTAAGATTGCCTTGGCTATTCAGTCTCTTTTTTGGTTCCAATTTACTGCTTTTGTCCTTTAAAATATTATTTTTCTGTCATGTTTGTGTTGTACCTGGTGCATGACATGATCTGAATGTGAAATTTAACATCTTTCCTTAAATTTTCCAAATAAACAACTCATAGAAAGATATTTGAGTAGATGAATTTCGTCAAGGTGTGGTATGATGAAGGAATGTGACAGCAGTATAAGAGAGTAGATCCTAAGCATTCTCACCAGAAAAAGTAAAGAAAAAAGGTAACCATGTGAGGTAATGGATATATTAATTAGCTTTATTTTGCCAATCATTTCACACTGTATGTATATATAAAATCATCAAGTTGTACACATTAAATATAGACAATTAAAATAAAAAACAAAAGCAAATTAATCCTGTTTTTAGAAGTCCCTTGGCTATTTCAGTAATGAGGCTCCATTTGCCAGTTACACTACTTTACCTTCTCTTTTCCTTCATCACTGTTTTCCAAATTCTGTACCTTCCTCTTGACTACCCACCCCCTGCCCCAAGCCCACTTCATCTGAGTTTCAGACATTTGTAAGCAAATACAGTCCCCTCAGTAGAAAGAATTTTGGTGATAGCTTTTAAGATATTTACTCCATTATACTTGGATATCAGAACAGTTTCATTTAAAGGGAGAGTAGTCATCAATATATTTTGCTTTATCATCAGAAACCCATTGGCAGTCTGACTCAAATTCTAGCTCACCTAATTATTACATGTGCCATTTCTGATCTGCCTTGAATGGAAAGATTACCTCCCTCATATTCTGACTGTATAATTAAAAGATAAGTGCTTCATACATGCTAAGTTCATTTCCACCCTTTCCCTACACATTTCATGGGCTCAAAATTTGATCATTAATCAGGAAAGTTATCTTCTCTAAGACAATACCATCTCCTCTTGGCTCCCATAATGTTGATGATTGTCTTTCCGTCTACACTGGCACACCTGACAGGGTCAATTTTTCTATTTAGTTTTCCCATTCTCAAACTTGGTTTTGCCACTCTCTCTGGCATTGGGTTTGGATTGAATACCTTACCTGTCTGTAGTGAATTATTTCTCTGTGACTGTTCCTTTCTTAGCATTGGTATAATGTCAGATTCTGTAGAAGTCTGAGTTAGGCTGCATTGCTATATGCCAGGTGGTGTCTCAGTGGCTAATGCTGGGATAGGACAGACCCACAACATTAAGTTGGCCCTTGGGACTCTGCTGAATATAGATTCTTGACTGCTATAGATGCTGCTTTTCTGCTTTCTTGAGTCTACTACTCCTTTGTCCCTAGCTAGTATCTCTAGCAGTCATTCCTGCAATAGGTTTACTAATTATAATTTTTGATTATATATTGTCAAAGTGTCTCCTTTTTATTCACTCTTTTACTTTTATCTCATGGTGTCACGAACTCTCCTAACAAAATAATATAGTAAAATTATGGTGTACTTGAGCAGAATTTCAAAATCTACATAGGCTCCAGAAATGTGCCAGCAGGTATTTACCTTGGGGTAGACTAGTTAAATTGCAGATATTAGCATAGTGTAAACTTGTTACATTGTTGAAGTTAAGAAAAAGACGAAGTTCAGTGTTGCAGATTGCCACTTTGGTTTTTAGTGACTTGTATTGGGAGGGAAAAGGTTTAGTGTGTAGAAAGGGATTTACAGCTACTTGTATTAAAATCTACAATTTTAATAAGTTGAATTTAAAAACAACTCTTTAAGCCCAACTTAATAAATCTTATTTTTTAAAGAAATATTAATTTTTTGCTTTAATTAAAATACTCATCTTATTTTTCTTCTATTAATGTTCAATTTGCTTACAGATTTACCTGACTAAATTTTCCAGATTTTAATACAATTTTAAAAGTTGATTGATGAATACCTTTAACTATTTCACATCAAAATCTTAAATCTATCTATTTTTCTTAAGAGCACTAAATATAGAACAAGACAGATTTATGATGAATAAAAAGTACTTTATAAACACTTAAATATATTTTACGATTCTAAAAATATATACATGTGGACTAAATAAATTATATTTTATTTAGCTTTTAAATACTGTTTTAAATATAAACTGTATATTTTATATAAATATCATAACTATGAACAAATCAAATTATCTTAAAATATTTAAAATAAAAAAGGTAAGCCTAATATGATAATAGTCAAGATTCAGTTTAGAATCTAGAGCTACTCTGGGTATTTTTACACAAAAAAGGATCAAATATAGGGAAAATCTTTGAAAGGGCTGAGTAGCATGCCACTGGAATTACTGAGTTTAAAAACAAACCACAGTCAGCTAAGAGCCAGAGGTTCTCATACTATCCCAACCTTGCCTCAACATCTAAGAAATGGATGACTAGAAGGAATGTGAGTTTAGCTGCCGCTGTTTCTTTCTACCCTTGTTTCTACAATACTTCTTGTCGGGAGAATACAGTGACAGAAGTGTTTTCTACCTCATTTTTACCTTCCACATCTCCTGAGATTATATCTAACTAGTGGAAATTATTTCATATTTAGAGTCCTAACTTCAGGGGCACCTGAGAGATGTGATTTTTATCTCTTGTGTCTACATGGAAAGGTAGAGTGCAGCCTAGTGAACCAAATCAATCATGTCCACTAGAAGCTCATCAAATTCCCTAAATGCTGAAGTTACAAATTCAGGTTGTGGGTTCTGGCCATTGGTTCAGAATTCTAGACCACAATTCCAGGAAGATTATTCTCAACAATACTTAGTTATTACTTGGATCCATTTTTGTAGTTTGGCTTTATCTGCTGTATCAGCAAGGGACCTCAAACCCAAGACTTTCTCCTAAGATTTAATGTAAGTTTTAAACTCAGACAATAAGGGTCCCAACCCAATTTTATAATAACCTTATAGTAATTGCTTTCCCAAGTTCTATCATCTGACATTACATGTTTGAACTCTCACCCTTCCCACAGATCGCAAGACATTTTTTATGGCCCAATACAAAAGAAATAATTTTGCCAGCAGTAAAACGTAATCTCTCTTACAGTGAAAGGCTTTATAACATGATTTTACTGAATAGTGTTCCTTTTGCTTATGAGATAAGAATTCTCTTTAGGAATATGAGATTTAATTCTTGAAAACTATTCTGTTTCAATTATGATAATAGGCTACTGGTTCATAACTGTAATGTCCATATTATCCTGAAAAATTGAATTTGAATTTTATAGTCATTATGGTAAGATATTGACTTAAGCAATAATTGCTTCTTTGCAATTGGGTTTGATCTTTTACTAATATAACTGATCACTTTCAGTTGTTTATTGGCTGTTTGTTAATGTGCTTACAACTCAACTTGACTCTAAGTGTCTTCAGGACAAACTCTCATCTTTTGTCCTTACAGCATCCAACAGAAATGCTATGTACATTGTATATTAGTCCTTTCTAAACTTTTTTGAAATTTTTTAATTTTATTGATATAAAAATTTCACTTCTTGAATATTATTTAAAATTGCAAATAAACTAAATGTATGGCTCATAATTAATTTAAAAAAATTGTCATTTCTGAAGAAAAACATTTTAATCTTAAAGGCTATATACAGTTGGCCATTCATATCTGCCAGCTCTGCATCTGTGGGTTGAACAACTACATCAAAAACATTCAGAAAAATATAAAAAATAACAATACAAAAATAAAAAAATAATACAAATAAAAATGATACACTATAACAACTTTTTACATAGCATTTACATTGTATTAAGTATAAGTAATCTAGAAACAATTTAAGTATATGAGAGGAGAAGTAGATGATATACAAATACTATGACATTTTATATAAGGTACTTAAGCATCCACAAATTTTGGTATCCTTGTTGGTGGGGAGGGGATTCCTGGAACCAATGCCCTCCTGATACTGAGGGTCAACTGTAGATCCTTTTATGTTAGTTTTGCACTCACTCCCAGTACATAGATCCTCTATTAACTTAGGATATATTAATTTCATCAAAAATCAATTTACTGTATTTGAGTGAGTCTATTTATGGGCTCTCTATTCTGTTCTATTGATTTATTTATTTTTCACCAATACCATGCTATCCTGTTTACTGTAGCTTTATAATAATTCTTGACACTGTGAAGTTTGAGTCCTCCAACTTTGTTCTTTTCTTCCTTATTGTGTTGGCTATTCTAGGTTCTTTGTCATTTTATACACATTTTTTAATAAGATTGTTGATATCTAAAAAATACCTTGCTGGCCTTTTGATTGGAGTTGTGATAAGTCTGTAAATACTTTTATGAATAATTTACATCTTAACAATATTTAGTCTTCCAATTTATAAGCATGGAATAGCTCTCATTTAATTTTTGTAAATTATATTTTATCAGTATTTTGTGGTTTTCCACATAAAGATCCTGTCCATATTTTACTAGATTTTTACTTAAATGTTTCATTTTGGGGGGTGCTGTTGTAAATGATATGTGTGTGTGTATTTAAATTTCAAATTCAAATTTCTTATTGTTAGTATATAGAAAAGCAATTGAGATTTGTATGTTGACCTGGTATACTGTGACCTGTCTATACTTGTTTATTACTTCTAGGAGGTTTTTTGTTTTGTTTTGTTTTATTTTGCATATTCTTTGGTATTTTCTACATAGACAATATGCCATCTGTGAGCAAAGACAGTTTTATTTCTTCTTTTTGAATCTGTATATATTTTATATATGTTTTTGTTTTATTAGAGTGGCTGAGATTTTATAAGTATGATGTTGAAAAGGAGTGGTGAGAAAGAACATTCTTGTCTCGGTCATAATATTTAAGGGAGAGATGTGTCCATTCAGTTTTATGCTAGCTGTGAATTTTTTCTAGATGTTCTTTATCATGTTGAGGAAGCTTCTATGATTCCTACTTTGCTAAGAGTTTTCGTCATGAGTGGATGTTGGATTTTGTCAAATGCTTTTTCCTAAGTCAATCAATATGATTGTATCATTTTTTTCTTTAGGGTGTTGATGTGGTGGACCACATTGACTGATTTTTTTAAAAAAAAACATAACCACCATTCCATTATCATAACTGAAACAAATAATAATTTCTTAATATGATTACATATATTGTGTTCAAATTTCTCCGATCGTCCCAATTTCTTTTTAAACATTTAGTTAGTCTGAATGAGAACCCAGACAAGGTCCACACATTACATTTGTTGACACATACATTGACTTAGAGGATATTAACGTCTTCTAAGTATATTAGTCACCCCAACTTTCAAAAGTACTGCTGTTAAGAAACTGCCATGATGTCATTTAATGATTTTTTTATCCTTCTATTTTCTGTAAACAGATAGACAGCAGTGCTTGATCAGATTCAGGTTCAGTTTTTTGGCAAAAATATCTTATGAGTGTTTCTGTACTCTTCCTACTGCAGCAAACCAGGAAGCACATTATATCACCAAAAGCTTTTCTCTCTTTTGTGATGTTAAGGTTGGTCTGTGGTTTTAAGTATTGAAAGTCTGATCCATCTATTTTAAAGTTCCCCATCAGATAATAGTTTTAGCAACTGTTAATTATCATTAGGTAGAGCAATGATTTTATATAGATTCTATTATTATTTCTATGTTTGTTAGATGTAATTCTCTAAAGAAGGATTTTTCTTCAATTTTTGCCAAGATACAGGGCATACAAGATACTTTTTAAAAAAGCCATCATTGATTATTTTTTAATGTTGAACCAGCCTTGCATAGTTGGAATATATCTGTTAGTTAAAGTGTACATATATTTTTTTTACATTGTTGGATTGTTTGCTATTCTTTTGTGGATTACAATGGGAAATACATGAAGATTCTTTGTACTATCTGGACCAAAGAAATTTTTGAAAATGCAAATTTCCTGACATAGAGCAAATGCTTGCGAGGGCCATCAGAATTTGAGAATTATAGAAAATGTGATTTATTTTATATCACTGACTCGCAAAACCTGTAGATTTGATTTCATCTTACTTCAATCTAATGAGATTGGTAAATGTTTGTCATTTCTCAGTTTATGATGCTGACTACAGCTAAGGAAGAATATAAGCAAATTTCTTAACTCTGTTTTGAACCCAGGTTTTCCATGCCTTAAAATCTATGCTCTTTTTTTCACCACAATAGCTAGCTTTGCTAAGAGTAGAGGAGGTGGAAGGTTGATACATTAAAAGCCACAAAGCAAGTCAGTAGTAAAGTTTCAAAATGAAATATGTATTTTTGATATCTGCATTCAAACTATCAGTCTAAAGTAATCAAGATAATATATGTATTTGTGTATATACATACAGAGACACACAAAGGACTGAAAATAAACTTTCTAAGCCATTTTCTTGTGACGCTGAATTCTGTGCTTTTGTTTAGATGATACATTCGGAGTAGAGAAAATGGGGATTGGCACATGCTTGTTTACTATGAGAAGCTGATATACAGTCTGTACAACTCCTCAATACTCACTATGTTTCCTTTAAAACTATGAAAAAGTGTTTTGTTTCCCTGAACCTCAAACTTCATTTTCTCTGACACAGTGTTCTAACAGTGTCTTTTGATAAAATTATCAATGTAACACTATTAATCATTTAGCAGCTGGTACAAGAAAGAGCTTTTAGGAGACTTCAGTTGCAGGAATAATTATTTGCTCACTATGCAGCATGAGATGTGCTTCATGCAACCAACCAGATTCATTCTCTTTTTTTTTTTTTGCCCTTATGATTTCTGAAATTGGAATGTTCAGTGTATGTTTTAAAATAGACTTTACATATTTATAATTTAATAAAATGATAAAAATATGCAGCATTTGCTGATGAAAAAGGAAAGAGAATGTAAAGAAAATATTACTTTTGAATTTTTAAGTATTGAAAGTCTGATCCATCTATTTTAAAGTTCCCCATCAGCTAATGGTTATAGCAACTGTTAATTATCATTAGGTAGAGCAATGATTTTATATAGATTCTGTTTTTATTTCTATGTTTGTTAGATGTAATATTCTCTAAAGAAGGATTTCTCTTGAGGTGGTTCATTTTTTACAAATTAATTTTACAATGTAGCAGTGAAATATTCAACTGAATTTTACAAAAAAAGTGGGTGTTTTATAAATTTTCTATTAAAAATTTCAGAATGTGTATGATGTTAAGTCCTATCACTGAATTTGTGAGCACGGAATTGTCATAGTTAAATTTTATTTTGCTATCATTAGGTACTGCATTTTATTGTGTGATCAAAGCTTATTAGCCAATTAACTGAATGGCTCTTAAGAATTTTTGTAAGAGTTGACTTTTTAATTATAGTATATATTCATTTTAGAAACTTTATATAATAAAGATAAGCATGTAGTAACAATTAAGTTACATAAGAATATACCATCTATAATTTTTTAGCATTTTGTCATATAATCTTTAATGTTTATGCATTTTGCTATAATTCACATATATGTATATATAGCAAATGCATAATTATAAAATCACTGAAAACATATTGTGAATGTTTTATAATAAACTGTATACTATATATTAAACATTTAAAGTGGTGAAATTTTATAAGGCAAAACTCAAAGTGATAACAAGGGATTTAGCCATATGGGCTGACAGCTATAATATGATTTAACTGTATCCCCACCGAAATCTCATCTTGTTCTCATAATAGCAAATAAGTCTCATGAGATCTGATTATTTTAAAAAGAAGAGAGTTCCCCTGCACAAGCTTTCTCTCTTTGCCTGCTGCCATCCACGTAAGATGTGACTTGCTCCTACTTGCCTTCCGCCATGGTTTTGAGTTCTTTCTAACCATGTGGAACTGTAAGTCCATTAAACCTCTTTCTTTTGTAAATTGCCCAGTCTTGGGCATGTCTTTATCAGCAGAATGAAAATGGACTAATAAAGTAAATTGGTACCAGTAGAGTGGATCATTGCTGAAAAGATACCTGAAAATGTGAAAGCAACTTTACAACTGGGTAACAGGCAGAGGTTGGAACAGTTTGGAGGGCTCAGAAGAAGAGAGGAAAATGTGGAAAAGTTTGGAACTTCCTAGAAACTTATTGACTGGCTTAGACCAAAATGTTGATAATGATATGGACAATGAAATCCAGGCTGAGGTGGTCTCAAATGGAGATGAGGAACTTGTTGAGAACTGGAGCAAAGGTGACTTTCCTTATGTTTTAGAAAAGAGACTGGTGGTATTTTGACCCTGGTCTGGAGATTTGTGAAACTTTGAACTTGAGAGAGATGGTTTAGTGTATCTGGCAGAAGAAATTTCTCAGCAGCAAAGCATTCAAGAGGTGACTTGGGTGCTGCTAATGGAATTCAGCTTTTTAAGGGAAGCAGTCTAAAACTTCAGAAAATTTGCAGCCTGGCAATGTGATAGAAAAGAAAATCCCATTTTCTGAGGAGAATATCAAGCTGGCTGCCAATATTTGCATAAATAATGAGGAGCCAAATGTTAATCACCAAGACAATAGGGAAAATGTCTCCAGGGAATGTCAGAGACCTTAGTGGCAGCCCCTCCCATCACAGGCCTTGAGACCTAGGAGGAAAAAATGGTTTTGTATGCTAGGCCCAGAGTCTCTTTGCTGTATGCAGTCTAGGGACTTGGTGCCCTGCATCCCAGCTGCTCCAGCCATGACTAAAAGGAGCCAAGATACAGCTTGGGCCATTGCTTCAAAGGGTTCAAGCCCCAAACCTTGGCAGCTACCATATGGTGTTGAGCCTGTGGGTGCATGGAAGTTAAGAATTGAGGTTTGGGAACCTCTGCCTAAGTTTCAGAAGATGTATGGAAATGCCTGAATGTCCTGGCAAAGGTTTCCTGCAGGGGCAGGGTGCTCATGGAGAACCTCTGCTAGGGCAGTATGGAAGGGAAATGTGGGGCTGAAGCCCCTACACAGAGTCCCCATTGGGGCACTGCCTAGTGGAGCTGTGAGAAGAGGGCCACTGTCTTCCAGACCACAGAATGGTAGATCCACAATAGCTTGTGCTGTGCACCCAGAAAAGCCATAGACACTCAACACCAGCCTGTGAAAGCAGTTGGGAGGGAGGCTGTACCCTGCAAAGCCACAGGGGCAGAGCTTCCCAAGACCTTGGAAACCCACTTCTTGCATCAGTGTGACCTGATGTGAGACATGGAGTGAAAGGAGATCATTTTGGATCTTTAAGATTTGCTTGCTCTGTGGGATTTTGGACTTGCCTGGGGCCTGTAGCCCCTTTATTTTGGCCAATTTATCCCATTTGGAATGGCTGTATTTACCTGGTGCCTATACCCATGTTGTATCTAGGAAGTAACTAATTTGCTTTTGATTTTATATGCTCATAGGCAGAAGGGACTTGCCTTGTATCAGATGAGATGTTGGACTGTGGATTTTTGAGTTAATGCTGAAATGAGTTAAGACTTTGGGGGACTGTTGGGAAGGCATGATTAGTTTTGAAATGTGAAGACATGAGATTTGGGAGGGGCCAGGGGTGAAATAATCTGGTTTGGCTGTGTCCCCACCCACATCCCCTCTTGAATTCTCATGTGTTGTGGGAGGGACCTGGTGGAGGTTAATCGAATCATGGAATCTGGTCTTTCTCTCGCTGTTCTTGTGATAGTTGATAAGTCTTATGAGATCTGATGGTTTTAAAAAGAGGCGTTGCCCTCCACAAGCTCTCTTTCTTTGCCTGCTACCATCCATGTAAGATGTGACTCACTCCTCCTTGCCTTCCATCATGACTGTGAGGCCTCCCCAACCATGTAGAACTGTAAGTCCATTAAACCTCTTTCTTTTGTAAATTGCCCAGTCTCAGGTATGTCTTTATCAGCAGTGTGAAAACAGACTAATGCAAACTGAATGCTAGGAGGGATGCAAAGAAAATGAAGCAGAGAAAGGAGGACAAAACGATGTTCAATAGAAATGCTATCTAAGACAGAAATAGAGGGTAACAGAAGGCAAAGATATGTCCATTTGTTTTAGTGGTCAGTCCTCTGGCCAGCCCCTCTAGATCCCGCATCATGTCTTAGTGACAGAAGAGTAGCTAGAAAAACTGTGAGGATTATTTACACACAAAATCTTTGTGAGATTTGGGTGGTCAAAGAAGCTTCTTTGAGGACAATCCTGACAATGTGTATGTGTATGTGTATGTAGCAAGGTGGACAGTGGATCCAACTTAATTTTTAATTATTCTTTTAAAATGTGAAACATGGAGGTTGATATTTACAGAGACAGAATTGTGGAACATTTCATAAGGAGCTTGGTTTCTTTTGGAGATGCAAAGGATAGAAATCATAAACTTTCCTGAGATTAAAAGTTATTAAAACTCATTGAATGGACAGAGCCAGGCTTGACCAAGGCTTGTAAACAGAAAAGACCAAAGAAGCCCTTGATATTCCCATCACTAGGTGTTTGACAGTAGATAGGAGCAGTGGACTGGACTTGGCATATGAATAGCAGTCCTGGAGTAAGTATGAGCTGACAACAAAATTAATTCATGTCTAGCCCTTTTAAACCAGAGGATGATAAGACATTAGTGAATCTAAAGTGTTATACTTCTTGGAGCTTGAAAGAGTTACTTTGGCTGAGCATGGTTAGGCAGAGGAAGGCAGCCCTGCAGGGGAAACATTCTCCCATGAAACTTGAAAAATGACAGTATCCAAGACAGGCAGCTGTGGCCTAAAACTGGGGCAGGGAGTCTTGACTTTAGCCACATAGCCTTAGACAGGACTGGAGGAGTGTGCCAGCCTTTTTTATGAACCAAGGATTGCTTGCACGTTTTGGATGTTACACTGATGTCTGATTGCCCACAGGGGCTGGGTTGGAAGCAAACTGAATGTATGCTGTTTGATTGTAGTATCTCCCAGTTTAAGGAGTTAAATGAAGTATGTAAAGCAAAAACAAGTAGGTCTGACTAATAGGAAATGAGAAAGCACTCTGGAGGTTCTGAGGATTATCATGGGAATGGGGACCCTCTGGAAGAAGCATTAAAGAACATTAAAAATTGATGCAATAGTAGCCAAATTCCATACCAAGAAGTGAGAGCCCTTATGCATGGAGAAGAAAGGAATTCTCTCTATTTTAGCCCAGAAGCCTCAACATGTTTTGGCTTTTATGGGGTATGGCATGGTATGGTCATCAACAGAGAGTGCCTTTGTTTCCTGTTGCTGCTGTAACAAATTACCACAAACTTAGCAGCTGAAAACAACACGAATTCATTATCTTATGTTCTGAAGGAAAGATTTCTAAAATGTGCAAGTAGGGCTACATTCCCCCTGAATGTTTCAGAAGAGTATCCATCTCCTTGCCTTTTCTAATTTACAGCCCACATTCCCTGGCTCATTGCCCTGCATTACTCTGACCTCTCCTTCCATCATCACATCTGTTTCTCTGATTGTCCTCTCCTTGCCTCCTTCTTCACTTATAAGCATACGTGTGATTACGTTGGGCATGCTTGGATATCCAGGATAATCTCTGCATCAAGACTCTTACATTTAATCACATCTGCAAAGTACTTTTTGCCATGTAAAGTAACATATTCACAGCTTCTGTGAATAATGACATATTTGGTGGGCCCGTCATTCCGCCTACCCAAGTGAGCAATGCCAAGACTGGTCACTGACACCCATATCTGTGGCAGGGGCTGGTCCTCTCGACTCAAGAATTTTGCATTAGATAAGTTGCTATTTACTAAAATGCCATGGTTAGGTTATGTAGAGTTCTCCAAAAAATATTGCATGTTTACCCTTGACAATTTTGTTGAAGCCATATATTAGTCAAGTGGGAGATAAAGTTGAAAACACAATAATACGTCATTAAATGAAAACAAAACCAGGTTGTGGACATCAAAAACAGTATTTCAGGTCAATCTAAATTATTATTGTAAATGTTGTTTCTTAAGCTAAATACAATCAATATTTTCAAAAGAAATGGTGTATTAGCCAGTTTTGTGTTTCTGTAAAGGAATATCTGAGACTGGGTAATTTATAAACAGAAGAAGTTTATTTGGCTTATGTTTCTGCAGGCTGTACAAGCATGACACCAGCACCTGCTTGGCTTCTGGTGAAGCCTCAGAAAGCTTTTACTCACAGTGGAAGGCAAATAGGGAGCAGGCGTGTCATATGGTGAGAGAGTGAGTAAGTGGGAGGCCAGGCTTTTGTAAACAATACTCTGGCCTGAGTGACACTGGGAGTTTCACAGTTCCATCATTACATCCTGGTTCTCAAGACTTTGGACTCAGACTAGAATTAAGTCACTGGTTTTCCTGGGTCTCTACATTGTAGATGCCAGATTATAGAACTTTTCAGCCTCCATAATTGCATGAGTTAATTTTTCATAATAAACCTTTATATATATTCATGTGTGTGTGCATATGTATATGTGTGTGTGTATATATGCATATATGCATATATCTATATATATATCTATATCCATATCTATATCTATCTCTACAAATGAAATTGTTCTGTTTCTCTGGAGAACCTTATCTAATACAATTAGAGAAATAAATAGAAACAGAAACATTTAAAACTACCTCTTTGAGAAAATAAAACATAAAACAAACTGACAGAAGTAAGGAAAAGCATGCCAATTTTGTCAACAAATATAAAGCATTTTATTGAACATGAATATTGGCAATTTGGTCGTAATGAGCAAAACAATCTAATTATCTAAATCTACATGAATCAGAATTATTGAAAAGAAATGGATGGACAGCATTTCTCAAATTTGAAAAAGAAAGCTTCAGTTGCAATTTTAATTTCAGACAAAGTTGAGAATTCATTGCAAGAATAATTAAATGGGCTAAAACCTGTTATTTATATTTAAATGAAAATATAATATTCATGGACTCTTTTGGCTGTGCTTAACAATGTATCAATATATATAATTCAAAGACAAATGCTTAAAAAAGAAATGGCTGGGTTCTGTAGCTCACACCCAAAACTTTGGGAGGCTGAAGTGGGAGGAATGCTTGAGTCCAGGAGTTCGAGACCAGCCTGGGCAATGTAGTGAGACCTCATCTCTACAGAAAATAAAGAGAGAATTAGCCAGCCATGGTGGTTCATGTGTGTAGTTCCAGCCACTTGGGAGGCTGTGGTGGGAGAATCGCTTGAGCCCAGGAGGTAGAGGCTGCAGTGAACCATGGTTATACTGCTGCACTCCAGCCTGAGTGAGACCTTGTCTCAAAAAAAAAAAAAAAAAAAAAAGAAAGAAAGAAAGAAAGAAAAAGAAAATAAATGGAAAGATAAATGGTCTAAGATAACTGTTTTTGCCTTTGACAGGTTGAGTACAAACATTTAAATAAGACATAAAAAGTTAGAATAACATAACATAAAAATAAACTATTAATTTATATGTAAAGCTTGTTATCCTAAAAGAGATATCAAAATCTACTTTTTAATTTTTATAAAATCTTCCCCCACTCCATTACATATTATGCTAAAAAGTAAATTTGGAACAGCCTAAATGACAGAAATGATTCAAGATGAATTTTTTTTTCTGGCCAAAGTGCTGTAAAATATGAAATTTATAATTAAAAGTTACAAGTAAACAAATTACCCACACATTTGTTCATTAATACAAGTCTCCGTGGTTACAAGAGAGTTAAAGAAGATTCCTGTAAGACAAAATTTTGGGGATGTCTAAAGTGGTGACAAAATCAAATCATGGTCATATGTTTCTATTATTAAATACTTAAAATAAAAATCTATTTGTAGCCAATAAAAAATTATACTTTAATAAGCATATCTACACATAGTATCTTCAAAGGGGTTCCTAGACATGGAATTATTGTATTAAATGATATACGTTTGATTTGTATTATCACTGTATATTCCAGAAATGTTGAAAAAGTAAAAATATCATCTCTTGTATCTACCAAGTTGACCCCAAAAGTCCCCAATGATACCAGCTCAATTCTCTGCCAAGCTGTTCCTTAGAGGTGGCAGCCAGCCCTTTCCTTCCCCTGCCTCTTCCCTTTACCTTTCATGGCTGACTTCTGGCCCATTTCTGGAGAAAAGACATGCAACCTTGCACTTTTGTGAAAATCTGTAAGCATTCCCTCATACTCTTTCAATTGTACCACTATATGTGTGTTGTGTTTTAGATATGTGGGTGTGTTACATGCATATTGCTAGTTGCTCATTTGAGTTTATTTTTCCATTGCACAAGTTGGCTGAGCATCAGTTGCCATAAGAGATCCAGATGAGAAATCCTCACCATCTTCAAGTCACAAACTGCAAGAGAGATTCTTCCGGGGATGGGGCTATCAGGACTGAGGAACGTGTCATTTTCCCTAGAAACAGCTCTCATCCTCCTAAGAGATTTGCCTCTTTTTCTTTCTGTTTTTATTTATGAACTCACTTCTGGTAGTTGGAGGAGACAAAACCAGCTCTTTTAGTTTCTTCACTGTTATATTCTTACATCTGCAAGATATTATAGAGTTCAGCTATATGTAATTTGGGGATTGTCCTCCGCAAATAAAGGTGGGGATAGTTGCAAAGGAAGAAAAGATGTTCTAGAACTGGTAGTTGATATATGGAGATACTGTCATGAGATAATCTCACGTTACTCTCTCAGAGTTCTAACAGTTTATAGGGTGGTACTGACAAAATAATGTGCCAAAAAATGGAATGGAATATGCATCGATGTATCTCTGAATTAAGTATATGCTAATAGAAGAATTACCAACTGACACTGAAGGGATATCTTAATAAAAGGCATGGGGAGAAAGTTATTTCTAGATGAAATAAAGTCTTAAATGAAAAAAATACTGAAGGTGAAGAATTTTGAGTATATAATTTTTCAAATAGACTAATATTTAGCTATGAAAGTGAAATATCTTTATTTTCTGATGCTCAGCTCAATGAATCTCAGAAAATTTGCCACACAAAAATGACTTTTGAAATTACTCTTGGAGAAAGAATTCTAGCAAAAAAGAGAAATAAATCTAAGAAGAAGTAACATTGTGGAGTTATAGCTTAGCAATACTATTGTCTTAATAAACAAAAATGATAAACAAACAGATACAAACAAATTAAACAAATGAACCCCATAACATTCTAGAATTAAAATTCCTGGTGATTCTAAAATAATGGGGATATATGGAGTGCTGGAGACTAGTGTGGGCTGAGAGTAATTGTCTGGTTAAAGGAAAATATGTACATAGTAATAAATTTAAGAAATTTATAGTTACAAATAAAATCAATTTTAAATTTTAATTAGACAAAAGTGAAAATAGTATGTCTGCTGTTTTACATAGGGTTTAAGATGCCATCAATTGTAAAATGCGCCACCATTTCATTTACCACTATGAAGGACGGATGCCAATCAGAACACTATGTGCTTTCTTCTCAGTTAGAATATTTATATTCGAAGAGTTTTTTAGACATCATCATTTTATGAAAACACAGAAAGAAGAAATAAAGTAAAATCAGATATTATTAAAACTTCTTTACAAGAGTCCAACTCTTCTAAGCTACTTCCTAACTTAGCATCATTGATATTTGTATTTTCCCGCACAAAATAATTCACTGTACCATAAAGAGTGATGATGTAGTATTTTTAAAAGAATTTGTAGAAGAAGTAAAACTACTCTGTTTTGCAGGTACAGGAGGTCTACTTTAGGCTTTGTTTAGGGATGTTGCTACACTCCTCCAGTTCACCACCTCTGTCAACTTCTTTCCCCATGTCATTTCATTTCTAGGGGTTAAAAAAACTCTACTCTTCAATATTTTCTCCAGGATTTTCTTCATACTGCTCACACCAATTCTGTGGGTTTTGATGCTCAAATGTTTGTTATTTCTACATGTTCAGGAAATGGCAACTGTGTCACAATTACCACCCTGGCCAGTAATGATCATAGAATGCCATAGACTTCAAATCATTCTGATTTTCCAGACATTAAACTATAAAACACATACATTTTAGAAGGCATGAATTTTAACTTTCAGTCAACTGAAAAACAGTAACCTTCCTAATATGTAAAGTAGGAATGGAAAAAAATGAAAAAAATTAAGATACGGTAATATAGAACACTAAGCATTACACACAAGAAAACCTAAATTATAAGAGTAATATTAATAACTGTGAGTTAAAATATAGAGACACAGGTTGAATTAAAAATAAGATTTAGTGATATGCTGTTTTATTAGTCAAGATTCCCATCAAGGAAAAAACTCAAGATATTTAAAGGAAATTGAATAAAGGTAAATGGTCACACAGAAGTTGAATGAGCAAAATGCAGAAGATCATCAGCAGAAGCAAACAACAACAACAACAACAATAACAACAAAAAGATGGGGTGATACCCAAAGAACAGAAACTTGCTGACAATTCCAGGCTGAAGTCCGGGTTTCTATACCTGCCAATAAATTGATGGAACTGCTGTGACATCCTATTCAGGGTGCACCAAAGAGTTTCCTTTTTGGCCAGGGATAGACCCATAAACCACATTGGTAACAAATACCAATGCTGTCCTCTGTGGCTATGCTGTAGCTCTGTTGCTCTGTCACTGCTGCTGCTGCCCCTGAAGACTGTCACAAACTGAAAACAGGGGTGAGAGGTATTTCTGCTCTCCTCCACCTTAGGAATTCCTGTTAGGATTCCCATTAGCAGAACTTGACAGGAAGCCAGTTGGCATGAGATCCTAGGAAATGTCACTTGCGGGCTTTCAGTCCCCTCAACACATAGCAGAATACAGAAACATGGCAATAGGTGCTTAAAACAAACATGCAAATAACTGAAATCACTGTCTACAAGACACACATGTAAAACAGAAGGATATGGAAGTGTTCATTCATTCAAAAAATATTTATGGAAAGCCTTCTAGGTGTTGAGCTCCTCTTCCAGCTGTGATGATACAGCAGACAGCAAAACAGATGAAACATCTGTTTAGTGTATTTTTTGACCTTTTAACTCAGGGAAGAGAGACAACAAACTACATGAGTAGTTAAATTCAGTCTTTGTTAACACTTGACAAATGCTACGGTGAAAAGTAAAGCAGGGAGAGGGGTAAGGAGGGTAGGATGTTGCAATTTGATAAAACAGAGGCCTGGAAGTTATCTGAGTAAATCCACACAGGGAGAGTTTAGCCAGCACACAGGGAGATAGGAAAGAGCATGGTAGGAGAAGGCAACAAATACATGATGAGGTGACATCATTTGGTCTGAGCAGTGCTGAAAGCTGTCTTTTACTATTTATATAATATTTATACTTTTAAGAACTGTCATAAGGCACCCCCAGTCTAGTCTTCAGATTAGTCCAGATTTCAAGATCACATTGATTTAATGACTTCAGCCTCAGTTTTTCTTTAAGCTTCTAAGGACTTCCTAATAATTATAAATAAGTTAGCATCCACTATAAGTGATTTGTCCTCAAGGACTCTCAAATGGAAATATATCTGACTACCCACACTCTGTGTAGAAACTGCAAGAAACTTTCTATGATGCCTGAAAGATTAAACTGTCCCCAGAGTCAATTTACTTCTGAATCTTTGTAGTCATGGAGAGAAGACGTCAGAATGCTTGGCTGCTGTTGCTTAGTGGAAGAGAGAATTGAAGCAATTTCCCCATCAAAACCAAGACATAACACAAGAAAGCAACAATCTCTCTCATTTGGGAATGTGATCATGTAATCCCTACTTAGTAAAAATATATGGTTGGCTATAGAACAAAATGAACTATCTGAATTCAAGCCATTGCCTCTTCATGCTTTAATTAGCCTAAGTCCTTCAGAAGGAAGCCCCACTTATTCTTACTGAAGGAAATCAAGAACAAATAGAAACTGAGGTAACTACTCACACACATGTGCATGCATACATGACTGAATGTGTTCACATGAATATGAATAAGCATTCATGGGCAGAAAACAAACAAATAAACCAGAGACCTGGAAAGGTCTTGTTGAAAATGTGACATTTAAACAACCATATTAAGGAGGAAAAGTAAATCTGGGTGAAATCTGCGATAATTATTCTAATAATGCACCAAGTAGACATTGAGGTAATAGTATAGTAGGAATAATGAAATAGATAATTTATTGATAAAAGAAATATTAGCTCAAGAAAGTACAATGTTCATGCACATAATTTGCAGAATATTAATGCAGCTGAAATGGGCCCAGTTGTCCCATAGAAATTAAGTTATGGTTTCTTTTGAATACACATGGAAATTGCCCCTCCCAGTCTCAAAGCTTGAGGATGTTACATTTGTCTTATATGAGTTCCTTTCTCAGAACACCAACCATCAGTCCTCTCAAATAATGTCAAGGGACTGAAACTTACCAGGTAATTGCATCTGAACAATAAGACACCAGACCCGTCATCCCTCATGATTGCCTATTCAACCACCTGCTTCCTTTTCACCAACTCCTCTTCCTCACTATTTTCTAATGCCTGTTTTCTCACACATAGTTACATTTCTTCCCCATTATATGAACTCCTAATTTTAATCATCGATTTGAGACTGATCTCGTATCTTCTGGACTACAACACCCAAATAAAGCCTTCTTCCCTGGCAATGCTCATTGCCTCAGTGATTGGCTTTCTGTGTGGTGAGAAGCAGGATCTAGACCAAACCTCTGGTGTTTCAGTAACACAGCCCTAAAACATGTAACACAACAATGCTCAGGAAAAATAGGTATATCAAAAATTGTGGTTTAAGCTGAGAGATCTAGAAGACAAACCTACTAATATATTAGATTTAGGTAACCCATTAAAAAACATGTTAACTGTATGTAGAAATATATATCCAACAGTGATAAATATTCTTTTAGTCAATTCATGGGAGATACAATAGACAAGGCCACAACAGAAGCATTAATAAATCCTAAAGTATTGGCGTTGCATTATGACTATGTTCTTTGGCCATAATTCAATGAAGTAACAAAAGGACAGCTTTTAAAATCCCTTATATTTGGAACCTATGATAAATATTTCTTTTATTATAGAGGAACTCTTAGGAAATTATGAAGTACTGAATGAAGTAAAAACACTACATATCAATATTTGTGGGACTCAAAGTGTTACAGGTAGTTAGACAGGCATGAGTGGGGCAAGAGAGGGCTCTTCCCCCACCCACTAGGAATATCAGGTGATGGTTTGGCAATTATCACATTGCCTCCCTAAAAGTTATAAATTGGCAGCTAGCATGAGGTAGAGGCCATTCAGTTGCACTAAAGTGTTAACTGAATGCAGAAGCAGGGAGATGCAACTTCCTGAACATGTGCATGAAGAGACAAAATGGCAGAATATGACCTTCTGGGGGCACACTGCTAGAAAAGGGAAGAAAACCTCAGATGGGCATGCATACAGCTTCCTAAACACATTGAGCATGCTTACTTCCCAAGGACAAGGAATCCTGACCACATCTAAAGGCCATCGATAACAGGTTACAATGGTATTAGTCAAGGAAAATCTTGCTTTTACCTCTTACCTCTCTCCATCTACCTTCTTTGCCTCATCACTGGAATAATCAGTGGTAAAAGTTAAAGAAAAAGGTTCTGAAGAAGAGAAGAAACTAAGTCAGACCTTAGCTAGGTGAGGCAGCAAGTTTCAAATGAAATGTGAGACTTGGACTTGACTTTAACTGTTAATATGTGAGTGTGACAAGAAAGAAAATGCAAAACTTCATTTAGAACAGTGAAAAAATATTCAGAAGATTGCATAAAGGCAGTGGTCAAGAAAAAATCAAGTTTCGTTTTTGTGCCTTGCCAGGTCCAACTTACTCAACAAACCAATATACCTACATGAAATGAATATGTTCGCCAAAAAAACCTCTTACATGTTGTAGTATGTGTCAGAATTTCAACCCATTTTAAGGCTGAATAATACATTGTATGCATATACTATATTTTGTTTAACCATTTCTTTGATGGACATTTGGGTTGCTTCCCCCTCTTGGATATTGTGAATAATGCTGTGAGCAAATGGATGCACAAATATCTCTTCACTACCCTGCTTTCAATTCTTTTGAATATGTAACCAGAAATGAAATTACTGGATCATATGGTAATCCTATTTTTAATTTTTGAGAAACTGTCATACTGCTTTCTATAGCAGCTGTACTGTTTTACATTCTCACCAACAGTATAGAGGGTTTCCAATTTCTCCACATTCTTCCTAACACTTGTTATGTTCTATTTTATTTTTAATAGTAGTCATCCTAAAAGATGTGAGTTTATAGTTAATTGTGGTTTTGATCTGCATTCCCTAATGATTAGTGATGTTGAGCATCTTTCCATATGCTTCTTGGCCATAAAATATTTCTGATTATCAAAATCCTTATGAACAAATGTTTCTCCCTATATATCATTTAAAAAAGAAGATGTCATATTGTTGCTATAAAATATATTACACAACAATAAGGATAACATTAGCATCTCAAAATAAACGGATTCACATAAAAAGAACTCAGGATAGTCATTAAAAAGACTTCAGGCTGTGTGCAGTGTCTCACACCGTAATCCTGGCACTTTGGGTTGCCAAGGCGGGCAGATCACAAGGTCAGGAGTTCGAGACCAGCCTGGCCAATATGGTGAAACCCTGTCTATAATAAAAATACAAAAATTACCCAGGCATGGTGGTGTGTGCCTGTAGTCCCAGCTACTCAGAGACTGAGGCAGGAGAATGGCTTGAACCCGGGAGGTGGAGGTTGCAGTGAGCCGAAATCACGCCACTGCACTCCAGCCTGGGCGATGGAGCAAGACTGTGTCTCAAACAAACAAACAAACAAAAAAAGACCAGTTATTTTTTAATATAAATGTAAATATAATTTAAAACATCAAGTCTTTAAAAATATCAAATTGACAAAGATTAGAAGAAATATTAATATTTAATATAACTGAGGGCTTACTGATACATTCATATTCTTAAAATGATGCCATTGTTTTGATCCTTCTGGAATGAAGTTATCTTTCTATTCATCTGTCTGTCTCTCTCTCCTGCATATATCACATCTATCTTAAATTTATAAAAATAAAATATTTTTCGATCCTTTAATAAAGTCATGATAAAATACAAATCATGAAGAAAAAAATGCATAAATTTAACTCTATCTAAATAGAAAATTCTAAAGACCATCAGCACAATTAAGACAAGAAATAGACCAGTAGAAGGTTTTTATAACAGAGATAACAAATGATAAATGTCTAAGATAAATAAAGAATTTCCATACAATAATATGAAAAAGACAAACCCATAGAAAATAAGTCAAGTCTTTGAATGGCTAATAAATATATATATAAGATCTCTAGATTATTAATAATAACTTACAAAGTAAATTACAGTGAAATATCTTTCTGTTGCATCAGCTTGATAAAAATATTATGACAATACCTAGCATTGGCAAGGAGGAAAGAAAACTACTGTTCATTGATGATGAGAGTATTAATGAGACCAAACTGTTAAAACTACTGTGGCAGTATATATTACATTTGCATATTGGCATATATTAGTACCAAAAATTCAATTTTAGGTATGTATTATTATGGAACAAGGCCGCAGATTAAGAATTCCACTTTAAAAAATAATAATTGAAATCCAGGGAGGAGAGTGACTCATAGCTTGAGCTAGTGATGACCATAACCCATTTTTTTTTAACACATCAAGATTAGAAGCTTTACACAAAATGACTGAGTAAATTCAAGGTGTTTCTTCCTTCTCCCTACATGCACATACATGAATTCAGGAAGCCCTTGGTAGTCAGCAGGATAGGGAAGGTATATACTGGAAAGAAACAGACTTTGAAAGAGAAGGTTGAAGATACACATTTGAAAAGGTCAATCATATAGATTTGTAAACAAGGTGACTCACAATATTTATTCAGAACGAAAGTGAATGTGATATTGAGGAACTGTAAAGAGGTTAGAGGTAGTTGTTAACCAGAGCAAAACATTACTGTTAGCTGAGTAGTTAACTGAATAACTGACACACATTTCTTTTGATTGTGTTGTGGCTGACTTTGCTATGATGCCCTTCTGGTACTCTACTCAGGATGACAAAACAATCGTTTTCAATGTGGTAAACTCTGTACTAGTAATAAGAAAAAAGTAAAAACAATCCCAAATATCCATCAGCAAGTGAACAGAGAAATAAATTTTAGACCATTCATATAATGGAATATTATACAGCATATAGAATAAACTAGAGCTTAGCAAATAGAGACCAATGCTTGAGTGTGGAATGGGAAGTTTTTGTTACCACACAGGGCCCAATCCAGCACAGCATCTAAATATTGATGAATGACGTGCCAGGGAAGAAAAATGTGGTAGGTCTCTTAAAGCTGAGAAACAAATCAAACCATCTCTGCCCCATATTACGAAAGCACAGCCTCAGACTGCAGTTGATCAGCAGGCAATAACTATGATGGTTTGGAAGGTTTCAGGTGGTGAATATCACTTCAGAACTTTCTTCAGGGTTTCAGCATCTGGCTATCTTTGTTGTGCAGGTAACTTTCTTAGTTTGGAATTATAATACCCAGATATCTTTTAGTAAAGTTGGTGTGCCCTGCTGTCAGCATACTGGACAACCACGTTAAGAGCAAGTAGCAACGTGGGCAGATCTCAGAGATGATAGTAAATGCAAAAAGCGTATTGCTGAACCACTGAGCAGTCAGAATTATTTACATAAATTATGTACATTTTAAAACACACTAAGGGGTTTATATTTTGTTATTTTGAGCATATTTAAGAAGAATATTCTTGTGATGATTATTAGCTGCTTATAGATCGTGTTTGCTTAATTATCCTAGACACTGGAATCGGAAAAGAAAATGCTGAGCACATTTGGCTAAATGGGTTTACTTACCGTTTCATCCAAACTAAAATAAATGATGTCTGGCTATAAAAATAAACATAGCTACTTTTCTCTTACAGCAGCTATGAGATGGAACCACCAGGCATAGCTCCTTGGATAATGTGTGGAGTCAGGGGTTTGGAATTTTAGTGTAGTAAAATACTGTCCTTATATGCCTTACCAATACCTTGTGAATTGACAGTGTAGAAATGGTAGCTCTCACTCTCCTTTCAGTGTTTTCACAGACTACAAAGTAGTCAGTGCAGACTAATACAGACATGAAGCTCTATGTCAGAGCCAGGCAAACTTCTCTAGAGGAGCCATTGTCTTTCAGGGATTTCTTGGGCAAGCTCTAGACATCAATATTTCCTTTTCATCTAGTGGCAATAACTCAAAGACCAGGGGAATCACTTAAATATTTATAGGAGCTACCTGCCCATGCTCATGCCTGGGCTGTCATCAGACTTAAGGAAAGGCATGAGCCCTGTCATCAAAGGCAGTTACTTCCAAAGAAAAAACAGCACACACTCTCATATATCTTTAACGGAAAAACAAATCATATTTCTATGGAAAGTGTTGGCGTTGATGTGATGGAATGTTGAAATTTATTCATAGATGTGAAAATTCTTCCACGTCAGAAAAAAATGACACTGAGCTTGGCCAAGCTTCACATTAAATCTGTACCCTTGACTTCCCTCACTAATTAGTCTTTCCACCTAGAAAGCCACTGGAACAAGGTCCTCAGATCGGCATCGCTGTAGCTGCTTGAGCCTCACCAGGTGGTAAGATCACAGGCAGCTATTTTCTATTTTCCTCGCCGTAACCCAAACCTACAAACCTCTGGCACAGCAATTTAACTGCAGAAAATGTGCCCCATTGCTGTTTTGAAAGATTCTTCTCTTTGTCTTCTAATAATGCAGGCTCTATTTTCCCGTTATTTATTTTGTCTTTAGATTTAATCGGGATTGTCAAAGGTTTTTATTTTTACAGCCAGACATCATACATTCTGTGACAAGCTCTTCAATGGACCATTTGAGCTTACGTGACCTGCTTTCTGTTTCTTTTTCATCCTTCTAACTTTTATAACTCATGTCCGACTTTCAGCTACTTAGCAGTGCTATTTAGAATAGGATTCAACACATTTCCACATTGTTTGCCAGTAGACTTTTAAACTGGGCCTTTTAAAATATGCTTTTGAGTCAGAGTTTTACTAGAGTGCAATAATTATTCTTTCATCCTTGCTGAATTTTTATATTGGTGAGTAAATAAAGCAATAACTGTACAGAATGTTTATTAGTGATATAATTACCTATTGCCAATAGCCAAACACCTGGTGAAAGCCACAAGTTCCCCAAATGTATGTTAATTTACTTAATAGATGTGCCAGTTCATAGATGCATTAAATAAACATTAGCTTTTTGATTGGTTGATTCAGACTATATTTGTTTGCACATATGTTTGTCCAAAAACTTTCCTAGTCAATTTAATCAGCCAACCAATTAGGTCAGTTGGCAAAACTACCAACCGATATGATTGCATATTTTGACTCATTGTATTGTCAAATTCATGCTATTAAAACAATAGGCTTTTTACTTATATTATTCTTCCCCACCATACTAATAGCTCCATACTTAATTCGATCATGGCTAGATGTCTTTGGAGCTATTCAGTCCTCCTCCAACTTGATTCTGAGCAATTGAAAACCAATCATTATAATTAATTCTAAATCTTCTTGTCATTTCACCATCTCATATTTCATATTATTTCTTTCTTAGTGCAATTGTTTCTGCATCTATTTTATGGAGTTTAACATTTCCATCTTCAGATTCAGGTCCTAATCAATCTCCCGCAGAAGACTTAAAAACTTTTGCCTTCATTTGTAATGATCTATGCACTTTAGACTTACTCATTCACAGATTAATTTTTTTTTATTGTGGTCAGATTTTCATATTTCTAACACCTTGATCTCTGCATTTAGCATTCTTTTGTCCTTTCATTTAATTAACTGAATTAATTAGTTCAATTTTAATAGTTGTTACTTCTTCCATGTGTCCAATATTATGTTAAACAAGTGAAAGAAACGAAAAAGACAATTCTTTTCCTTGTGGAGTTTGTGCTCTGGTTAGAAAGAGATGTGGAAAAAAACAAAAGAAAACAAAACCACAACCACCCACACAGATAATTCCAATACAGAGCAGTAAAAACTATCAAAGCAGAATCCCAGAGGGCAGGCAGAGGGGCAGTGTGCCAAGATGGTCAAGAACACTGGCTCTCACATCTGACTGTCTGCTCCTGTAATGATGTCACCACTTGGAAATCAGGTGGCTGCGGAGGAAATTCCTTTCCTTTTTCAGGCCTCAGGTTCCTTTTATTTTAATTTAGGATACCTATAGGACTTCCTTCATTGACTTGTCTTGAGAAGGTAATGAAATGATACACATATTCAATACTTAGGCTAATTCCTGACACATAAAACGTAGTCAATACATGGTGTTGTTATTAAAATATGATTATTGCTACTAGCTGCCCCAACTTCAGAAGGTAGAGAGAAAAGAGGGTTTGGCATAACTGGCAGACTGCCACTTGGGTAAATGAGAATAAGGCTGTGAGCTATGAGATGTGGTTTGTTTTCTGGATCTGCCACTAAAAACCTGTAGTCCCTCCACCTTTCGAAACTCAAAATTGTTTAAAGTGACATTGTTACTGACCACAGGTTCTTGGGCTCGCTATTCAACAGAAATTGACACAGGCCAAAATAGTTTTCCAAATAAGACTTAATTGGAGCTTACACCCAGACATAAGAGAGGCAGCGAGAGAGACAGAGAGAATTCGTTGACTGAGTCCCTAAAAAGAGCTGGAGGTAGGTTTTTTCTTTTTTCCAAAGCGTGGGAACTGACATCGGGTAGGGTGTGCATGTTGAGCTGGTCAAAGCATGTGAGGGGTGAGGTATGTGGGTCAGCATTATCTGGTTGTGATGGTTATCTTGAATAATGGGCCACCTGATGGTCTGGTCTGTGGGCAAAAAGGCTATAAATCAATTGTTCAGCATTCCTGCCTGAAGTGGGACACTCTGCAACCTTGGTTATCTCTTAAGGCCACTTCCTGGAATTCTTCGAGTAAAAGGCATGGTTAAACATTATGGCATTAGTGAGGTAGTGGTGTGAGTTTTGTGATCAGCGGGAATGCATGAAAGAATGCTTTAGTGGGGATGAGTTGCAACCAAGTCCTCTTCCTACTCTGTCTCAAAATGAACAGATTTAAATAATTTTTCTCCCTCACCAAATTCAGGTTAGGTTAGACCTTTAAAACCATGCTGTCACAGATCTCAGTATTTATTATCATTATTATTATTTGAGACAGAGTTTCACTGTCACTCAGGCTGGAGTGTGGTGGTGTGATCTCTGCTCACTGCAACCTCTGCCTCCTGGGTTCAAGCAATTCTCCTACCTCAGCCACCCGAGTAGCTGGGATTATAGGTGCCTGCCACCATGTCCAGCTAATGTTTATATTTTTATTAGAGATGGAGTTTCGCCATGTTGCCCAGGCTAGCCTTGAATTCCTGGCCTCAAGTGATCTGCCTGCCTCAACCTCCCAAAGTGCTGGGATTGCAAGTGTGAGCCACTGCATCTGACAGTGTTATTTGTATTATAATGTTACTAATATTATTTAGATAAGTACAATCATAAAGCAATATAAATCTTTAATACTTATAAAACTATAAAATGAAAATCAAAGCAAATATCCCTATTTGGGGCCTGATTTGTTTTGATTTGCCTTGATTTAATTTTATTTGAGTCTACAGAGTGCAAATAGATGGCTTCATTCTATTTTTTACTGTTGCGTTTATTATAAACAGACCACATGGGATTTTTTTGCTCAGTCCTTTGATGGCATAGTGGGCCTAATTTTTTCAGTCACTTTCAGGTGTTGAAATAATTTCATTCTTTAGCTACTAGAAAATCCATTGTGACCTTAATCAAATAACCAAAGATAACATCACAGTAACGAGACAAAATGAAATTGTGTGCCACAGTTACAGTAGGTAGCTAGTATCAGCAGAGCTGGAGAGGGCTCCCCTGCCCTCTGCCACCAGGAATGTTAGGCAACAATCAGGTGATGGGCAGGCGGTTGTTACATTGTTTCTGTAAAATAATAATTGGTCACAGCCTGCACCAGGGAAAGGAAGGCTCCTAATAGATAGAAAAAACCTGAAAGTGGTGATCAGCAGTTTCCCAATAAGATCTCGTGAGTTGGGTGAGTGGGCTCAAACATGTGCATTAAGAGGCAAAATGGCGGAGTTTAACTGGTATAGAACCTTCTAGGGACATTTGACTGGTAAGGAAAGCCACCTCAAGTGAGCATGTGTACAACTCCAGTAAACACACTGTGCTTGCGCCCCCTTCCAAGTGCTGGCAGGCCACTGTGCATGCAGACAGTCCACTCCACAAGGGAAGAATCAAGGAAGAAGGAGCACAAGACCTGGAAGCATGCCAGCATATAAAACCCCAAGTCAAAAAGTCAAACCATGCACTTGATCTCTCAAGTCACCCACTTGGTCCTCTTCCAGGTATTTTACTTCCTTTCATTTCTGCTCTAAAGTTTTCATTAATCTTTCACTTCTGCTCTAACACTTGCCTCTGTCTCTCCTTATGCTTTATGCCCCTCAGCTGAATTCTTTCTTCTAAGGAGGCAAGTATTGAGGTTGCTGCAGACCCGTATAGATTCCTCGCTGGTAACACCACCTTAGGCAAACTGAGAAAAACATAGTGTCTCTTCCATGATATTCTTGCCAAAGATACAGAACTTGAATTGTATCACGAGGAAGCATGAGACAAATCCAAATTGTCGGACAATCTATAGAACAACTGACCTATAATTTTCAAAAGAATTAGGACGTGGGAGTCAAGGTAGACCAAGAAACTCTTCCAGATTGAAGGGAATTAGAGAAACATGACAGCTAAATGCAATTTGCATTCCTGGATTAAATCTTTTTGCTATAAAGGATGTTATCAAGACAACCACAAAAATTAAGTGGAATGTGAGGATTTGATGCTAGCAATGTGTCAGTATTAGTTTTCTGATTTTGATGGCTGCCTTATAGTTATGTATAAAAAGTCCTTGTTTCTAAAAATAGCATGCCGAAGTATTAAAAGGTGATGACATTACATTAACACTTTACTTTCAAATAATTTAGGAAAAAAATGACTTGTTCTTGCAACTTTTCTGTAATTTTAAAATTAATTAAAACTATTTAAAATTATTTTAATATGTTTTTCAATGAGTGTGAAAGGAAATATACATACTTATGTTTAAATCCAATTCACAGCTAAATAAAAACTCCAGAGTCTTACTTAATATTTTGCTTCCTTCTCTAGTTTAATCCTGAACTGTAATACTGTAAACCCCACAGAAAAGGCAATGCATTCTGTGCTATCTTTCCCTGCTTCATAGCCTGATCCTCACCTCTGCTGCTCCTATTTCTTCTGGGTCTGGGACATGGGAAAAAGTATTTAGGAGGAAAGGACAGCCTTACCTGACTGGTTCTCTTGAAATCTGATCATAGATGCCATCTGTTATGGCAGAAACCACATTTTTAAAATTTCCCCTGTGGGTCACTTTATAAACCTTTGGGGGTATACCACAGAGACCTACACAGTAGCATTCCCTGATGCTGATAATGTGTGCTCCAAAGAAGCCCAAACCACACTCTTAGGAACTACACCTCTGGAGTGGTTTTTAGCAGGATTTGTTCAATGTCATCCTAACTTCTAAGTCTCGACTGAATCCTGGGAAAATTCATCACCTTCACTCTGTCAAATGCGGACCACTGTAATCTCAGCTACTCTGGAGACTGAGACATGAGAATCACTTGAACCCGGGAGACAGAGGTAGTTGTGAATCGAGATCATGCCACTGTACTCCAGCCTGGATGTCACAGACTCTGTCTCAAAAAAAAAAAAGGGGGAAAAGTGGAGAGGGAACAGGGAGGATATGGTAATTCACATACTGCAAGAGAAAAGGAGCAGGTAGGGAAGAGTCAATTATGTATTTGTCTCATACTTTACATAAGATCTGGAAATATTTAACTTTTATCTATAGCTATTTAACTTGTGGAAATATTTAACCTTTTATCTATAGCTATCAGCTTAGGAACAAAAGGAAAGGCAGCTTCCTGCATGACTCAGCTTTCACTGTAATATTTCTTTTTTGGCATAGTGAATTGGGGTCCCAAGTTTTTATTTTACTTTCACAAGGTCAATATTGCATTCTGGAAAATATTGCTGCCATTATCACAATGAAACTCCATCACTCTCCTGTTATTTTTTAACTCTATGATTCCATTTATTTGACAATATTACGCAGGCAGAACAACAAAGACAGAAAACAGATCAGTGGTTGTCAGAGTGTAGGGATTAGAGGAGAGGTTGACCACAAAGAAGTAGGGAGAAGTTTTTGGGGCTGATGGGACTATTCTGGTTACACAACTGTGTATGTTAATAAAACTCACAGAACTGTATACTAAAAGGATAAATTTTATTATATGTAATTGAACCTTAATTTCTAAAATGAAAAAAAAAATCAACCAATTCAAAAAAAGGGGAGATTTTCAAAAAAGGGGAAGATTTAGAATGTGTAATGAGTAATTAATTTAAATACTAAATGCTGGGCAATACAAACCTCCACCTGTGTTTCCCCTAGAAAATATCAAATGAATTCTATGTGAAACATTATGGTTTTTAAAATGGTTCTCTTTAAAGGGGACCTTCAAATAAATTTTGAGTGCTATCTTTAGGCTGCTGCAAGGAAAAAGAGAGGCTTACCATAGGGGACAGCCAATATATAGACAATGTAGTTCATTTTAAAATGCAAATTAAAATGTCATTTCTCCACTAGCATACTGGCAATTTCAATATTATCTGTACAGTAAGACTGAGCCGAAAGACAATGGATTGATATTTTCAAAATTCGGAGGAAATTGTTTTCCACCTAAAATTTTTAAATACTATTTTTTTATTTCAATAGCTTTCGGGGTACAAGTGGTTTTTGCATAGATGGATGAATTGTTTAGTGGTGAAGTCTGAGATTTTAGTGTACCTGTCACCAAAATAATGTACATTCTGCCCACTATGTAGTGTTTTATCCCTCACTGCCCCTCACACTCTCCCTCTTCTGAGTCTCCATAGCCCATTATATCACTCTGTATGCCTTCGTGTTTCCATAGGTTAGCTCCCACATGTAAGTGAGAACATATGGTATTGGCTTTCCATTCCTGGGTTACTTCACTTAGAATAATGGCCTCCAGCTCCATCCATCCAAGTTGCTGCAAAATACACTATTTCATTCTTTTTTAATGGCTGAGTAGTATTCCATGGTGTATATATACCACATTGTCTTTATCCACTCATTGGTCAACGGTCATTTAGGTTGGTTCTATATGTTTGCTACTATGAATTGTGCTGCAGTAAACATACATGTGCAGATGTCTTTTTGGCGTAATGCCTTTTCCTTTGGGTAGATACCCAACAGTGGGATTGTTGCATTGGATAGTAGATTTACTTTTAGTCCTTTAAGAAATCTCCGTACTGTTTTCCATGGAGGTGGTACAAACTTACATTCCCACCAGCAGTGTATAAGTGTTCCCTTTTCACCACATCATGCCAATGTCTATTGTTTTTTGACTTTTTAACAATGGCCAGTCCTGAAGGAGTAAGGTGGTATTGCATTGTCATTTTAATTTGCATTTCCCTAATGATTAGTGATGCTGAGCATTTTTCATATGTTTGTTGGACATTTGTATATCTTTTTTTGAGACATGTCTATTCATGTCCTTTGCCCACTTTTTGATGAGATTTTTTTTTCTTGCTGATTTGTTTGAGTTCCTTGTACATTCTGGACATTAGTCCTTCATTGGATTCATAGTTTGCAAATTTTTTTCTCCTTACTGTGCTTTGTCTGTTTACTCTGATGATTATTTATTTTGCTGTACAGAATTTTTTAGTTTTATTAGGTCCTACTTATTTATTTTTTTTGTTGTTGCATTTGCTTTTGGAGATCTTAATCATTAATTATTTGCCTATGCCAATGTCCAGAAGAGTTTTTTTCTAGGTTATCTTCTAGAGTTTGTATGGTTTCAGGTCATAGATTTAAGTCTTTGATCCATCTTGAGTTAATTTTTGTGTAAGGTGAGAGACAAGGATCCAGTTTCATTCTTCTACATGTGGCTAGCCAATTTTCTCAGCACAATTTATTAAATAAAGTGTCCTGTCCCCACTTTTTTTGTTTGCTTTGTTGGAGATCAGTTGGTTATAAGTATTTGGATTTATTTCTGAGTTCCCTATTTTGTTCCATTGATCTGTGTGTCTACTTTCATACCAGTACCATGCTGCTTTGGTAACTATAGCCTTGTAGTATAATTTGAAGTCCAGTAATGTGATGCCTCTGAATTTGTTCTTTTTGTGTAGGGTTGCTTTGGCTATTTTGGTGTTTTTTTTTTTTTGGTTCTATATGAATTTTATAATTGTTTTCTCTAATTCTGTGAAATATGATATTGGTATTTTGAGAGGAATGGCATTAAATCTGTGGATTGCTTTGGGCAATATGGTCATTTTCACAATATTGATTCTTCCAATCCCTGAATGTGGGATGTGTTTCCACTTGTTTGTGTCAGCTATGATTTATTTTAGCAGTGTTTTGTAGTTCTTCTTGTATAGATTTTTCATCTCCTTGTAAAAGAGTATTTTATTTTTTTGCAGCTGTTGTAAAAGGGATTGAGTTCTTAATTTGATTCTCGTCTTTGTCATTGTTGGTGTTTAGCAGTGGTACTGATTTGTGTATATCAATTCTGTAACCTGAGACTTTACTAAATTTGTTTATCAAATCTAGGAGTCTTTTGGGTGAGTCTTTAGGGTTTTCCAGGTATATAACCATATCATCGGTGAACAATGCTAATTTTTGACTTCCCCTTTTTCAATTTAAATGTACTTTCTTTCTCTTGCCTGATTGCTTTACCTAAGACTTTCAGTACTATGCTGAATAGAAGTGGTGAAAGTGGGCATCTTTGTCTCATTCCAGTTCTCAGGGGGAATGCTTTCAACTTTTCCCTACTCAGTGTAATGTAGGCTGTGGGTTTGCCATATGTAGATTTTACTTATTTTGAGGTAAGCGCCTTCTATGCCTAGTTTGTTGAGTGTTTGTATCATAAAGAAATGCTGAATTTTATAGAATGTTTTTCTGCATAGATTGAAATCATCATATGGTTTTTGTTTTTAATTCTTCTTATGTGATGTGCTACATTTATTGACTTACATATGTCAGACCATCACTACATTCCTGGGATGCAACCTACTTGATCATGGTATATTACCTTTTTGAGGTACTGTTGAATTCAGTTAGCGCATATTTTATTGAGCATTTTTGTATATATGTTCATCAGGGATGTTGCTCTGTAGTTTTCTTTGGTTGTTATGTGTTTTTCTGGTTTTGGTATCAGGTTGATACTGACTTCATAGAATGAGTTAGAGAGGACTCCCTCTTTCTCCATCATTTGGAATAATTTCAGTAGAATTGGCACCAATTATTCTGAGTGTCTGGAAGAATTCAGCTTTGACTCTAGCTGGCCCTGGGGTTTGTTTTGTTGTTGGTAATTTTTAAATTCGTGATTCAATCTCACTGCTTGTTATTGGTCTGTTCAGAGTTTCTATTTATTCCTGTTTTAATCTAGGTGAGTTGTATATTTCCAGGAATTTATCCATTTCCTCTAAATTTTCTAGTTTGTGTGCATAGAGGTGTTGACAGTAGTCTCAAATGATGTTCTGTGTTTCTGTGTTGTTGCTTGTAATGTCTCCATTTGCATTTTCAATTGAGATCACTTGAATCTTCTATCTTTTCTTGGTTAACCTTGGCTAATGGTCTATCAAATTTGTTCATCTTTTCAAAGAACCAGATTTTTGTTTAATTTATCATCTGATCTTCTGTATTTTTCTGTTTCAATTTTATTCAGTTCTGCTCTGATCTTTTTTTTTTCTTTTTCTGCTAGCTTTGGGTCCAGTTTGTTGTTGTTCCTCTAGTTCCTTGAAGAGTGGCATTAGGTTGTTTATTTGTGACCTTTCAGACTTTTTAAAACTTTCAATAGTTTTTTGAGAACAGGGGGTTTTTGGTTACATGAATAAGTTCTTTAGTGGTGATTTCTGAGGTTTCGGTGTACCCATCACCCATACAGTGTACACTGTACCCAATATATAGTCTTTTATCCCTCATCCCCCTCCCAAATTCTCTCTGAGTCCCTAAAGTCAATTTTATCATTCTCATGCCTTTGCATCCTCATAGCTTAACTCCCACTTATGAGTGAGAACATATGCCATTGCTATTTGGTTTTTCATTCCTGAGTTACTTAACTTAGAACAATCATCTCCAAATCCATCCAAGTTGCTGCAATTGCCATTACTTCATTCCTTATTATGGCTGGGTAGTATTCCATGGTGTGTATATACCACATTTTCTTTATTCATTCATTGGCTGATGGACATTTACGCTGCTTTCATGTTTTTGCAATTGCAAATTGTGCTGCTATAAACATGCGTATGCAAGAGTCTTTTTCATATAATGACTTCTTTTTTTGTGGGGTAGATACCTAGTAGTGAGATTGCTGGATTAAAAGGTAGTTCTACTTTTAGTTCTTTAAGGAATCTACATACTGTTTCCCATATTGGTTGTACTAGTTTGCATTCCCACCAGCAGTGTAAAATTGTTTCTTTTCTTACCACATCCACACTGACATCTATTTTTTTTTTTTTTAATTATGGCCATTTTTGCAAGAATAAGTTGGTATCTCATTGTGGTTTTAATTTGCATTTCCCTGATAATTAGTGATGTTGAGCAGTTTTTCACGTTTGTTGGCTATTTGTATATCTTCTTTTGAGAATTATCTATTCATATCTTTTGTCCACTTTTTGATTGGATTTTTTTTCCTTGATTGTCTTTTCCTTGATTTTCCTGATTTATCTGAATTACTTATAGATACAGGATATTAGTCCTTTGTCAAATGCATAGTTTCTAAATATTTTCTCCCAGTCTGTGGGTTGTCTGTTTACTCTGCTGATTATTTCTTTTACTGTGCAGAAGATTTTTAGTTTAATTTGGTCTCACCTATTTAGTTTTGTTTTTGTTGCATTTCCTTTTGGGTTCTTGGTCATGAATTCTTTGCCTAAGCCAAAGTCTAGAAGAGTTTTTCTAATGTTATTTTCTAGAGTTGTTGTGGTTTCAGGTGTTAGATCTAAGTCTTTGATCCATCTAAAATTGATTTTTGTATAAGGTGAGAGATGAGGATCCAGTTTCATTCTTCTACATGTGGCTTGCCAATTATCCCAACATCATTTATTGAATAGGGTACCCTTTCTCCAATTTATAATTTTGTTTGCTTTGTCAAAGATCAGTTGGCTGTATTTGGCTTTATTTATAGGTTCTCAAATCTGTTCCATTTGTCTATGTGTCTATTGTTATACCAGTGCCATCCCATTTTGATAACTATAGTCTTGTAGTACAGTTTGAAGTCAGGCAATGTGATGCCTCGAGATTTGTTCTTTTTGATTAATCTTGCTTTGGCTATGCAGGCTCTTTGTTGGTTTTATATAAATTTTAGGACTGTTTTATCTAATTCTGTGAAGAATGCTGATAACATTTTGATGGGAATTGCATTGAATCTGTAGGTTGCCCTGGGCAATATGCTCATTTTCACAATATTGATTCTACCCATCCATGAGCATGGAATATGTTTCCCTTTGTTTATGTCATCAATCATTTCTTTCAGCAGTGTGTTGTAGTTTTCCTTGTAGAAGTCTGTAACCTCCTTGGTTATGTTATTCCTATGTATTTTATTTTATTTTTTGCTGCTGTTGTAAAAGGGATTGAGTTCTTTATTCAATTCTGAGCTTCATCATCGTTTTGGTATAGAGCAATGCTACCGATTTGCGTATATTGATTTTGCATACTGAGACTTTATTAAATTTGTTTATCAGATCCAGGAGCTTTCTGGGTGAGTCTTTTGGGGTTTCTAAGCCTATGATTAGATCATTGGTGAACAACAATGGTTTGACTTCCTCTTTACCAATTTGGATGCCCTTCATTTCTTTCTCATGTCTGATAGCTCTGGCTAAGACTTTCAGTATTATGTTGAATAGAAGTCGTGAAGGTGGGCGTCCTTGCCTTATTCCAGTTCTTGGGGGGAATGCTTTCAACTTTTCCCCATCCAGTATAGTTTTAGCCATGGGTTTGTCATAGATAGCTTTTATTACCTTGAGGTATTTCACTTCTATGCCAGTTTTGTGAGGGTTTTAATCTTAAAGGCATGCTGGATTTTGTCAAATGCTTTTCTGTGTCTACTGACATGATAATATAATTTTTATTTTTAATTTTGTTTATGTGATGTATCACATTTATTGATGAGTATGTTAAATCATCCCTGCCTCCCTGGTATGAAACCCACTTGGTCCTGATATATTATTTTTTTTGATATGCTGTTGGATTTGGTTAGCTATTATTTTGTTGAGAATTTTTGCATCTATGTTCATCAGGATATTGGTCTGTAGTTTCCTTTTTTTTATTATGTCCTTTCCTGGTTTTGATATTAGGATGATACTGGGTTCACAGAATGATTCAGATAGGATTCCCTCTTTTTCTATCTTTTGAAATAGTAACAGTAGGACTGGTACCACTTCTTCTTTGAATGAATGATAAAATTGAGCTGTGTATTCATCTGGTCCCAGACTTTTTTATGTTGGCAATTATTTTTATTACTGTTTCAATCATGCTACTTGCTATTGGTCTGTTCAGAGTTTCTATTTCTTTCTAATTTAATCTAGAAGGGTTGTATATTTCCAGAAATTTATCCATATCCTTTAGATTTTCTAGTTTGTGTGCATAAAGGTGTTCATAGTAGCCTTGAATGATCTTTTGTATTTCTGTGGTATTGATTGTAACATCTCCCATTTCATTTCTAAATTATTTTTCTGGGTCCTAATCATTTGGGTAAACTATTTCTTCTAATTATTCTTGAATTTATTTTTTATTTGACTGTGTTTTTTTCCCCTTTAAGGATGTAAATTTAATTTTTAGTTTATTGTAGCTTAATTCAGTTTTTGATGTTTTCAGGGGTGACGACTGTATGAATTTTTTGATTACGGAGAGTCTTTGTTTGATGGCTTTCTCAGATACTGGTTGTAGTAGCAATATGTTCAGTGTGTGAGCAAGTTCACTGTCTCCTATGCGGTTGAAATGACAGATGTCTTCTGAAGCTTACCTCATTCCCCTGTGGTTTGCACTGTATTTATTTATTTATTTATTTATTTGTTTGTTTGTTTTTTTCCCACAATATTTTATTCACTGGGTTGAATAGTTCAGGCTTCAGGAAAGTAAGGGAGGTATCTCCGGGTAGAAAGCATTTGTGGCTAATGTAGGTGGATAAATGCAAAATCCAATGTTGGGCAGAGATCCCAGCCTTGACAGAGGTGGATGAAGGAGCTCTCAGTGAAATGCACTGAAGTCTTTTCAGGGTTGAGGATAACAGCTACCTCAGCTACTCTGCCAGGCCAGTGGAAAAGTGATCCACCGCTCAGACAGACTCCTAACCCAGTGTTCTGGTTATTCAGATCAGACAGGCACCACTTTTCATATTCAGGAATATTGATGTTCCAAGTAGAGAGGAATTATGACTCTACTATTTATGCAAACCTGAACCTGGAGAGTGCTTCATCTTTGGGGATGAAGTCACCCTGAAGTGTTCCAGAATGGCTGTCTATAGGTATCTCCACCCCCAGCTCCTGTGGGAGATGCCCCAGTTGTTTCTGCAGTGATGAAAAAGGGGGACAAGAATATACATTCTCCGAGACCCTTCATAATTGCCAGGGCTACCTGTCTGTTGATGCAGAGCTGCAGACTTTCCCAACTGAGCCTGAAACAGCAAATGTGCCTCTGCTGAAAGAAACATCCCACCAGTGGAATACTCTGAGATCCAAGGGTTGCCATCTGGATTCTTTTGTCCCATGGCGTGTTCTCTTGATATGGTGTTCTCCTTTCCCTAAGAGTAAGAGTTCCTGAGAGCCAGACTACTGTGAATGCTGTTGCTTCTCTGGTTCTAGCTGCCCAGTGGAGCTGCCACACTCCAGGCTGGTGCTGGGGAATGTCTGCAAGGGATCCCATGATGTGAACTGTCCTCCAGTCTCCCAGCAGGACCTATTTTGATAAGGGTGGCAGGGTAGTGATGTAGACTCTGAGATTCCTTGGTTATAAATAGCCTTAATGTGTTGGGCTTTCTCAAATGCCAGTTGTAGTAGTAATAAACTGGTCAGGACCTCCTGGTTAGCCAAGGTAGTGCAGGCAATGGTGATAGCTGAGGTTTTCCATAAGTTTTCTCATTCCTGGATGCAGATTATTCTACCTGTAGATGCCATAATGAACTGTGTCAGTTCTCCTTCAGTCAGGAGGTGGGACTTGCAAAAGAGTACTAGCTGCAGTAGTAATGGTGGGATTCATGTTTGCCTTATGTTACCCATGGGAGATACTCCAGTTTCTCAAGTGATGGGTGGGGCCATTGGGCTCCCAAAAGTTTCTGTCCTTTGTGTTAAGCTACCAGGGTAGGTTGAAAGGCAAAGCCAGGTGGGGGCTGAGTCAGGCAGGTCTGAGTTCTGGCTCTCTACATGCAGGGCAAGCAGAGGCCCCTGTGGGAATTGAGGGACAGTCCTCTGGCCTCTAGGGTAATGTTCTAGGAAGGGTACGTGTAGCTGCCTCTGTAGCAAAGAACAGTTTGTGCAGGGAGTGGGAAATAGCAGATGGCAGTAAGCCTCACCCATATCCCATGCACTTGGCAAGGCAGGTTTCTCATGAAAGTGTTGCAGTGTTTGCTAGGAGCAGCTAGCTAAATTCCAGGTAGTCTATACTCAGAACTCAGGATGACCCCAGGCCATATGCTTTCTCCATAGAGACAGGAACCATTGCTTTCAGGTCATGCCCCTCCTTGTCTGCCCAAACAGCCAGGGTTCCCAGCTCCTGTGCCCATGGTTGCAGCGCACTTCCCACTCACCCCCTGGTTCTGACCAAGAGAGTTCATTCCTACTCGAGATTATATTATGAATTTCAGTTGGGAGCTTCTTGTCACCTACCACCATTCCCTGAGGTAGTTGGCTAACTTCCACGAGGTGCCTTGTGATATACAATCGGGAATGACTTCCCTCAATCTGCACTGGAGACCAGGAATGCATGCAAGGCTCTTCCTGCTGTCCCTCCTACTTTTTGATTCCCTACCACTTCATGTATCAGTTTCAGCACAGTAGGGTTAAGACCTTCCCCCATGGGCTGAATTGTTATGTTCCCCAGTGGCAGTGTATATCCTGGAGGCAGTCTCCCCATTTCTCACATGCTAGGGACTTACAATTTTTTGCCTGGCTCATGGTGTAGGCTGCACCCTGTTGCTTCTTTCGAAGGGTCTGTGTTTTCTTTCAATTTTCCTGTTAAGTTCCTTCATTGCTTCTTGGAAAAAAGTTCACAGTGTGAATCTCTGGTCACTACTTTGTCTTTCCAAGTTGGAGAGGCATGTTAACATTGCCTCCAATTTGCCATCTTGGAAAACACACACACACACACACACACACAGTGAGACTCTCTTAGTACACACACACACACACACACACACACACAGTGAGACTCTTTTAATACCCTTTTTACCTGGGCTAGAGGAATGCCATAAAATGAAGAAACACTAAAGCATTCTCTAAACCTGCATATTTCCTTTAAAGATCTTCTCTTATCAATAAATTCTCAGATGTGTGATGGGTGATTCTCTAAAGGTTTCTTGGGTTTTTGACACCTCAGGTTTATTTATATAATTTCATATTATAAGAAGTCATATAATTTTGCTGAAACTAAGTTGCTGTAAGCAACATAAATATGGTACTGATGATTAATGCAATAATTGTTTTGATTTTTACTTTATCTATATTGTATACCTATTCAATTCTCCCATTTCTTTTCTCTATATAAACTGCTAGGTATCCTGATGTTTTTGGCCATTAAATACACTGACATGGTTCTCTTATTATTGGCTCCAAAAATTAAAATAATAGTTTTTGACCTTTACATGATTGAAAACACAACTGTAATTTAAGATTTTTCAATTCCAAGGCCATTATAATGTGCTCATTCATATGGTTAAGAATATTTTTATTTTCAAATTATCATTGAATTATAGATGTGTAATATGTAGATAAACCCTAATTTTAGAAGCATTGATATAAACCAAGTAATTTTATGTTATTTCAAATATATAGTCACAATGATTCTAAGAGTATAAAAGATTTCCTTGTGATTGGTCTTTTATATGGTTGAGGATGATCTGATGTTGTCAAAATCAAATTGGACCTTTAAAAGTACTAGATCTATATGTTTTTTATAGGAAGCTATCATTTCCCAACACGTTTTCTTAAAAATGCTATAGAAAACTTGCTGGTAGATATATGTGATATGTGCTATTTTTGTCTACTAGACATATGTATAAAAGGAACATGTTGGAGTTCAGAAACCAATATCCCAAAATACGTTATTTTAACATGCTGAACTGAAGAAGAAATCTCAAAGTCTCTTTGATCTTCCCCTCCTCCCCACAGTCTCTCCCAAAGAAGCTGAAGTTCCTTTATTTGCTTAAAATCCAGACCTACTAAAGAAAAAATAGTTTTCTTATATTCCCTATAAGATCAAAGCTGTAGCCACACCTCAACAGCTGTTTTTTCAAAATAATGACCATCTCCAAATATCAATTGTTTAAATTCCAAAGAGAACTATTTACAAGTTCCATGATCTAATCATTTTAACAAATAATCACTTATTGCCCCTCAATAGAATTCCTCTTCTCTCTCTGTCTTTTAATAGAACTCCTATTCCCCCCCCATAACCTGTTTTACCAGAATCCAAGACCCCGTTCTTTCTGTAACCTTAAGATTGTATTATTATATAAGCTTCAGTAACCTTATCAGAAAGTTTGGTCTTCATTTTGAAGGCTCCTGTGCATACGAGTTGAATGAGTTTTTATGTTTTTTCTCGTGTTAATCAGTCTGCCACATGTCACTGATTTTCAGTGAACATTTAGGGGTCTAAGAGCCTATGTTTCCCACATAAACCCTCAAACTCCATACTTGTGTTAGAAACAGAAGGTGAGCTTAGTTATCACTGGGTATCTAATCACAGTGTACAGAAGTTTTTTAAAATGTTCTTGAAATATTTTCATATATTGTTAAAGTCAATAAAGTGGCTGACCTTAGAGTGTGTCTTTCCAATTCCCAGAGTTGTAGAAGTATGTGGCAGAAAAGAAAAGAAAAAGAGGTAAAAACAACCTCCATGTCCCCTGGCCGTTGCTACTTTATCAGTTGTTGCTCTCAAATGAGATGATTTGCTCTCAAATCAGATGAAGATTTAAATGAGTATATCAAGGTTCCCTGGGACCATATTTTCCATTTCACTGTATTCTTCACAGTTTCACACATTGATGCATATGTAGAAGTCTAGTAGACTCATGATGTTCAGATAAATGCTGAATATGGCTCATCAAGTTACTGAGAGAATAAGAAGGGAATTTTCTTTGAAATACTGGTTCAAATTTTGGTGAGTGTAATAAACAAACAATGAAATGAATACTGAGTAATCTCAATTGAATTTATTGTTTGTTTTTCTGAACCTCACATGGAGAAGTTTGTCCAGAAGAGATAAGTTTATAATTTATTCAAACCAATAGGTAATCACAGGTTTCTCTCTCAGTGACATAACTCAGGGTATAGGATCTTCTGATTTAAATCTCTTGGGCTATACACCAAGGTGCCATAGCGTTTTAGTTGCAATCTGCAATCTTGATTTTGACAGTCTATGATTTGTAACCATGCTGTGCAGGATGCAATAACATTGTCTACCTCTTATCTTCAAGGGTGCAAAGAGAGAAAATGACTGTTTACTAGTATGTTGACCTCAAGAATTTGTAAATATTTTAATAATATCATCACCATCAAAATTTCCAGGAAATACTTTGTATGTTTGCTGTAGTGTATTTCCTGTTTTTCCTAGCTGGAAATTTAGAAATAAGGTCTACCAGAAATAAGAGTATAGATCTTTTTAAAATTTTAATGTGCTTATTACTACTTAAAAATAAATTTCATTTGTACTGTTTTCAGATAGGAAATTTTAGTAAGAAAACTGTTTTAAATAGTTGCTTATTAAGGTTAGCATTTGCAAATTTCCCCTGATTTATATTTGCACTTGAAAATGATCATGAAGAAATGTTTAGATACATCTGGCAATAAAAAATTTATGTAATAGCTGGGCCAATGAAACTCATTAGCTTCCAAAATGATGTATATGTTATTTTTATAAAAGCTAGGAATTATGTTTGATTTTAAAATCTTCATTTAGATCAATAATTAGGCAGTTTTAGGAATGAACTGATTCATGGAATAAGGCATAATTACTTTGCAGTTTAGAACAGGAGGTGTAATTCAATTACTATAAGGCAAATGTTTGGCTAATCTGAGTTTGCTTTTTTGTATAAAATCAATGCTCACTATCATATCAATTTTCCAAAGTAAACTATCAAGATATATATTGTATGCTATGTCTATACTATGCACTATAAACATAAAGGAAAACTATCATTGAAATGAGAATTATATAAGTAAAATGAGTATCATTAAGCCAGTAGATAAAAATAACTGAATCACATAAAGCCACTAATCAAAATCAAAGGAGAAAAACATTCTTAGCATTATTCTGATTTTTTCTTGGTAATTGGTTTTCTTTCTTCATACCTTTGGAATTAGAGGAGACCTATTAATGGAAGAAAAAAGACACACTGTGGAAATGAAAACTTGACATACTCACAGGATTAAGACCCAGCTTCCTTTCCAGATTTGTTAATGATAGACTTGCTCACAATGCCCCTAACTCTAGGAAATATTATTAGTTGGCAGCCCACATTTAGTGTTCCTTGTATTTGCATCAGATCATGTATATCTCACTTGTTTTTATTTTTTGCATTTTCCTTTTTATGTCAGTTTGAAATATTACCATTGGATGGCAAATGCTGAAATAAAAGTTATTTTTCCTTAGCCTTTTAAAAGCTAGAAAAATGTTGTTTATTTATTTATTAGTATTTTTTTTTTCAGAGACTTGGTTCACTATGTTGTCCAGGCTGGAGTGCAGTGGCTATTCACAGGCACAATCCTACTACTGATCAGCAATGAAGTTTTGACCTATTCCATTTCTGACTAGGGCTGGTTCACCCCTCTTTAGGCAACCTGGTGGTTCCCTGCTGCCAGGAGGTCACCATATTGATGCCAAACTTAATGTAGACACCCAATCAACATGGCTCACTACAGCTCAGAACAACTAGGCTTGAGCAATTCTCCTGCCTCAGCCTCCTGAGTAGCTGGGACTAAAGGCATACACCACTGCACTGGTGCTAGAGAAACTTTAAAATGAGGGTAGGAAAAGTTCAGATATTCAGAACAGTGGAACAGAAATGTCTTTGTACAAGTAATCTGGTTAATTCCTTTGGCTCTAGTATAAAACTTTTCCTCAATTATTCCTGAAAGATAACAGTAAACCCTTCACGTATGAGTCCAGGAGGAAATATCACAATTCTCTCAAGTATTAGAATGCCTTTTATTTCACTTCTCAAATTAAATCTCTTATTATTGGCTGGGCATGGTGGCTCATGCCTTTAATCCCAGCACTTTGGGAGGCCAAGGTGGGCGGATCACAAGGTCAGGAGTTCAAGACCAGCCTGGCCAATATGGTTAAATCCCGTCTCAACTAAAGATACAAAAAAAATTAGCTGGGTGTGGTGGTGGGCGCCTGTAGTCCCAGCTACTCAGGAGGCTGAGGGAGGAGAATCACTTGAACCCGGGAGATGGAGATCTTGCCACTGCGCTTCAGCCTGGGTGACAGACTGAGACTCCGTCTCAAAAAAAAAAAAAATTCATATTATTATTGTATCACTACTGTAAGGTGTGATACTTTTCCTCACTCACCATAACAGTCATGGTTGACACTCCTATAACAAAAAATAGGTTAACAAGAAAAAAGCATAACAAATGTATTTTTGAAGGTTTTATGTAATATGGGAGCCTTCAGACATGAAGAATGAAAGACTCAGAAAAAACAGTCTATTTTTATGCTTGGGTTTGTTGAAGAATGGACAGCCTTGAAGAAATGTGATTGGACCAAAAGGTAAAAGCTAATGGTAATAAACTGAGAGGGGAAACCCAGCAAGGTCTATCTACTCAGATTTCTCTTGTCCTCTCTGGGTACCATTCATTCCTCCCAGGTTTGGGGAAGGACCCTTCTGGAGAGAGAGTCTTCAAGGGAGAAGAGAAAGAAGAGAGTGACTTTTTTTTTTTTTTTTTTTTTTTTGGTTTTATGGTTTGCTTTGGGGCAAATGGATTCAAGTTTCTATGACTAAACTTGGGGAAGAGAAATTCTACTTTCTATGACTTGGTTGAGGTCATAGTTCCTTTTGGTACTGCCTAACCATGTTAAAGTTTTTTTTTATATATACAGCCACTATATTTGTCTCATATATCTACCAAATGTTGCTACCAGCTTATAGTTTGCACATTAATTTTATAAATGGTGTCTTTGAGATAATTTTACTTCTTGTTGTGAAGCTATCAATTTTTCTCTTTTTAAATTATTATTTGATTTTTATAACGTTTTTGTATCATGGCTATGCATCTTTAGAGTGTCATTTGGGAACCATGCACATTTTTTATTCTCTTTAATAATTTGCAAAGTAGGGAAATGATCTCTTCCAAGGAAGTTTGAACTATTGGCCATTTGGAATTGCTTGGTTATGACAACTTTCTTGAAATTTAGCTTCTGACAATTTTTTCAAAATCACCCAATACTGTTATTGTTAGGATTAGGATTCGTCTACTTTGAGTAGTTTTCTTTTCCAGAATATCATCTACTTTATTGAAATTTTATAATTTACTAACATAAAATTGTGCCTATTATTTTAATTTCCTTTGGTATCCTCCTTTTTATTTCTTAACAAGTTTTTCTATCTTCTCTCTTTTTTTTGTTAACTCTAATAGCTTGCGGTTTACTTAGTTCATAAAATTGTTCAAGTTTTTTGTTTTATTACATAATGTGAACATCTTCATTTCTTAGGTTCTCTGATTGTCGGGAACACCTTGTACACCAGGGAAGGCATGTTTCCTTGTCCGTTAGAGAATTTAACATTTTATCTTCAATGTATAGAGGAGTATAGTAGATTCTCAATAAATGCTCCTTGAATAGGTTATTAGAAAGTGGAGATCAAGGTGGGGTCACAGAGGGGAAGAAAATAGAGTAAATATGAAAAGTATACATTTAAGGAAAATGAACAAAGAGAGAATTGAGAAAATATTATTATATTCAAAAGAATTTATTATCTGCTTTATATCGTAAATTATACCACTTTTAGCTTAGGGATTATAGATACTGCAGATTCTCAAGTATGTGCCTGTTTATTCACTGCTATAAAAAACTACCTGAGACTGAGTAATGTATGAAAAAGAGGTTTAATTGATTCACAGTTCTTCATGCTTAACAGGAACGTGACTGGGAGGCCTTAGGAAACTTACAATCATGGCAGAAGGGCAAAGGGGATGCAAGCATGTCTTACAATGGTAGAGCAAGAGACAGAGAGCACAAAGAGAAAGTGCCATACACTTTCAAACGACTCTTGTGAGAACTCACTAACACAGAAACAACAAGGGGGAAGTGTGCCCCTATGATTCAATCACCTCCTGCAGGCCCCTCCATTGACATGTGGCGATTACAATTCGAGATGAGATTTGGGTGGGGACACAGAGCCAAATCATGTCAATCTGTATTCGTCTGTTCTCACACTGCTATTAAGTACTATCTGAGACTGGGTAATTTATGAAGGAAAGAGGTTTAATTGACTCACAGTTCTGCAGGCTATACAGGAGGCATGGCTAGGGAGGCCTCAGGGAACATACAATCATGGAGGAAGGTGGAGGGGAAGCAAGAAGCTTCTTCACACGGTGACAGGAAAGAGAGTGCAAAGAAGGAAGTGCCATACACTTTTAAAACATCAGACCTCATGAAAGCTCACCCAGTATTATGAGAACAGCAGCGGGTGTATTCACCCCATGATCCAATCACCTCCTACCAAGTCCCTCCCCCAACACTGGGAATAACAATTCAACATGAGATTTGGGTGAGGAGACAGAGCTAAACCATATTAGGGTCTGAGGCCTAATTGCTGGAAATGGAGGAAAGTATGCTAAAGTCATCTGACCAGAAGCTGTCTTAATTTCTTTGCACTGTGATTATTTTGTTTGGGATTGAAATATCCCCTTTCCCTGCATGTTATCCTGTCATCCTGCACTATAAGCATCTGATTTGAAGGTATATGGGGTTGCTTCATACAATTCCATGACTTTGTGGAACAACAGCAAGATGTCTGGCAATAGTTTTTGGACAATTAGATAATATGGTCAGCTTGAGATACTGTAAGAGGTTGAAGTTTGATTTAGTTTTGTGAAGGAGAACATGTATATCTTTTAAAGGATTTCTTAAATTTACTCTCAAGAGATTAATCTCATTTCATATTCTTCCTTGAGCCACTTAAATTTCTTCTATATACCACAGGACCTTTACCAGAAGCATTGGTAACCATGGCTCTCTTTTTTCTGGTGGCCATATGTTTTCTTATCTTGTAAGTTATTAGCTCTATCCAGTGAATCAGGGAGAACACAAAAGTGCATTCAATTAATTTCTTAGCTGAAAAGGCATCAATCTGCAGTTTCTTACTTCCATTACATATGTCGGCAGTGCCTTTTATGAAGGCTGACGACTATTTCTGAGACAGCATAAATTTAACCTGAGCTCTTGGACAGGTTTTCTTGATGACATTGTTGATTTCCAAAGGGATTTTATTTTGATCAAGAACATGATTTTGAGAAATGGTAGAAGAGGTATTTTGGAGTAGATTTACTTTACAAACTCTTTGAAAATCTATTTTTATTTCAGTCTAAATTTCAAAACAAATACCACTTTACATAGTAACAGAACTCTTCCAGTGTGTAAAACATTTTTGTGATTAATGTTCTTAAATTATGATTAATTCAACATACACTGTTGATTACATACTATTTACCAGATACTACACTAGACATTGAAGTTCCAAAATAAAATGTGTGCTCTTGCTTCAGAGATGAGAGTGTGTATAGTAAGGTGGCTGATTATCAAACCAGTATAATAAAATAAGGTACATGTTATGTGTTGCTATGAGACTGTGTTCAAAGGGCACTGAGAAAAGAACGAATGGCATACATCTTAAATGTTATGTTCTTTTGTTATGGAAGAAGATAAAAATAAGCAATGGCTAGGATTGGTGACAAGCTAGCAATTGTGAAATAAAATAGGTGTCACAGTTACACTGGAAGCAGAATGATAATTTAGTACTCAATTGATAAAATGATTGCACTTTCACAATGGATTATCTACTGTCAACTAAACCCAGGTCACTTACATTGGAGGGAAAAAGTCTCCATCAAAATAAAGTTCACTCCTACTATTTGACTGCTTTTAGTATTAACTATGTTTATTTTTGATAGCTGATAAATATCTGTGTTTTGAATATATTGCTCTTGATTCACAGGGGATATATATATATATATATTTTACACATATACACACACACACACACACACTGAATAATTTCCTTAACTCTTCTTCTAGATCTTTCAGTAGATCTTTTTCAGATATATGCTTCCTTTAAGTCTCCAAATGCTTATTCTTCTACTTTACTATGCAGTATTTTTTTTCTTTCATGTTCCATGGCATTGAATATTATGAGATTTATTAAAACACAGATTTTGTTAGAATATGAGACAGGAGGATCACTTGACCCCAGGAGTTTGAGATGAGCCTTGGCAATAAAGTAAATCCCCATCTCTCAAAAAAAAAAAATAGCCAGTGTGGTGGTGTGCACCTGTAGTTCAGCTCTACTTAGGAGGATGAGATGGGAGGATAACTTGAGCCCAGGAGTTTGAGGCTGCAGTGAGCTATGATTGTGCCATTGCACTCCAGCCTGTGCAACAGAATGAGACCCTGTTTCCAAAAAAAGAAAAAGAAAAAGAATACTGGATGAATGATTGCTCTTGATCTTTCTCCTGTTCATGAGTGGGGGTTAATTTTTTTTTCCTTAGGTTCACAAGGAGCAGGTTAATTCAGTTCATTCTTTCCAGTTCATATTTCAAAATCTGTCAAGTATTTTCAGGAACACCTCTGAAGTATTGCAGGTTTATCTTCCTTCTACTGTGTCTATTGGTTGTCTGTTCCTCTCAGCAGTCACTAATATGTGAAAAACTGCACTTTTCAATATGCACGATTACCAGCATTCTTCCCATCTCTACTTCCACTATCTGGTGCTCTATTCTACTCTGGCTAAGCTGGCACCCAAGCCACAAGGCAAAGTTTTTCCCACCCTTCCTCCTGCCCTCTTTGTAGTGGCAGAAGAACCTTTCCCCATCACTACTTCAGGGTTCATCAAGTACTGCTTGGCTACTACTGGTGTTCACTCAAGGCCCAAGTCCTCTTCAGTCAGCTTGTGGTAAATGCCGCCAGGCCTAGGATTCTCCTTTCAGGGCAGTGGGCTCGTCTCTGTCCCACAGAAGGTCCAGAAATGCTGTCCAAGAGCTCAGACCTGAAATCAGGTATCCAAAAAGCCTGTTTGGTGCTCTACCCCACTGTGGCTGAGCTGGATCCTAAGCTGAAAGACAAAATCCTCCTTACTCTTCCCTCCCTTTTTCTCAAGCAGAAGGGGTCTCTCCCTGTAGCCACTTGAGCTGGGAATGTGCTGGTTCACATCTGAAGCTAGCACATCTCTGAGTCTTACTCAATGCCCCTGGTGAGTACTGCTTGGCTGCTACTGCTGATTATTCCTGGCCCAAGGGATCTTTATTCAGCAGATAATGAATCCTGCCAGAACTGGGCAAGGAAGTGGGTTACCTTCCTGCTAAGGATGTGTATAGAAATGTCATCCAGAAGCTAGGGCCTGGAGTGGGGGTCTCAGGATGCTGCCTATCCTACTGATTGCCCTATCCTACTGTGGCTGAGCTGGTATCCAAGTTGTACAGCAAAGTCCTCTTAACTCTCCCCTCACCTCTCTTTAGGCAGAGGGAAGAATCTGTCTCAGAGGTGCAAGCTGTGTTTTCTAGGGTTGGAGGAGGTATGAAAAAAGCACTCCGTTTGCCACCCCACCTGGTGTCTCACTGGATCATATAAATCTTAAATCCACTGGCTCCAAGCCCAGCACAGTACTAGGACTTGTCCAGGAATTGCAGTCCGTGTGGCCTAGACTGCCTTTCCTTATTTAGAACCCCAGAGCACTTTAGCCTGTAGTGGTAGGGCTTGCTGTAACTCAGGTTCCAACCACTGGGAAGGGCAATTTTCCTCTGGCTAAGGCTGATCTAAATGCCCTGCATGTGAGTTCCAACAAGTTCTGCCTGGTGTTGCTTTCAGCTGTGACAGGCAGCACTGAGTTCCAATGCAAAGTCTCAAAATCACTGTGTTTTCCTCCCTCAAATGCACAGATTACTTCTTTGCATGTGGTTGCCACTAGAGAACTGGGAAAGGGTGGCATGGGCAATTCAAGACTGTCTTTCCTACCCTCTTTAGTGCATTTTTCAGTAATATAAAGTTAAAACCAGGTACTGTGTGCACACACCTGATTTTTGTTTTTTATGAAGGTGCATGTTTTGTGAGGATAGTTGTTCAATTTGATGTTCCTTTGGGGAGGACAATTAGTGGAGGGTTCTATTCAGCCATCTTGCTCTGCCTCCTCCCTCACTGCACTTCTTATCTTCTTTACCCAGCTTTACTTTTCTCCCTATAGCATATTACCACCTAACGTATTGTGTACTTGCTTGTTCATAGTCTGTCTTTCCCCAGTGGACTGCATACTCTATGAGGATAAGGACTTTGATTTTGTTTATCCACCTCTATATCCCCAGGGCTTAAAAGAGAGCTCTTCATGAAGTAGATGCTCAATATATTTGTAGAATACATGGCATGAAGTGATACATGCAAGGTGAATGGGTAGAGTATAGCAGTTTTATTTTAAAGAAGCAATTAAGGAAGGGCTTTCTCAGGATGAGACACTTGAGCAAAGGCTAGGGTAGGAGTGGGCCCTGTGAACATCTAGGGGAATGTCATAGGCAGAGAAAGAGAAAGGGAATGTGTTCTGGGAAAGAAACATGCTTGGAGACCAGTGATTTCTCTTGGTGATGATAATGAGTAATAACAAATCCTCTATTTTAATTAATTTTATCCTCCTGTTACTTATTTTAATATAGAATTCTAAGTCAGAAGTTGAAAGTGAGTGACCATTGAGCCAAATCCAGCCAAAAGATATATTTCGTTTGGCACACATAATTTTTTAAAGGATAAAATTATTTGCTAGCATTTAAAATGGAGAGACTTCACTTCCGGTTCTTCTAGACTTTTTGCTTTCTCCTGAACAATCAGAATATTAAAAAGCCAGTGCCAGCAATCAGTTGGAACTGAGCAGTGGTCATCTCTATAAATGAGACTCAGTCTATTTAGTTTCATTTCTCATCTTGCTCTACTGTCCTCAATCTACTTGCTGCATTCACTAATGTTATCTGCCCCAACCAGAAGGCATTTGTTGTAGTCATACTCCTGGTGCACTTAAAAAAATTTTTTTATACGTTTAAAGAGTATAAGTGAAATTTTCTCACGTGAATATATTGTGTAGTGCTGAAGTCTGGGCTTTTAGTATACCCATCACTTGAATAGTGAACATTGTACCGAACAACCAGTTTTTTCAATCCTCATCCCACTTTCTCCCTCCCACCTTTCGAAGTCTCCAATGTCTATTTTTCCAATTTGTATGTCCATGTAGGACAACATGAATATTCTTTCTAAAAGTGTCTGTGAAAGTTCACCTGAAAATGGCATGTGCACTTTTGTAAGTAAAGCTTAATGACTATTTAGAGGCTTTTATAATACATTAGATGTTCCTGATCAAAATAATATTAAGAAAATATTATTTTTTAAATTGCTCTTTGTTCACAAACTTTTCAACTGAAAGATAGAAATGCATGATTTACTGAAAATAATATGACTTTTAGCTGCCAAAATTTTTAAGTTATGTCACAGTTAATATTTTATTAGATATATTTTATCAAAGGCAGACAGCCTGTCATGCTGTAACTAAATTTTTCTTTTACAGAGATCATAGGGAGAAGTTGTTCAGAAATCTCCTCTTGTCTTGCACTGAGAGAGAGGATCATAGAAAGGGCACTCATTGACTTCTAATTATCTAACATCTAAGGTGCCCACTTCCTCAGGCTTTCCAAAATTTGATTGAACTTAAGCTTGTCTTCATTCAGCCTTTTTAAAGGCTATTTGGCTATAGCGGCTCAAGAAGAGGTGATGTGAGTCTGACGTATATCTTGATCTCTATGAATTTATTCTAATTGGATATAACTGTAATGTTGTGAGATGCCTGGATATCTTTGAACAAAATGTAAAGACTAAAATGTGTGAAGTAAATTGTTTTATTTATGCTGCTCACACAGGTGATCAATATGATAGTGTGATTGAATGAATGAGTCATTTGGCTTTTAGTTTTCAGTAAGTGCTATTTGAAAGTAAAAAGACTCCTAGCTGTCTGAACTTAAGTTAGCAGAAACACCTGTGCGAATCTGGGAGCCTGTACTTTAACTGAGCTTGAAGCTTTATTATAGGCACAATTAAACTAATTATACAACCAGATTTTCTAGACGTGATAAACTTCTCTGTAGCATTCATGTAAGAGCTTTTTGCAATTTTGCATTTTCTAGTTGTACACATCAATTTGCTAAGAGAGGCATGGAAATATTAATACATTTTAGAAATATTTTCATACTATAATAAATAGCAAATGAAATATAGTGTCAGTTAGGTCTGTAGAAGAAAGTGTTGCACTTAAAACTCTTTAAGTGTACAAAAAATAATGTACACATTGGCAGCTACCATAACACAATTTGTATTAGTCCATTTGAGCTGCTGTAACCCAATTCCTTAAAGTAAGTAATTTATATCTCTGGAACACAGCTAAAGCAGTGTTTAGACGGAAATTTATAGCACTAAATGCCCACAGGAGAAAGCAGGAAAGATCTAAAATCGACACCCTAACATCACAATTTAAAAAACTAGAGAAGCAAGAGCAAACAAATTCAAAAGCTAGCAGAAGACAAGAAATAACTGAGATCAGAGCAGAACTGAAGGAGGTAGAGACACGAAAAACCCTTCAAAAAATCAATGAATTCAGGAGCTGGTTTTTGGAAAAGATTAACAAAATAGATAAACTACTAGCCAGATTAATAAAGAAGAAAAGAGAGAAGAATCAAATAGACACAATAAAAAATTATAAAAGGGATATCACCACTGATCCCACAGAAATACAAACTACCATCAGAGAATACCATAAATACCTCTATGCAAATAAACTAGAAAATCTAGAAGAAATAGATAAATTACCAGACACATACACCCTCCCAAGACTAAACCAGGAAAAAGTCAAATCCCTGAATAGATCAATAACAAGTTCTGAAATTGAGGCAGTAATTAATAGGCTACCAATCAAACCAAGCCCAGGACCAGATGGATTCACAGCCAAATTCTACCAGGGTGCAAAGAGGAGCTGGTACTATTCCTTCTGAAACTATTCCAAACAATAGAAAAAGAGGGATTCCTCCCTAACTCATTTTATAAGGCCAGCATCATCCTGATACCAAAACCTGGCAGAGACAAAACAAAAAAAGAAAATTTCAGGCCAATATCCCTGATGAACATCAATGTGAAAATCCCCAATAAAATATTGGCAAACCGAATCCAGCAGCACATCAAAAAGCTTGTCCATCACGATCAAGGTGGCTTCATCCCTGGAATGCAAGGCTGGTTCAACATATACAAATCAATAAACATAATCCATCACATAAACAGAACCAATCACAAAACCCACATGATTATCTCAATAGATGCAGAAAAGGCCTTTGACAATATTCAACACCCCTTCATGCTAAAAACTCAATAAACTAGGTATTGATGGAATGTATCTCAAAATAATAGGAGCTATTTATGACAAACCCACAGCCAATATCATACTGAGTGGGCAAAAGCTGGAAGCATTCCCTTTGAAAACTGGCATAAGACAAGAATGCCCTCTCTCACCACTCATATTCAACATAGTTTTGGAAGTTCTAGCCAGGGCAATCAGATGAGAGAAAGAAAGAAAGGGTATTCAAATAGGAAAAGAGGAAGTCAAATTGTCTCTATCTTCAGATGATATGACTGTATATTTAGAAAACCCGTTGTCTCAGTCCAAAATCTCTTTAAGAGGATAAGCAACTTCAGCAAAGTCTCAGGATACAAATCAATGTTGAAAAACCATAAGCATTCCTATACACCAATAATAGACAAACAGAGAGCCAAATCATGACTGAATTACCATTCACAATTGCTAAAAAGATAATAAAATACTTAGGAATACAACTTTCAAGGGATGTGAAGGACCTGTTCAAGGAGAACTACAAACCATTGCTCAAAGAAATAAAAGAGAACACAAACAAATAGAAAAACATTCTATGCTCATGGATAGGAAGAATCAATATTGTATAAATGGCCATACTGCTCAAAGTAATTTATAGATTTGATGCTATCCCCATGAAGCTACCATTGATTTTCTTCACAAAATTAGAAAAAAAGACTTTAAATTTCATATGGAACCAAAAAAGAGCCCCTATACCCAAGACAATCCTAAGCAAAAAGAACAAAGCAGGAGGCATCACACTACCTGACTTCAAACTATACTACAAGGCTACAGTAATCAAAACAGCATGGTACTGGTACCAAAACAGATATATAGAGCAATGGAACAAATCAGAGGCCTCAGAAATAACACCACATCTACAACCATCAGATCTTTTTCAAACATGATAAAAATAAGAAATAAGAAAAGGATTCTCTATTTAATAAATGGTGTTGGGAAAACTGGCCAGCCATATGCAGAAAACTGAAACTGGACCCCTTCCTTACACCTTATACAAAAATTAACTTGAGATGGATTAAAGACTCAAACATAAGACCTAAAACTGTAAGAACCCTAGAAGAAAATCTGGGCAATACCATTCAGGGCATAGGCATGGGCAAAGACTTCATGACTAAAACATCAAAAGTAATCGCAACAAAAGCCAAAACTGACAAATGGGATCTAATTAAATTAAAGAGCTTCTGCACAGCAAAAGAAACTATCATCACAGTGAACAGGCAACCTAGAGAATGGGAGAAAATTATTGCAATCTATCCATCTGACAAAGGGCTAATATCCAGAAGCTACAAGAAACTTAAACAAATTTACAAGAAAAAAACAAACAACCCCATCAAAAAGTGGGCAAAGGATATGAACAGATGTTTCTCAAAAGAAGACATTTATGCAGCCAACAAACATATGAAAGAAAGCTCATCATCACTGGTCATTAGAGAAATGCAAATCAAAACCACAATGAGATACCATCTCACACCAGTTAGAATGGCGATCATTAAAAAGTCAGAAAACAACAGATGCTGGAGAGGATGTGGAGAAATAGAAATGCTTTTACACTGTTGGTGGGAGTGTAAATTAGTTCAACCATTGTGGAAGACAGTGTGGCGATTCCTCAAGGATTTAGAACCAGAAATACCATTTGACCTGGCAATCCCATTACTGGGTTTATACTCAAAGGATTATAAATCATTCTACTATAAAGACACAGCACACGTATGTTTATTGCAGCACTTGGAACCAACCCAAATTCCCATCAATGATAGACTGGATAAAGAAAATGTGGCACATATACACCATGGAATAGTATGCAGGATGAGTAAAAAAGGATGAGTTCATGTCCTTTGGAGGGACATGGATGAAGCTGGAAACCATCATTCTCAACAAACTAACACAGGAACAGAAAACCAAACACTGCATGTTCTCACTCATAAGTGGGAGTTGAACAATGAGAACACGTGGACACAGTGAGGGGAACACCACACACCAGGGCCTATTGTGGGGTAGGGGGCTAGGGGAGGAATAGCATTAGGAGAAATACCCAATCTAGATGATGGGTTGATGGGTGCAGCAAACCACCATGGCATTTGTATACCTATGTAATAAACCTGCACATTCTGCACATGTATCCCAAAACTTAAAATAATAATAATAAAAGAATTCTCATTCATTGCTTGTGGGAATGTAACATGGCAAAAAAATGAGTAATTTATAAATAATACAAGTTTATTGTTAACAGCTCTGGACATCAAACCACTGGCAGATTTGGTGTCTGGTAAGGGCTTGCTCTCTACTTCAAAGATGGAGCCTTCTTGTCATGTCCTCATATGGCAGAAGAGGTGGAAAAGGGGCAAACAGGCTCCCCCAAGCCCTTTTATAAGGGCACTAATCCCATTCATTAGGGCGGAGCCCTCAAAATCTAATCACCTCCCAAAGGCCCCACCATTTAATGGTTTGACATGTGAATTTTGGAGGGACACAAACATTCAGACCATAGCACAGTTACATGTATTAAAGTAAATTAAGAGAACAAGCTTAAAGAATCACTGAGCAAACAAGGCCAGTCAGGCCTCATAAGTGACCTTAACCTTGCTTGATTTACAAACAGAAGCAAAACTTAATTTGAGCTATTTCTTGTGAATGCCTGTATCAAAGAAAAACAGAACTTAAGCTCAACCAATCAGAAATAGCCAACTGACATATAATTATATAACTAGGGACTGTCCAACAGAATAGACCAAATAAAGCAACTGTAAAACTGTAATCAATCAAATATTGTCTTTGCTTTGCCTCCATGTTTTTCCTATAAATCTCCCTCTTTGCTTTCCCTTGAGTGGAGCTCCTGAATCACTAATGGTTTGGAGCTGCCCAAAACATAAATTGCTGTTTGCTCAAATAAACTCTTTAAAATTTTATCATGCCCGAATTTACTCTTTAAAATGGCTTCTAGTTCTAAATGAGTATTTTTTCATTTGAATTACAGCCTGTCACTTTAAATAAAAAAAGAAATGGTCAGCTATTTCATACAATCGTTAAAGGTATTTCCTAATGATAAAGAAAATGGAAGATAGAGTATAATAAAAAAGATATTAATTATGGAAATGATTTGCTTACCAAAATATGTGAGTCTTACATAATTTCCCCAAAGTTTGAGCCTGACTTTCTTGCAGGAAAATATCTTATTAAAAATCAGAATATAATTTGCATATCTGTTAAAAATACTGGATTTAGGTTTATGTACACACATAATTTTAATTTGGCTTATTGCAGCTTGTTTAGTGACTAATTCAAAAATACTAGTGATTAGAAGTTTTCAAAAGTCCCTAGGTTTCTGTGAATCTTTACTGCAAGTGAACCATCTTAACATCTTTACAAATGTAGTCACTATAATGAGATAGAATTCAAAAGGTCATTTTACCAGTGGTGCCAGAAGTGGGATTACTGAGGCAATCCATTAGGATTTGCTAATATTTAATTAAACACTTGACACTGGCACCCTCAGCAGGCAGGTATGTCATATGGTAGCCTATGGGGAGTTATCCTAAGGAAGGCGTAGATGTCCTAAAACAAAGATGTTTACATAGCCCTTTGTGTATTCATTCGATTTCAACATATTGTGATGATTGAAATTTATTTCTGCCTAATTAGGTAAATTTACGGATTATATTAATTAGTTTTGATGAAACTAGACCTCTCGAAGTGAGCAAATGGTTTCAAAAATATTTCTGTGAAGAAATCCTAGCTTGAAGATATTACTAATAATGCAAGTGTAAATAATCAACAAGTAAATGGCAGAATTAACACTTTTGAAGCTAGCATTTGCTGTTCTGCCACATGGTGGACTCAAATGAATAACCTAATAAGATTTGAGATATTGGTTAAAAAATATATAAAATTATGAGGGTGAGGCTTTTTGAAATTTGAATTGCATCCAGCATCATTAAGGACAAATCTTGTCCTAAGTGTTTATTTAGCCCTGAGATGTTAGCTAATCATAGTATAAAACCATTATGAGAACAAGACATTGAAAGCACTGGGAGGCAAAGGACTATTCTTTCAATACTACTTAGAATTATATGATAATCCATTACTTTGTAAAAACTTAATCAAATATAATAATTGTTTAGATGATAAATTTGAGGTTTCTTAATTGTAAAAAATGAAATGCCATGTACTGTTAGGGAAACATTTGTTTTTGCTCTGGTTAAAAATTAGCTGAAATACTATATAGGAATTAACATAAAAACAAACTTAAACACATTTCTTCTCAGAAGATGCACAGGAAACACTGCTAAAGAAATAATAAAAAGTGGTAAAATACATTTCATGTATTTAGGGGAAGTAGGTTTGCTATACAGCTGGATGATTGTACAAGGTTTTCCAACATTCAGGCTATGGTACTTGCTAGATTATGTTTCCTTTTGTAAGCAACCAAAGTAAGATGTCCCATAAAGAATATATTCTCAATACAAATGATTTCATTAAACAAAATGTATTTTACTGACTAAGTCTATACATGTAACCACTGATAAAGCTGCCGATTGGTTTGTAATCATTAATAAAAAGGTTCCTGGTCATGATTATAGAGATATCTTCACAATGGAAATGTATTCGTTGTATTATTTGTAGAAAAAATTTGAAAATGAAATCACATCATTTTCAAATGCTATGAATATAGCTAATTTTGTAAAAAGAAGACTATTCAATAGAAGAACTCTTTGTATGTTATTTTTAACGCAATACAAGTGACAATAAAAGTCTTTTTTAAGCACTGCAATTTGCTGTGCTTAAATTATAACAAGTACTTAAAGGAGTTGGCAACTTAAAAAAAGATATAATTTTTCTTTTAAAAAAGACAAGTTTCCTAAATTTGCTGACATTTCCAGGAATGAAGAGATGTACTACCTGGAATATATATATATATATATACATATATATATATATATATATATAATTTCAAAATAAGACATAATCTGTTTCTTCAAGTTAAAATTAAGATGTTACCAAAGAGTCAGAAAATGAATACTTATTCAAAGAAACTTATGTTATGACAAGAGGACGTTGAGAATAGATACTTGGAAATATTCCCATAGTAATGTGGTTTTGTTGACAAAAGCAATTCTAAGCATTTCACCTATAAACCCTAGTCTGCATTATCTGAAATTAGAATTTTCTAGTCTGTAAAATCTCCCAAATGGAGAGCTTTTTTAGGTTTTAAATCTATGTTTTAAATATAAAAATACACTTGTTTTTTGTAAGATTTGATTGCCTTCAGAAAAGGTAAAAATTTACTAGCAGCTTCATAATTATTTATACAGATAGATGGGATTGAAAAAATGTGTCATGATTTAGTAGGAGCTGCAATGACTCACTTTTTCTATTTGGACCTATATAATTTTGTAGGGCATCCTTTTTAGATATTTATGGCCACTTAGACAAATATGAAAATAATTTATAAACCAGACATTAAAATTAGCATCTCACAGAATGTTATACAAATATTAATAAAATAAATTATAAATATTATACACTTGGGGTATGTATTTACATTTTCCTTTTTTCTGTTTGAGTTTAGGATGAAAATATCCAGGTACTACTGATGTAAGCACACCTGCTGCTACAAGATGCCCCAGACTTGAGCTGCCCAGTTAAATGAGCCTTAGTCCTAGTATAAAGTCCTTACCATCAGAAGTGTCCACAATAGCTCATTTTAAGAAAGAATGTGAAATATTTCTTTATAATATTAATTCTCTGTTTTTTTCATTTAGTCTAGAAAAAAAGCCTTATTCTGCACTTTTTTTTTTTAATTGAAGTGTCACATACTGACATTTGACAGTGTTTTCTTCTCATTCAAGTTAAAGCTTTGGATCCCTTGCCTGGATCCCATCTCCACTGTTACCACCACTCCCCACCTCCCCCCCTTCATTTTCTTTCTTTCTATCTTCAAACATTATTAATTCTTTCCTGTTTTGAAAACAAAACAAGCAAAAAACAAAGTTTCACTTTTACTCTAGTTGCTATCTATTTTGTATTGCCTTATTGCCAAAGCATAAACAAATAGGGAATCTATTCTCTTCTCCAATTTCATCTTCACTCACTCCTTTTTCATACCTCGGAAAAGGTTGGAAAGACTCCGTTGTTTATATTTGAAAATTTTCTCTTTTCTTTTTAAAGTCACTAATGACTAATTGATAATTGAATGCCCGTTTTCTATTCTTCTCTGTGGCTTCTCTGAAGCATTTCACACCATTGTCTAAAATCCTCATAACACCTCTTTTTTGTCAGTTCTCTGATGTTATACTATCATACCCTCTTCTCCAGGATAGCTGTTTACTCTTTGTTCATGTCCCTGAATTACCAATTATCTATATTCATCACTATTTAGTCCCTGACACTCTGGATCAAAGAGGAATATATTCTTTATATAGGAACCTTTTTGTATTTTCCCCAAGTAATTTTTTCCCATCATCTAATTCAGTCATGATACTGTTAGGAAACTAAGTCTACCCCCAGATTATTCAAATGAAGAGACTTAAATAAAAGGATTACAGAGTTGTGGGCCAAGTGAAGGGCTGAAAAAAAAATAAAAAGATGGTGAGGTGCTTAGAAAAGAATAATACTGGGAAATTATCTCCACCTTGAGGGCTAAAGCAAAACAGAGACTCAAACTTACAAGAGCCCAGCGAGGCCTGAAACCTGGCAGGAGGAGACTGTTAAGGTGGAGCTGTATTGGTGGCAGGACACAGTTACCATCAGAAATCAGACTTGAAGCCAGGAGGGAACAGAGAAGAAACACCCTGACTGCTTTCTCCTCCTACCAACCCCTCCAATTCCCTGTCCCTGCTTCCTATAGGCCAAACCCAACCTGAAGCCAGCTGGTGAGTGAGGCTGGATAGGCAGTCTGTGGAGATCAGCCTCCCGAGGAACAGAGTGGGCAGAGGGTGAAGACAGCTAGCCAGTACATCACCTCTTTGCAAATAACTACATTTTTTTGCAGTTGGACCTCTCACATAAACCTAATTTCTAAGTCAACCATCTATTAGCTATTTCCACATGATTTTCTTTCTATTCCTTCAAATACACTATGTCTAAAGGCAAGCACCATCTCCTTTTTCCAAACCTGACCCTCAACTAGCCTTACATTTCAACTCATGCCATGCTTGCTTTGTGATTTTCTCTGACCTGTATCCTAGTTCCACTATGTAATTCTGGGACCATATTCGACTTTACCTGAATCTCGAGACTCATTCTCTACTTTGAATCACACTGACAGAAATTTAATGTCTTATTTGTTTCCAATGTCTATCTCATCTTGCTCTTGCTATTACCCCATATCCTTGGGGAATGGAGTTTTGTCCTAGTGGCTGAAATCTGGCAGTTTACAGATGGTCTTCCAAGCAACTGTGGTGCATCTGATCTGCCTGGGCCTCTGAAGAGACCCTATTCTTAAAGCCTCAGCTGTCTTGCGCTGCCTATCTTTTAGGGCACCTATTGGGTGAGATTTTTCCCCATGCTGACTCCCTGTCGGGGTGCCTTCTGGGTTAGTATTAATCTCCTGGTTTAGTGTTGTGTTTGCTAGACTAGATTTTCTTTTTAAAACTTATATGAAAATCTGTGATCCCTAGTGCCTGCCTCCTCTGGCAGGCAAGTAGAGTTCTAGGTGCTACTTCTTCCCAAGTGGAGAAATTACTGGATTGTTCCGAGTTATGGAGCTACTGTGATCTGTACTCTAGTTGAATAAGTCAGAAACTTTTTTTTTTGAGACAGGGTTTCACTCTTGTTGCCCAAGCTGGAGTGCAATGGCGTGATCTTGGCTCACCGCAACCTCCACCTCCCAGGTTCAAGCAATTCTCCCGCCTTAGCATCCCGAGTAGCTGGGATTACAGGCACCCATCACCATGCCTGGCTAATTTTTATATCTTTAGTAGAGTCAGGGTTTCACCATGTTAGCCAGGCTAGTCTCAAACTCCTGATCTCAGGTGATCCACCGGCCTTGACCTCCCAAAGTACTAAGATTACAGGCATGAGCCACCACTCCCAGCCCTTTTAACCTTTATTTTTCTGATATAAAAAACATGCCGCCAAATTATAAAAATATAAGAAAATACAAAAAAGCATTGAAAGCAAATAAAATCCGCCTATGTTTCTAATGTCAACATCCTGAAATAAAAACTAATAATATTGGGGGGTATTTCTAACTATTTCAAATATATGTGGATACATATGTGTGTGTGTGGTAATAAATACATACTTTAAAATACATATATAGATAATATTCATATAATGTTTCACCTATCTTTTATTTTTATTTATTTATTTGTTTTTAGACAAGTTCTTACTCGGTGGCCCAGACAGGAGTGCAGCGGTGCAATCAAAACTCACTGCAGCCTCAACCTTCTGGGCTCAGGTGACCCTCCCACCTCAGTGTCCTGAGTAGCTAGGACCACAGGCCTGTGCCACCACACCCAACTAATTTTTTAATTTTTTTGTAGAGTGGGGGCCTCCCTATGTTGACTAGGCTGGTCTTGAACTCCTGGACTCCCACTTCAGCCTCCCATAGTGCTGAGATTACAGGCATGAGCAACAGCACCTGGCTCATATCTCTTTCAAAAATAATATATGTATATACACAACATATTCATGAATAAATATATGAATAAAATACGTATGAAAATATATGTATACCTATGTGTACACAGTTTTATAGGCCATCTTTTTAACTTAATATTTTTCATGAAAAAGTAAGTTCCTAAATACTTTTGGAAAATATTTTACTGGCTAAAGAATATTGCATGTAAGGATGTGCCATGAGGCACTCTGTCACCCACTTTGTTGAATCCTTTTATTTGCTTCCAGCTTGTATCTTTGTAGGGCATCAGATTGTTTTTCCTTTAGGACAGAGTCTGCGAAGTGGAATTACTGAGTCAAAGGGAATTAGATTTATTAAAGGCTCTTGAAACACACTGTGAAGTTGCTGTCTAAACAAAATAAAGCAATATGTGCTTCTACCAGAAGTGTTTGTGCACACATGTACCAATGTCCCTTTCTTGCCACGTTCTTCTTACAGGGAATATTTTTCTTAAATACTATTTTTAATTTTTGTGGATACATAGTATATAGTGCATGAGATGTTTCCTACAGGCATGCAATTTGAAATAACCACATCATGGAGAATGGGGTATGTATCCCCTCAGACCTTTTTTCTTTGAGTTACAAACAATACAGTTACATTCTTTTAGTTATTTTAAAATGTACAATTAAGTTATTGTTGACTGTATTCACTCTGTTGTGCTATCAAATAGTAGGTCTTATTCATTCCTTCTGTTTGTTTCTAACTCATTAACTATCTATCTCTCTGTGCCCCACAGCCCCTACTACCTGTCCAAGCTTTTAGTGACCATCATTTTACTCTCTATCTCCATGAGTTCAATTGTTTTGATTATTAGATCCCACAAATAAGTGAGAACAAGCAAAATTTGTCTTTCTGTGCCTGGCTTATTTCACTGAACATAATGATTTCCATTTCCATCTATGTTTTAGCAAATGACAGGATCTCATTCTTTTTATGGCTGAATAGTACTCCATTGTGTATATGTACTACATTTTCTGTATGCATTCATCTATCGATGAACATTTAGATTGCTTCCAAATCTTAGCTACTGTGAACAGTGCTGCAACAAACATGAATGTGCGGGTATTTCTTTGATAAACTGATTTCCTTATTTTGGTTATATACCCAGCAGTGGGACTGCTGGATCATACGGTAGCTCAATTTTTAGTTTTTTGAGGAGCCTCCAGACTGTTCTTCATAGGGGCTGTGCTAATTTACATTCCCACCAACAGTGTACAAGGATTCCCTTTTCTCCACATTCTCACCAGCATTTGTTACTGTCTGTCTTTTGGATAAAAGCCATTTAACTGGGGTGACATGATATCTCATTGTAGTTTTGATTTGCATTCCTCTGAAGATCCATGATGTTGAGCACCTTTTTAGCCTGTTTCATTTGTATGTCTTCTTTTGAGAAATTCCTATTCAAATCTTTTTGCCCATTTTCTAATCAGATTATTATATTTTTTCCCTATAGAGTTTTTTTGAGTTCCTCATGTATTCTGGCTCTAATCCCTTGTCAGATGGGTAGTTTGCAAACATTTTCTGCCATTGTGTGGGTTGTCTCTTCACTTTGTTGATTGCTTCCTTTGGTGTGCAAAAGCTTTTTAACTTGATGTGATTCTATTTGTCCATTTTTGCTTTGGTTGTCTGTTGTGGGGGCATTGCTGTGGGGTATTGCAATATCTGCTCGTGGGGTATTGCTCAAGAAATTTTTGCCCAGACCAATGTCCTAGAGATTTCCTCTGATGTTTCCTGGTAGTAGTTTCATAACTTGAGGTGCTAGATTTAAGTCTTTAATCCATTTTGATTTGATTTTTTTGTATATGTTGAGAGATTGGGGTTTAGTTTCATTATTCTGCATATAGATATCCAGCTTTCCCAGCAATATTTATTGAAGAGGCTGTTTTTTTTCCCAGTGTATGTTCTTGGCACCTTTGTTGAAAATCAGTTCACTATAGGTGTCTGAATTTATTTCTGGTTTCTCTAGTCTCTTCCATTGGTTTATGTCAGTACACGTCATTTTGGTTACTATAGCTGTGCAGTATAATTTGAAGTCTGGTAATGTGATTACTCTATTTTTTTTCCTTAGGATACCTTTAGCTATTGTGGGTCTTTTGTGATCCCATATAAATTTTAGGATTTTTTTTCTATTTCTGTGAAAAATGTTGTTGGTATTTTGATAGGGATTGGATTGAAATGTAGATTGCTTTGGGTGGTGTGGACACTTAGACCACAAGATGCAGTCTTTCCAGCTCTTCTCCCCTCTTTCCAAAAGCAAAGGAGTTTTGCATGGTACCACTGCCTCCACAGGCCATGTCCCTTAAGGCCCAAGGGCTCTTACATCAGCTTTTGGTGAATGCTGCCTAGCCTAGGACTCACACTTCAGGGCAGCGGGCTCCCCTCTGACTCAGGGCAGGCCTAGAGATTGCTGTCCAAGAGTCAAGTCATGAAATCAGGGACCCCAAGAACGTACTTGCTGCTGTGATTATGCTGGTACCTAAAGCCAGAAAGTCTCAGAAGCTCACCCAAGGCCCTCGACGAAGTACCTGGGTATCACTGCTGGTTATTCAGGGCCCGTTGACTCTTCCATTAGCAGGTGATAAATGCTGCCAGGACTGGGTCTTCCTCTTCAAGGCAGTGGATTCACTTCCGGCCAGGTTGTGTCTAGAAATGTCGTTTGGAGCCAGGGCCTGGAATGGGGTCCTCACGACTCTCACCAGTGCTTTATCCTGCTGTGGCTTAGCTGGTACCCAAGATGTAAGACAAAGTCCTCCCTGCTCTTCCCTCTCCTCTCCTCAAGTGGAAGGAAATGGTCACTTTTGCAGCCATGAAATGTGCAGCCTGGGGTTTGGGGAGGGGTGATGCCAGCACTCCCTTAGCTGCCCTAGCTGGTGTCTCACTAGGTCATGTTTCCCCCCACAGTGCACTGTCTCTGGGCCTACTTCTGCACTAGGACTTGCCTAAGAGTTATAGTACTTACGGCCTAGACTGCTTCTCACGTTTACTTAAGAGACACAGAGTACTGTAGCTCTTCCTGGAGAGGTTTGCAGAAAGCCATGTTCAGACCACTGGGATTTGTGATTCTCCTGTGGCTAGGGCTGGTTTACATGCTCCCTCCGTGGTGGGGATTGGGGTGTCAGCTAAGTTTGGTACAGTGTTCCTTTCTGCTGTAACAGGACAGCGCTGAGTTTAATGCCTCACAATTGCTGTGCTCTCTCTCTCTCTCCCCCAGCATCCAGAGATGCTCTCCACACCACGCTGCCATGTGGGGAAGGGGAGAGAATCCTCCACAATTCGGGACTGTATTTTTTCTGTCTCTTCAGTGCATTTTTCAGCGATATGAAGCTAAAGACAGATACTACGAGTGCTCACCTGATAACTGGTTCTTATGAAGGTGTTTTTTCTGTGTAGATAATTGTTAATTGGTGTCCTTGTTGAAGGGATGATGGGTGAAGCATTCTATTCCTCCGTCTTGCTGTGCCTCCTCCCTCTCAAGTGAATATTTTTATATTAGAAAAATTCTCGACTTATGTGGCCCAAATTTCCTTAGTGTTTAAATGATGTTTCTTTTACTGCATCATGATAAACAGAGAACATTTTGAAGAAACTAGACTCCTTACTGTCTCACGGTAAAAACAAAATGGAGGACACCTTCCCTTATCTTTGTGTCCTACCCAGCTTATTTTCCACTAGTTGTGTTCTATCTGTTTACTTGTCTCTCAAGGAGCCAGGGAAATTTGTGCTTACCTATAAGAAGGATAGTAAATGAAAACTACCCAGGAATCTCTTCCTGGATGAGTGTACAGGGCACTCAGAAGTTAACGCTGCATTCCAAGGTTAGAAGTCTCGATTGGAGGCTATATAGGATGAAAATTTGACTCACAGAGTGTGACAATAGCAAAAGAAACTCTGCTAACCTTTTTTTCTGTGATAAGACATGTAGAGAAACAGAAAAGACAGTTTCAATTTCTTTTCATGGCTTTTAAAATACTATGTTGTTCCTCCCTTCCTGCTCCCACTTCTTTTTAATAAGTGTGATACTTGTTGATTAAAATGTAAAGAAAATGCACCATATGAGGTTCTGTGGTACTTTTCTTAATTTCAAGAACGGAAGTGTGAAATGCTCTGAAGTGTGGTGCTAAAGGTATATAAATGCTGTCTTGTTTTGAGAATTAGCTCAGTAAACCTATCTCTAATGTTGCCCATAAAAAAGAGAAGCCATTCTCTTCAGTTTGTTCTATGAGGCTTTACTTCCATTTATCAGCCATTCCCTCTACAAGCAGAAGAGGATCTTGAAGATATATATATATGTGTGTGTGTGTGTGTGTGTGTGTGTGTATGGTCATTTCACTATATTAAAAACAATGAATCTTTCATGTGAGAGTTTATAAGATAAGCTATATTGTCTCCATGACAAATGAAAGGTAAGACAAAGCAGTAAATATTTATCTTAGTCAAAATAAGAGCTCAAAAATATTCTTGTCTTGTTAATTTCCATTTTTCCCTGTTATTAGCTTTGTACTACTTCTTGTCAATTTCACAAAGGGAAATAGTGCAAAACAAATGGAAAAGAGTTTCTGGCCTCCTCCTTCTTTTAAAAAAATAAAAAAGAAAGAAAAAGATAAAGAGAAATCCCAACTGAAAACAACATTTAAATCAAGCTTATAGTCACACATTTTGATATCAAAAAATGTTTTGCCAGTTGGAGACTGAAAACATGCATCTAATCAAAAGCTTCTTTTCTCATTAATTTCAATTTTCTTTTAGAGGCATTTATTTGCTAATTTTCAAAGGTGAGCTAATAATTTCCCTTAAGTCTGAGAACTCATCTTGAACAAAAATATCATAGAAAGAATCTATACATAGAATTTAAATCTTTTTTATCAGTCTTTTATACCATGTGTAGTGAATTATGTCCTTCTTGAATTCATAATTAGAGGAGGGAGCAGATGGCTGGGACTTATTGTAAAATTTTGTGCCTATTAAACAGTAAATTATGCATTCTCAGTAACAATTCTTTGTAGTGAGATAAGCCAAATATTTAAATTATTTTAAAGGATGAAACAAAATACATTTTCTCCTGTAGATTAATGTGCTATATACATCAGAATCACTTGACAGTTAAGTTTTGAATTACTATATGCTAACTGCATGGAATCTTTTTTCTAAATCCTTTTCATAGATATTGCGATACAGACACTTTTGGAACAAGGGTTCTTATAATGCAACCAGCAATTTTATCCCTTTCCACTATATTTTCAAACCCTTCCTTTATGATGATTATTTTCAAAGGTATTTGATCTACATCAAAGCTATCTTACTTTTTCTTTTTATAAAGATACATTTGAGCATGGGGTCTATGGGTAGAGACAGATGATTGAGCCCATCATTTTCTGATTTTGTTCTAATTGTACCCAGAAGAGGTGCTGAGAGTAGGCAGCTGCCAGAGGTGTGCCTATATATCCCAGTGGTAACCACACATTCACAACCCCAGTTCAGCGATGCATGCACTCATTCTTTCTTACAAGCACATGCACATCACACACACTACTTGAACACCTGTGCTTACCAAGAACTTTCTACTTTGTCTTTATGTACATTTTGATTACCTCCTGCTAGCTGTAGCTGAAAAAAGCATTTTAATTTTATGAGAAATAAGATATGAGGATAGTCAAGTACAGTGCTTTTGAGGACAACATCATTATACCTTAAACATTCAACTGTCAATTGGCACAATTGTTAAACTTATAGTATAGCAGTGGCATTAGAGAGGCTATACTGTTGGAAGAAAGCTTTTGGAGTGACTTCTATTCTGTCTAAACAGATTTTTGTAGGTATTTTAGCTCTCCTGTTTCTCTGCTTAAAATAGTCTTTCAGACAAACTATAGGACCACACTTGCTGACTGAGTAGGGCAGGAATTAAATAAATGAATTCATTTTTTCATTTCTGCTCTGTGTTTCATGTTTGTTAATGAATAATTGTTGTACTTTTTGTCTAAAATTACATGAAATTCTGGAAATCTCTGCCTTGGCATTTAGTGAAATGAATATACAGGCACATAATCTTATATCAAAAATCATGTTCACAAAAAGGGGTTGCTCAAAATGCGGGCATAATTAATGTTTTCTGGAGCGAGAAACCACACATTGTTTGCAAAGATTTTAAAAAATATATTACATGTGTTTTGTTGAGCGAAAGGTATTTCCAGATCTTTTATGCAGATGATGAAAGCAATATGAAGAAAGGACTGATATTATGTTTGCAATAAAACCTGGCTGGGCCTCACTTGTATTCTTAGTTGTAACAATTCTCGTATTTTTAGGATCAACTCTTTAATGGATCAGCTCTGAAAGCAGATATACCTGGATGGCCTTCAAACTGGTCTCAGTCCAGACCTCATTGGCCTGTCTTATTCTAGAGCTTTTTCATTATCTTTGAGGATTCCAGTGTTTAAAGAACAACCAAAAATCTAGGAACTATGGACACTGGTAGGATTAGGATCCTGCTATATATTTAATTCAGGTTCAGAATCTTAAACTTTGACCAGTTTCAAATATCTGGGTTGACCATACCATTCACCTAGGATTTGGGTTGCTCCTAGGGAACATTTTAAGATTTTAGATCAGGAGTCTCTGCTCCCAGACTTCTGAGGGTCCCCTTTTAAATAAAGTATGTAACAGGACCTTTTAGTAGAAATGGCACATCTTTTTGTTGCTTCTTCCAATTGGTTACTCTTCTTATGGGAAGTATACACCTCATAATGATACAGTTTTTGTATTTGATACATAGGATTTGGTCTATGAGTAAAAGGATCCTTGAATGCCATGAAGAATGAGGGTGGCACCCCACAGACCAGCAACAATGACTGGTGTCCATGTGGACATGTGAATAAGTTAAAAAAGTCAACAGTGATTGATATTGTGTTGGCTTTGTGCAGGCAGAGACTTTTCATTAATTATTGCAGTACATGAGAGTGTTCATATATATGTGTGTGTATATATGTATGCATCAATATAATAGATAATATAGACTCTTCAATTCTAATCACCCTTGCACTCATACATTCTAATCAGAATATTGTATGCCTTACAATAGTGAAGTAGTATTTTGAACTTTTAAATTTGACTCACTACCCTTCCTTAAGATTCTGTGATTTTCTCTTTGGTTTTTATATGCACCTATATGTGTATATATACATAGATACACACACACACACACATACACACACACACAAACATAGGAACTCTAGATAATTCATAGAGAAATGGAATTAAAAGATAAAAGTAAAAAATATAAGCTTTATTTCTCAACATAAGTTCCATCAAGTTTAAGACACCAGTTATTTAGTCTATCCCTAAAGAACTGAAGGTCTTGTGAATATCACCGTGTTGATGCAGTATTTTTAACATTATTAACTGAAGAAAAATAGGTGCCCTTTACAGATTTTTTTTTTTTAAGAATAGTGATATGGCTTGGCTGTGTCCCACCCAAATCTCATCTTGAATTGTAGTTCCCATAATTCCCACATGTCTTGAGAGGAACCCAGTGAAAAGTGATTGAAGCAAGGGGGTGATTTCCCCCATGCTGCTCTCATGATACTGAGTGAGTACTCACGAGATCTGATGTTCTTGTAAGTGTCTGGCGTTTCCCCTGCTGGCACTTCACCTTCCTGCTGCCCTGTGAAGAAGCTGCCTTTCTTCCCCTTCACCTTCTGCCACGATTGTTTCCTGAGGCCTTCCCAGCCATGAAGAACTGTGAGTCAATTAACCCTATTTTCTTTACAAATTACCCAATCTCAGGTATTTCTTCATAGCATTGTGAAAATGGACTAATACAATTAGGAAACGGAAAGGAATCAGAAGGAGCCAATTCAGGACCAAAAGTGGATGCCTAATAAGTTTCCATTGAAACTAACAGAATTACCCTTGTTTAATGAAAGAAATAACCAGGAGCATTATGGTGGAGAAAGACTCCCTGTTAAAGCTTTCTGGGGTATTTTTATGCTACAGCTTTGGCTTTCTTAAAAACAAACAAAACTCTCTCATAATAAGAAGATGCCACCGTTCTTTGGCTCCCCAGAAAGACAACAAACAAAATACCTTACCTTGAGCACCCAAAAAACTGTTGCCATATTCTTTGCTCCTGACTGGTCTGCCTTTCCTTTGACTGGACCACTTTCATCTCTTGATAGACGTTGCTTTGATTGTGTTTTGTTTTCAGGATCATACTAGTAAAGCCGTGTTTTATCTCTTGTTACAATTACTTGAAGAAATGCTTCAAGATCTTGATCCCAATTGTATAAAATTTCCACCTTTCCTGCATCTGATCTAGGCACAATAGTTTTGGCACCCATCAAGTGGAAAGTTTGCTCAACCTTGACTTTTCAGTCAGAGTTGTGTAAGTTGAACCAACTGAGATGTCTATAGTATTGGCTATTGTTTCTGCAGTTAATCATTGGTCCTCCTAAATTAGGGCATGGGCAAGATTAATTTTTTCCTCACAAATTGATGTGGATAACCTGCCACTGCAGGCTTCATCTTCAGTATACTCTTGTCCCTTCTTAAAGTGAGTTATCTCTTTGTAAACCACTGATTTCTTATGGGGCATATTTCCCATAAACTTTTCGTAAAGCATTAGTGATCTCACTATTCCTCACCTAAGCTACACCATAAATTTGATGTTTTGCTTCAGTGTTAGCAGAATTTATGTTGCTCTGATAGGGACTCTTTTCAAACTGATGTCTTATCGTTCGTAGTGCCTCAAACTAGATCCTGTCCAGACATGTTATAAGAAGTTAGGAAGCTTTTATTTTGGCACAAAACATTTTTAAAATCCATGGATTATTTAATAATATACATTTTCCATGATTTTTTTTATGAGACAGGGTCTTATTCTGTGGCCCAGGCTGGAGTGCAGTGGCATGATCATAACTCCTTGCAGTCTCCAGCTCTTGGACTCAAATGATCCTCCCACTTCAGCCTCCTGAGTATCTAGGACTACAGGTGCACATCACCATACCTGGCTAATTGTTTTATTTTGTAGGACAGGATATTGCTATGTTGCCCAGGCTGGTCTTGAACTCCTGGCGTCAAGCGATTCTTCCGAAGAGCTGAGATTACAGGCATAACCTAGGATGCCAGGCCTCCACGAACATTTTTAAAACCTCTTCTGTATCTCCAAAAATTTCTCTTCAATCACTCAGAAATTGATACTATCTTTTCCTCATTTCTATTGCCTCTAATCAACTACAACTATTACAGTAAATTAGCCAATATATAACTAGATTTTATCTTCCCTTTTTTGTATGATTTCCATTTATTTCAGAAAGTTTTCATGTAACAATTACCTGAGAGTCATTTTTTTATTATACTTTAAGTTCTAGGGTACATGTGCACAACGTGCAGATTTGTTACATGTGTACACATGTGCAATGTTGGTGTGCTCCACCCATTAACTCATCATTTACGTTAGGTATATCTCCCAATGCTATCCCTCCCCCTTTCCCCCACCCCACGACAGGCCCAGTGTGTGATGTTCCCCTTCCTGTGTCCAAGTGTTCTCATTGTTCAATTTCCACCTATGAGTGAGAACATGCGGTGTTTGGTTTTTTGTCCTTGTGATAGTTTGCTGAGAATGATGGTTTCCAGCTTCATCCATGTCCCTACAAAGGGCATGAACACATCCTCTTTTTATGGCTGCATAGTATTCCATGGTGTATATGTGCTATCTTCCCTTTTTAATTCTTTTGAAATTGCTCTGGGAATTCATGAAAATTCTAATCTAGGATAAATAGTATACAATAAAAACATTCAGTGTGAATTATGTTACTGAGGAGTTTTTCTCTCCCAATAGCTAAAACATTAAATTTGTCTGAAATATTGTTGAATACTGGGGAGGGTAATTTGATACTAGTCTCACAAGAAGTAACCTGGAATTTAGACATCATTTAAATCACCTTCCATCAGAAGCAAATTAGAATGTTCAGCTAAAACAAAAAAAGAACTGTATGTAGAGATTGATTTTTAAAATAGGAGCATACGCACAATCATTTGTCAGTGCTATGTCCTCAGTTGTTGTATTCATCATATAATACTCGTTTCTGTTAAATCTGTCATTAGTGCATGAGACTACAGATTTTCTAGTACACACTTATCCACTTCTATGGTGCTAGAAAATATGGATTTCTAGAAAACGTTTATTAAAAAAATTAAGTCTCTATTAGATGCAAACTATTAAAAATAACTGCCTAAACTAAGATTTTGCTTTCTCCTTGGGAATTCCTGACTTCTGGATTTCTCAGGATTCAGCAGAAATCCCATTTCTGGGTTTTCTTCTTGTGCTGGGCACTATTTCAGAAAAATCAGAAGTATGTCTTAAATTTCCCCACTTGATGTCCAGATCCAAAAGTGTGAGGTTCCAAGCCTGTCTTACCAGTCTTGGTTTCAGTTTCAGAACTTATGTATTCTTTGGAACATGTTTATTCAAGTATTAAAGAGTATCAAGTTACATGGCACTTTTATTTATTTATTTTTTTTTTTTTTGAGACAGAGTCTCCTATGCTGCCCAGGCTGAAGTGCAGTGGCATGATTTCGGCTCACTGCAAGCTCCGCCTCCTGGGTTCACGCCATTCTCCTGCCTCAGCCTCCCAAGTAGCTGGGACCACAGGTGCCCGCCACCAATACAAATTTTTTATATTTTTAGTAGAGATGGGGTTTCACCATGTTGGCCAGTCTGGTCATGAACTCTTGACCTCATGTGGTCCACCCGCCTAGGCCTCCCAAAGTTCTGGGATTACAGGTGTGAGCCACTGCACCCGGCCTTTTTAAAAAAATATAGATGAAATCCAGAGGATATTTACAAAATGCATGCAAAACTTAAAAAATAACTTACAGTAACATAAATAGACCACACAACTTAGAAAAAAATTTACCCTCGTGCAATCACCTGTGCTCCTCTCTGAGTCCCTGCCCTACTTCATTCACCCTCAGCTGTAACCATCATAATGAGTTTTGGATTTATTATTCTTTTGCTTTTCTATACAGCTTAATTTTATGTTTCTATTCCGAATAATATATCATTAGATTAACAAATTATTGAAATGTATGTGATTGAATTTGAATTATATTGTAAGTATTCTTCTACAATATTTTGCCACTCAAAATTATTTTCTTAAGATCCATTCATGTTGTTGTATCTAGCTGTAATTCATCTATTTTCTCTGCAGTATCAGATTTTATTTACAACCATTTGCAACCATTTATTTATAAATTCAACTGTTGATGGATGCATGGGATTTTGATGAGGTAATTTTGATGTCCAGTTTTCTATATAGGAAATTTTTTCATTTTCATTTATTTCATATCTCCAAACACAAAGTGATTGACTTTTGAGCATTTTGAAAGATTTCAATTTAACTGCCCTCTCTAACATCACACCTTCCCTGATTCCCTTCTGTCCTGAGCCTTTTTCATTCCAGACATACACTTTATCTCACCTCTCTATAGATTGCTGTGGACAATGATGTAAGAGAAGATTGAGTTTAAAGGAAAGATTACTAGTCAGGAATGAGTTTGGACAGTGAGTTGATAATAACTTTTAAGAGAGTAGAATTTCATACTTATCTAAATGTTCTTTTTTAGTTTCATCACATCATGTTTTTAAATAAATAAAATGCCTTGGTGATAAACCATTACAACTCACTTAGGCTGATGTCCTTTTCATGTATAAACACACAAAGCTTTGAGATTACCATATGATTTACTATATAATTTCCTGCCGGTCGGTATGCCTGGCTGGGAGTATCTGAATTTTGTTCTTTCTATCACTCCTATTTAATGGAGAAAAAATTGCTATTGCCACCAAAAGAGAAGGACAATCAACAGCCTTTTCCTTCACTATTTTCAATGATTTTCTGAAAAGGGAGCTAATTCCCCTAGGATAATACTTTATAAAATGTGTAAGAGCTTATTACGGTTCAGGGAAATGCAGTGCTGTCTCAGGAAGAAAGTGAAGGAAATTTATATGGGAGATTAGAAGAGTGGCTGAAGAGGGGCTGAGATTGTAGCCAAAATTAATTAACTTCACAGGAGAGATAGCGTGGCTCATATCTCAAGGCCTTATTGAGAATTTGTTGTTTTTCCTCATTGATTGATTTAGTGCATTGTGTATGTCAGAAATAAATACAACAAAGCTTAAAATGAAAATTTCTTACATTGCACGTTGAGTAATTTTAATTAACACTTTTATACTACTTATACTTTAAAAGCAAAAGTTAAAGCTTATGTTAGGGAATCAAAGGCTATCAAACCACACTCTATGAATCTATACCATATAGACTTTACTTCTGCAGTCATTCACATTTCACTGTAAGAAAATGAACAAGGGAACATTTTGATGATTTTCAGGAGAAACACTAGTCTGTTCTCTACATCCACTTCTGTTATCTTCCTTTTATGGCATTACGTCTGTTAAAATGTAATACCTTATAATAATAAAAAAAATACTTCCTGCCTTCTTTCTGACGTACTGGCAAATTTCCCTCTCTTTGAAATTTAGAATGTAGTATTGGAAAGTATATACTTGAAAATATAGTTAATGTATTACCTTCTCATAAATGAAGAACTTACAATTAATAAATATTCAGACTGAAGTACAATCCATGTTAGTTTGCTAAATTTATACACAAGTAGGCAGTGGGGCTCATTCACATTCTCAGGAGAGAACTAAGGCTGAAACAGGAAGGAGGCATTTATTATCGGTGAAAATGCCTTTGATTGGACAACAGGCCTGAGCAGCGTGCAGAGGGACAGTATTGTGCAAACCAGATTGATAAGACATGTGGTTATGGAAAAGCCTTGGCCCTACAGCTATGCCACTCTACCAACTAGGTTATGTTGACCTTGGATTAATAATAAGCTCTTTCTTTTATTTCCTCATCTGAAAAATGCTGAAAGCTATACCTAACCTATCTACTTCACAGTATTATTGTAATAATGAAATAGAAAAATATATATGAGAGATGTATGAATTTTTAAGTATTATACCCATTTAAAAAATAATAACATTGTTTGTGTTCACTTGCTCCTCATAGCGGTAGAAAGTACAGCTCACACGTTTCTTAGATGGAGATGCAGCTTAGAAAGTCTCTAACTTGTCAAATGCCACATGTAATAACACTATTAATTTATTTGGGATTTCATTACAGGGTACTTCCTATGGCCTCCATTTTAAAGATGTTTAAGAATAGAGCAGGTTTTGTTTTTTTTTTATTTTTATGTAAAGGACTTCGATGGTGATACTATTTTAGGTTAAACTTGATTTTGGCTGCCAGTGACAGAATGCAAAACATAGTAGTTTACGAGATAAAATAAAAAGGATTGTATATATGTTTATACAACTGCAGCAGTCAACTTCAAATGATTATCCCAATGCCCCCTTGGCCCTGGCATTTAAAGCTTTGCATAGTCCCCTCCCACATTGTGTCAGGATTGATCCGTGTGACCAATAGATTACAGCAGAAGTAATGGTATGTGACTTCTGAGGCTAAGTTATGAAGGACATTGTAGCTTTCTCCTTGCTCTTTCTTGAATTGTTCAGTCTAGGATGAGTGAGCTCCCTGCTGTGTCTTGAGGACACTCAGGCAGCTCTACAGAGAAATCCACATGTTGAGGAACTGCGCACTCTTGGTAAAAGTCACCGGAAAACTGACGCCTCTGGCCAATAGCCACGTGAGTGAGCCACCATGAAAAGCATCCTTCATCCCCAGTTAAGCCTTCAGATGATGGACTCCCCAGCTGACATCTCTTCCTCAGTCTCATGAGAAACATTAAGTCAGAGCTTCCCATCAGATCTGTTCTTGTATTCCTGACTCTCAAAAACCATGAGAGTTAATACATGTTTGTTGTTTCAAGCTGCAATATTTGGGCTAATTTGTCATAAAGAAATGAATACCTAATACAACAATGGAGGAATCCCATAAGAGAAATTTTTGAGGTACATGTGGATTGAAAACTGTGGTCAGAGCTATATTCTACTTTATCTCATGGCTGTACATTTCTCTGTGTCTTTTTTATTTTCAGACTCTTTCTATGTCATAGAAATGATGACCACCAGGAGATTCTGGCTCACATTAAATTTACGGATTTTAATTTTCTTTTTTTTTTTCTTTTTTTTTTTAGCTTATTTATTTATTTATTTTTTTAAATTATACTTTAGGTTTTAGGGTACATGTGCACAATGTGCAGGTTTGTTACATATGTATCCATGTGCCATGTTGATTTCCTGCACACATTAACTCCTCATTTAGCATTAGGTATATCTCCTAATGCTGTCCCTCCCCCCTCCCCCCACCCCACAACAGTCCCCGGAGTGTGATGTTCCCCTTCCTGTGTCCATGAGTTCTCATTGTTCAATTCCCACCTATGAGTGAAAACATGCAGTGTTTGGTTTTTTGTCCTTGCGATAGTTTACTGAGAATGATGTTTTCCAGTTTCATCCATGTCCCTACAAAGGACATGAACTCATCATTTTTTATGGCTGCATAGTATTCCATGGTGTATATGTGCCACACTTTCTTAATCCAGTCTATCGTTGGACATTTGGGTTGGTTCCAAGTCTTTGCTATTGTGAATAGTGCCGCAATAAACATATGTGTGCATGTGTCTTTATAGCAGCATGATTTATAGTCCTTTGGGTATATACTCAGTAATGGGATGGCTGGGTCAAATGGTATTTCTAGTTCTAGATCCCTGAGGAATCGCCACACTGACTTCCACAATGGTTGAACTAGTTTACAGTCCCACCAACAGTGTAAAAGTGTTCCTATTTCTCCACATCCTCTCCAGCACCTGTTGTTTCCTGATTTTTTAATGATGGCCATTCTAACTGGTGTGAGATGGTATCTCACTGTGGTTTTGATTTGCATTTCTCTGACGGCCAGTGATGATGAGCATTTCTTCATGTGTTTTTGGCTGCATAAATGTCTTCTTTTGAGAAGTGTCTGTTCATGTCCTTTGCCCACTTTTTGATGGGGTTGTTTGTTTTTTTCTTGTAAATTTGTTTGGGTTCATTGTAGATTCTGGATATTAGCCCTTTGTCAGATGAGTAGGTTGCAAAAATTTTCTCCCATTCTGTAGGTTGCCTGTTCACTCTGATGGTAGTTTCTTTTGCTGTGCAGAAGCTTTTTAGTTTAATTAGATCCCATTTGTCAATTTTGGCTTTTGTTGCCATTGCTTTTGGTGTTTTAGACATGAAGTCCTTGCCCACACCTATGTCCTGAATGGTATTGCCTAGGTTTTCTTGTAGGATTTTAATGGTTTTAGGTCTAACATGTAAGTCTTTAATCCATCTTGAATTAATTTTTGTATAAGATGTAAGGAAGGGATCCAGTTTCAGCTTTCTACATATGGCTAGCCAGTTTTCCCAGCACCATTTATTAAATAGGGAATCCTTTCCCCATTTCTTGTTTTTGTCAGGTTTGTCAAAGATCAGATAGTTGTAGCTATGCGGCATCATTTCTGAGGGCTCTGTTCTGTTCCATTGATCTATGTCTCTGTTGTGGTACCAGTACCATGCTGTTTTGGTTACTGTAGCCTTGTAGTATAGTTTGAAGTCAGGTAGCGTGATGCCTCCAGCTTTGTTCTTTTGGCTTAGGATTGACTTGGCGATGCGGGCTCTTTTTTGGTTCCATATGAACTTTAAAGTAGTTTTTTCCAATTCTGTGAAGAAAGTCATTGGTAGCTTGATGGGGATGGCATTGAATCTATAAATTACCTTGGGCAGTATGGCCATTTTCACGATATTGATTCTTCCAACCCATGAGCATGGAATGTTCTTCCATTTGTTTGTATCCTCTTTGATTTCATTGAGCAGTGGTTTGTAGTTCTCCTTGAAGAGGTCCTTCACATCCCTTGTAAGTTGGATTCCCAGGTATTTTATTCTCTTTGAAGCAATTGTGAATGGGAGTTCACTCATGATTTGGCTCTCTGTTTGTCTGTGATTGGTGTACAAGAATGCTTGTGATTTTTTGTACATTGATTTTGTATCCTGAGACTTTGCTGAAGTTGCTTATCAGCTTAAGGAGATTTTGGGCTGAGACAATGGGGTTTTCTAGATATGCAATCATGTGATCTGCAAACAGGGACAATTTGACTTCCTCTTTTCCTAATTGAATACCCTTTATTTCCTTCTCCTGCCTGATTGCCCTGGCCAGAACTTCCAGCACTATGTTGAAAAGGAGTGGTGAGAGAGGGCATCCCTGTCTTGTGCCGGTTTTCAGAGGGAATGCTTCCAGTTTTTGCCCATTCAGTATGATATTGGCTGTGGGTTTGTCGTAGATAGCTCTTATTATTTTGAGATACATCCCATCAATACCTAATTTATTGAGAGTTTTTAGCATGAAGGGTTGTTGAATTTTTTCAAAGGCCTTTTCTGCATCTATTGAGATAATCATGTGGTTTTTATCTTTGGTTCTGTTTATATGCTGGATTACATTTATTGATTTGCATATGTTGAACCAGCCTTGCATCCCAGAGATGAAGCCCACTTGATTATGGTGGATAAGCTTTTTGATGTGCTGCTGGATTCGGTTTGCCAGTATTTTATTGAGGATTTTTGCATCAATGTGCATCAAGGATATTGGTCTGAAATTCTCTTTTTTGGTTATGTCTCTGCCAGGCTTTGGTATCAGGATGACGCTGGCTTCATAAAATGTGTTAGGGAGGATTCCCTCTTTTTCTAACGATTGGAATAGTTTCAGAAGGAATGGTACCAGTTCCTCCTTGTACCTCTGGTAGAATTCAGCTGTGAATCCATCAGGTCCTGGACTCTTTTTGGTTGGTAAGCTATTGATTATTGCCACAATTTCAGAACCTGTTATTGGTCTATTCAGAGATTCAACTTCTTCCTGATTTAGTCTTGGGAGGGTGTATTTGTCGAGGAATTTATCCATTTCTTCTAGATTTTCTAGTTTATTTGCATAGAGGTGTTTGTGGTATTCTCTGATGGTAGATTATATTTCTGTGGGATCAGTGGTGATATCCCCTTTTTCATTTTTTATTGCATCTATTTGATTCTTCTCTCTTTTCTTCTTTATTAGTCTTGCTAGCGGTCTATCAATTTTGTTGATCTTTTCAAAAAACCAGCTCCTGGATTCATTAGTTTTTTGAAGGGTTTTTCGTGTCTCTATTTCCTTCAGTTCTGCTCTGATTTTAGTTATTTCTAGCCTTCTGCTAGCTTTTGAATGTGTTTGCTCTTGCTTTTCTAGTTCTTTTAATTGTGATGTTAGGGTGTCCATTTTGGATCTTTCCTGCTTTCTCTTGTGGGCATTTAGTGCTATAAATTTCCCTCTACACACTGCTTTGAATGTGTCCCAAAGATTCTGGTATGTTGTGTCTTTGTTCTCGTTGGTTTCAAAGAACATCTTTATTTCTGCCTTCATTTCATTATGTACCCAATAGTCATTCAGGAGCAGGTTGTTCAGTTTCCATGTAGTTGAGCGGTTTTGAGTGAGTTTCTTAATCCTGAGTTCTAGTTTGATTGCAGTGTGTTCTGAGAGACAGTTTGTTATAATTTCTGTTCTTTTACATTTGCTGAGGAGAGCTTTACTTCCAACTATGTGGTCAATTTTGGAATAGGTGTGGTGTGGTGCTGAGGAAAATGTATATTCTGTTGATTTGGGGTGGAGAGTTCTGTAGATGTCTATTAGGTCCACTTTGTGCAGAGCTGAGTTCAATTCCTGGATATCCTTGTTAACTTTTTGTCTCATTCATCTGTCTAATGTTGACAGTGGGGTGTTAAAATCTCCCATTATTATTGGGTGGGAGTTTAAGTCCCTTTGTAGGTCACTCAGGACTTGCTTTATGAATCTGGGTGCTCCTGTGTTGGGTGCATATATATTTAGGATAGTTAGCTCTTCTTGTTGAATTGATCCCTTTACCATTATGTAATGGCCTTCTTTGTCTCTTTTGATCTTTGTTGGTTTAAAGTCTATTTTATCAGAGACTAGGATTGCAACCCCTGCCTTTTTTTGTTTTCCATTTGCTTGATAGATCTTCCTCCATCCCTTTATTCTGAGTCTATATGTGTCTCTGCATGTGAGATGGGTTTCCTGAATACAGCACACTGATGGGTCCTGACTCCTTATCCAGTTTGCCAGTCTGTGTCTTTTAATTGGAACATTTAGCCCATTTACATTTAACATTAATATTGTTATGTGTGAATCTGATCCTGTCATTATGATGTTAGTCGGTTATTTTGCTCGTTAGTTGATGCAGTTTCTTCCTAGCCTCGATGGTCTTTACAATTTGGCATGTTTTTGCAGGGGCTGGTACTGGTTGTTCCTTTCCATGTTTAGTGCTTCCTTCAGGAGCTCTTTTAGGGCAGGCCTGGTGTTGACAAAATCACTCAGCGTTTGCTTGTCTGTAAAGTATTTTATTTCTCCTTCACTTATGAAGCTTAGTTTGGCTTGATATGAAATTCTGGGTTGAAAATTCTTTTCTTTAAGAATGTTGAATATCGGCCCCCACTCTCTTCTGGCTTGTAGAGTTTCTGCTGAGAGATCAGCTGTTAGTCTGATGGGCTTCCCTTTGTGGGTAACCCGACCTTTCTCTCTGGCTGCCCTTAACATTTTTTCCTTCATTTCAACTTTGGTGAATCTGACAATTATGTGTCTTGGAGTTGCTCTTCTTGAGGAGGATCTCTGTGGCATTCTCTGTATTTCCTGAATCTGAATCTATGACAAACCCACAGCCAATATCATACTGAATGGGCAAAAACTGGAAGCATTCCCTCTGAAAACTGGCACAAGACAGGGATGCCCTCTCTCACCACTCCTATTCAGCATAGTGCTGGAAGTTCTGGCCAGAGTAATCAGGCAGGAGAAGGAAATAAAGGGTATTCAATTAGGAAAAGAGGAAGTCAAATTGTCCCTGTTTGCAGATCACATGATTGTATATCTAGAAAACCCCATTGTCTCAGCCCAAAATCTCCTTAAGCTGATTAGCAACTTCAGCAAAGTCTCAGGATACAAAATCAATGTACAAAAATCACAAGCATTCTTGTACACCAATCACAGACAGAGAGCCAAATCATGGTGAACTCCCATTCACAATTGCTTCAAAGAGAGTAAAATACCTAGGAATCCAACTTACAAGGGACGTGAAGGACCTCTTCAAGGAGAACTACAAACCACTGCTCAATGAAATCAAAGAGGATACAAACAAATGGAAGAACATTCCATGCTCATGGGTTGGAAGAATCAATATCGTGAAAATGGCCATACTGCCCAAGGTAATTTATAGATTCAATGCCATCCCCATCAAGCTACCAATGACTTTCTTCACAGAATTGGAAAAAACTACTTTAAAGTTCATATGGAACCAAAAAAGAGCCCGCATCGCCAAGTCAATCCTAAGCCAAAAGAACAAAGCTGAAGGCATCATGCTACCTGACTTCAAACTATACTACAAGGCTACAGTAACCAAAACAGCATGGTACTGGTACCACAACAGAGACATAGATCAATGGAACAGAACAGAGCCCTCAGAAATGATGCCGCATATCTACAACTATCTGATCTTTGACAAACCTGACAAAAACAAGAAATGGGGAAAGGATTCCCTATTTAATAAATGGTGCTGGGAAAACTGGCTAGCCATATGTAGAAAGCTGAAACTGGATCCCTTCCTTACATCTTATACAAAAATTAATTCAAGATGGATTAAAGGCTTAAATGTTAGACCTAAAACCATTAAAATCCTAGAAGAAAACCTAGGCAATACCATTCAGGACATAGGTGTGGGCAAAGACTTCATGTCTAAAACACCAAAAGCAATGGCAGCAAAAGCCAAAATTGACAAATGGGATCTCATTAAACTGAAGAGCTTCTGCACAGCAAAAGAAACTACCATCAGAGTGAACAGGCAACCTACAGAATGGGAGAAAATTTTTGCAACCTACTCATCTGACAAAGGGCTAATATCCAGAATCTACAATGAACTCAAACAAATTTACAAGAAAAAAACAAACAACCCCATTAAAAAGTGGGCAAAGGACATGAACAGACACTTCTCAAAAGAAGACATTTATGCAGCCAAAAACACATGAAGAAATGCTCATCATCACTGGCCGTCAGAGAAATGCAAATCAAAACCACAGTGAGATACCATCTCACACCAGTTAGAATGGCCATCATTAAAAAATCAGGAAACAACAGGTGCTGGAGAGGATGTGGAGAAATAGGAACACTTTTACACTGTTGGTGGGACTGTAAACTAGTTCAACCATTGTGGAATTCAGTGTGGCGATTCCTCAGGGATCTAGAACTAGAAATACCATTTGACCCAGCCATCCCATTACTGGGTATATACCCAAAGGACTATAAATCATGCTGCTATAAAGACACATGCACATGTATGTTTATTGTGGCACTATTCACAATAGCAAAGACTTGGAACCAACCCAAATGTCCAACAACGATAGACTGGATTAAGAAAGTGTGGCACATATACACCATGGAATACTATGCAGCCATAAAAAATGATGAGTTCATGTCCTTTGTAGGGACATGGATGAAACTGGAAAACATCATTCTCAGTAAACTATCGCAAGGACAAAAAACCAAACACCGCATGTTCTCACTCATAGGTGGGAATTGAACAATGAGAACTCATGGACACAGGAAGGGGAACATCACACTCCGGGGACTGTTGTGGGGTGGGGGGAGGGGGGAGGGACAGCATTAGGAGATATACCTAATGCTAAATGAGGAGTTAATGTGTGCAGGAACTCAACATGGCACATGGATACATATGTAACAAACCTGCACATTGTGCACATATACCCTAAAACCTAAAGTACAATAATAAAAAAAAAAAAAAAAAGAAAAAAAAAAAAAGAAAACTTGACCAAAATAAACCGTAATCAATTACTCAAAAAAAAAAAAGAAAAATCAATATTGCCGAATGTAAGGAACAATGACTATGCCAACTTTTGCCTATGACAACAGAATAATATAAAATTCTTTATTTCCTTAAGAAGAAAAAATTATTATATGGTATTGGAGGGAATTTCAGGTCATATAGGCAGACTTTTCTGATGATCCCTCTAATAATACTATAAATAATCATTGCCCTGTCGTTGGAAAGTTTGCTTATTTTCTGGTTTTCACTATTAAAGTAATTCTGCAATGTAAATGCAATGAAAATGCAATTCTTCTTTAAAGTACTTTTTGTACTTTAGTACATTTTGTACATTAGTGGATAAATTTGTAAAAGAAATTTCTAAAAGTGAAAATATTAAATCAAAAGCCATGACAAATTACCTTACAAAAAGTTTGATATCAGTTTACACCAGTATAAAATATATAGGGCAGTGAACATTCCCCTTCTTTTGATAACACTGGATTTTATCACATAGATTTTCCCTAAAACCAGTTTTGAAAAATAGTATTTCATTCTTCTTTTAATTGACATTTCCCTGATTACTGCTAAGAGTGACTGTCTGTTCATATATTTGTCATGTGTATTTTTTATTCTGTGGCTTTCCTGCTCATATTCCCTCCCATTTTTTTCTTTTTGCATCTTTTTTCTTTTTATTTAGGATTCTTAAATGTCTTTATATATTTTCTACATTAATCTTTTGTCTGCCACATGAACAACGATTTTTCCTGTACATTTCTTATCTTTTAGTTTTCTTCTACTGCCATACATCATTCCAGTTTTAAACACTTAAATCATTATCTGGTGCTTCCCCTTTCAGTAAAACAAGCACGCATTCAGTTACTAAAACCAAAAACCTTGATGCCATCTTGAGCCTCTTTCAAAATACTCCATTTTACATCAGCAAGTCCTGTTAATACAGCATTCATATATTTCCCTATATTGATCCTTGCTATCTCTGTCCCCTCTACCATGCCTTCTTGAGCCATCACCATCTTCTGCCTAGACAACCGTATGGCCTTTATACTGGCAGCTCTGTTTGCACTTGTACTCTCTCCATGTCTCAGCCAGTGACACATTTATTTTTGTTACCTTTTTATTATAAAGTAATAAAATACTGGAAAAATTATATTTTATTGGTACTATATATACATTTTAAAAACAAAAATGAATTAAGGTATACACTCAGGTACCCACTAGCTAGCTTGAGGAATAGAATATTTCCAAAATATCTGAAGGCTCTGCATGTCCCTTTTGTTTATATCATCATTTTTCCACCACAGAGGCAACTGCTATTCCGAGTTTTATGTTGGACATTGTTTTACTTTTCTTAAATGTTTTTCCATATATATGTGCATTATTAAATGATACATTTTTTTATTTTGCCTGTTATTGAGCTTGTTTCTATGAAACATATTGTGAAGTTTTTCATTGTTGGTGTTTACAGCTATAATTTATTCATTTAACTGGTATATATTATTCCATTGTAAGAATATGCTACCATCTGTTTATATAGAGTATAACAGTTTGGTTCTGTTTATCTATTTATTGATTGATTTCTCATTAGGAACAATGGTTCTATGGATATCCTTGCACATACTTCCTGATGTGCATGTGTAAGAGTTTCTCTAGAATATTTAGGAATGGAAAGATTGAGTTTTCAGGGATACGCATCTTCAACTTACACCATATTTTGTGTATGCCATCCTTTCCCCACTGACTTTCAATGTCATCTGCATCATTTAACAATTTATATGTGCACATATCTGTCTCTAGTTTCCTCCCTCTGTTCTTTTGTTTCATTGTATTTTTCTGTGCCAATGACAATGCATCTTAGCTATTAAAGATTCTTAATAAATTTTGAAAATCTGTACATACTATAGAGTATGTCTCCTCTTCTGGTTTTACTTTTGAGGGTCTTAGCTATTCTTGGCCCTTCGTTTGTTGGCATAAATTTTAGAAACAGCTTGTCATGTAACATGAAAAATTCTATTTGCTTTTTTGTTAAAATGTCATTGAATGTTTTCTTACTAATCATGAATTATCCATTTTTCCTTTCTTAGGTCTTTTCTCATTTTAATAAACTTTATGATTTTCTTCCTAAAACCGTATATATATTTGGGTAGATATATTCCTAGTAAATTTCACCTTATGATTTTTTAATAAAATGCCATTGCATTTTGTGTGTGATCTTATATTCAGCAAACTTTACATATTATATTATTTAATCTAATAATTATCTTTTAAATATTGTGAGGGATTTCTATATAGGGAAAAATGTCATCTGCAAAGAATTATAGATCTTTCTTTGTTTCCAATCCTTATGTCTTTTTAAAATAGTTGCACTAGTTAGCTTCTTTAATACATATTAAATGAAATTTGTAATGGTAGGAGTTCTAATTTAAAAGGAAATGATTTCGGTTATTAATTTTGAAATATGGTAGATGTGCTGTTTTTTATAGATGTCATTTATCAGAATAAGGAAGTTCCTTATAGTTCTATTTCTGATATTTGGTTTTCTTCTTAAATTATAAATATTTTTGATTTTTAATGATTTTTCTACATTTGTACAGATGATCATTTATTTTCTTCTAATCTGTTAATATGGTGAAATAAATTATTTGACTTCCCATTATTGATCTATTGTTGGGATGAAACAAACTTGATTATATAGTAAAAGTACTTTTTTCTTCCTTTTTCTTTTTCTTTTTCTTTTTTTTTTTTTTTTTGAGACAGGATCTCACTGTTGCCTAGGCTGGAGTACAGTCACACAATCTCTGCTCACTGCAACCTCTGCTTCCTGGCTCAGGTGATCCTCCTACTTCAGCCTCTGGAGCAACTGAAACTACAGGCATGCGCCACCACACACAGATGTTATGTATTTCTTGTAGAGATGGGTTTTCACCAAGTTGCCCAGGCTGGTCTCCAACTAATGAGCTCAAGCGATCTGCCTGCCTTGGCCTCTCAAAGTGCTGGGATTACAGGCATGAGCCACTTTGCCCAGCTGTAAATGTATTTTGGAATTTAATTTTTTTCATTTTTATTTCTATACTAATGAGAAATATTGATCTACAGTAGTTCTTTCTCATATTGTTCTTACTTAATTTTAGAATCAAGATTATACCAGCTTTTTAAAATGAGTCCAGGAGTATTGCATCTTCTATTTTCACACAATATCCTATAAATTAGAATAAGCTGTTTCTTGAAAAATTGGTAGAATTTGACTGGAAAAATTTTTAGTCTGGTATTTTCTTTGTGGAAAGATTTTTTTAAAACTGATTCAGTTTCTTTACTAAGACAGTTCAGACTTTGTTTATTCTTGAGATGATATTGTTAATTTTATTTAAGATTAATTTCTTTTCATTTAAATTTTCAAATATACTGACCTAAAATTGTCCATAAAACTCTTTTATTATTTATTATGTTTTAATTTTCCCTGAATTTATAATTATGTTCTCTCTCTTTTTTTTTTTTTTTTGGAAAGGAAGTTTTACTCTTTTTGCCCAGACTGCAGTGCAATGGTGTGATCTTGGCTCACTGCAAACTTCTCGTCCCGATTTCAAGTGATTCTCCTGCCTCAGCCTCCCGAGTAGCTGAAATTACAGGTGTGCACCACCATGCCAGGCTAATTTTGCATTTTTTTTTTTTTTAGTAGAGACAGGGTTTCACCATGATGGCCCGGCTGATCTCAAACTCCTGACCTCAGATGATCTGCGCACCTTGGCTTCCCAAGGTGCTGGGATTACAGGAGTGAGCCACCGCACCCGGCCCATATTCTCTTTTCTATTTTAATGTTTTCATCAGTTTTGCAAAATATTAAGCAATTTCGTTAGTCTTAATATTAGCCAAATTTTGCTTGCCTATCATCTCCATTGTAGCTTTAAAAATTTATGTTTCTTTAATTTTTTCTCATGTATATTAATTCTATATTTTCTTTTCAAATGTCTTATGTGCCTCATTAATTTTCAGCTTTATTTCTTTTCCAAAATTAGTTTACTTAAGAATAAAATTTTCCTAAGTATTGATTTAGTGGTATCCTAAAAAGTTAAAAGAAGTTTTATTATCATATAGTTCTAATTATTTTCTAATTTCAATTACAATTTCATCTTTAACCTATAAATTATGAACTTAAAAAAATTTTACTAAATATGTTGTTTTTAACTTATTTTTATTTCTTAACCTAATTGACTTGTAGCCCAATAATACCAGCTTTATGATATAGATTTTATTAAATGTGTCAAAAAAATATACATAGTCAATTGTCAGTTTTTTTAATGTTCTGTATCCTTAGAAAAAAATGTTCTCCAGTTGCTGGCTGTCGTGGTTCAATATATGCCAATTAAGTAAAATGAATTGATTGTAATTTAAAAAAATCTTTTAAAATCATTTTTATTTTCTCTACTTCGTCAATTATTGACAGAAATGTGTACATTTTTCTCAGTATCTTGACATATCCATCAATTTCTTCTTGAAGTCTATAAACATTTGCTTTATGTATTTTGGATCATTTTTATTAGGTTCACAAAGATTTAGAATTTTATCATCCTGTGAATTGAAACATTACAATATAACTCTATCCTTAGTAAGGCCTTTTTGCCGTGAAGTCAATTTTGTCTACACTGATTTAGGAGGTTAATACTTCCAGTATATATGTTTTTTCTTTTTTTTTTTTTACTTTTTATGTTTATTTTCTATATAGCAATATTATTAATTTTAATAGTGTAGTCAATACTTGTATAGCTTTATTGCCCAATTTCCTATTTTTCTTTGCTCAACATGTTTTTTTCAATCCTGCACATATTTTCTTGATCATTTTCTTACCTTCTTAAGTAGATTCCTTGGAAATCATTTTTATAAAGCAGTTGTAGTAAAATCCCTTTTTTAACAGGGTCTGAAAATATTTGTATTTCAATCTTGCTATTGAAAGATGATTTGCCAGTACAGAATTCTACTTTGACAATTATTTTCTCTCATATCTGAAAATAGCATTCTTCCATTTTCTATTATAGGCATTGATAAATTAGTTTTCAGTCTAATTATATTTACTTTGTTTATGATATATTTAAAAATTGATAGCTGCTCATAATACTTTTTTTTGTGTTTTGCATTTTTACTATATTTCTTGGTATGGATTTCTTTTTAATTTTTCTCACTTAGGTTTCATTGGAGTTTCTGAATTTGCAAATTGAACTGTTTCTTCATTTCTGAAAAATTCTTCACCATTATCTTTTACTATTCTTTCCTTCTGGCCTACAGTTAGTTTTATATTAGCCCTTCAGTTAGTCTTATATTAGGCCTTCACATTGTTCTTCCATAATTTCTTTCTTATCTGTTTGTTTTTGTGTTGCCTCACAATTTTCTTAGTTGTGTTTTCCAGTTTACTTCCAGCACTTTCTCGTCTGCCCTTAACCCATGATATTGTTTTTGTTAGTATATTTGTGTCCAACAGTTCTGTTTTGTTATGTTTCTTTCAAAACTACCTGCCAATTTTGTTACTCTTCTGGTTTCATCATGCTTTTATTGCTCCCCTTATTTGTTTGTACCTAGTAAAAATATTTATATTTAGTACTGGATAATTCCAGTATATTTTTAATTTGGTGCAGATTCTGTAGTTTGGTTTTGTTATTGATGGTTGTAATGTTGGCTTTTTTCCTTACATCTTAGTAAATGATCATTGTGAGCTCACATTTTTTGAAACGAAATTATTTGAATTCTGAGTTTTATGTGTCTTCATTTATTTGCTTCAGCCTGGTGTATGGAAAAGTTAGAAACATGGTGATAAATTTTCAGCTTGTGCTTTTTTGGGCCCACTTGACTAGTATAAAATCAGAGTCAAACCTGTGTGAATGTGAGCTTGTAATCTCAATGAGTAATTTTTTGCTTCTTTTGCCAAATTCAGGTCTTGGTCTTGACTCCATAGCCTCTCTTTTTGAGGGTTTATTTTCTGGCTGAGCCATTGAGTAAGCTACACTCCTGCGCCTCCAGTGTTATCAGTGATCTCCAATTAGACTTCCTCAGTTTTTTGTCCTGTCCTCAGCACACTCAGCTTGTTAAAGCCCAAACTCTAATCTACCAGAGATGGACATCCAGTTTGAGAGTAAGTGCAGCTCCAAAGTCCAGAGTATAGATTTTTATTATTTCTGCCATTTGTAGATTTTACTTTGCACCTAGCTTTCTTTTAAAAAAGTGTATTGTACCTGAATGTATTTCTCTTTATATCTTTTCTGCCATTATGTTAGAAATGGAAGACACTGGTGATTCTTTAAAACATAAATTAAGTCATGTGACTCCATTATGACCCATCATAGTTAGAATGAAATTTAAAACCTTTCATCTTATCTGTACAACTTTACATGTTTGGGCCTCTGGTTACTTCTCCTTCTCATTTCTTATGACTGTTACCCTTGTTCTCTGCACTTCAGCCTGTGTTTCTCTTCCACAATAGGACTGCTTGATTTTCCTCCAAAATACTAAACTCACACCAGTCTTGGGCTTTTAATCTGCTTTTCTCTTGAATTTGAATGCTTTCACCCAAACCACGACTTGCTTCCTTAATTCATTCCAGACAGATATTTTGTGTGCAAATGTCACCTTACATAATTTTCTCTATCTAATGTAATATAGCATCCTCTACCACTGTCCCTTTAACCTGATTGTTATATTTTTATTCATTGTATTCATCACCATTTGCACACACACACAGACACACATTTCTGTTCCATATTAGAATGTAAATTTTGTGGAGCCAATACGGAATGCCTAGCACCAATTCTGGCACAAAACAGTCATTCAATAATTACTTGTTGAATTAATAAGTGAATGTCTTCAATTATGTTGGTTTTATCTTATGTGAATTCTTAGTATCTCATGTTAAGTTGGTCTGCTGTATTTTCTCCTTATTTATTTTATAATTTTATTTAGCAAACTTTTATTGAATTATTGTGCTAAGTTAAACATGTACATGTATTATCTCATTAGTCTGAAAACCAACTCTGCATTGTGGATTGCCATTCTTATTTCACAAATGAGGAATCTGAAGTTCATGGAAGTCAATACATTCCCTAAAGTCATACACGGCCAGTATGAATTAAAATAAAAATTAATGCCAGTCCAAATTATACTTGTCTGACTCTATAGCTACACTCTTTACCAAATCAGTGCATTGTATTTTTCTTCCCAATTGACCACTATGGTGGTGATCAGCTGATTTTAATGGAAAACTTGTGAAATTCAAATAAAGCCTGAAGTTTTGTTAATTTTTTAAAAATGAACTGCTAATATAAGCAATGGCATAGATAAATATCACAAAAAATGTTCTACGTGAAAAAAGCCAGACAAAGTACATTCAAATGATTCCATTTATATGAAAGTCGGAAACAAGCAAAAACTACTCTACAATGACAGAAGGCTGATGAGTGGTCACTTAGACTCAGAAAGGGGAGTGGTATTGACTGAAAATGGGCCTTTGATGAAATGTTTTGGTGACAGTAAAATGCTCTCTAAAAGTGAGTGGCTTACATTTTCAAAACTTTTAGACATGTATAATTAAATTAGATATAAGTTATATCACACAAATTATACCTCAATAAATTTGTTTTTTTTTCCCAGAAAAATAAATATGGGCTGAGTGCAGTGGCTCATGCCTGTAATTCCAGCACATTGGGAGGCCAAAACAGGCAGCTCCCTTGAGTCCAGGAGTTGAGACCAGCCTAGGCAACATGGTGAAACCCCACCTCTACTAAAAATACAAAAAATTAGCCTGGCATGCTGGCACAGGCCTGTAGCCCCAGCTACTTGGGAGTTTGTGGCCACTGCACTCCCGCCTGGGCTGTAGAGTGAGACTCTGTCCTCAAAAAAAAAAAAAAAAAGTGTGTGGTGTGTGTGTGTGTGTGTATACTTAAACCAAATGTTTCTGAATTGTGGAACTATTTTCTTGAGTTATTGAAGTCAACATGTTATATTTTACAAATATCAGACCTTTTAGGGCAGCAGACTGGAAGTCAGGGCTCCTGATTTCATCATTGAATAACAGGTACTTCTCTGTGTTCTGGCTTTGGTTTTATTGTCTATAAAGCTAAGAGGCTGTCCCACAGTCCCCAAGGTTCCTATCAGCTCTGAAGTATTTGAATACAATGTTGTAAAGATTATTTTGTTTTGTGTTTCAAGTACTTTTAGAGAATTGTTGGATTTCTAATCTCTATTCCACAGTTAATCAAACAACTTAGTCAACAATCCAGAGAGACAGACAGAAGTATGAACATGTGAGGGTGCCTATAATCTAGACAGCAGTCTAGCTTGACTAGAGTTTAATGTTTTAAGTGTTTTTTGAGGTGTGTGTGTGCATGTGTGTGTGTCTGTGTGTATATATATTCAGAATTTAGAGCAGGTTAAATGCACTTTTGTAGGCACTGTGGGCAGACAATAAAGAATTTAGCTATCCTCAAGATAACAATATGATAATTTTCATCGTGATAGATTGTATCTCCAAAGTCATATACATAAGACATACAGTTATACACAAGAAAGCAAATGTGTGACTGTGTAGAATTAGATAATTAAGATAGAAGAGTCTACAAGTCAACAAATACAGTCTTAGTACACTAAGTGCAGTTAGTATACTTCCCTGTGTTGAGGGAAGGTGGGAAAGTACCTTCTGTGACCTTCAGGAATTTTTTATACAGTGAATAGTGGAGATAGGACACATTTCTAATACATCATTCCGGAATAAGTGTAATAGTAAAGACGGAAAAAGTCTCATGGGACTGTAGGGAAGAAAAATAATTCATAGGACATCTGGGAAGCTTCCTAAAATATTCATTTTTACACTGGACCTTAAGGAATGAGGAAACCTTTCAGAAATAACGGTAAGAAGCAAGGTCATTTCAGTGCAAGTATTAATCTGGAGACTGAGAAGTCAGTAGGATAATCTCCAGTGGGGTTCAAACAATGAGTCTGAAGCAGCTTAGGTCATGATCCCAGCACTCCTGTGATGTGCCTTAGAAGACATTTTGCACAACGCAGCACAAGATTTCTTACAAGGAATTTTTATACAAGTGTAGGATATGGGTCTTGTATAAACACTTTTATGTTAGTTTTGTGAGATATTAGAAATCTCCATATAAATGAGCCACATTTCCTCGATCAAACTCACTTCTATTGTGAGGAGAAATGAATGTATTCCAGCAGATGCAAAGTTGCACTATCTCACTTGGAAATATTTGCAGCTACATCTACTCTTACTGATGGAGTTACTTGGCATTTGTTTGGATTCCTAGTCTGCAACAATTTGAGAGAATTCCAGTGAAACGTCAGCATTCCCTGGAACTGAGGTGATCTGAACGAACCTTTCAAAGGTGTGCATTGGGTTGAAGTTTGGAAAGAAAAAAGAGGAAGCAAGGATTGATATGTTTGTCAAATTCATATCCAAGTGTTATTTCACATCAGTGAAAAAACATTTTGAAAAATGATTTGCACTTTTAATAGGTCCCTCATCCTTTTGCTCTTGTCATTTCAAGAGATTTTTCAGTGGAGCCTTGTCACAAAGTTCTTAATCAGTTTTGAAAAGTTTTAGCTGATGGTCACCTGTGTGTGTTTGTCTAAAATAGCTTGCCTAAAAGGCAAATTCTGAGGCAGCGTAGCGTGTTGACAACATGCTTACTTTCAGATGAAGCAGTCTCCAATTCATCTCAGCCTTTCTGCTTCCTGGCTCTGGGACTCGATAGTCATTGTAATTTCCATCTCCACCTGGGTAAGAGGAGGTCAATAATTTATCCTTTAAACACAATCGTGAGAGTTAATGGTGTGAGTTAATGTTAGCGGCCTGAGTTTCTGATTCATAGCAGAGCTCCGTTTGCTCCCGTAGCATGGCCTTCTCTATTCCTGACCACGTACATACTTTTGTTTTGCCTCATCTTGTCCCAGTCTAGCTTTGGCCACTGAGCCTTTTCCATTCATTGAAAATACATTTCACCCCACTGATACAGAGATACTGCAAATATCTGTCTTCCTGAAAAACACATACTCTTTTTTCATAGCACTTGTTGCAGCTGTCAATTTGTACTTATTTGTGTGATTATGGGTTGGTAAACTTCACTAGGGTAGGAATCAGGTCTGTTTTTCTCTTCGTTGCTCCACCTGTCTCTACTTCTTGCCTGGCACTTAGGAATCTCAGAAAATACTTGAATTTATAACTGAATGAAGCGGAGAAACAAAGCTCTTAAATCCTAATATAAGATACTTCAAAACTTTTGTGGACAGAGTCAGCATTGCTGAATAGATAGGATGCTGTCTTTGGAGTCAGATGAATCCGGGTTCTGTTCTGTCAGTCAATGAACCAATTATCTTAAGACAACCTCTATGAAACTCGGTTTCTACCTCTGAAAAATGGGGCTAAAATATTCAGCATAGAGTTTTGTCTTTTGAATATTAAGTAGGATAATGTAAATGAAAGACCTGCTCTAGTACATGTATGTGGTATTCACACAATAAATTGTAGTGTTAAATTCAGATAGTACTAATTATAACAATAATACCAGACATTAAATAAATAATTTTCCATATCATGTATAAAATCTTCATTCTATGTTTAAGTTAAATGAAATCTGCTTATAATCATTAAAATATAATACAGGGCAATGGCATTTTTTTCCTCTAGAGCAGCTAGAAAGAATGGCAGCAGCATTTTTATCTGAATAATTCAAGAGAATGCAGCCTAGGAGTATGCTCTGAACAAGTTACCAGTAGAGCCAACGAGTAAAACACCTTAGTAGTTGACAGAGCATGATGTCTTAAGGATTTTTGGAGTAAAGAGTATTTGAAGAAAATAACTGAGTTATTAATTTATGGTGAAAGACACAAGTATTAACTCCATTTTACTAAAGATGCTTCTGATAAATGGAAAGGCAGATTGGAAATGCATTTGAGAGCTGAAGACAGACCTGTTCCTCCTCCATATGACCCTGCTTTATGTAGGTTTATGAAGCTTCAAGTGCTTAGAATGGATTAATCTATTTGATACTTTTGTCTCTATATCAGAGTCTCTTGTATAAGAAGGAGCTGTTGATCAATTTTCTCCTTCTGCTGACTTCCATCATCACAGGTGAAGTGCTGTGGCTGAAAAAGGGGGCCTTTGAAATTTATAAATAAGTGCACGAGAATTTTTAATAACAGAAAGGCTGTGGGCTGGGCAAGATATCACTAGCAGAAAGCATCACTTAAAAGCTACATGGGAAATCTTTGGTCATGTTGTGGTTTTGGGTTACCCATACAAGAGGCGGAACATGCGTGGAACACGAGTTAGTGACTAACTGCCTAATGAGGAAAAAAACTCATTGTGGAAAAGCTGCAGGCCAGAGAACCCTTTAATACTACTTGGTATGCAGCATGCTTTGCAGTCTTCCAATGGCAGAGGAGCCACTTTAGAGTTTATTATATACATTAATTTGATTGTACAGTGATGTATTTGTTAGACAAATTACCACAGGTCCAATTAAAGGCGGTCCTAAAGCCACCTGATTACTGATTTACATTACATTTATTTGATTCCAATGTATTTGTGGAGATAAATTAGATGTAATTTCCAGGTAATAAAACTTAAGTGGTGTAAAATCTCAAGGTTACTAGATAAAAAATGAATTGAGAACCTCAGCCACATCAGTGAATAACGTGAGCCACTGAATGAGGTATTGTGTATCAGTATTATCATATGCAATGTAGGGGAGTCAGAAGACTGTTTCTTTTTTCCTTTTATTTTTAGTCGACACATAATAATTGTACACATTTATGGGATTTATTGTATGTTTTCAAAGGCTAGAAAAGAGGATTTTGAATGTCCACAACACAAAGAAGTTTCTTTTAAATTATTTATGTTGTTGATTTGTGGGGCCCTCCAGTTAGAGGCCACAGTTTCTTCATCCGAAAATCAGTTGTTTGGATTTACTCACCATGGTTGCTTTTAGGAAAACTAGTAAGATGGGAAGACATTCAGTTTTCAATGATGTGCAGTGAATGATAGATGATGGAAGCTATTTCTTGTGATGATGTTGTGTACTGTAGGCTATCCTGAGCCCAAGAAGAAACAATCCATGACATCAGAATGTGGGTGTTTCTGTGTTGTTTATCCTGTAACCTGCATGTGAAGACAATATGTATGTATATGAATTATAATTTGCCATAATACCAGTGAACATCTGGCCAAAATATGTGTTTATTAACTCCAAGCCAATGATTATACTTAGTAGGAAAAAACCCTACTACTTATATATCTGAAAACAGATTCATTTCCAGTTATTCCAAATTTAATAATCGTTAGATTCTAATACTAAATACTCTTTATTTGAAGTTAGAAAGATGGCTTTGGTGGACAGATGGATATTTCTCAATATTTGCTGTCTTTTTTTCATTTTGGCCCATTAATGAAGTTTACCTCTTCACTTCTTTTAATTCTGTGACACTAATAGTTTTAAACTAATCTACTAGAACAGGACAGATTTTTAGAATCCTAACCCACTGGTCTGTGAAGGGGTACGTGGAAATGGAACCAGGAAGAGGCCTGGATTAGAAGAAGGTACAGGGTGACAGTTAGCAGCTCTAGAAACAGGAGCCCATCCTAGGGAACTGATTCACTGTTAGGAATGGGAATGTGTGCAATGTCCCTGTCCATGGCCCTTTTCCTCCTCTCAAATTGTGTATGTGTGTGTGTGTTTGTGGGGGTGGGGAGTGTGCGTGTGTGCACATATGCATGTGTGTGTGCGTGTGTGCGTAAGTTACTAACCCAAGGTGCTTATGGAGGACTTTTTTCCTCATTTCATTCTACCTGTGGTGGTGGGAGCCCTAGGTGTATGGGAAGTCCTATGCTTGCTGATTTTGCCATCTGACATTTGAGCAAAAAATGACTTTCCTTATCTTTTATTAAAGATGTCTTTTTATTCTTATATCTCTTTCCCATCAGAACCTCCAGGCTAATTATATGCATGAAAGAAGATTCTTCCTCTGTCAGTGGTTAAATATACCTTTGTTTTTTTGTTTCTAGTAAATTATGCTTCTTGAGCTTCTTTTTAATCCATTATAAACACCCACCTTCATAATATATTTATTCCTTCTCAAAAATGGCACTTCTATTTTTTGCACATTAAGCTTCTTTTAAAAGAATTATTTTTTCATATCCTCCCGTTTTTATCATTGCTTTCTGTTTTATTTCAATCATTGGCTTTGTTCTCTCTTCTTGGATGGGACCTGGCTTGTGACATATAAAGCAAATTCAGTAAATGCAGTTTAAGGTGGAAAGCTGAGATAAGCTTGACTGCAAGTGTCTAAGATCCTATTTTATTTATTACACTTTCTAAAGGTAGTTTAGAATTGAAAACATTATCATTAGAATCATTCTGGGCTTATAGTCATACAGTTACCAACTTGAGAACCCAATCCTGGGGCTTTAAATTTTTAGATACATAACTTAAGGTATATTCGACCATCTCAGGCAAGAATAAGAAAGACATAAGAAGTGTATTTCTGTTCTTGCCATCATATCCCTACAGCTGTGCATAATCTCTGTGTTACAGTTTCTTCAATAATATAGACACTGAAACTCAATAATTCATATAATCTCTTCTAGTTCTAAAAAAAGATAGTTGGATTAATGCTTTGAGCTTATCACTTTATTTTTCAGTTTCTACTGAAGATATTTTTGCAATGAAGAATTAAATATTTCCTAATTAAATAAGAGTGTAAGTTTTACCCATACTTCCATATGTAATACAAATGTAAGACCTCTTGCTAATTAATAACCAAAACATGGAAGATGAGTGAAGATGAATTAAAACATTATGTTGACTGAAATGGCAAATGTTTAAAAATAATTGCTATAGTTTGGATATTTGCCCCTACACAAATCTCATTGTTGCATTATAATCCCCAGTGCTAGAGGTGGGGCCTGGTAGGGGGTGTTTGGCTCATGGAGGCAGATCCCTCATGTCTTGGTGCCATCTTTGCAATATTGAGTGAGTTCTCATGAGATCTGGCCCTTTTAAAGTGTGTGGCCACCACTCCTCTGCCTGCTCCTGCATTCACCATGTGACGTGTGTGTTCCCCTTTTGGCTTCTGCCATGATTGGAAGCTTCCTGAGGCTTCTCCAGAAGTGGATGCTGCTATGCTTCCTGTACAGCCTGCAGAACCATGAGCCAACTAAATCTCATTTTGTATAAATTACCCAGTCTCAGGCATTTCTTTACAGAAATGCAAGAACGGTCTAATACAATAGTCATTTACAGTGTTATTTTGTTACAATTACATTCATGTGGAAGTTTTGGCTGAATCTTGGCTTGATGAGCAAGAAGAATAGTGGTGGTCAACATGTAATAAATAAGATATTTTAATTTGCTACTGGCTACTTATGAGTAATTGATGTCCTAACTAATGAAGAGGAGAAAAACTTTTAAAATACCTTTTGTGCTTTGGTTTATAAGCAACATTTTAGTCTTGATCATTGCATATATATGTTTGTAGCATGCTTCATTGGGTGCTTTTTCTTATTAGACATGATATAGAAGCATGATATCACAGATGGATGGACGTAACATTCGGAATTAAGACTCTGCCTACCATGAACTATGTAAACTTGAGAAAGTCATTTGACTTCTCTGAACTCCAATTTATTTATGAAATAAAGGAATTTAGATGGCTGAAATTATTTATTGCTTCATGAAGCAGTTAAGTCTACTCCTTTAATGTAACCATTTGATATTATTTATTCACTTTGTCTCTGCTTGCATGTTTGTTTCATGATAACTTTTGAAGGAGATGAGTTAGTGAACATTGAAGTATTCCTTAAGTGTGCCAAGAATTTCCCTAGATTCCATTGTAGTATAGACTCTATTCTTGACTCTAAATTAAAATTGAGTAATTTTTTCTAAGATTTTTTTGTATTCTTAAATTGGCTTTTAACCTATTTGAATAATAATTTTTGAATCATAACTTTGTGTCAGGCACTAAGAAATAAGCAGTCATGTTAGCATTAGTTTAGAGTCAACACATTCCCCTCAAAAGTAAACTTCTTTTAAGTACTGAAAAAAATGATTTGGGGTTAAATATTATATTTCATACAAGGGTAAGTTTAATAATGTTGATAATCAAAACATAAATTCATGATATAATGTTTTCCATCTTGTTTCCATATGCAACATGTGTTTAAAATAGCTACTTAGATGTGGTAGGTTTGGCTTACCTAGAAATCTATCTTTCCATTACAGAAGCTAATGATAATGATCAAAAATATTTTACTAAATTGATCATAAACATCTGTACTCATTTAATTCTCATAGCAATCCTTTTAGGTGAGTTCTAAATGTTTTCTAAATTTACAAATGGAGAGATTTAAGAAACTCATATGCAGTCTGCAAAAAGAACCATGGACTTATAATGAGGTATAGTATAGGGTGTTGAGATAAATAACCTAACAAATAGCTGAAGGGATTTAAATATGTATTTCTATTCTGCAAGTTAGGTTATAAGTGATGAGAAAATAGGGAAATTATGTCAAAATAAAAATGGGAAAGTACGGTTGGCTCCTAAGTGCTTTTGCCCAGTGTAGAAACATGTTAGAAACATGCAGAAACAAGCTTTTATAGAGTTAAAGAGAAAATTTTAGCAATATGCAGAGGTGATGGGTATTTTGTGGTTTCCAGATCTGCCAAGTTTTCTCCAAAGTTAAGCTATTTGGTGAAGCTGCTTTGAGTGCAGCTCGTAGAAACTCCAAAGAGAGAGAGAGAGGGAGAGAGAAATGAAAAATAAAAGCTGCAACTTGAGGCCAGTTTTCACTTTTATCCAAACAAGATTGTATTTGAAGCAAATACATTCAAGGATCTGTATCTCCAAGAAGGATCAACTGACCAAGATGCAGGATGCAAATTTCTGTGGATATTTGTGCAAATCTTTTTTTGGTATTGTTATTGCTTTTGTTAGTTTTATCATAAGCCTTATTAGTTTTAGTGCACAATACAGAATACAACCATCACAGTAGAAATGTCCTCACTCAGTCTCTCTGTTGCATTCATATTCATGATCGCTTAGCTCAGCTATAAATGTCATGTTAATGAGGTTATGAACTACTTTAGGGCTTCACACTATTCCATGACTGTGGTCCGTACTTCAGTTCTCTGATAAAATTAGGAGAAAAAAAGAATATAGACAAATTAGTACAAATTAGTTATCACTAATAGAAAAGTATTTTAAGAATTAGTAACTTGAAAGAGAGAGAATTTACATTGTAAGAAACATTTAGATCAAGTGAAGTGCCTTTTTTTAATTAAAACTAATGTAACAACGTCAATTTTTTTTAAAAAGTCATCAATATTGTCCCCACCATAACAAAACTATTTTTATTTTGAAGTATTACATCCAGACTTTGTTGTCTCACTCATTCAAAAACATAGACTTAAAAATAGTTGTAGTTATGACATATGCATAATATCGACATCTGTGTTTTCACTTGTTTGATCATTTACTCTTTTTTTGACTTACAAAGAGTCTCACAATGTATCAGCAACATGATTTATAAAGCCTCTTCTACTCTTTAGTATTTGGAATGTTTCAGTTTTTTAAATATTCTATATAATGAAGTAAACATCTTGATCCAGTTAAAATCATTTTCTTACAATATGATAAAAGCAAGTTTATTGGAAACATAAGTATCAAATTATTTATGACAGCTGATACATACATACACACACATACACACATATATCTCATACATTACTACAATATAGCAAGTCCTCACTTTGTTGATAGGTTCTTGAATACTACTGCTTTAAGCAAAAGGACATGTAGCAGGTCCTGGAATAAAGTTGTTTCATTCAATGCACTTTTGTTATAATGTAGATGAGAAAACAAATGTTTTCGTTATATGTCATTCTGATTAAAGTTGCAATTTCCAAGAAACTACTGAACATATATTTCCATATTACTTTCCATATGGGTAAAAAAGCTTATGATTCTACCAGTAGTATCTAAATATACCATTCTTATCACAATTTTCTGAGCATTTATTTGATATTTTCAAATTTGGTGAGAGGTATAAAATAATTTTTCAATGTTATTTTATTTGCACTTTCTTAATAAATGTTGGACATATTCCTGTGGGAATTGTCCATTGTGTATTTACTGGAAACACACTTTTTAAAAACCTTTTAAGACAGATGATTGAGGTATAACTGAGGTATATTTACAGTATATAATTTCATAAGTTTTGATATATGTATACACTTGTGAAGCCATCATTGCACTAAAGACAACAAACATACCCTCCCGAATTTCTGAAAATGTTTGTTTAGTTTGCCAGCAAGTCATCAGGCCTGGAAATGTCTCTGTGGGAAGATTTTAAATTACAAACTTAAAATTTGAAAACAGACATTGGGTTATTCAGATAATTTTTTTATTTTGAATGAGCCTTGGTAGTTTGTGTCTTTGAAAATTTTTTCCATTTCATCTAAGTTGTCAAATTTATTGGGTTAGAGTTGTCCATAATATTCCCTCATTAGCGTTTTTTTGTTTGTTTGTTTGTTTTTGTTGTTGTTGTTTTTTGAGACGGAGTCTCGCTCTGTCGCCCAGGCTGGAGTGCAGTGGCGCAATCTCGGCTCACTGCAAGCTCCGCCTCCCGGGTTCACGCTATTCTCCTGCCTCAGCCTCTCCGAGTAGCTGGGACTACAGGCGCCCGCCACCACGCCCGGCTAATTTTTTGTATTTTTAGTAGAGACGGGGTTTCACCGTGCTCTCGATCTCCTGACCTCGTGATCCACCCGCTTCGGCCTCTCAAAGTGCTGGGATTACAAGCGTGAGCCACTGCGCCCAGCCTTATTAGCGTTTTAATACCTCTAGAATATATAGCCCTATAACTTCTCTCACTTCTGGTGTTGGTAATTTATGTCTTCTTTCTCTTTTCCATGGCCAGTCTAGCCAAAAATCGATCAATTTTATTAATCATTTCTAAGAATCAGTTTTTGGTTTTATTGATTTTCTCTATAAATTTTCCATTTTCTCTTTCTTTAGTATCTGTCCTCATTTTTATTATTTACTTTCTCTTACTTAATTTGAATTTAATTTTTGACTTGATGCCAGACATTATTTTATCTTGTTGAATAATATATACATTTTAAGTCTGTAAATATTTTTGAACTTTGGTTTGGACACAGTTAAAGTACTTGGAAATGGTTTTGTTCTGTTAAGTATTGCTTTTAAGCTTTGTCAGGCAGAATCAGAGCAGCCCGTACTCAAGGGCTAATATTTCCTCCTACCGAGGCAATATATTTTGAATCCTTTACTGAAAGTCCTGTTAATTTCAAGGTTTTTCTTTACTCACTGGTAGGAACACAAACTAGTCCCAGCCTTGTATTATTTCCAAGGACTGTACCCATGAATCCTTTGAGGTTGTTCTTTCCCTGGCCTCAGGTAATTTCCCCACATGCATGTTTTAAAAAGCATCAACTGATTAGTGAGCTGAATACGGGAACCCTCTGCAGACCTTCAGATCTTAGTCTCTCTCTCTCTCTCTCTCTCTCTCTCTCTCTCTCTCTCTCTTTCTCTCTCTCAGTTTCTCTCTCTCTGTCTCCAGCTCTGTCTCTGTCTCTCCTGCTATTTGGTACTGTGCTTTGCAAATATGACTGGCTGCCTTTGCCTCTCCAGACTACCAACTCTGTGTCCTCAACTCAGGGATCTTTTGAATCTATTTCTGTTGACTTTTCAGAAGTGATTTTACTTGCTTTTCACCCATAATTAGTTTTCTCATGTACCTGTTTATTTTTGCATAATAGACAATGTCTCAAGAACATAATTTATAGAAAATAATCAGGAGCTCAGGATGACTTATCATCCTTTAAAGAAGATTTTTATTGCTTCTACTGGGTACCTGAGGTCACTATTAGACCACATAACTTGAAACTGTGCTTTGAGCATGAGGTTTCCTGTTCTACTCAGATGATCTGACTGCAGTCTGTACAAGAGCTGTTCCTTCTTTCCTCCTCATACTGCTATGTGGCTCTTTGGACCCCACCTCAAACCAGACTGAAGTGTAGCAGGATTACATTGTTTATTGGTCCTGAATGCTGACTTTTGCCACCCAAGACTTGTGGTGATGTTAAAAATCCCTGAAATAAAAAGCAGCTCAGCTTTTAATGGTGAACAATTATGATTAGATAATATCCCAGAGCAAAATATTCCCAATTGTCATGTTAAAATCACTGGATTCACATTCTTCCCAGTGCCTTGGCCTTTTCATTCTTTTTCATCGAGCTATTTGTTTTCAGAAGATGATCGTTACAATTCATTCAGTGTCTTAATGTTCAACAGAAAAGTTTTTCTGAAACATTTAGTCCATTGATTTCAGAAATGAAAGTCATGATATTTTTTCCTTTAAATGTCAGTAAGCAGTGTGTTGTAGCTATAATGTCACTGTCTTAAATGTTAAATGTAGTATTACTTTGAATCTTCTAAATTACCACAATATTAAATATTAAGTAGTACATTAAACAGTTATGACAACTAAAAATGTCTCCAGAATTTGCCAAAGATCCCATGGGGAGCAAAATTACTCCTAGTGAGAACCATTGCTACTGGAAGCAGGAAGGCATTTTCCAGGCTTTGCAGCCCATGCTCATAACCATGATACTGCACTGTTTACTTGGTACTTTCTGCCCTAGGGAATACACTGGTTTCCACTAACTCTCTGTCTCACTGCTTATTTCTCAGGCAAAAATTATTTTACAGACAAAAAGCTATAATGAAACTGAATTATTTCTTTTTCTTCTCTGTATTTTACCCTTCCTTCCCTCCTTCCCTTCCTTCCTTCCTTCCTTCCTTCCTTTCTCTTTCTTTCTTTATTTTGACAGAGTCCTGCTCTGTCACCAGGCTGGAATGCTTGGCTCACTGAAACCTCGGCCTCCAGGGTTCAAGCAATTCTCCTGCCTCAGCCTCCCGAGTAGCTGGGACTACAGGTGTGCACCACCACGCCCAGCTAATTTTTGTATTTTTATTTTTATTTTTATTTTTATTTTTTTGAGACGGAGTCTCGCTCTGTCGCCCAGGCTGGAGTGCAGTGGCGCGATCTTGGCTCACTGCAAGCTCCGCCGTACGGGTTCACGCCATTCTCCTGCCTCAGCCTCTGGAGTAGCTGGGACTACAGGCACCCACCACCGCGCCTGGCTAATTTTTTGTATTTTTGGTAGAGACGGGGTTTCACCGTGGTCTCGATCTCCTGACCTTGTGATCCACCCACCTCGGCCTCCCAAAGTGCTGGGATTACAAGCGTGAGCCACCGCGCCTGGCCAGTATTTGTAGTAGAGACGGGGTTTCACCATATTGGACAGGATGGTCTCCATCTCTTGACTTCGTGATCCGCCCGCATCAGCTTTCCAAAGGGCTGAGATTACAGGTATGAGCCACTGTGCCTGGCCCTGTATTTTACCTTTTCTACATGTCATTGTGTTCCCTTTCCTTACAATTCACTTATTTCTTGTCCTAATACCTGCCGTGTCCATCCTGTCCAGTTTAAGTGCCATGTACTTTCTAAAGCCTCTCCTCATCATCTCGTGTGCATTTCTCTGTCATTTGAATGCGGTTTCTCCCCTGAGTGTGTGAGTTATATATATATAAAGATATATCATGAAAGACGTGAGGACAAAATTCATTGTATTCATGTATTGTCTTCTAAAAATACAGGAGAGTTCCCTGCTTCCAGTAGGGACTAAGTAAATGTTTGTTACATGAGTTAATTGTTGTTTTGTGAGAGGGGAAACTGATTGTCTTTCCTAAATTTCTTCTAGAAAGGAACTGCTTCTTTAGATTCCACTTTGGATTCGTTATAAATTTATCATCCAAGAATTTAACTGAATTATACCCTTCCTAAGTTACTATTTCTGTGAACTACAAATTCTTGAAGCATTATGTCCCATAGATGGACTAGTTAAGATTTTGCTTCCAGTTATTTGTCTGAAAAATGAGCTGCTTTCTTTCTTTACTCTTGATTTTTTTTTTTTTTTTTTTTTTTTTTGGACGGTCTCGCTCTGTCGCCAGGCTGGTGCAGTGGCGGATCTCGGTCACTGCAGCTCCGCTCCGGTTCAGCATTTCTGCTCAGCCTCTCCGATAGCTGGATAAGGCGCCACTACGCCGCTATTTTTTTTTTTTAGTAGAGACGGGTTTCACCGTGTCTCGATCCTACTCGTGTCCCCCCTCGCCCCAAAGTGCTGGTTACCGTGAGCCCCGCCCCGATTTTTTTTGAATAATTTTAGGAGTTGGGTTGTTTGCACAAAATTTGATTTTGTCTGCCAATGTTGACATATTCATTAATTTTAGAATCTATGAGAATTCTATAACTAATTAAAATTAAACCTGAAAATAAATATACTTAATTTTTGTTCCGTTTTCCTTATGACACAATTTTTTTATGTATTATTTTATTAACTGAGAAATAAAAGCAAATTATAGCCATATTTGAGAAGGAATCATCTACTAGTGCCTTACAGTAGTCCATAAAAAAAATGATTTTAAAAATGGTTATGTAAGTTTTGGAAACTTTATGGTATATCCTGCTCTTGTAAAGTCATAATTTACTATAACATATTAAAGGCTGTAAGAAATCCTACAGCAGAAATTAATCAATTAATGAGATATTGGTTCAACCTCATTTAATCCAATGTTTCCAAACAGTAGAGTTAAGTGGTTGAGCATTGAGGTCCTGGAGCCAGATGACCTGCTCTCACATTCCAGCTCTCACACTTTGTAGCTGTGTAAAGTTGGGTGAATTTTCCAACTTTTTGGTTGGGAAAAAGGAGGTAATGCTGGAGCTGTAGTGTTATGAGGATTAAATGAAATAATACTTGTAACATACTTAGAATACAATCTTGCCCTCTGAAAACCCTCAGTCTATATTTACTATTATAATCATTTATGTATGACCAGGATTTATTTATTTATTTTGGAGAAAGAACTATTGGTATCACTGTGGTATACAAGCTTTGGGAGGACTGTTACAGAGATTTTGATGCAGTAGCCAATAGAAAGAAGTCGGCCCAGATAAATTACTTCCTGTCTCTGAGTACTTACCTGGGGGAAAGATAACTGACCTAAGCAGGAAACAGTTAATGCCCATATGTGACTGGAAGCAAGTTGTAAACTCAGAATTGCGGAGCTGAGTTTTCATCTACCCTTATGTACACTGAGAAACATAACAATTCTATGTCCAGAGAGAAGAATAAGGCATGAAGATGAGAAAAAGTGGTTAACACTCCTCACCCACACACAACACAGATACACACAATTACACATGAGCATGTGCACATGCACACACACACACACTAACCCACACATCAAAACAGATGTGCAGAAATCCACACTTGTTCACATAAGTGATACCCACAACCGTAGAGCACTGTGGAGATTCCTGCAGGCTTCCCTGTTCCAAGTCCAGGACTCTCAGAAGGCCTGGCACCTTGAGTTCTCTAAGCCACTTAAGAATACTTTCATTAAGCCCCGTTTTGGCTTATTTTAGCTCATCTTGATTTATCTTGTTAGCATTTTTTTCAGAAATACCTCAATCACAAATTTTATTACAACAAAAGAACTTGGTAAAACCTCAAATTCTTCTCGAATTTCAAAAGTAGAGATCAATAAATCAATATAAACTTGAGATTTCTTATAGCTGGATTAAACAAATGGTTTTAGTTTAAAAAAAAGGGGATCTTTACCCCACAAGCACAGGCAACCAAAGCAAAAATGGACAAATAGAATCACGTTAAGTTAAAAGTTTCTTCACAGTGAATGAAACAAAGTGAAGAGACAATCCATAGAATGGGGGAAAATATTTGCAAACCACCCATCTGCCAACGGATTAAAAACCAGAATATATTAAAAATTCAAACAACTCTGTAGGCATTGTAACTCCTACAGAGCAGCAATAACAAATGCTGATGAGGATATGGACAAAAGGAAACCCTCATGCACTGTTGGTGGGAAAGTAAATTAGTACAACTACTATGGGGAACACTTTGGAGGTTCCTCAAAAAACTAAAAATAGATCTACTCTGTGATCCCTTTGCTAGGTATATACCCAAAAAAAAGGAAATCAGTATACTGAAGAGATATCTGCACCCCCATGTTTGTTAGAGCACTATTCACAATAGCCAAGATTAGTTTGTTTTTTCTTTATCTATTATTTTTTGAGACAGGGTCACATTCTGTCACCCAGGTTGGAGTGCTGTGGCATGATGACCTACCACTGCAGCCTCGACCTCTGAAATTGATCCACTCACCTCAGCCTCTCGAGTAGCTGGGACTACAGGCATTCACCACTATGCCTGGCTAATTTATTTTTATTTTTATTTTATTATTTATTTTATTATTATTATTTTCTTTGGTAGAGACGGGGTTTGTCATGTTGCCCAGGCTGGTCTCAAGTTCCTGAGGTCAAGTAGTCCATCTGCCTTGGCCTCCCAAAGTGCTCGGATTATAGGCATGAGCCACTATGCCAGGCCCACAATAGCCAAGATTTGGAAGCAACCTAAGCATTCATCAACAGATGAATGGATAAAGAAAATGGGGTACATATACACAATGAAGTACTATTCAGCCATAAGACAGAATGAGATCTTGTTATTTGCAAAAACATGGGTGGAACTGGGGACCATTATGTTAAATGAAATAAGCCAGGCACAGAAGACAAACTTTGCATATTCTCACTTATTTGTGGGAGCTAAAAATTAAAATAATTGAACTCATGTATGGTTACCAGAGGCTAGGAAGAGTGGAGGGGTCTGGGGAGGGCAAGTGGGGATGGTTAATGGGTACAAAATATAGAAAGAATAAGAATTAGTATTTGCTAGCACAACAGGGTGACTATAGTAAAAATAATTTAATTGTACAATTAAAAATAACTAAAAGATTACACAATTGGCCAGGTGCAGTGGCTCACGCCTGTAATCCCAGCACTTTGGGAGGCTCAGGCGGGCGGATCATGAGGTCAGGAGATCGAGACCATCCTGGCTAACACAGTGAAACCCCGTCTTTACTAAAAATACAAATAAATTAGCCGGGCGTAGTGGCGGGCGCCTGTAGTCCCAGCTACTGCGGAGGCTGAGGCAGGAGAATGGCGTGAACCCAGGAGGCGGAGCTTGCAATGAGCTGAGATCGCGCCACTGCACTCCAGCCTGGGTGACAGAGCGAGACTCCGTCCCCGCCCCCCCAAAAAATTACACAATTGGATTGTTTGTAACACAAAAGATAAATACTTGAGGTGACGGATACCCTATTTACCTTGATGTGATTATTACACATCGCATACCTCTATCAAAATATCTCATGTATTCCGTAAATACATACACTTACTACGGACCCATAGAAATTAAAATTTTAAAAATCCTTTATTTAGAGGTGTAGATAGAAACATGACACACTTATGTATCATGTATAAAAGTTGGAAATCAGAAAATAACTTTAGTAACAAAATTAAGATACTGTCAACAGAGATTATTAATGTGCTTTCTTAACTATTTTAATGAAATCGTGAATATTTTACTCTAAAATTTTATAAATAAATTAATGATTTGGCTCATAAGGACATAATTAGAAAATTTTGACTGATTGATACAAATTAAATAAGAAGATTCTGAGGTGAATTTTGTGAGTTAGAAAACTCACATGAAATCACATTTCCAGCAAAACTGGAAATACTTTGCCATCAAATTAAGTGACTATAAATAAAGCATCTCTTATGAAATAATCCAAACATGAATCCATAGGTGATTAATTGTAAAAAGCTGTATAAAGTTTTCTGAATAATTCAGGTGAAATAAGTGTTGTATCATAAAATCAATGTATTCTCCTTTTAGGTAGAATAAAGGTTTTCATCTGCGTAATTCCTGTTATTAAGTAACTATTGAGGGTCTAGGGTGCCAATATTGGAGAATTTTAGGTTTCAGACTTGTTGAAAATTATCTGATTGTGTCTCAATTCATTGGGAACTCTAAACAATGATTCTACGGTTTTTCTAAGACACCTGGTGAGAAGTACGTTAACATTTTTATTTCTAGATCTGATTGAATATATAACATTTGCTGACTGACCATTTTAGAAAGTAGACTTAAGTGAGACCAGGCATGGTCCTATACTTCTGTAGTCCCAGCTATTCATTAGGCTGAGGTTGGAAGACCCCTTGAGCCCAGGTTTTAAGGTCAGCCTGGGCAAAATAGCAAGACCTCACCTATAATAAATAAATAAATGAATAAGTAGATTTGAATGACTACTTTACAAGCTGTAAAGTTGTAAAATTCCTTACAATTTAAATGTGGATCCTCTTCAGCATCTGTGGTTTCCTGACTTTTTAATGATCGCCATTCTAACTGGCGTGAGATAGTATCTCATTGTGGTTTTGATTTGCATTTCTCTAATGACCAGTGATGATGAGCTTTTTTTCATATGTTTGCTAGCTGCATAAATGTCTTATTTTGAGAAGTGTCTGTTCATGTCCTTTGCCCACTTTTTGATGGGGTCGTTTGATTATTTTTTTCTTTTAAATTTGTTTAAGTTCCTTGTAGATTCTGGACATTAGCCCTTTGTCAGATGGATAGATTGCAAAATTTTTCTCCCATGCTGTAGGTTGCCTGTTCACTCTGATGATAGTTTCTTTTGCTGTGCAGAAGCTAAATAGGAATGCTTTTACACTGTTGGTGGCTGTGTAAATTAGTTCAACCATTATGGAAGACAATATGGCAATTCCTCAAGGATCTAGAACCAGAAATGCCATTTGACCCAGCAATGTCATTATTGGGTATATACCCAAAGGATTATAAATTATTCTACTATAAAGACATATGCACATGTATGTTTATTGCAGCAGTATTAACAATAGCAAAGACTTGGAACAAACCCAAATGCCCATCAATGATTTATTGGGTAAAGAAAATGTGGCACATATACATCATGAAATACTATGCAGCTATAAAACAGAATGAGTTCATGTCCTTTGCAGGGACATGGATGAAACTTGAAACCATCATTCTCAACAAACTAACACATGCACAGAAAACCAAACACCGCATGTTCTCACTCATAAGTGGGAGATGAACAGTGAGAACACATGGACACAGGGAGGAGAACATCATACACTGGGGCCTGTTGGGGAGTGGAGGGCAAGGGGAGGGATAGCATTAGGAGAAATACCCAATCCTTGCAGGGCTTTAAAACCTAGATGATGGGTTGATGAGTGCAGCAAACCACCATGGCACAAGTATATCTATGTAACAAACCTGCATGTTCTGCACATGTATCCCAGAACTTAAAGTACAGTAAAAAAAAAAAGAAAAAATGTAATATTCTACAAAATAACTTGCTAGTACTCTTCTAAAAAGTATCAGTCATAAAAGACAAAGGAAGTGTCTCAGAATGGAATAAATTAAGGAGACATAACAACCAAATTCAATGTGTGAACTTGGATTAGATCCTGATCCCGATAAATGCCATTTGTGGGGCAATTGGTAAAATTCAGGTTATGTCTATAGATTAGTTAATAATATTGTACGAACGTTTTGTTTTTGATCTTTATACTATGTTAACATTTGACAAGATGTTAATAGTTAAGGAAACTTGGATGAGGGTTATAGCAGAACCCTGCAAAAATTTTTAATTATTTATAATTCTTAAGTTCTTATAAAATGGAAAGTTAAAACATTAAAAAATGTGGAAATGCAATTCTTAAAGGCTGAATTAAGAAACCAGCCCTATCTTGTGTCATTTTAGTTCTAAACTGACACATACACACATTCACACATACACACAGACATGCACACAGAACAGATATAGTTTGATTTTATGGTTATAGTTCATTTCTACATTAAAATGATCATTGCTATTTTGATCCTAGTAAGGATCAAAAGAGTACTTTTTCCTACTCAAAAAGTAAGGAAAACAGTTATCTTCTTAATTTTTTTTCTTGCTTAGTCAGGCTATCTTTTTTTTTTTTAATTTTGTTTATTTATTTACGTATTTTGAGACAGAGTCTCACTCTGTTGCCCAGGATGGAGTGCAGTGGCACAATCTTGGCTCACTGCAAGCTCCAGCTCCTGGGTTCAAAGGATTCTCCTACCTCAGCTTCCCAAGTAGCTTGGATTACAGGCACCTGCCACCACGCCCAACTAATTTTTCTATTTTTAGTAGAGATGGGGTCTCACCATGTTGGCCAGGCTGGTCTTGAACTCCTGACCTCAAATGATACACCCGCCTCGGCCTCCCAAAGTGCTGGGACTATAGGCGTGAGCCACCGCACCCGGACTGAGGAGATCTTTTAGAAATAGACATCCTAAAGTGTACTTAGCACAGAATATAAAACGTGTATGTCTGTAGCACCCACATCTGTACTTGGTGAGCCTTCTCTCAGATGAATGGGATCCCAGCCACTCCCTCTCCCCTCCTTCTCTTCTTCCTGACATCTGCTCCTACCTTCTATGCCATGTTCTGCTACCCTTTTTTGCTACTGCATTTCACATATATATAATATATGCATTTGTTTCTCGTTTCTACCTTATTCTAATCACTTGTCTGTCCCTGGAATATCATTTGTTGCCTGTTTCCCTAACTTGTGAAATCACATTAATACTTAACTTTCTAGAATAAACTTTCTTTGAGCACCTACAGCTTGGGTGTACCTTTCTAGTACCTGCCCTGCTTCACTTGGCAAAACTAATTCTAGGTCACAAGTTCTAGTTTGTCCTGTTTCACTACGCTCAACTAGGCCATGTAGTAAAGGCATTTGAGCCTGGAGATGATTAGGTTGAGGGCAAGGAGAAATAAGTAAGATCAAAAACATTGGCACTAGCATAATGTGGGACATAGACTTAAGGGACACCATTTGATGCAGTGTTCAGTCTGAGTGATCATTTACAAACATGGTCATTTACTAAACTAAATACCATGTGTTGACAGATTTAATAAATGGCCAAATGGCCATACAAATATTTTCTTGTAATTCTAAACTCATATACTCTAAAATTAGAATTTTGGCTTGACATAATTTGGCTTTGAATAATTAAAATCCTGAGTTTTAGGTCTGCCTCTAGCTTTTGGGCATAATATTTAACATTTTGACAGAATCTGGCAATCCCAAATGGACACTGAACGTTAAAGAATAATCTATTTGGTCTCTTTTACCAGATTGTATATTCTAGCTATTTGTGTCCTTGCTGGTTTTTGGTAATTGGGCATATTTTCCTCCTGAATTATGGCAACCTATCTGTTGATAAAGGTATTCCAATTTTTTAAAAATCCTTTTTACATTCTAAGATAGATTGAAAACAAAAGACAAGGAGGGCAAAACTCCATCATCCATCTGGAAAGGAGTTTCAGTTTCTCTCAAGCCAGTTCTATGCTCAAAAAAGGTTGTTGGACTGCTTACAATATGAGAAATTCTGAGTTATCACTATTGCCAGCTTACTTCAGACGTAATTCCCAAATCAGAATCTGTTGTGTGTGGAATTTTTTTTTTCAGAGTACCTAACTACTGAGCGTAGGCTATCAAAAATTTATATTCCTCCTGTTTGTAGGAAGCATCCAGTCATGTTCTAGGACTCTTCTCTGTGATGAAAACCACCTTCTGGCCAGGCATGGTGGCTCACGCCTGTAATCCCAGCACTTTGGGAGGCCGAGGTGGGTGGATCACGAGGTTAGGAGATCGAGACCATCCTGGCTAACACGGTGAAACCCCGTTTCTACTAAAAATACAAAAAATTAGCTGGGCGTCTTGGCGGGCTCCTGTAGTCCCAGCTACTCGGGAGGCTGAGGCAGGAGAATGGCGTGAATCCGGGAGGCGGAGCTTGTAGTGAGCCGAGATCCTGCCACTACACTCCAGCCTGGGCAAAAGAGCGAGACTCCGTCTCAAAAAAAAAAAAAAAAAAAGAAAAGAAAACCATCTTCTATCTAGAATAGACAGAATAGAGCAGTAACTTGAAGATCTATGTTTTGTTTTGACAAACAAAGTGACAGAGTGACTGGGTCTCACTCTATCATTAAGACTGGAGTGCAGTGGCACAATAATCACAGCTTAGTGCAACCTCAAACTCCTGGACTCAAGCGATCCTCCTGCCTAAGCCTTCTGAGTAGTTAGTACCACAGGTACATGCCACCATGCTAGGCCTGAAGATCTATGTTTTTAACAACAACAACAAAAATATGTTAAAAGACAATGATTTAATAATGACTGGGGGAACTGAAGAAAAGATGTATTGTAAAAATGTTTGTGTTCCTTTTAAAATAATAGCTGAATATTGAGTGCTTGCGGTGTCAGATAATGTTCTAAATAATGTATGTGCATTAACTCATTTAATCTTTACCATTTAGGAGAAAGTGTCATTATTCCTTCTTTTCATACAAGAAAATTAAGGTGAAGAGGGGTGAAATAATTTCCCCAAGGCCTTACCACTGGAAGTGGAAGAGCTGTAGAATGTGAGCAGTCCAGCCTCAGAACCCAAACACTTAGAGCCATGATATCACATGGTTTCTCTCAGCCAAAGGGAGACATTGTCCACTGAAACACCTTGGAACTGGCCATGAGGGTGGATAAGATGTTATGATGCTAGTTTACATTTTTTAATGATTTAGAGTTTTAAAAGGATACATTTTGTAGCTTTGCACACACCCATACATCTGCCCATAATTATTCAGTGACTTTAAATCATGCAGCAGTATGAATCAAATCAAACTAACTCAATTCAAATCAACCAACCTAGTCTACATTTATCAGTTTGAGTGTCAAGCTCCCTATATTCTGACCTTTTCATTTTTAAATCACTAATGCCTTATCTAACACTATTCTTCTTCGTGAATGTACAACTAAAATGAGCCTTATTTATTCAATGCATGCTGTTCCCAAGACCTTGTTCATGTTTCATTGGAAGGTCTATCCACATGTTCTGCTTGTTTAACTAAATTATTCTTTCAAGGACTGTCTCACAACTCATTTCTTCCAGGATATTGCTAATAACCTTACTTGCCTCTTGGCCTTTGAACACATCTGAAATATCTTTTACATCTGAAATGTATTTTGCATCATAATGAATATGACCCTTGACTATAATCTTAAGGATGCTGAGAATTTACGGGGCAGAAAAGCTGTCTGAGCTCTGGGTGGTGTGAGAGGTATCACAGATGAGGAAAAGTTATAGGGTAATACAAGGGAGCAAAAAAGAGCTTAGAAAATTTAATAGAAGTCAAATGTTAAAGGACAGTATATGATCTGCTCCCAGATAAAGAATTCATCCTAAGAACTATGAGGAACCAGTGAAAAATCCTAATAACTATGTGACTTTGGGGAAAAACTACTGGTTAATCAACACTCTAAGCTGAGTTCTCTCTGTATCACCTTTCCTCTGTGTGTGTTTTTTTTTGTTTTTTTTTGTTTTTCCAGTGGTGGCAGTGTTGAGTGTAGATTTTGAGACTTTAAGAAGTTATTGCTTTGCTCCAGGTAAGAAATATTAAAGACTCTATTGACTAAATGAAGCCATGCAGTGGATCAGAAGAAAAGTGACATATTTAAGAGGAATTTCATAGTCAATTCAATGTGGGGAAAAAGAAAAAGAAGAATTAAGGATAATTCTAAGTTTTTGACTTAGGCAACATAACTTATAATAGTGCCCTTAAGTGAATTAAAGTTTAGAGGGAATTAGGTGTTTCCATTCCCTTACAGTGGGCTATCCCTGTCAATGGATCTGCAGGAAGTTAGATGACAGTAGGAAATTGGATATAAACACTTGGGATCTTAGCATATTGGTAATTGTTGATTCTATAGGCCTGAATATAAACAACCAAAAGAATATGTAGAATAGCAGATAATTCAGAATGCAAGGTGAGATATTTCCAAAGCTAAGATCAAGGCAGAATAGAGAAGGTTGAATAGATTCTCCTATTCCCCGTGCATACAAGCCCAAATCATTAACAGGCCTAACTGCAGCCCTGAATCCATTAAAGCAATGCAAGAGTAAGGAAACAAAGTAATGTGGAACATTTTATATATGAACACTGACTGTCCCTTTTGATACAATATTTGTAATGAGTGTATAATCTGGAAAATATATTTATGTAGTTTTAAAATTTTAATTCAATATATATAGAATGTAGATTTGCATCTAAGTAAAAATGAATCTTCTCAAGTGAATAATTTTGTATGTAAGAATTATAAATAACCAGCACTAGCTAGTATACATTTAAATTGAATTCTTTTATTTTAAATATTCACATTACAGGAATTCATTAGGTCAGAATAGAACATCATTATTTACACATTCAAGGAATAACTCCAGTGCTAAATCAGCGAGGTACTTACACTGAATTTAGGAAATATGACTGAAGAGAGAGTTTCTTTTTACACATACAGGCTCAAATCCTTTATACATTTATTTCTGCCTTGGAATCTTAGCACATATTGCTGAAATCACTATTAATTGCTGAACAAAATTTCACAAAATTATAGCAATCACACCATATATTTATAAGCCTAGAAAGACATCCATGAGAAGGAATCCATGTTGTGACAGCATGTTTAAGGGAAGAAAATTTCAAATGACATCTCCAGTTTAATTTGTGGAAAACACGAGTTCTCCAAATAGCTGAATATACAGATTTTCTCTGGCATCTTGCCTTTCATGGCTTATTAAAATATTTGCTTAGCTGCCTTGAAGTGTTATGTTATTTACAGTTTCAATCGATGAAGGGAACAATGTGGTAGCAAACTAAGTGCCTAGATCAATGTTAGCTGAATGTCACACACATACAATATCTTGTTTGGTAAAGTCGGCCTCTACAGTGCTAGGACTGACTACTCCTCATTTGAATTAATACTTTGCTCCCAGGATGCAGCAGGACTCAGCTGCATGATTTTCACTTGGAGTAATAGCTAGAGTCAATTTTTCTTATCATTATACTAACTTCATTGAAGCTGTTAAATTGAACTGGAAGGAACCAATCTTCTGTAAATAAATAAATAAATAAATGTATAAATAGGATTCCCATCATTTTAATAACATAGCAATGAAATTGCCTTCCAACAGTGTAAATGCTTACTGTCATGTTTTAAGTCACTAAGAGCTACGTTCTAGCCTTAATATATTACCATGAATGATTAATTTCATGGGAGGAGAGATGATTGATCCACACATATTACCTGTTTGGAATTAAGCCCTTTCAAAAGCACAGGTATGTTTTCTGAATAAAAGAGAAAAGCTAAACAAAACAAACCCTTCATTAAATGGAATGATTTTTGTTATTTTCAAAGACTGCTGCAAATTATCTGCATGTAAAGGCTCCTCTGCAGCCAACATTCATATTTTTATACAATTTTTATTACTAAAGTTAATAAGTAAAAGGATAGGCCTACTTCTTCTTCCCCTAGTGATTACACTGGTTGACTGTCAAGACTGCCTAGATGTTCTATGTTATTGCCGAATTTAGTGTTGTGCAGACCTGACCTCAGGTGACTGGCAGTAGTACTGATTTTGGCAGTGTGTAAAAAGATATACTGTTCTCAGTTATAGAAAAAGCTGCCAGGATATTATGTTCATAGAATGAAACTGGTTAAGATGATATTTTCACATCTTCATGCTTTATACTATTAAGTTGCTATACAGTAAATTGTATCACTTGCCAACAAATAATTTGTTGTATTTATTGCCAACAATAACTCCAAAAATAAAGTTTTGGGAGAAAATTTACCACAATATGCTGCACAGTTAGAAAAAAGAAACGCAGCATTGTTTATTGGCTCATTAGCACTATGAATAATATTTTCACTTTACCAAATGTTGAAAAGGGACTTTTGAAAGGACGTGAATCATGCATAGGGATTGAGACAGAGCCTGTGTGTGAGTGGCAGTGTAAATGTCCCCAAAGCTGCATGATTCACCAATTGCATGCAATTTTTCACCTAATATAAACACAACCTTAATATAGTCATATAATTTCTAACACATCTTATTTCAAACATGCATTAGCTACTAAAATAAGATTTAAAGAAAAGTTGATGTTTGATATAAAATAATCATGTTTTTTTCAAGTGTGGAAAAATACTCTACAAAAAAATAAGTAGAAAAATGATTTCTGATCAATGTGTGATTTTATCTATAAAAATCCAGATGACTAATTAGTGTGCTTAAAATAACCCTATTGGGTCTGCATCGCAATAATACATACACAGAAAGTTAATAGCAATAAACAACTATTAGCATAATGCAATTAAATTCTTATCAGAAATAACATGAACCTATAAACTGTACATTTGGCATTATGTTTCAGGGTATTTTTAAGAGTTTGATTAAATATGACAATACAATAGTGCAAAATTACATCACATTAATAAAACATACAATTACCATCCAAATAGTTTATGGATTACTGACCCTTACAATTCACATATTGGCTAGAATTGTCACATTTGTTTCAGAATAATAGTTTTGACCTTCCTTGAATGTAAGTCATTTTATTCAAAGTTATACTTGAACTACATAAAAAAGATATTGGCATATGTGTGTCTATATGTGCATTCTTGAGGGAATGAGGCAAGAGAAATCATGTGAAGTCCTAACTCTTCATTTTCAGAACTTCACTGCAGTGTTTTGCTTCAGCAACCTTTTAATCAGAGCTCCTGAAGCAATTACACGTTAACTTCTTCCCCACCCCTTGTAGTGACATGGCCACGTGGAAAGGAGCAGTAAGAAAAGAAGAAAAAATCTGCACGAATATATGGCAGTTTGTGCACTGTGCCAGGCTAATTAAATTAGAATTTCTAACCAATTCATCAAGATTTATTAAGAGCTTCTCAGGTACTTCTAATGTACAGTCCACCACACTCCTTTTACAGATTAAAAATCTATGGCCCAGAAATGTTAGTGAATTATACAGTAGATTGCGGAAACTGGAACTTGGGCTTTGATCCTTAGTTTACTACTCCTCTTCTTGTTTCTCGTTGACACTTTTCTCCTTTTTGCCGCTTTGTGAACTTGAATCTAGGTACAGACTTGTTAGCTCTTTACTTTTTCCATTTAAAAATCTCTTCTCTACATTCATATTGTCTTGGAATCAGAATAAGACATATTATTATAATGAAGATGTTTAATCTCAACAATTTCATTCAAGTAATTTTGACCAGTTGCATTTCTGCAAGCATACATTACTTCCTACCTTCATCTCATACATTATTTGCCTTGTAGGGATTCTATAACAATGCCATTTTTTATATTGTCACAATTACTCCCTTAACCCTGATTCCTACCAAACCCAACCTTTCTTTTAAGCACATGAATATATATTGTTTTGAAAGCTACCATAATGATGACAGCTCTAAAGATTTGCATTTTTATTTAAGGATAAAAAGGCATCATTATTTCCATAATTTCTTTCCTCATCTCCATTTCCAATGACAGAGAGCCTGTTAGACTTCCAGAGCAAGAGCTTTCACTGATTTGAATGTAGAGCATCTACAAGCTGAAAGTTCTTTTTTTCCCTTCTAAGTAAAATCTTGTTCTCAAATATGATAGTCTTTTTTTGATTAATTATTTTAAAATCATATATGAAATATTCAAGATAGATTATCTTTTATCAAAAAGTAGACTACTTCCAGTTTTACATAGACAATCAGATGGTCTTCATTTGCTTAAGGACTCTTGAGGCAGAAAACCAGTCAGTGAAAAGCCTGATCTCATTACAGTCCCTGGAGACATGTATTCCACCCTAGATGAGCTCATATCCTCTGGCAATCTCACCTTGGACAAGGATGGCATCTTCAGGATTATCTCATTTGAGGAACTGAAGGTGGCTAATGAGGCCAATCTGAGACTGGAGATATGATATTGTACCTCTGGTCCATATTTCTCACATAATGAGTAGTAGTCCTGGGTTGTTAATTTAGTCTTTGGATACTGCTTCTGCAGAGCCTGCCTTTCTATTTCCTGAACCCTCATTAATCAAAATGGAATGCAGCCCTGTGTAGAAAGTTAGCATGTTAGCATAACTTTCTGTAGAAATGGTACTTAAAATTTTTCAGATAAAATCTATATTTGTTTTCCACAATAAAATTCCAGCAAGCTATAACTTACTTTACTGACACAACTAATTCAAAATTGTTTGGTTTCCAGAGAACTCAGAAAAATAAATCAGTTTTTGAAGTTTTCTAATGTTACTGACATAACAGACATTTCTAATGCTCTTTAAAGGAACACAATTAGAAACTACTTAAAAATACTATTTTGAATATCATTCTCTTTTTCATATAGAAAAGTAGAAATTTTCCTTGAACCTACTTTTTTGTTCTAACACAGTACAGCTTTAAAATTGTACACTTGAACAATTGAGATTATTCATGTCAAAGCTATTTATTATGCAATGATGGTAGCCTTAATCACAGTCTGGCTAACAATTATTTTATTTCTGAACCACTAGACAAATATTCCTGTTTATTGAAGTTATACCCTAACATTTTCAAAGTAACTTTTAGCTTTTTTAAAAATTAGTTTAAAAGTAGATGGAGACTTCCTAACAAATCATTGACTAGTCCTGTGTCAAAACTAGTGGACCAGCTGAAGTGATGGATTAAGTCAAACTGTTAAATATTCCTAGGCCTTTTTCTTTACCAGAAAATGATCTCTGAGAATCTTCTTGCTATCCTATTCTGTGACATGAGCTGTACCAACTGATAATAAGTTAAATTGACTACTAATTTGCTGATTGCTCATAACAGGGAGAGAAAATTAGGCCTGCTTGAGTTCCAATTATTTTAAGAAATGGTATATATATTTAGTAATGCAAACAATGCCTATTCACCACCACTGCCAGCTCCTCACACCCCTTCCATAACTTAGTAATTATGGGAAACATGAATATGTGCTTCCATGCTGTATTTATTTGTTTCCGTTTTGCTGAATGTTGTTCCTTCGGCTTGTATAAAATTTCAATGATTCCTACAAGCTGCCTGTTTAACATCCTCAGAGTGTTAGAAATAAAATTGTGAAAATAGCCCTGGATTCCTCACAATTATCTTTTATAAGAATAAAAGATAACACTTGAACACATATCTAGTCACCTGAATATAATTTCTCAGAAATATGCTACCTCTGCTTTACAGCTGCAAAATCTGAGGATAAGACAAGTTGAGTAACTTGCACATAGCTAGTGAATGGCAGACCTTGGATTCAATTCTAAATCTGTAGTTGTCGAAAATTTGGATGCTACAATTCTTTGCCATATCTCAATTGCAAATTACCTTTCTATCAGGCAAGGAGACTTTGGAACCCAAGAATATGGTCTCTTAAACACATACAATAGAAAAGCAGATCACAGAAGCATGTATCCTAGTAATTGTCTAGACCAGTCTTTCCTGTTGCAAAATATAAACATGCAGTTAGAACCTAGAAAGCAAATTCGAGATTTTTTTTCAAGATATATAATCTTTTATTTTCCTAATAGTTCCTGCAAGACAAGAACTGGTGATTTCCTGAGGTATGCCCACATTAGTATTACCTGTGGAGCCTTTACACCCGTTAGACTTCTGGGCTCTTCCTCAAACTAAATAGATCAGCTCTCTGGAGGTGGGGTTTGGACATCTGCAATTTTAAAGCCTCTCCAGATGGTTCTAATGTGCATTCAGGTTCGTGAACTGCCTAAGCAACTCGCAACTGGAAAAAGTGTCTGGAGACTATAAATAACCTTCCCCAAATCACAAGACTGGAGAGTTCCATGCTCTTGTGTGAAATAATTGGGCATACAAAATGTCTTGGATTTTGAAGTAGAACACTTTACCAATGTATTTAAGAAGATTCCAGGTGAACTAAAGAAAGATAATACCTCATATTTAATAGAATACTTCCCATCTAAACAGGTGGGATGCAAACCTCAAAGCTAGCAGGACACCAGAACCATCTGGGGAGATTTTTAAAATAAGATTCCTGGTCCCCTCTCACACCCAGAGACTCAGAAGCTGTGTATTATTAACAATATTTCAAATGATTTTTATGCAGATGATCTAGGAAGTTTCAAAGGCATATGCATGTTTGAGAACTGCTAGTTTAGGACAGGATGGTTCACCAATTATAGCAGAAACAGAATAATTTTGGAAATGTATTAAAAGCATGCTCTTTTTTTGGGTGGCGGCGGGGCATGGATTATTTGAAGAAATTCTAATTTCATGGCTCAAAGCCCAGAAATCGGTATTGTTAACACTTCTGGTGATTCTAGGTCAGGTGACCTAGGAAGCGTGCTTTGAGTAAAACTGACAGAAAGCAACTGGTGTTGGAGAGGTTATTTTTAAATAAAATATTTTTAAAGTAAATCAAATGCATGGACATATGTTAACTATGAGCTAAAAAATAACTAAATGTTCTAAATGAACTCAATCCAGCTTACTTAAAATTATGCTATTTTATTGTTAGCTTGGGATTGCCTTAGGTATTTCCAGTGACTCCCTAAATTTTTTGCATCAATAAATATCTTTAGATTTTTGTAATAAGAGTTTGAATAGTACAGAAAACTCTAAAATATTTCACAATAATGCCCAAAATATTATGGATTTTTCTGCAGGCGATTAAGGTGTCAGTGAGTAGTGAGTTCAAAAGTCATAGACAATTAAGGGGAGGGAGGAAATACAGGAGGAATGTCAGTTAATTGAGCACTTTCTATATTCCAAGCTCTGGATTAGGTTCTTTCCACATGTTAGTTTAAATAATCAATTTCCTACTTTAAATATCTACACAGAGAAATGAGAAGGCAATCTGCATGGAATATTCTAAAAAATTACTTTGAGATGGACATTGAAATTCCTTTAGGAATTTCATGCATATATCAATTTCGATCTTAGAGAAGAGTAATAGTGCTAGAAGAAAGCTTACAAACAAGGTCCAGAGAGGTTAAGTGGCTTTCTCAAAATTAGTTTGTTGAACTAATAACCTAGGGTAGCACTCGTATTCCAGATTTAGCAGGCTATATCTTATTTAGATTCTGTTAACTGTTTTATAAAATGCATATGAATATGGATACATTCAATATGAATTACTAAAGGGAAGAACACTTTGGATAGTAGTGAAGCATACCCATTTGCAAAATGCTACAAAATCTCTAGATGAGACATCCAGAAAAAAAAATCATCTTAATTGACTGATTGCAATACAATGGAATGAAGTTAGGAGAGAGACTATATTTCTCTCCATGCGGTTTGGTAATAGATATCTGCCCTTCACAGTGCTTGCACTTTATACTCTCCTTAAATACTAATTTTCTTTCCTATTAGAAACAGTTGATATGTTACTAATATTTGCATAGAATGTTAACGTGATCCAAATCCTTTCTAATCTTCCTTGCGATGTTACTTCTTTTGATGCTTTACAATGTGGTAAGATAGAAAGGAGTTAAAATGCCTTCCTTTTGCATCCAGGCGACAAACTGACTAATAAAATAAATATAAAATATCATCTCCAATTGGTACCAAAAAACACTGTCACTACTCTTAAAAAATATTTTACAGGACCCCTTATCACATTCATTTATTTATTCAGCAAGTATTTGATATGACCCTCCTGTACATTAGGCACTGTGCTTATCCTTTAGGTTCTGATGTTTGTTATATTTAACAGCTCGATTGTAATGGTTAAGAAGTTTCCCAAAATGAGATCAGAGTTCAAGGGAACTCAACGATATGATCAAACACAGTCATAAGATAAGGACCTGAAATTTGTGGTAACTTTAATTCACGCAAAAAAAAATTCTAGGTGATTACCTTAAGACTCATGGAATCTAGTTTAAAAATAGGCTGACAAAAAAACATCAGAGGCATAGTTTCCTATTCTTTTAATATTTAACCTCCAATTGCAGGCAAGAATTTAAAGGCTCCGCAAATAATTCCTAAATATTCTGTTGCTTTACACATCAAATGCTCTGAGCTTTCTAAGCCCCTCAAAATAAAAAACATTTCTGCACAATCTAAGATTATCAGGAGTTTTGCAGTAAATATAAAAATTTTAAGCATGTATTTGTTTCCCACTAAGATGATTTTTTTTTCAGTTTCTACTTCATATTGTCAGATATATGGCTGTCATAATATATATGACTGTCAGGCTCTCATGCCTTTCTTGTTCAGGGTGTAATACTCTGGATGTGGACAATTCACTATATATTCTTATTAGTAAGGTCTATAATGATTAACATTTATTTATTCTTATTGATGTCTACAATAATTAATATTTAAATATTTAGAGTATTGAAGGTAGTAGCTTTTTGATATTTTGAAATAAAACATTTTAAATGGTCTGTTCCCTATTTTGTGTCCACAATTTAATTCCAGGCATAATTATTGGTTTGCATAATCAACAGCAAACCAATTTTGTTGAATCAGTATATCTTTTTCATGAGTTTCTTACAAAGAATTGCAATCTACAGGATTTATTAAAGGAGTGGCTGTGAACCATACTCTTTCTTGAGGGTTGTATTTCACTTAAATGTAGTGATAGCCCATTTCCTTCTGCTGAACTCAACTCCTAAAATATTTAAACCAGAACGAATGCAGCAAGTTTGATGTTTTATTTATTGTATACCTTCAAAAGACGAAGTTCTTCTACTTGAAGTATACCATTCTATAGGCCCTAAAAATACCAATAAGACATTCACATTTGTAAAAATTGAGACATAATTCTATGATAAGATAGGAATGCGATTGAAAAAAAAGTGGGATTAAGAGAGATAGGATCCTTAAATCCAAATCTTAACTATTGTCACTAGCTGTGGTGTGTGTGTGTGCGTGTGTGTATGTGTGTGTGAATGTGTGTCTTGAATAAATATCTCTGGATCTAGTTCACTCATAAGTAGAAATAAAAGCAATTATAATTTCTATATTATAGCAATTATAAACAACAAAATTATAATTCCTTCTAGCCCTAAAACTCACACATCAGTGGACCCAGAGCTAAAGGTTTCCATTGAGTCATTAAATTCTTCCACTTCAAATTTAGGAAACAGTCTTCTGGGACTTAGTAATGGGGTTTCAAAGCACCTGCTAGACACTTAGGAGTACTGCCTCTACTTGCGTCGTATTATCAGTGTGTGATTATAGTCATAGTCCAACAAAGAGCCTACATTTGTAGTCAACAATAGAGACACTGCCTTTAGGTCTTTCAGGTCTTTCAAATCATGAGCATTCACTAGAGCTAAGGCAGGTTGAAATAATATTGAATGCCTTTAATATTGAATGTTTTTCTGCCTTCAAAAAAAGCAGGTGGGCCAGACACAGTGGCTCATACCTGTAATCCCAGCACTTTGGGAGGCTGAGGCAGGTGGATCACTTGAGGTCAGGAGTTCAAGACCAGCCTGGCCAACACGGTGAAACCCATCTCTACTAAAAACACAAAAACTATCCAGGCATGGTGTTACACGCCTGTAATCCTAGCTACTCGGGAGGCTGATACAGGAGAATCGCTTGAACCTGGGAGGCCGAGGTTGCAGTGAGCTGAGACTGCGCCACTGCACTCCGGCCTGGGTGACAGAGTGAGACTCCATCACAAAAATAATAATAATAAAAAAAGCAGGTGCTTTCTAAACTTGTTAGCAGTGTATCCTTTTTAGATCTCTATGCTTTTTATAGGCCAAAAAGTTTGACAAAGTAAATGTAAATGTATGAATTTGACTGTCTTACCAATTAATTAAATATGGATGGAGATCTTTACTTATTGAGGAGGACATCCACATAAAAATATTATTTCTTAATGCATTGTGGTTAGAAGAGATAATACGGAGAGAATAATATGTTGGGTCAAAAGAGTTGACAAAGTTTGCAGCTCAGAAACATGTCAAACAGCTAAGCAATTGGGGAAATTTGCTACTTTTTTTCCCCATTAAATCAGCATTGACCCATACAAACTTCATTCAGAGTAGCACATGCATATAAACAGTCTCAGGCTGAATTGAAAGGAAGCTTTTATATGTCTGTCCACTTAATTGTAAGCTCATTTTAGGCAGTGATAGTACCTTGTTCATCTTATCTCTGTGGGTGTTAAGGCAGTGTCTGACACTGCATTCAATCTTGTCTTAAGAAAAATACCTGAGAATCAAACAATCCTCTATTCATTACAGGAATACTCCTCTGCTCAAATCTTTCTGGTGCTGGGGTGAGCTTATTCTCTCACAAGATAGTCTGGATAGCTGGATCTATGCCCTTTTTACTGAATTCTTTTTGAATTTTGCTGATGTCAATTTGTAATAGGAATAAGTCACAAATAGACCCAAATGGATGTCCTCAGAACATTCTAATTTTTGGATGGATTATTGGCCTAAATGGAATAAAGGCACTAAAGATTATTTTGAGGAATGCCTTCCTTGAAGAATCCTTAATGGCCCATCTTTTTTCACCTACGGTCTCTGCTTATATCCAGCTCTCCTCTTCTCTAGCCTTATGGAGGAGAATGCTATAGGCAGCTGCAAGTTCAGGAATATACTCTTCAAAATTTTCATGTAATGGTAGGTTTATTTTGGTTCTGTAAAGGCCTGAACATCATGGTCATATGTGCTATGTATGAATAATCACCAAAATGGGATATAAAAGTCATCTCCAATTAGTACTTTTAAAGTAGAACTATCACTTCCTTGAAACAATCATTTTTCTGTGAATTCAATTGCATTTATTTATTCATCCAACAAATGTGCATTGAGATCTTACTCTGTGCTAACACTGTGTTTTCTATATATCCCCACTTTATTATATTTAACATCTTATATTTAATACCTTGATGATAATTTTATTTAGGCTCTCTTAAATGATAGAACTCAAATTAAATGATAGGGCTCATCATTATGAGCCAAATCTTATATCCATATGGTAAAATAAGACTGTTTTAAATATTAGGGCTTCAGAAAAAAATCTTAAATTGATAAGTAATTAAACGTTCATAAATGACACCATTTATAAATATATTTATAGGTATCATTTTTCTTTGTAATTTGAGGAAATTATTTGTTTTATTATGACAATGAGTGTTATCAATAGCAGAAAGAGCACTGTCTTAGATTTTCTAAAGTTTTATTGGGATTACTTCCCAGGTGCTGAAAATCACAACAAATTGGATATTTAAAAATACTTGAATAATTTAATTTAAGACCATGAGAATAAGTAGCTGCAAATCAGCTTAATGAAAATAAATGGGAAGTCTAATAGCTTCCTGAATAGAACAGTTCTGCTTCATACCTTTCTTATTCACTCCATGAATAATTTCACCTTCACAAATGTGATAAACAGATAAAAAAATAGATCAAATAGAGACAGTTATACACTTCGTTCAACTTCGGAGTCAAAGAGGTTAGAATTCAATCGCAACATGTTCTTCCTTTGTTATAGTATGCAAAGTTGGAACTAGACATTGTAATACTTAGTGAAAATTTTTCATACTTTAAGATGTGCATCTTCATTTCCCAAATAGATTAAACAGCTGATCAGTGTAAAAACAATAATCAAACCACAAGCTTACATTATGGACAACTACAAAAATGTGAAAAAACAATGTTTACAAATGATAATGAAGAATAAATTACTCTCCAGTGCACATAATTAGGTATATACAGGATAATTTAAAACCGAATGGAATGATTGCTCATGCTGAGCTTTTAAAAATCTCCACCAGAATATACATGTTACCCTAGAGAGGGTGATAAAAATAAATTGTGACACAAAAGTAGTATGTTGCATCTCTTCTTATCCTCAATACTTGGATGATATCTCATCAAAATATTTATCAAGTGTGCAGGTGATGAAAAATTTTAATTCCAAAACCATTTCTCTAAATTACCAACAGACTTATATTCTTGATGCCTTTTCACATGATCGCAAGCCAAGCATGCATGTGACTCCCAAAATCGTGGAAGATTTACAGTGAAATCCTTCCTCCAGTTAAAGTAACTAAGGTATAACTTATTGTTTCTGTCGACTTCCTTCAGATACTTCGCTAGCTCACTGGGAGAGTTATAATCTTCCACATGAATGAATGAATCTGCTGGAATATAATTCTCATAGTTTTCCCTAGATGGTCCCAGAACAACAGGTACAGAGCCAGCCAGAAAAGCATTGTAGAGCTTTTCCGTGATGTAATCCTTGTGGATTGAATTTTCAAAGGAAAGATAAAATTTACAAGTAGATATGGTAGGAATCAAATTTTTATCATTGACATATTCTCCAAATGCTTGCCCATAGGTATGGATTTCAATGCTTTTGCTTAGCTCATTGTAATACTTGACCCTGGCATGCTCAGGGTTCCAGTTACTCACAACCCAGCACACCAACTTCTCTTTGCTTGGCACTTCAAACACGAAGGGATTTGTGCTCACCGTCAAGAAGCCATAAGGCACTTGGATATCTGAATCACGGCGGTAAGTCAGAGTCAGGTTAAACAAGTGCTCAATGCCACTCTTTTGGGGAGTGTGAGTTGGTGATTCCAAATTCATCCAAATCCATTTCTGGAAGGGTGGCCTAGCTTGCTGAGGTAAATTTGTCAGATCCCAACTGATGTCTCGGTGATGGATCAGAACTGCATGGGATTTGTTGTACAGTGAACGGTCCGTTGTGAGGTGGCATCCTTGGATGTTGAACATTGCTTGGCAGGATGTAAGGTCAAAGGTCTGCCCAAATGGCCACACCCACACCAGAATAGTAGTTTCATTAAAATAATCAGTTTTGGTGGAGAAGAAGTTTTTCATTTTCAGCACAGAGCTGGCTGATTCCATTGGACTGAAGATCCAGCTGTTGGTAGGTTTGATGTAAATGAGAAGACATGCCATGAAACAGCCCAGGATAATGCAGACAATTAAAAATGGGCGAAGAATTCCTTTGGATGTTGATGTCATAATTTTTCCTATGAAACAGAGAAAGACAGAAGGGGAGGTAGGGGTGGGAATGAAGAGATAATCATAAATGTATTTGAGATATATTTAAAATCATAAATATGAGATACACAGGTAGTAATCAACTGCGTTTTCCTTTTCAGTGTTATAAAACCATTGAGAGAAACAGAACTTTCCTCAAAGCCAAGAAACAGCTTTCAAAAGGAAGCTTCCCGAAAACTCTTCTAAAAGTACCAGCATATCTTCAAACCAAGTAACATTTTTTTCCATGCTATCCTTAACTGTTCTACTTTTATTTGCTTGTAGAAAGTGGCACAACCTAGACTGTCATTGCTAAAGCCATAACTAAAATTTTTAGTATTTTGTAACCACATCAGATTTGTGAACATCTCCCGGTTGGTATAATCACTTATTTACTCGCAGATTGAGACTGTACCATAACTTTGAGGTTCAGATGGAATTCAATAGAAAACTAAACTGTTTTTAAAAACGTTATGTTTTTGGTTTTCTCGTTATAAATTTACCTTCACAGTTTGCAAATGCATTAGTATAATCATCTGGCAAAAAAATGGCATCTATTGATTTGATACATTTTTAAAAAACAAGTACACTCAGCCAAATTTTATAAATTCAAAACTCACCGTGTTTTGTTTTTATTTGTATATTTTCTTACAGTTTTCTTTGTTTACTTTTAATAATTTGTTAGTACAGCCAATATCTACCAAGATGTAATAATCAAATGTTCTATTTGCATTGGAACAACATTCTCACTTGTGTAGCATAAGGGCTTTAAAAAAGTTTTTCTTTGTATTAAGATGATATTGGTATTATAAAAATAAACATAAACAAATTCTCAAAAAAGGGCTATATTTCATGAAGAACAACTTTGATCTCATGAATTTTAGCAGATTGTGGCTAAAAAAATGAGTGAAGGCTTTTTTTTTTAAGAAAAAAGTGTCTTCAAGTTTTTTCTCTTTGGCATTCATGCCTCTTTATGGCTATGAACGCAAAAATATATTTGCAAAAAGTGTTTCTTGATAAAATTCTCACGGATCGTTTGAAATTCATGTTGTTTCTCTTATGAAAATAATATGGCCTATAAATTTCAGACTCATTAAAGTATTTTGAAAGTTTGATAGAAACTAGGATAGAAACATTAGATGTTTCCTTCCAAAAAAGGGGAGAAATTATCCTTCATTTAATTACCTAAATATATGTGAACATTAGAAAAAGCACAGTCTTTTGCTATGTAGTTATTCTTAAAGCATGTGAGACTCTGAGTAGCAAAGCGTAACTATGAGTCCAAAGATTTTGGACACTGCATTCTAGATCACTCTCAGAACTACGTTATTGGAATCAAAGATTGCAGCTTCCTGTCAAAGTTGGTTTCAGTTCTACAGTCAATAAGAAAATGAAAACAAAAGTATATATCAAATATGTCTAGGAGCTAAATTATTAATCAATCCTCGGAATACAGAGAAAATCAGGAAAGAATTATGAAGGAAATTTCAGTTATTCAGAATTAAATGACATTGAAGGTTCTATATGCCAAATTTTGTTGTATATTTAAACAGAAGGAAATTATAGGTTTGCACACATTTCAGAAAATTAATAAATTGGCCAACTCAAGAAGCTAGACACAGAAAAATGGTATAATGCTAAAAAAAAAAGAAGGAAAAATGTCAAGGTAAGGTCCAGAAATTTGAAATGAGTAGTAATGTCACAACATTTGAAAATACTCAAACTTTAGGTAAGAATAATGAAGAAAAAAGAAATTCAAATGTAATATCAAAATAGCAAATAATTGTTGATTTAGCATAGATAAAAACTGAAGTAACTATTTTGAGTAATTTTATGTTGAAAAATTTGAAATATGACTAAATTGTTGTATTTTTGTACAAATACAGAAATATCAATGTTTGTAAAAAAAAATTCTGATTCAACAGATAACAGTTAAAGAAATGGAATTCATAAACAACAACTAAAGGCAAATACTAGGTATAAATGGTTTTCCAATAATATCAACAATTCAATAAATTGGGAATACCATCCACCTTTTTTAAAATTATTTTAGAAAATACAAAAATTAAGAAAGAAGCTTAACTCATGAGGTCAATTATAATCTTGTTACCAAACAAGACATGACATTGTTTTATAAAAAGTCATTTGTGCTTATGAACACAGATGCAAAAATACAAAAATTTAGTAATAATAAGTATTAGAAATAGATCTTGATGTGATTCAAGAGTAAGTTTATGGAAGTTTAGTTGCGTTTGATCCTAAGTATAAATTTAACTGGACAATCTCTCAATTCCATCTAGACTCCAGAATTTACAGACTGAAAAACCTTACTGGAAGGGTCTCTTTTCATTGGAAAAACATTAACTTTTAATATGCGTGATTTGACTGACTGTTGCAGTGTTTTCTTCCTGTGAGACCAATGTTTAATGGTTTTTAGAAATACTCTGATTGAAAGTTTCCTTAAATCCTTTTTGAACTGAAATGCAATGGCAAAAACTATTAAATAAATGATGTCAGTTCAATATAATCAGGTTACAACTGAAGTAGCCACCATTTAATAAATGCTCACCCTTAGCCAGGCCTTGTGCCAAGCATTTTACACACATCATTTCCTTTAATCCTTCTAGAACCCCTAAAAAGGACATCTTTTCTCATTCCTTCACAGATGAGGAAATTGCAGGCCACAGATACAAGTAACCGGCTTAACTACTGGATTGTGTGCTCTCTTTCCTTCTATAATCTACTTTGAGCAAATAATACAAACATGAAACATCCATTTGCTTTTGGTATCTCAAGTTTAGTTGTCTTGATTTCCCTGGTCTTTACCTTTTATTCTGCAATTAAGAACTATTTAACCATGAGTTAAATTTAGATTAATTTCTTTTAACAAGGACATCCGACACATATATGTGGCACTTATTAGTGTCAAACACTGATCTGAGCACTTATATTAACTTATACACGCACACTAACGTATTAACTCATTATATCCCCATTTTATTGATAAAGAAACTGAGGCCCAAAATGATTAAGTAACTTGTCCAAAACCACACAGAGAGTTAATGTCACAGAATACTTTTCAAGCCCAGATCACTTGGCTTTAGAATCTGGGCACTTGATAATTAACATTTTAGATCACTGATTCCCCAGGTTGCAGCCAGAATATGCAATCATTTTAGTGATACAAGAATGTAAGCTTTGTGAGGGGCTTTGTTTTCTTCACTGCTGTATCTTTATCATCAGAATGTAGTAGATGCTTAATAAATGCTGTATATCTCATGTGAATGAATGGGTGAATTGCTGCATCTCAACTATGTACAAGTACTATGCTTAGTAGGTAACCAGATATACAAAAACGAGCCAAATGTGAATGAATGAATATGTACTTTGTTTCTTCGTCTGTGCATTTAGCATGGAGCTCTCTATGGAACAGCTCCCATTAAAATTGGCACATGGCTATTCCTACCACTAGAAGAGCAAAATCTCCCAGTTTTGCCTCTCTTTGTTTTGTCTCAAAGTTAGCATCTATCCACAACATTTTAGTTCCGTGTCTCAATCTCTCTCTCTCTTTTATTCGCCAAACGAGGAATTGGTCACTAGACAGAAACGATGTTCCTTCTACTCTGTGGTTTCCAGTTTTCATGCTTCCTGGATGTTTTATATAACTTGAGGTTATGCTTGTTAACTCTCTGCTCACCACTCCCCCTCCTTCATTTTTCACTGCTGTCAGGGTCAATTACTAAATAATAGGGGCAGTTACTCAGTAACCCCTACTTTGTACAGAACTGTCAAAAAAGTTTGCCTTTTGGGGCCAAATTGACATCTCCTGGACAGAATCCTTTTCACCTATTCCTCACAACTAAAATTCAGTTGAATACTCAACATGTCTTATACTGGTAATCAATACAACCTATTTTAAAAACACCTGCAGCAGTGTTACTATACCTCACCGGAGATAGCAATAAATGTATAGCACAAAGCAAATTGTAACAGTAAATAGAATAATTATAACCTTTTCAATTATTTTTAGTAGTCTCAAGTACGATGAGAGAATGTAGCTTAAAGACTTTACCATCAAAAATAACGGAATCTCGGTTAAAAGTGCTGCTTAACAAGACTTGGTATGCATGATTCAATTTTCTGTTAAGAGATTACCTCCAGTCGTTCTTTAAGAACACTCTACTGAATGTTAAAGAATGGAAGATAACTTGAAATAGAAAAAGATTAGAGTTGTAATTCTCAAACCACAGATACATATCAAGGTATTAGGGAGAAAAATGTGTAACTAAGGAGAACAGGAGGCTCCCTCAAGGAGTGGCAGTCCTACTATAAGTTTTGATTTTTGGTGGAGGTAGGTATTGAATCCTTCTTTTAAATGGAAAGAAACAGGAGCATACTATAGAACAAAGTTCAATACTTGCTTAAAATGTGGAGATGAAACAGGATAGCTGAGCTTGTAACTTGTCATGTGGGGCATTATTCCCAGATTGCAGCACTAGCTACCTCTTCAACCCACGTCCCCTATCCCTCATTAGCAGGATGGTGGGGTTGGAAGAGATTTTCCCTTATGCCATTAGGAGTTGTTGGGTCATCACATTTGACAGTCACCGTATAGTACATTTACTATTGTGTGTGTGTGTGTGTGTGTGTGTGTGTGTGTGTGTACTATCAAACCATTCCTAAAAAGACTTTTTGATAGCTGGTAAAAATATGTGAAATACATAGACCATTTGAACAGAACTTTAGATCAACCTGAGGATCTTCAAGATAAATTCATACCAACTCCAAAGACAAGAAATGAATCACTGACAAATTGAAGGGTGAATTAAAGTTAGCAAAGGCCTCAGAAGCAGCTTCAGAAACAAAGTTTCTGTCTGACTTTCTACTGCTCTCCTGTCTTTCACGCTCATTATCTCCTAAAGCAAGCAGTAGAAACTAGAATCCCTCTTTCCCAAGGCACTCATAGAAACAAGAACCCTTTTCCTCCAAGGCCACTAATAAAACCTAAAAATAGTACTACAACTTTCACCCATCTTTCTGTGTAAGAACTAGCCATGAAGAAATTTTCTGACCTACCTTGTTGATTGTAGGTCATAAGACCTGCATTCCAGAGAAGATCCTGCCTCTTACCAGAAGGAAGGAATGCTAAAGAGAAGCCAAGAAGAATCTTAACAGACTGGTCTTGCTGGGTTTCTCCCCTTTATTTTATTTTATTTTATTTTATTTTATTTTATTTTATTGAGATGGAGTCTCACTCTGTCACCAGGGTGGAGTGCAGTGGTGCGATGTCAGCTCACTGTAACCTCTGTCTCCCGGGTTCAAATGATTCTCCTGCCTCAGCCTCCCAAGTAGCTGGGATTACAGGTACACACCACCACGACCAGCTAATTTTTGTATTTTTAGTAGAGATGGGGTTTCACCATGTTGGTTGGGATGATCTCGATCTCCTGACCTCATGATCTGCCCGCCTCAGCCTCCCAAAGTGCCAGGGTTACAGGCATGAGCCACTGCACCCGTCCCTCCTTTGTTTATTATTATTAAATCAGATCATTTTTGCCCAATCACATTTCTATATGACTGTCCATTCTTCATTAATCCCAAGCATAAAAATGAATAGTTCACCTTAAGTCTTTGAGTCTTAATTCTGAAGGCTCCCATGTAGCATAAAGCTATGATCAAATAAATTTATTATGCTGTTATTTTTTAATTAATCCATCTATTATATTAGACTATTCTTCTATTAATCTGTCTTTGTTAGAGGGGTGTTGGCCATGACCCTTATGATGGGGAGGAAAGAGATCACCACCTCTCTATTCCCACACTGGCAATTGCTTCCCCTTCTTCTTCCCCTAATATTCCAGGATCCAAAGTATGTATCTTGAATCCTTCAAAATATATCCATAATTATCTATATTTTCAAATAAGCCAAAACACCCCACAACAACACTATATGTAAATTCTCAAAACTACAAATAAATCTCTTTATTTTATATAAGCCATTTGTGTTATCTGATTCTCAACTATTAGTAATCTGCTTATGCAGGTTCAAAAGAATAATTTGCTCCTCATATAATCATTGTGATCTTCACTATCATAGTATTAGTACAGGATTCTGCAAAAATCTGAATACTACAGTGAATGCTTATAATTTAAATTGGGTGGCTTATCTTTTCTTTTTAGGTTTTTTTGGTTATTGTTTTATTTTGCTTTTACTCCTGCCTACAATTTTTATGCTAAGAACACGTGCAAGATTAAAAACAAAAGCTTTACACTCATCAATTATAAACCAAATTATTTTCTGTCTCAAAGTCCTATAAAACTTTATATGTTCATCACTGCGCTTTCAAAAATTCCCTTGAAACTTCAAATTCTATTGAATCTCTCTAATGGGCATTCCTCCTCTGTGTTCCCACAATTTTCTCCATTAAATTCTGAGCCAAATGCCTCTTGCCTTTGGGAAAAATGCCATTTACTTGGCATGAAGACACTGGTTGATCTTTGGAATGCTATAAAATTTGTGTTTGTGAACCTTTCTCAAAGATCCTTAGATATAATTTCTGGTATTTCCAAGGGTAAGCCTTTGTTTTATTTCCTCAAGCCCTGAGGAAGTTGCCACCAAATGACACCAGTTTTGATCACCAACACTTTTCCTAAATATTCCTCAGAACTCTCTCTGGTAATAATAAGTCCCTGATTCATTTCTGCAGTGGGTTTGTCTTTAGACAGTCCAATGCATGTCTTTTTAAAATTCTTTTTTCTTCTTTCATTTTTGCCTCAGACATTTGTTTCTACTGGCAAGAGAGCTGCCAACTGCCGCTTTTCCTGTACTGCAAATTTCTTTATATTTTGGGCACCTTCTACAGTCTCTCTCTTTGAAATTTTCTTTACGAATTCAGGGATTAGCCTCTTTTAGTTTGATCTTTCATCTGCTCTCTCTCCTCTCCACTCAATCACTAGTCCTTCATCACTGTCTTTATTAACTTTAGAAGCTCTATTTACTGGCTTCAGCTGTGGCTAGAGCCATGAGATCTGACACGGAGCCCAAGTGTAACCTGGCTCATGCTCCACATGCCCTTGGGAAATACCACAGACAGGGCCAGGAGGTGCCTTGCTGGCATTTTTTCAGAACAAGCTTTCTGGCACCCTTTGAGTCCAGCAGTCTTTTATAACTTAGCTGTCAGCACCAGCACTTCTGTGATTATTGTCAGGTTTAGTCCCTTGCAGCCAACAGATTTAAAAAAAAATAAAAAATCCAAAACTCTCATTTTGGGCTGATATATTACTAGCCTTTTGGACTTTATAAATGAGAATGTCTTCATTCCAGATGATAAGGTAGGGCAACTAACCCAGTGACATCTTGACATCTTCTTGTCCTTCATATCCACACCTAACCTAGCACCAACTCCTACCAATTTTACCTCCTAAATATTCCTTACATTAGTAGACTTCTCTCCATTTCCCTAGGTCAAATGTCTATCGATTCTAGTATGGCAGACTGATATTTCTTTCTAAGTGGTCCACCTAGTGCTCCCTTTTGATCCTTTCAATTTGTTCACAGTACAGTAGATTAGTAGTCCTCAAAGGATGGCTCTAGACCAGCATCATGAGCAACATCTGGGATCCTGTTAGAAAGGCAAATTCTCCCACCGGAACCCAGACATATGAAATCAGAAACTTTGGAAAGAGGCCTAGCAACATGCTTTGGAGAGCCCTCCAAGTGGTTCTGATGTACACTACATTTTTTTATTATTATTATACTTTAAGTTTTAGAGTACATGTGCACAATGTGCAGGTTTGTTACATATGTATACATGTGCCATGTTGGTGTGCTGCACACATTAACTCATCATTTACATTAGGTATATCTCCTAATGCTATCCCTCCCCCCTCCCCCAACACCACTACAGGCCCTGGTGTGTGATGTTCCCCTTCCTGTGTCCAAGTGTTCTCATTGTTCAATTCCCACCTATGAGTGAGAACATGCAGTGTTTGCTTTTTCGTCCTTGTGATAGTTCACTGAGAATGATGGTTTCCAGCTTCATCCATGTCCCTACAAAGGACATGAACTCATCCTTTTTATGGCTGCATAGTATTCCATGGTGTATATGTGCTACATTCTCTTAATCCAGTCTATCATTGATGGACATTTGGGTTGGTTCCAAGTCTTTGCTATTGTGAATAGTGCCGCAATAAACATACGTGTGCATGTGTCTTTATAGCAGCATGATTTATAATCCTTTGGGTATAAACCCAGTAATGGGATTGCCAGGTCAAATGGTATTTCTAGTTCTAGATCCTTGAGGAATCACCACACTGACTTCCACAATGGTTGAACTAGTTTACAGTCCCACCAACAGTGTAAAAGTGTTCCTATTTCTCCACATTCTCTCCAGCACTTGTTGTTTCCTGACTTTTTAATGATGGCCATTCTAACTGGTGTGAGATGGTATCTCATTGTGGTTTTGATTTGCATTTCTCCGATGACCAGTGATAATGAGCATTTTTTCATGTGTCTGTTGGCTGTATAAATGTCTTCTTTTGAGAAGTGTCTGTTCATGTCCTTTGCCCAACTTTTGATGGGGTTGTTTGTTTTTTTCTTGTAAATTTGTTTGAGTTCACTGTAGATTCTGGATATTAGCCCTTTGTCAGATGAGTAGGTTGCAAAAATTTTCTCCCATTTTTTAGGTTGCCTGTTCACTCTGATGGTAGCTTCTTTTGCTACGCAGAAGCTCTTTAGTTTAATTAGATCCCATTTTTCTATTTTGGCTTTTGTTGCCATGGCTTTTGGTGTTTTAGACATGAACTCCTTGCCCATGCCTATGCCCTGAATGGTATTGCCTAGGTTTTCTTCTAGCGTTTTTATGGTTTTAGGTCTAACATTTAAGTCTTTAATCCATCTTGAATTAAATTTTGTATAAGGTGTAAGGAATTAAATTTTGTATAAGGTGTAAACATTTAAGTCTTTAATCCATCTTGAATTAAATTTTCTACATATGGCTAGACAGTTTTCCCAGCACCATTTATTAAATAGGGAATCCTTTCCCCATTGCTTGTTTTTGTCAGGTTTGTCAAAGATCAGATGGTTGGAGACGTGTGGTATTATTTCTGAGGGCTCTGTTCTGTTCCATTGGTCTATATCTTTGTTTTAGTACCAGTACCATGCTGTTTGGGTTACTGTAGCCTTGTAGTATAGTTTGAAGTCAGGTAGCGTGATGCCTCCAGCTTTGTTCTTTCGGCTTAGAATTGACTTGGCAATGCAGGCTCTTTTTTGGTTCCATATGAACTTTAAAGTAGTTTTTTCCAATTCTGTGAAGAAAGTCATTGGTAGCTTGATGGGGATGGCATTGAATCTATAAATTACCTTGGGCAGTATGGCCATTTTCATGATATTGATTCTTCCTGTCCATGAACATAGAATGTTCTTCCATTTGTTTGTGTCCTCTTTTATTTTGTTGAGCAGTGGTTTGTAGTTGTCCTTGAAGAGATCCTTCACGTCCCTTGTAAGTGGGATTCCTAGGTATTTTATTCTCTTTGAAGCAATTGTGAATGGGAGTTCACTCATGATTTAGCTCTCTGTTTGTCTGTTATTGGTGTATAGGAATGCTTGTGATTTTTGCACATTGATTTTGTATCCTGAGACTTTGCTGAAGTTGCTTATCAGCTTAAGGAGATTTTGGGCTGAGACAATGGGGTTTTCTAAATATACAATCATGTCATCTGCAAACAGGGACAATTTGACTTCCTCTTTTCCTAACTGAATACCCTTTATTTCTTTCTCCTGCCTGATTGCCCTGACCAGAACTTCCAACACTATGTTGAATAGGAGTGGTGAGAGAGGGCATCCCTGTCTTGTGCCAGTTTTCAAAGAGAATGCTTCCAGTTTTTGCCCATTCAGTATGATATTGGCTGTGGGTTTGTCATAAATAGCTCTTATTATTTTGAGATACGTCCCATCAATACCTAATTTATTGAGAGTTTTTAGCATGAAGGGCTGTCGAATTTTGTCAAAGGCCTTTTCTGCATCTATTGAGATAATCATGTGGTTTGTGTCTTTGGTTATGTTTATATGCTGTATTATGTTTATTGGTTTGCATATGTTGAACTGGCCTTGCATCCCAGGGATGAAGCCCACTTGGTCATTTTAGATAAGCTTTTTGATGTGATGCTGGATTCAGTTTGCCAGTATTTTATTGAGGATTTTTGCATCGATGTTCTTTTTTTGTTGTGTCTCTGCCAGGCCTTGGTATCAGGATGATACCAAAATAAAATGAGTTAGGGAGGATTCCCTCTTTTTCTATTGATTGGAATAGTCACAGAAGGAATGGTACCAGCTCCTCCTTGTACCTCTGGTAGAATTTGGCTGTGAATCCTGCTGGTCCTGGACTATTTTTGGTTGTTAGGCTATTAATTATTGCCTCAATTTCAGAGCCTGTTATTGGTGTATTCAGGATTCCACTTCTTCCTGGTTTAGTCTTGGGAGGGTGTATGTGTCCAGGAATTTATTCATTTCTTCTAGATTTTCTAGTTTATTTGCATAGAGGTGTTTATAATATTCTCTGATGGTAGATTGTATTTCTGTGGGATCAGTGGTGATATCCCCTTTATCATTTTTTATTGCATCTATTTGATTCTTCTCTCTTTTCTTCTTTATTAGTCTTGCTGGTGGTCTATCAATTTTGTTGATCTTTTCAAAAAACCAGCTCCTGGATTCATTGATTTTTTGAAGGGTTTCTTGTGTCTCTATCTCCTTCAGTTCTGCTCCGATCTTAGTTATTTCTTGCCTTCTGCTAGCTTTTGAGTGTGTTTGCTCTGGCTTTTCTAGTTCTTTTAATTGTGATGTTAGGGTGTCAATTTGAGATCTTTCCTGCTTTCTCTTGTGGGCATTTAGTGCTATAAATTTTCCTCTACACACTGCTTTAAATGTGTCCCAGAGATTCTGGTATGTTGTGTGTTTGTTCTCATTGGTTTCAAAGAATATTTTTATTTCTGCCTTCATTTCGTTATGTACCCAGTAGTCATTGAGGAGCAGATTTTTCAGTTTCCGTGTAGTTGAGAGGTTTTGAGTGAGTTTCTTAATCCTGAGTTGTAGTTTGATTGCACCGTGGTCTGAGAAACAGTTTGTTATAATTTCTCTTCTTTTACATTTGCTGAGGAGTGCTTTACTTCCAACTATGTGGTCAATTTTTGAATAATGTGATGTGGTGCTGAGAAGAATGTATATTCTGTTGACTTGGGGTGGAGAGTTCTGTAGATGTCTATTAGGTCTGCTTGGTGCAGAGCTGAGTTCAATTCCTGGATATCCTTTTTAACTTTCTGTCTCTTTCATCTGGGGTGGTTCCAAGATGGCCGAGGGGCGGTTCCAAGATGGCCGAATAGGAACAGCTCCAATCTACAGCTCCCAGTGTGAGCGATGCAGAAGACGGGTGATTTCTGCATTTCCAACTGAGGTACTGGGTTCATTTCACTGGGGCTTGTCAGACAGTGGGTGTAGGACAGCGGGTGCAGCCCACCAAGCGTGAGCCAAAGCAGGGCGAGGCATTGCCTCATCCGGGAAGCACAAGGGGTCAGGGAATTCCCTTTCCTAGCCAAGGGAAGCTGTGACAAATGGCATCTGGAAAATTGGGTCACTCCCACCCTAATAGTGCACTTTTCCAAAGGTCTTAGCAAATGGCACACCAGGAGATTATATCCCGCACCTGGCTCGGAGGGTCCCATGCTCACAGAGCCTCACTCATTGCTAGCACAGCAGTCTGAGATCGAACTGCAAGGTGGCAGTGAGGCTGGGGGAGGGGCGCCCACCATTGCTGAGGTTTGACTAGGTAAAAAAAGCAGCTGGGAAGCTCAAACGAGGTGGAGCTCACCGCAGCTCAAGGAGGCCTGCCTGCCTCTGTAGTCTCCACCTCTGGGGGCAGGGCATAGCTGAACCAATGCAGCAGAAACCTCTGCAGACTTAAATGTCCCTGTCTGACAGCTTTGAAGAGAGTAGCGGTTCTCCTAACACAGAGTTCGAGATCTGAGAACAGACGGACTGCCTCCTCAAGTGGGTCCCTGATCCCCGAGTAGCCTAACTGAGAGGCATCCCCCAGTAGGGGCAGACTGACACCTCACATGGCTGGGTACCCCTCTGAGATGAAGCTTCCAGAGGAATGATCAGGCAGCAACATTTGCTGTTCAGCAGTATTCGCTGTTCTGCAGCTTCCACTGCTGATACCCATGCAAACAGGGTCTGGAGTGGACCTCCAGCAAACTCCAACAGGCCTGCAGCTGAGGGTCCTGACTGTTAGATGGAAAACAGAAAGGACATCCACACCAAAACCCCATCTGTATGTCACCATCATCAAAGACCAAAGGTAGATGAAACCACAAAGATGGGGAAAAAACAGAGCAGAAAAGCTGAAAATTCTAAAAATCAGAGTGCCTCTCCCCCTCCAAAGGAACGCAGCTCCTCATCAGCAACAGAACAAAGCTGGATAGAGAATGACTTTGACAAGTTGAGAGAAGAAGGCTTCAGATGATCAAACTTCTCTGAGCTAAAAGAGGAAGTTTGAACCCATCACAGAGAAGCTAAAAGCCTTGAAAAAAGATTAGATGAATGGCTAACTAGAATAACCAGTGTAGAGAAGTCCTTAAATGACCTGATGGAGGTGAAAACCATGGCACGAGAACTATGTGATGCATGCACAAGCTTCAGTAGCCGATTAGATCAACTGGAAGAAAGGGTATCAGTGATTGAAGATCAAATCAATGAAATGAAGTGAGAAGAGAAGTTTAAAGAAAAAAGAATGAAAAGAAACGAACAAAGCCTCCAGGAAATTTGGGACTATGTGAAAAGACCAAATCTACATCTGATTGGTATACGTGAAAGTGACAGGGAGATTGGAACCAAGATGGAAAACAATCTGCAGGATATTATCCAGAAGGTCCCCAATCTAGCAAGGCAGGCCAACATTCAAATTCAGGAAATACAGAGAATGCCGCAAAGATACTCCTCGAGAAGAGCAACTCCAAGACACATAATTGTCAGATTCACCAAAGTTGAAATGAAGGAAAAAATGTTAAGGGCAGCCAGAGAGAAAGGTTGGGTTACCCACAAAAGGAAGCCCATCAGGCTAACAGCAGATCTCTCAGCAGAAACTCTATAAGCCAGAAGAGAGTGGGGGCCAATATTCAACATTCTTAAAGGAAAGAATTTTCAACCCAGAATTTCATATCCAGCCAAACTAAGCTTCATAAGTGAAGGAGAAATAAAATCCTTTATAGACAAGCAAATGCTGAGAGATTTTGTCACCACCAGGCCTGCCCTAAAAGAGCTCCTGAAGGAAGCACTAAACATGGAAAGGAACAGCTGGTACCAACCACTGCAAAAACATGCCAAATTGTAAAGACCATTGATGCTAGGAAGAAACTGCATCAACTAGTGAGCAAAATAACCAGCTAACAACATAATGGCAGGCTCAAATATACACATAACAATATTAACCTTTAATGTAAATGGGCTAAATGCTCCAATTAAAAGGCACAGACTGGTAAATTGAATAAAGAGAGTCAAGACCCATCAGTGTGCTGTATTCAGGAGCCCCATCTCACTTGCAGAGACACACATAGGCTCAAAATAAAGGGATGGAGGAAGATCTACCAAGCAAATGGAAAACAAAAAAAGGCAGGGGTTGTAATCCTAGTCTCTGATAAAATAGACTTTAAACCAACAAAGATCAAAAGAGACAAAGAAGGCCATTACATAATGGTAAAGGGATCAATTCAACAAGAAGAGCTAACTATCCTAAATATATATGCACCCAATACAGGAGCACCCGGATTCATAAAGCAAGTCCTTAGAGACCTACAAAGAGACTTAGACTCCCACACAATAATAATGGGAGACTTTAACACCCCACTGTCAACGTTAGATGTACACTAAAATTTGGGGATTCCTCCAATAGCATGATGTTTCAAACCACAGATCACATATTACCATTCTGTTTTAGGGCCATTGATGAATTCCAATTGCTTATAAGATAAAAAAAAAACATTAAAAGTCTTCATTTAGCTTAAGGAGCCCTGGATGATGGGGACACAGCTTTTGTCACCAGCCTCAGCACATGCCAGGGTTGCATTCCCTCCATTACCATGCTTGTCCCTCTCACAGAGCTGCTCCACCAGCCCTCACCTCTCCCTGGAGCAGATTCCCTCCTCTCTTTACTGATGTATTCCTTTTCACTTTTCAGCTCTCAGTTCTACTGGCAGTAGCTTGTGAAAAGTTCCTGACAGTCTCCCAACCTTCCCCCAGCAGCCTCCCAACCTTCCCCCAACACACTAAATCAAAACACCGAGTACACATTTTATAGTACCATGTGTCATTTTTGCACAGCATTTGCCACAGTATCAAGTTTACCTAGATTTGTGTGAGTGTATGATTAATGTTGTCATCTCTGTTCAATTGTAACTAGGCTCATGAGGCAAAGATTGGGTGTTTTTACTCAGATTCCAATCCCTAGTGCCTAAATCATACTTGTCATATGCTTGCTCTCAACGTATGTTTTATGACTGACCAAAGAGCTAACAATCATTCAGCATTTCCAATGTTTAAACCACGAGACTAAGATTTTTATATACATTTTACCATTTAATCTTCAGGAAAAATATATTTCTTACTGTTCATTTAACAAACATATATATATGTATCAAATAATATACATTTGTTAAATGAAAAATATATGTGCGTGTGTTTAAACACACACACACACGCACGCACACACACACACACACATATATATATATATATATATATATTTCTTTCTATGTTCCAAGCATGGTTCCAAGCATTTTGCAGGTAATAATTCCTTTAAATCTCATGACCAGATGAAATATGGGTTAGAATTACATCAATTATTCCAGACGAGGAAACTGGTGTACATCTTTCTGCCTCAGATCACACGTATTGCTTTAAGAATAAATGTTGACAACTGAGTACAGTGGCTCATGCCTGTAATCCCAGCACTTTGGAAGGCCAAGGCAGGATTGCTTGCTACTCAGGAGGCTGAGACAGGAAAATTGCTAGAACCCAGGACTTCGAGGCTGCAGTGAGCTACGATCGTGCCACTGCACTCTAGCCTGGGCAACAAGTCAGTTCCCATCTCTAAAAATTATTTATATACATACACACACACACACACACACACGAAAGAGAGAGAAAATGAATATTCCAATTAACAATTGCAAAGACTTCTATGAATTATATGAATAAAAATTTATTTTATGATATATATTTCCCTGGAGTCATTGTTAATTAGAACAAACTAGATTCACCAACACTTCCCTGTCTGTTCTCTTTCTGGAAGCCAATGGCCAGGAACAGTGGTCACGTGCCATCAGGAGAGTGTAGAAAGGTGAATCAGAACAGTGAAGGAGTCTAGATTTGTTTTATTATTGGGGTGCTTATGAAGAAATTCAAGGAACATCAAGGATTAATGATGCATTAATTGCTGATCCAAGGCCTCTGTGATAGTTGTATCCCCTCCTAGCCACATTCTCTTTCAGATAAATTCCTTATGTGCTGCTTTGTTGAGTCAGCGTTGAAAATTAACTAACCTCAAAGAACCAAGTTGCCTAAAAACAATAAGGGGAGAGATAAGGAAGAATGTAAGTAAACATTTCACTTATGTCCCAGAGTTTTCCATACAACACCGTCAGTTGATATTTTTTAAATATTTATTTTAATTACTTAAAACAAAGAATTCCCTCTCTGTAAATTTTTGTAATCCAAATTCCCTGGATCTCATCAAGCTGCTGTATAAAGTCAGATATTTGCTGACTATATTGTGATAATTTGATCCTTCGTTGATCTTACCACTGGAAATTTCTCTTCTTTCCCCAGTCGTTTCTGTAAAAGACCACAGGAGTTTTATATGGATTCCAAACTTTTCTAGCAATTACAGTCTGCACCCACCCTACTTGCCCTTTATCATTTGGCTGCCACTAGTCTGAGAATCTGTCTGATGCAAGCTCACTTCTGCTCCTCCCTATTGGATGTGTGGGCCCAGAATCCCAAATTCAGTGGTTCCTTGACCTCTAACTGCAGTTGCCAGTCTGGCTTCATGTTGCAGTTGGAAAACTGACTATCTGAATCAAACTGCTGCTGGTTTCAGTGGCTTTGAATTCACTGAAACACTCACAGCATCTCTTCCAGAACATTTCCCTTAATTTCTGGTCCTCTATCTGCTAATGATAGAGGCTTTAGTCCAGTTCACAGGGCAGGGTGGAGAATCCATGGGAAACCAACTGCTTTATCCTCCTTGAATCTTTCCTACACCCTTTTTTCTAACATTAGGCCAGGCTGGTAACCTGGTCTAATCTTTTGCTGTTATGTTTACATAAAATTCTTGCTCTTCCAGTTTGTGATGGTTAATTTTATGTGCTAACTTGCTTGGGCCATGGGATGCCTGGATAAATGGTTAAACATTCTTTCTGGGTGTGTCTGTGAGAGTGTTTCTGGAAAAGATTAGCATTTAAATTGGTGGAGAGCAGATAGCCCTCCCTAATGTGGGTAGACATCATTCAACCCATTTTAGGGCCTTAATAAAGCAAAAAGATAGAGAAAGGCTGAACTTGCTGTCTGCCTGACTGGTTGAACTGGAGCATGGATCTTCTGTCCTCAGGTTTCCTGGTTCTTAGCCCTTAGATCTGAAATGGAATTGACACCATTGGTTGTCTGGGTTTCAGGCCTTCAAACCACTACCAGGTTGCAGACAGCAGATTGTGAAACTGTTTAGCTTTCATAATCATGTGAGCCAATACCTTATAATAAATCTCTTTCTATACAGATAAATTTCTTTTATATGTATTCTATATATATGATAAATCTCTTTCCTGTTGGTTCTGTTTCTCTGAGAACCCTAATACACAGTTACAAAACAAACACCATCATGCGTATCAGGGACGTTAACATACTAAGAAGAAGGCTGCAGGAGTCAAAGAGAGAGTGTTACCTTAGATGGGGCATTGCTATGACAACAGTTTCTGCATCAGACCAAATTTTGCAGGCTGATCATCTTTTGAGCTCATGGGAAACTAATTAGCACCAGTTTTGCTGGGATTAAATAAAAATGTATCACTGTGGTTAATTAGGAGCCCTGAAACTTCAAGTTCAATTTACAATAAGAGAACAAACTAGTAAGAACCGAAATAGAAAAAAATAAGCCACAAAGATGTCAACAGCCTAAGAAATAATATGATAAAAGTGTAGATTTTGATAAAAGTAAAGAGATTTTTAGAAAAAAATGCAAGTTTAATCAACTTGCATCTGAGTAATCTGAAAATGAATTAATTAACATACTTTTTGGAAAATGATGTTATTAGAAAAAAGGTGGAAAGGCAGAGTTTAGAAGTAAATATCCAAGAAAGAGAAATCACTAATCTCAGAGAGACAAATTTCTCAAACCTTGGAGGAGAGGATTTTTCTTATATCAGGAAATTTATTTGGCTCCATTTCTTTCTCCATAGTCTGAAAGGAACATCCTCAAGGGTCATCTTATATTTTGCTGATTTCATTCCTAATAAACAATCTTGTGAATATTTAGTTTACCAAGTTACTAAATACTCAGAAGAAAGTTCCGTATTTTGTGAACACAATAGAGAAAATGGAGGCCACTAGAAAAGAATACATCAAAGAGAACATTCTTGCTTTTTTCCCTCCCACCAGAGTGGAAAAGACATCTGTCCTCATATCTAAGACTGATCCCTCCTCATTAAATTCTGAAATCTAAATGGGTAAAGTTACCTCATTCCGTAGATTATTCTATATTTTTGCTGCATCATCCATTTCTATGTTTTCACTGGTTGTTTTCTATCAGAGTTTAAATAAAATCAGAGTTCTCTTATCTTCTATTAAAGAACCTCCATCTTCCCACACATTGCTCCTCTGTTTTCTCTGTGGCCATAAATAGCCACATTATTCATATACCTGCCTAAGGCTCTGACTGGAAATCATTATTTATATCTTCAACTCCCTAAATCCTACATCTAGTCAAATACTATATTGAGTCCATTGAAATGCTGTGGTATTTATTAAATCTCACTCCCTCTCTCCTTCCTATTGTTACTTCATTGTTTAGGCTTATATCATTTTTCTGGATTATTATAATGAACGATTTACTATTATAAATGATGTTGGTCGGTCTTGCTTTCCTCCAATTTAAAACAAACACGATGGCCTGAGTGTTTTTCCCTTCTTTCATTCCTTCTGTTAAAAAGAAAAATTCTAAAAGTATTGTTGAGGAGGAAGGAGTTAAAGCAGCTAGCCTGTGACTCCTTCTGTTTATCAGGGGATTTCCCTGGGGAGTGGGGAAGGAAGGTTGGTGGCCTGGTCTAATCTCCTTGTAAACATAACAACTGGGTCCCCAGGCAACAGACTAAGAATGTTTGCTTAAAAAAAAGCATTTTTATCTATGAGCTACTTTGAGAAAGGTGTTCTTGATTTAGAATTGCTTACTGTAAACAAACCTAAACTTTGATGGATTTATGAGACATGGCTCGCTAGGGAATGTCACATAAGCTGTACAACAATCTTAAGTATAAAATACAGATGCTTCTCTCTCAGACCACAGCAGAATAAAACTGGAAATCAACTCCAGAAGGAACCTTCAAAACCATGCAAATAAATAGAAATTAAATAACCTGCTCCTGAATAATCATCAGATCAACAGTGAAATCAAGATGGAAATTTAAAAATTATTTGAACTGAATGACAATAGTGACACAATGTATCAAAACCTCTGGGATACAGCAAAGGCAGCATTAAGGGGAAAGTTCATAGCTCTAAATGCCTACATTGAAAAATCTGAAGAGCACAAACAATCTAAGGTCACACCTCAAGGAACTAGAGCAACAATAACAAACCAAACCCAAACCCAGAAGAAGAAAGGAAATAACCAAGATCAGAGCAGAACTAAAAGAAATTGAAACAGACAAACAAACAAACCAATAAAAAAAAAACAAAATATATATAAAACAAAAAGCTGGTTCTTTGAAAAGATAAATAAAATTGATAGACCATTAGCAAGATTAACCAAGAAGAAAGAAAAATCCAAATGAGCTCAATCAGAAACAAAATGAGAGATATTACAACTTACACCACAGAAATACAAAAGATCATTCAAAGCTACTAGGAACTTCTTTACATGCATAAACTAGAAAAGCTAGAGGAGATGGATAAATTCCTGTAAAGATACAACCCTCCTAGCTTAAATCAGGAAGAATTGGATACCCTGAACAGACCAAAAACAAGCAGTGAGATTGAAATGGTAATAATAAAAAATTACCAACAACAAAACAAAGTCCAGGACCAGATGGAGTCATAGCTGAAATCTACCAGACATGAAAAGAAGAATTGGCACCAATCCTATTGAGACTATTCCACAAGATAGAGAAAGAGGGAATCCCCCCTAGATCATTCTATGAAGCCAGTATCACCCTAATCCCAAAACCAGGAAAGGACATAACAAAAACAGAAAACTATAGCCCGATATCCCTGAAGAACATAGATGCAAAATTCCTTAACAAAATATTAGTTAACCGAATCCAATAGCATAGCAAAAAGATACTCCACCATAATCAAGTAGGTTTCATACCAGGGATGCAGGGATGGTTTAACATATGCAAGTTAATAACTGTGATACAACACATAAACAGAATTAAAAACAAAAGTCACATGATCATCTCAATAGACACAGAAAAAGCATTCCACAAAGTCTAGCATCCCTTTATGGTTAAAACTCTCAACAAAATCAACATAGAGGGGACATACCACAATGTAATAAAAGCCATCTATGACAAATCCACAGCCAACGTAATACTGAATAGGGAAAAATTGAAAGCATTCCCTCTGAGAACTGGAACAAGACAAGGATGCCCACTCTCACCACTTCTCCTCAACATAGTACTGGAAGTCTCAGACCAATCAGACAGGAGAAAGAAATAAGGGGCATCCAAATCGGTAAAGAGGAAGTCCACCTGTCACTGTTTGCTGGTTATATGATTACATACCTAGAAAACCCTAAAGACTCCTCCAGAAAGCTTCTAAAACTGATAAAAGAATTCATCAAAGTTTCCAGATGCAAAATTAATGTACACAAGTCAGTAGCTTTCCTATACACCAACAATGACCAATCTAAGAATCAAATCAAGAACTCAACACCTTTACAATAGCTGCCAAAAAATAAAAAAAATGAAATACTTAGGAATATACCTAACCAAGGAGGTGAAATACCTCTACAAGGAAAACTACAAAACACTGCTGAAAGAAATCATAGACGACACAAACAAATGGAAACACATCCCGTGCTCATGGATGGGTAGAATCAATATTGTGAAAATGACCATACTGCCAAAAGCAATTTAAAAATTCAATGCAATTCCCATCAAAATGTCACCATTATTCTTCACAGAACTAGAAAAAACAATCCTAAAATTCATATGAATCCAAAAAAGAGTCCGCATAGCCGAAGCAAGACTAAGCAAAAAGAACAAATCTGGAGGCATCACATTACCTGATTTCAAACTATACTATAAGGCAATAGTCACCAAAACAGCCTGGTACTGGTTTAGAAGTAGGCACATAGACCAAGGGAACAGAATAGAGAACCCAGAAATAAACCGAAATACTTACAAGCCAACTGATCTTCGACAAAGCAAACAAAAACATAAAGTGGGGAAAGGGCACCCTATTCCACAAATGTTGCTGGGATAATTGGCTAGCCACAGGTAGGAGAATAAAACTGGATCCTCATCTCTTGCTGTACACAAAATGGATCAAGGGCTTAAACCTGAGTTCAAGATGAATCAAGGACTTAAATCTAAGACCTGAAACTATAAAAATTGAAGAAGATAACATCAGAAAAGACCTCTAGACGTTGGCTTAGTCAAGGATTTCATGACCGAGAACCCAAAAGCAAATGCAATAAAACCAAAGATAAATAGCTGGGACTTTATTAAATTAAAGACCTTTTGCATGGGAAAAGGAATAGTCAGCAGAGTAAACAGACAACCCACAGAATGAACGAACATCTTCACAATCTATACATCTGACAAAGGACAAATATACAGGATCTACAATGAACTCAAAGAAATTAGCAAGAAAAAAACAATTCCATCAAAAAGTGGGCTAAGGACATTACTAGATAATTCTCAAAAGAAGATATACAAATGGCCAATAAACATATGAAAAAATGCTCAACATCACTAATAATCAAGGAAATGCAAATCAAAACCACAACGTGATACCCTTACTCCTGCAAGAATGTCCATAATCAAAAAATCAAAAACTAATAGATGTTGATGTGGATGCGGTGAACAGGAAACACTTCTATAGTGCTGGTGGGAATGTAAACTAGTACAACCACTATGGAAAACAGTATGGAGATTCCTTAAAGAACTAAAAGTAGGACTACCATTTGATCCAGCAATCCCACTACTGGGTATCTATCCAGAAAAAAGTAGTTGTTATATGAAAAAGATACTTGCACATGAATGTTTATAGTAGCACAGTTCACAATTGCAAAAATGTGGAACCAGCCTAAATGCCCATCAATCAAGGAGTGAGTAAAGAAACTGTGGGTTATATATATGATGGAATACTACTCAGCCATAAAAAGGAATAAAATAATGGCATCCGCAGAAACCTAGATGAGATTTGAGACTATTATTCTTAGTGAAGTAACTCAGGAGTGGAAAACCAAACATTGTATGTTCTCACTCATAAGTGGGAGCTAAGAAATGAGGATGCAAAGGCATATGAATGACACAATGGACTTTGGGTACTCAGGGGGAAAGGGAGGGAAGGGATGAGGGATAAAAGACTACAAATAGGGTACAGTGTATACTGCTTGGTGATTTGTGCACCAAAATCTCACAAATCATCACTAAATAACTTACTCATGTAACCAAACACCACCTGTTCCCCCAATAACCTATGAAAAAAAATTTAAAAAAGAACTATGAAGAAAAAAAATAAAATGGAGATGCTTTATAACATAAATGCCTCCTATTGGGTGAGGTGACATTGTAGACTTCTATTATTCTCAACCAGAGATTATGTGTCTAATGTGAAAAAGAGGGCTGTGGAGGCTAGTAGGATGTTTCAGATCTCTTCTTGCCTCTTCATTGATTGGATCCTTAAACTACAGGTAAAGCTTGATACTGGACACAATCTCTCACTGAAGTGAGTCTGATATGACAATGTGATTTTTATATTACCTTAATGTTTATGTTACACAATTTTGAAAATACACATATAAGTAAATGAAAGCAGTCTATACTTCAACTCACAGAATTAATAACAATTTCTAGTCTTTACTGTATAGATCTATTTCCTTATCTTAACTATATATTTACCTATCTAGTTTCAATGACTAACTCTGTATGTTATTTTTAAAAACAGTAATGAGAACCAGTAGGTAAAGATCTCTTTTCTCCTGCTTTTCTTTATTTTTCTTTTACTTAACAGTAAGTTGGAAGCATTTGCTTAAGTCATCAAGAAAAATTTCATTTTTATTTACAATAACCAAGATATAGAATTAACCTAAGTGTCCATCAACAAATGAATGGATAAAGAAAATATACGCAATAGAATACTGTTTAGCCATAGAAGAGAACAAATTCTGAGCTTGGAAGACATTAAGTGACATAAGTTGGGCACCAGAAGATAAATACTGTATGTTCTCATTCATATGTAGAAGCTAAGAAAGTTGTTCTTACAGAAGCAGAGAGCAGAATAGTGGTTACTAGAGGTAGGAGAGTGTTGGTGGCAGGGGGATAGCCAAAGGTTGGTGAATTGATACAAAAGTATGCATGTGTTAAAATATCACACTGTACTCCATAAATATGTACATTATTATATGTTAATTAAAAATAATAAAACCAAAAAACAATTCACTTACACTTAAAAAATGTAAACAGGAAGACCATCCCCTGGTTTCTGGACTATGTGGGGGCACATGGCGCATTATTCTGTCTGACAACACTTACTCTGTACACAGCATGCCTGGTTTCAAATCATGGATCTACATCTGGCTCTCTATGAAACTTTTGGGCAACATCCCCAACCTTCCATGTCTCAGTTATTCATCTAAAAACTGAAAAAATACTACTATGCTAGATTTGTGCATGTAAAATGAATTGATACATGTAAATAACCTGGGACAGTCCCTGGACATAGCACTCAGTAAATATGACCAGGAATAATTGTTGCACTTACACATGCATGACTTAAGATGTATACTTGTTTCATTATTGAATATGAAATTGCCACCAAAGCAGTAGCAATAATAAACTTTGCATTTCCTCTGAGAGACAGGATTGCAGAAGATTTTCCAAGAAGTAACCTAATTACTTAACCATCGAGCAATAGGTCACCTCTCACAAAAAGAAAGTGGTATTTTACAGCATGAATGTGTCACTAATTGTCATTGGCCACAATGCAAAAGGCAATTTGCTCCATTTTAACTTGATTTTGTCTCATCTTTTAGAGTAATTACTGCACAATTATTGTGTCATAAGCTGTATGTTCAGCAGACAAATCTGGCTGTACAAGATTAAGAAACTCATTTTCTCTGATGTACTTTGCCCCTCTTTGACCTTCAATTTCTGAAGACAGATTTTTTTTCAGGTGTTCTCTTTGGGAATAAATGATTTTCACTCATTATCATTTTCTTAATTTTTATTGTTCTTATGTATAAGAATTCCATCTTTTCTTTCAGCCAGCAAGGTAACTTAACCAAAACTTTGCATATAACAAATGTTCACTAATTATTTTTAAGTTCATGTATTTATGTAACATAGTGTTTTAAATAGTATCCCTCTTAAATAATGCATAAGCAAAAAAAATTGTTAAAGTAACATATAAATTCTGTTGAATAATAAATACCTTTGAAAGATTATGTCTTAATAAGAAAGATGCTCCTCCTCTGTGCTCCCATAGCTGCTGTGCATCTCTTTGACATAGCACTTGCATTATAATGACACTATAATTGATTTGCCTGTGTTTCTCCCCTATTAAACCATAAGCTCCATGGAAGCATGAACCAAATTTATTTTGACTTTCTATTCTTTGTACTTAGCACAATTTCTGGTACATGGGAGACATAAATATCTACTAAATGAGTAAATATGTATTGAACAAATAAATATAAATAATGAATGCATGAAAGTTCAATCAAACATTCTAACGTGATAGTTTTTTTCTTGGTTTGTTTGGAATGAAGAAGGACAAATCTTCTATGGTCATATACAATACGGGATGACTATACCTAAGATCCCAATAACTATAAATTTACAGCTATAACAATTTCATTGCATTGAGAGAATGAGGTTTCTGCTACTTGCGGTATAAAATAAGACCCAGAATCTTTAGAAATCCCAAAATGAGAGAAATTACAAAAGGTGTTTTATTTTTGTGGTTGATTTTGTGAAATCAAAGTATTAATGAGATCCTTAAACCAAAAGTACATATTTTTTTCACCATGTGATTTTATGAATTGCAAATAGTGAATGCTGATGTGAAGCAAATATTGGCACAGTGCAAAAGGGAGACAGGAAATGGATATCTCTGTGTTTATTATATTAAATGATTAACATAATGATAGATAAAGAAGACCCTTAGATACTATAGTTCATATTCCTTCCATTTATATTTCAGTTAAAAAGAAAATCAAATGAAGAATTGAAACCCATAAATAATTCTAAAAATGATGGATTATTCAAAACCTAGAGCTGGTTTCTCTTTAACTAATAATTGTGAGGTGGTTGCCAATGGAAACAATTTCAAGTCTTATGTTGACTAAAGACAAAGAGACTCATCAGCATTTATGCCGAGGATAATAGAAAATATTTAAAAGACAATTTTTCTCTGGGAGATATCTTTATGAACATCTAGTCTTATAGCCTTATTATATAGCTTGATTGTGTTTTCAAATAGATACATAAAATTTCGATTAGTGCTAATATCATATATTTAGTGACACAATAGAAACGACAAACCACATATATTAGCTTCTGGGCCAAGACTTTTTCCATAATACAGTGTCTCCCCTTTTCATAAAATGAGGAAATACAGTTGTGATATTAAGAATTCAAAATGGAAAAAGTCCAAATTGAATTCATCAAGTGGGTTAGGATTAAAACTTAAACAAATGTAAATTCAAAAGGGAAAAGTCTTGCCTGGATATTGAATTGACCCAGTGGCTTGTCTTGGCCATCCTGGTACACAACCTTTCCTGTCTTTTTCCTGCTTCCAACACTGCCATTATGTTCTGGGCCTCTGCATCCAGCAAGGTCTGGCATCACGGGAGCTGAGGAGAATGGCAGTGTAGGTGGATCCCAGAATTTGTTCTTAAGTGTGATGCTCTTTTAGTCCTTTTAAGAATGGGAGTTCCTCACCCTATGAGCAAACAAAGGCTGCCTATCAAAGACTGCTTCTGCTCTGGGGAAAAAGATGTCCGTATAAATATTCTTGGTTGGTGTAATTCTAATGGAAGAGTAATAATTTTAAGAATAACCAGTTCTTACTAAACATTTACTATGTGGCAAACTCTATATTGAGGACCTTAGTAACATTAAGTAAAAAAATGATAATAATTTTAATACCTTATAGGATTGTTTTGAGAATTAAATGAGATAATATATCTAAATGTTTAGAAACTGCCTAGCTCACCCAGGGGCTAAGATAGCTGTTACTATATTTACCTCATTTAATCCCAGTGATTCCATGCAAAGGTGGAGAGAAGTTCGTTTATTTGGGGCTGAAACACAAACCATGCTCTTTACCAGGAATTAACTTCCTGTCTTCCAGGAACTGTGGTTGAATGAGAATTAGGAGTGTAGTCAGAAACAGATAGGTTTTCTGCTTTTTTTATATAGTAGCTGGTCAAGCTTTACTTAGCAAATTCTGTGAATCTTAATTTTTTTCATTTCTAGATGAGTATAACAATACCTATCCAGGAGGACTGTTGTAGGGGAAATTTAACGTAACATGTAACTACATTATTTTATTTTCTGAACTTTCTCAATGCATGACCTTTATCCTAGCTGGACTGTCATCTATTTTACCTTGGGGGTGGGTAGGATAAGTAAATTCAGATTTATTAAAGAAGGACTAAGAAGAGAAAGAAGACTGTAATTTTCGGCTTCTGACATATAGTAAAAGATACAAACTCAATTGTTTTTAGAGAAAAAAATTTTTAATGCTTTTAAACATATCAAGATTTAGGATTGAGGGAAGTTCTCTGGGCTTTGACTTAAGTGAGGAGTATCACATAATTTAGGGTAATATTTAAAAGAGATAGAAGCGGCCTCTCGCAAACCATGGGAACAGCCAACAGTATAGTCGGACACCTGAGATCTTGAGACAGTTCTCCAAATTGCCCTTGTTTTATGTATAGTATGGGTGGGATGTAGATGTGGCTGGGAAGCTTGTCAGAGGGGATTGCCATAATGTGATGAAGTGGCTGTGGGACCTGCAGAGCCTAGAACTAAGCGGCAGTCACAGCCAGACCCCTGAAAAGTCATAGCACCAAAGGAGCTGAGGAGAACCAAGACAGCCAGGCAGCTCCACAGAGTGCCCTTCCTGGAGAGTCCGAGGTTACAAATTATCCCGGCCTCAGAACCAAAGCCAGCAGGGCAAGCCAGAAGCAAGGAGCCAGGAAGCGTGGCCGTGAGGTTAGCAGATGAGAAGATGCCTCTACTCATTCTCTTGAATTTCAACTGAGCAAGTAAAATAGGTGAAAGGAGAGAATATCCGGACGAATGAAAAAGCAAAATTTCCCAAAGGGACTGTTTAAATCTACAGTCAGCAAACTATATGCCTGGTGGCCAAATTCAGCTACCGCCTAATTTTTAAATAATATTTTACTGGAAAACAGCCAAACTCACCCTTTTATGTATTGTCTGTGACTGCTTTTGTGCTACAATGACAGAGTTGAGTAGTTGCAACATAGACTGTGTATTAGGGTTTCCCATAGAAACAGAACCAATAGGATATATATAAATATAACTTGTATGTTATATATCATTATATATTATATATTATATGATATAAAATATTTCAAATACATATTTTATAAATATAGAGAGATAGATATAAATAGGAGGGGATTAACTAGAGGGGTTGGTTTATGTGATTATGGGGGGCTGAAATCCCACAGTATGAGGTCCACCAGCTGGAGAACCAAGGAAACCAATAGTGTGGCTCAGTCCAACTGCAAAGCCTGAGAACCAGGGAGTGGACCATGTAACTCTCGGTCCAAGGCAGACGGTAGAGAGGGAACTGGCGCAAGCCCTGGAGTCTGAAGGGTGGAGATCCTGGAGTTCTGATGTCCAAGAGCAGGAGAAGCTGAATGTCTCAGCTCCAGAAGGGAGAGAGAGAGAGTGAATTCTTCTTCCCTCTGCTTTTTGTCCCGTCTGGGCCCTCAGCAAATTTGTTAGTACCCAGTCACATTGGTGAGAGCAGATCTTCCTTACTGAATCCACTGATCAAAAGCAAGTCTCTTCTGAAAACACCCTCAAAACAGACATCCCCAGAAACAATACTTTACCATCTATCTGGGTACCCCTTAATCTCATTAAGTTGACATCTAAAATTAACCATTACAGACTGAATGGCCCACAAAGCCTAAAATATTTGCTCTCTGGCCCTCTATAGAAAGTTTGTAATTGCTGGTTTATAGCACCAGGTAAAATTTATTTTAAAGTGTAATATGCATTCATTTATTTATTTTTTCATAATATTTGAGGCTCAGGTAGAAGGCCAGAGTAGTTTTAAACAAGAAACTCTATATTTTCAATGTACATGCCTGTTAATTCTACATAAACTAGGTGCCCCATGGCATTTGTATTTACATAAGTATCACAGCTAGCCACAGAATAGGTACAATATTTGCTATTTTAGATTTATATATTTAGCATCGAGACCATTAATTTTTCTGTTTCTTTCAAAGTGACCATATAGCTTACACATTTATTAGCAGACAATGTAGTATTGGGGATGTATTTTATTGAGACAAAAGATGGAATGAGGCAGACAGGAAACAAAAATACAATGCCTTACCTTTACTCAATAAAGACAGAGCTAAATGTTCTATCTGGGAAGGAGAACCAGGTGACGGGGCCATGGACTTGGAGAAGCACTGTTTCTTTCTCTTTAATGAGCTCCAAGATTTCTCTCCTAAACTGTAATGTCCGGTAACTGGGAGCCACAAGATATTCCTTTAGCTTTAAATAGTCCATGAAAGACACTTGATATCTTGCTGAGGACATTTTCTCAGTCCAGCTCCAGAAAAAAAAAAGTCTTCAATCTAGCTAATGCCTAATTATTAAGGTAAAATCGTGATCGGAATAGCAACACAATTATTTAGTCCACCGCAATGTTTAGTCTAAGATCTTGAAACTTTTTGAAGTCAGCCACCCCTTTGGAATAGATGAATGCTTTAGAATCTGATAATTTTTTCTAAACGCACATATATGAAATGGATTGCATTGAATTTCAAGGAGCTTTGGTTTGTGATGTTTTCTAGGTCGTCAGTTTAGGACTTCAGAACTGGTATGTATTGAAAAAGTCTTTGAGTTTACTATTGTTTACTTTCTAACTGTGCATTCTTATCTTCCTTCATTTATTTCCATCTTCATCAACTTTTCTAACCTAGTCACACTTTCTCAGTTCAGTTTATTGTTTATTTTCCTGGTTCCAAAGAAAAGCACAACGATGAACTGGGGGCAAACAAGACCATAATGCGTGTATTTTGTTATCGTGGTAATAGTGAGCTTCTTATTTAGAGACCCCTGTGTCTATTTCTGCCAGAAGAAAAATCCTGGTAGGTATTGTCTCTTCATTCTCTGCCTGCAAGTATTGCTATACTTAACTGGTGAAAGATGACTGTGCAAATCTATAATCTTATCCAGTGGGGATGCTTTTTTTTTTTTTTAGGTATAATTTACTTCTTTCTTATTATAATTTGCCATCATTCAATTTGATTCTGTCCCCACGTAGATGGAAAACATCTGGTCAACCATTTTTACAGCACTTTTTATAGGCTTGAAAACAGTTATTAATAATCCTCAGTTCACATTTCTTTAATAATAATCTAAGTTTCTTTAACATCTCTATAATAATGTGCTGCCCTTAAATACAAAGCTGGAATTGTTAGGACATTAATTTTGAGTCATTTTACAGGAGTAGTGAAAAGTTGGCATTTATTTAATCACATCTCTTTAATGTGTTGCTTGTGGATTTTTAAGGTAGGGCTTGAAGTGGTCTGTGACTGGAAAACCCATGAGGGAATTACTGGGCTGTAGGATTGCATATTTCCTCTCTCAACCAGGGGAGCAAATCTCTAATTTTAGAAGTCCTAAATACTTCTTGTATTTCTCTTAATCTTGATTCATATAATAAAATTTCACATTCCTTTTTATAAAAACTAAACAACAATCAACACAAAGAAATTATTAACTATTTTGTTATGGAAGATGGTTTTTTAATCGAAAATTGTAATGATAACAATATGCTATCACATTTAATTTAAAACTCAAAACTCCTGTAGCAATGCTGTAAGAAGACAGCAGCAGATCTTAGGAGATAGACAGTATTAGAGAAAACTAAAGAAAATTTCTGTGATTTTTCTTTTAAATGTCTGTAATACGTTTTGAATTATCATATTTATCATATTGTAAATATAAAAGATCAGATGTTTCATCTTGCCAAATTCATACCTTTATAAGACAGATGTAAGAATATTTTATCTAATAAAATAGTCACCAGTTTTTTCATTTTTGTTGCTGAAAAGATTTTAAATGAAGCAAGAACATGAATCAAGGAAACCTCTAGTTAATAGAGAGACTGAGAAAATAACATACTGAAGGCCCAATTCTTGCCATGGAAGAGGCAAGGTCATATGATGATGTGTGATACATTCTTCAACTTATCCAAAAAATATGATTAGTTGTGAACTTTATGTTGAGTACTGTTCAAATTGCTGTTGAACAGCAGATAAAGAAGATGGAAAAGTTCTCTTCTCTCGTGTAGCTAACATTTTAGTGGAGAATGGCAGACAAAATAAACACAAGAAAGTAAGACAAAATCAGTTAAGGCAAGTCCTTAGAGGAAAATAAAATAAGGCATAATTCTACAGAGAGACTAGAGTCTACATAAGTAAGATGACACAGGCATTCTTAAGGCAAGACTTAAATGACAACTGGGAGCCAGCACCTCAAATATCTGAAGAAAAATCAGCAGAGAGGAACTTAGGGAAATGGAAAAATGCCATTGTGACTGGACAGAATAATGTGTGTCCGTGTAATTACTCATGTACTATTCCTCACAAAAAATGCATTTTCTGGCCTTTTCCACCAGTCCAAATGCAAACCTCCCATTTTCTACAAGTCCTCCTCTAAATCCATAAAACCATTCATTTTGACTCCAGCCTTATAAAAATGTTTCTGTTTTTAAATTTTTTTCAGTGGTACAGGGAACCCTCACACCTGATTCTATATTATGTAAATGTTTGTACATGGCTATCTTATGTCCTCAGAATATACAGTGCTCCCTTCAAGAGTGAGAATCCTATCTCTTAATTTTGTCCTCCAAAGTTGGACAAATGAGAATTTTTGGGCAAATGAGAATTTTGTGCATGTTTATCAATGTATTGTACAGACAATCTTTTGTTTTGATGAAGAAACTGCTTGTTTGCTGCTACTTGTCAGCCTTAAACTTTTAGTGTTTGTCCAGTTTTTTTTCAATAACGGGCTTCCTTTCCTCCTTGTCTTGACTTTTGGCTGCAATCTCTAAACACTGGTGGTATGATGTAGAAACCCACACGCTACTAAGACCCTAATTTTCAAGAAAGGGGCAAAAATTTACAGAGATCAAGTATCTAATAAACTAAACATCTCTCATTGTGGTAGTGATGCTTTCCAAAAAGATAGAACAACGATCACGTGAAATCGTATTCAGACCCATGTAGAATCATTACTAAGCATTTCAGCAAGAATAAAATGATATGAAAAATGTATGTGTTGTAAATGGCAATGTTTCCAACAAAAATGTTAAAAGAAATCTTTCATTCAAGTTAGCTCACGCAGATTACAATGGACTGAATGTTTGTGTCCCACTCTCCCAAATTTATATGTTGAAATCCTGACCCCCAGTGTTTTGGTATTAGGAGGTCGGGATTTGGGGAATTCATTAGGTCCTGAGAATGAAGCCCCCTCTCCTATAAATAGAATTAGTGCCTTGTGATAAGGATCCCACAGAACTCTTTCCACCATGTGAGGATACAAACAGAAGAGATCCTTCAGCAGAACCTGACCAAGCTCACACTCTGATCTTGAACTTCCAGCCCCTGCAACTCTTAGAAATAAATTTCTGTTGTTTAAGTGCCCCAGTCTATGATAATTTGTTACAGCAGCCTGAACTAAGACACTGATGTTTGGAGGAAATACATTCTACAATAAGAATTGTCAAATAGCAGTGAACCATAAAAGGTCTTACATATTAGACAAATTCTTTATTCTGCTAGGTATTTCAAGATGGGGGTAGGATGTTGTTTCAGGACACTAGACTAACTTAAGGGTTAGGGTTAGGATGAATGAAAGGAATCAAGAGTAGAAATCCCATGAGGTGATGGAAAGTCTTGAATAAGGTAGGAGGATTCAAAGGTTTGCTGCATGGGCCTTTTCTAAAGCTGCTATTTCGAATTTTTACATACTTAAGGTTAAAGATACCACTATTTTGTTTTTATCCTGCTCCAGAAAAATAAGAGTCATGCATTGAGATAAAATCACCTTGGTATGCACAGAGCAGCAACAAAAGCAAAATGTTTGTGAGCCATAAGTGGAGGAGCTTGAAGGAGTCTAGATTACAAGAGGAGGAAGAGAGTCTCAGACAACTATTGTGTCCCATTTCACCATTCTCTAAGCCTTACTGGGAACTCCAGCCCCTGCTTATGTGGTGTGACAGCCTCCATTCAGCCCTCCACTAGCTGTGGCAGTTGGAACCCAACGGTGCCTTTTCTTGGGCGACAAACCAACTGCTTACTGCCTTGAGTAAAGAACATTATTGAGCTCCTGCAACGTATTCATGCATGAGCAACCCAAAAGAGCAGGGCAGTTAATGTCTGAGGAGTCAGTCTTATCCAAATGAGGGTTGAAACTGACAGATAAATGCTTTCATCTTTCATCTTCCAAGAAAACAGCTCTGAAGCCTCCTCAGAATGTGCCATGGGCTTGAGTCTCAGTCACCTGTTTGGTTGCCAACTTGAAAATGCATTCTGGAATCAGTTATTGCTCCTTTTCATTTTCACTCGCCCTGTTCTGCACTTCTGTTTCTTAGGATTGTATGCTCCTCCAAATGACTGGCAATCAAGTCTTTGTCTCAGACCCTGCTTTCAAAAATACTACAGCTAAAACAGTGAGAATGTAGGGAAAGAAAGGGGGAAAAAAGCAGAATGAGTGAACTATATGTTGTCCTCAAAAGAGTAGACAGTTACTTCATTTTTGTACTAAATCACTGTAATGAGTAACTTAGAGAAAGTGGGACAGTTTGTTTTACCACTGGAATTTTCTTTGAATTTCTACTTGACTCAGAGCACAATCCCCAAATGTCCCATTCTCCAGGGTTTAAAATGTGTTGTATGAATGGAGAGTTAGAAAACGATATTTCTTTCTAATACCAGGACAGTGGCTCTTTTGTCATTATTATATGCTTTATTGATTTGTATTAACTTATAAAGATATCACAGGAAAACCATTGTTTTCAACCTAGAAGGCAATGATTCTAAGTGTCAGTAACATTATTTTCTTATTTTATTACTATTCAATTGTGTGTGTGTGTGTGTGTGTGTGTGTGTGTGTGTGTGTGAAAGGGATTTTATTCTGGTTTAACTAGCTCTAACTAGTTCATTGGATATTCTTTCGAAAGAAAAGAAAAGGCCAGTTTAATTTTGATATATTGTTTTACATAATCCTAACTTATTAATATGGGTATTTTTTCAGTTTATGGTTAGAATAAATCCCTGCTGTTAACATTAAATCTTATTTATAACTTATTTTAAACTTCTGTTAGAGTCAAACTTGGGTTTCTGCATTTATCAAATAAAATATTTAACTCTAAGGATCATAATATTGATTTGACCTACTGTGCACATTATAAACTACATATACTTAGCAACCTCATAAGATTTGGGTTGAAACTCAATTTTCCTGAATTATTTCGCATCACTAACTTACAGATAAGAAAAGTTTCAAATGGCAAAGTGAATTTGAGCTTCTTGTTATGCTGTCTACGCACGTTTCCTTCTCTGAAATATTATATTTATAATTTCATTAGACTTTTCAAAACATATCAGAATGCAAGCATTTTTCAGTGTCTAATTCAGTTAGAACTGCAAATGAGTCCTATTTGTTTTCAGGGTTGGTTTTATTTCATTAAGTCAGAATTACTTGTTTTATAATTACATGTGAAATAAATAACCTGTTCACAGGCTAATGAAAGAAATCACTCACTCAAGTTTTCTCCAAATTTCTTTGGTTGGCAAAATTAACCTCTCACTCATCTTTGCCATAAGAAATTAATTTACCTTTCTTTTCAAAAGGAGAAAAATTATTTCTTTAAATTTCGCCAAATGAGTCAAAATAATAAACAATTTTAAGGAGCAAAAGAGAGAAATTCGGTAAACACAGAGCGTTTAAAAGAGATTCGAATAAGAGAGAAACAAAGGCTTAATTATAATGCCGAACGAAGTGCTTTAGAATAGTTCTTTCATTTTAAAAAACCTAAAGAGCAAAAGACTTACGTTTAAAATGATTATGCACATCTCCAATAAATAAAACTTTTTCCTGAGAGATGTCTAATTCTGATCTTCAGTCAAGACCTCCCCCAATACAAAAACAAAACACTATCAGCAACAAAACCACTCCCTCCACCCCTAGCAATAATGAAAAATAGTTACTTTCTGAGAATTATGACTGTTTCATTTAACTTATACCTGAGATTCATTGAGTACTTACTATGTGCCATAACTATGCTGAGTTCTTTATTTGCAAGATTTCACTGAACTCTCAAATAACCTTATCCTCCATGATAATGACATTATTTTACTGTATTTAATTGGGAAATGAATGTAAAATACAACTGAAATCATCAGCCCAGCTTACTTTGAAGTTAGAATTAAAATCAGCGTATTTGCTTCATATTCATCAGAATTTCTGTAGGCAATATTAAATTGCCCATCAGCAGATTAGTTACTCACTACTTGGTAAGTCACTGTAGTGGATACTGTAGGGCATCACCCAGCTCCCTCCTTCAGGGCCTTGGTACTCATTGGTTTCCCCAGTTGCTGGGCATGTTGACTGCTGATGATATATGTAAAGAACAGAACATCAACCCACTTTTATTCCACATACATGCTTCTACTCCCTTCTGTTCAGACCTAGCAGCATCTGTACCCATATGCCATGATTTCCTGCCTGTTGCCATAGATAGGATAAGCCTTATTCCTATGAGAGCCAATCCCTTGATTTGTACAGTAAGTCCCATCACCTCTTGACTATTAAAAAATATTGAGCCCCCTTCTGTTATCATTTATTTTTTTCACTTTCTATGGGATTATTCCCATCACAATACAAAGACATCTCTCATCTTAAAATAAGTCATCAAACTTCTCTTGACTCCTCTTCCCTGCCATCTACTGATTCACTCTTGTATTTCACTTTGCAGCAAAACTCTGAACTAATTGTCTACATGTTCACTTTCTTAGCTTTTTCTACTTCTATTCCTATTACATACCTTCTAATCAGCCATTTTCCCTTGCTACTTCATGAAACTCTCCTATTTCCAAGTTTAATGTTCAATTCTCAGTCTTCATCTTATTCACTCTTCTTTTACTTATGAATGGTGTTTGATGTGATTGCTTTCTTCCCTTGTCCTTCATAAACTTTCTGCTCTTAGGTCAAGATATCACCTTCTTTTAGTTTTCTCCCTTTCTGGTCACTCTTTCTCTGCTCCGTTCTTGGTAACTCCCATTCTTCTTTATCAGTCAAGGTTCAAGTGTCCCAGAGCTTAGTACCTGGTTCACATACCCAATTTTGTTACACATATATGTGCAAAGTTACCAATTATGTATCTCCAGAGCACATCACTCCTGAACTCTAGACTCATATATCAAGATGCCTACTTGATCCTTGCATTTGGATTTCCCACAGACATCTCAAATTCATGAAAAATCCTCAAATAAAGCTCATCAAATCTCAAATTTATTTTCAGATAAAAGAAAAATTGAAATTCAATGTTCTACCCAGTCTTCTCCACTTGTTTCTTTCTCTATCTTATCTGATGGCAATTTCATCCTTTCAGTTGCTCAAACTATAATCTTGGGATATATGGTGGACTCCACTCCTTCTCTTACATGTGTATCCAATTAGCAGGAAATACAGTTGGCTCTATCTTCAACTTATATTTATAGTCTCGCCTTCAGTGACTTCTCTGACCTCTTCTTCTTCATTCTCTTTTCCTCCAATTCCCTGGCCACTCCGTTATGGCCACAGTGGCTTCCATGTAGCATCTTGAGCACAGTAGCACTCTCCACCCTAGGTCACGTTCAAGCTATTGTCTCTACCTGGAGCACTCTTCTCTCCCACACTTTTGTTCAAAAGTTACCTTCTCAATGAGGCCCACAGATTTCAAGTTGCAACTACTCTCCTTTACTTGGCACCCTCTGAATTCCTTACTCTACTCTTTTTATTATCCTTAGTACTTTTGACATCATTATTTACTTATTTATGTGGCTTCTACTAAAATAGAAACTACAAGAGGACAGAAATCCTTGTCTGCTTTGCTCATCTGAAGTGTCCCACATGTCTAGACATTTTCTGGCACACAGTAAGTGCTTCATAAATATTTGTTGAGTGAATGAATGAATAATTAGTTTGGTGCCTGGTACATGTAAATGATTAATAAACATTAGCTATATTTGCAATTTCCATATTACCCCTCCACCTTGTGATGCTGCAAGTGGCGGGAGATCTTATGATATTACTGTTGTTTGCATCTTTGCTCATTATTGGCTTTATTGATTTCTACACATATTTGCCATCAGATTGGCCCAGGCATTTGATTTAGACATTTTCAAGATCTTTACTATTATTTTCAATTTTCAATATTTGAAGATACATAGTTGCTTATTAGGGATTAAGGATCACATCCAATAACTTCCAGTCCCAGAAATAGACTTTAAATTATTCTTAATTACATTGCTTCTCTCAAATTTAAAATAACCATTTTACATTTTCAGGAATTTATTTTAGGAAGTCTCAGTAATTAAAACATTTAATCAGAGAGTAAAAAGTTACAATGTTACTGTACAGTCAACCCTCTGTATCCGTGGTTTTGCATCCATGGATTCAACTGACGGTGGATTAAGAGTATTTTTTAAAAAATGCATCTGTACTGAACATCTACAAACTTTTTTTCTTTATCATTATTCCCTAAATGATGCAGTATGACAACTATTCACATAGCATTTACATGGTGTTGGGTATGATAAATAATCTAGAGATGATTTAAAGAGTATGGGAGAATGTACAGGGGTTATATACAAATAGTACAATGCATGAGATGACAAAAACTACACCATTTTACATCCGACTCTTGAGCATGCATAGATTTTTATATCAGTGGGAGATCCTTAAACCAAGCCCCAAGGGATACTGAGGGGCAACTATGTAGTGCAACGTACATCTATTGCCTCTTACTATTAAGTATCATATTTTGTCCAAATATCACATTTTTTAAAAAGTATAGGAAATATTTTATTTTCTTCAACCAATGGCATTCCAGAATTAATGGTGCTTACTTTCTGATAAAAGTAAAAGATCAAAGGCAAAATGATAAACCTCTAATTTTAACCTTCAATTTAAAAAACAGATTGTTCAAAGTAAAAACTTGTGGCTCCTGTGAGGAACTCAGAGCAGCATATTGGCATTTTTAAATACAGTTATATATAACATTATTAAGAAAAAAATAAAAAGATATTTTTAACTGCTGTATTACACTAGTAGGATAATGTTTGAACAACTGACAATGTACAGACTATGCTAACATTACTATGCTTCTCAGGTCTAACATTACATTATCATATTTAACTGTCCTGGCAGTATAATTACCTGAAAGATTTCAGCCATTAAGCCTGTCACTTATATGACATTCTTTAATATTAAAAGTACAGAAGATCTCATTTTCTTTTTTTTTTTTATTGTTTCTGAAGCAAGTGAATTGCGTGTGTGCTCCCTCTCCCTGTTTTCTTTTAAAAATTTTTACTTTTATTCTGGATTATATGCTTTTGAAATTAATTTCTAAATAATTCCTGGGGCTGAATCACCATACGTCCTTGGGGAATTTTTTTTACACACTCAAAACCACAAGCCGAAGCTAGAATTTTTTTACACACTCAAAACCACAAGCCGAAGCTAGAATTTTAGTAGCTAATTCTCAGACTTTTGTCTGACAGGAAAAATATACAGAATAATATAAAAACAAGGCCGAGTGTGCTGCCTCACACCTGTAATCCCAGCACTTTGGGAGGTCGAGGCTGGTGGATCACTTGAGGTCAAGAGTTCAAGACCAGCCTGGGCAGCATGGCAAAACTCCGTCTCAACTAAAATTACAAAAATTAACCAGGCATGGTGGTGTGCACCTGTAATCCCAGCTACTTGGGAGGCTGAGGCACAAGAATCGCTTGAGCCTGGGAGGTGGAGTTTGCAGTGAGCCGAGATCACACCACTGCATTCCAGCCTGGGTGACAGATGACAGAGCGAGACTCAGTTTTAAATCCACAAGTGACAGTCACTTGCAGAAAATCCAAGTTTGGCTTTAGTTATATTAGGAAAATATAAAGGTCTTTGCATTGGGTTGGGTCTTTTTTTTTTTTTAACCTAGGGCTAATTGCTATAGTAAAGGAGAGATCACTTTTTATCTTTATAACTGAAGACTATTGTGAATCGACTCTTTTTTTTTTTAGATGGAGTCTCACTCTGTCACCCACGCTGGAGTGCAGTGGTGCGATCTTGGCTCACTGCAACCTCCACCTCCCTGGTTCAAGCAATTCCCCTTCCTCAGCCTCCTGAGTAGCTGGGATTACAGGTGCCCACCATCATGACTGGCTAATTTTGTATTTTTAGTAGAGATGGGGTTTCTCCATGTTTGTCAGGCTGGTCTCAAACTCTCCCGACCTCAGGTGATCCGCTGGCCTCGGCCTCCCAAAGTGCTGGGATTACAGGTGTGAACCACCACTCCTGGCCTGTGAGTCAACTCTTTAGTTATCCTCTATTGTGAATTTTCTCTCATCATTTAATGAATCTGAGACAAAGATTTACATCATTCTAAAAGATCTTACTTCATACTGACCCATTTTGTCTTGTGATTCTAGTTGCCCCATGAGATTTCTTTAGAGAATTCCTCTAGACCATCTCTGACTAATAGAAATTCCTGTGATGATGGAAATGTTCTACATGGGTGCTGTCTCATACAGAAACCACTAGCCATACATGGCTATTGAACATCTGAAATATGGCTGGTGTGACCAAGAAACAAACTTTTAAATTTTACTTAACTTTACATAGTTTTGCAAACCAAAAATAAAATTCTAAGCGCCCCCAACCAACTGAATGGATCCCTCCTCTTGGCCAAGGACATTCTAAAATAAACCCAAAACACTAGTTCAGGCCATGATGGGAATGAGTGGTCAGACATGCCTTATTTTACCTTCCTTTCTTTGGAATTTGGGCATAGCTGACCAACATTAACATTAAAACCGAGATCTTAAGACTGACAGAGTAGACTCTTCAGGTCTGATAAGAAGCTTTTATAGTCTATTCTTTCTGAAGCCTGCTACCTGGAATAATGTGGCTCACGCCTGTAATCCCGGCACTTTGGGAGGCCGAGGCAGGCGGATCACGAGGTCAGGAGATCGAGACCATCCTGGCTAACACGGTGAAATCCCGTCTCTACTAAAAATACAAAAAATTAGCCAGGAGCCGTAGCTGGAGCCTGTAGTCCCAGCTACTCGGGAGGCTGAGGCAGGAGAATGGCGTGAACCCAGGAGGCAGAGGTTGCAGTGAGCTGAGATAGCACCACTGCACTCCAGCCTGGGTGAAAGAGCGACACTCCGTCTCAAAAAAAAATAAAATAAAAAGAACCTTGATCTCCAAACTGTTTATCTTAACCCAGAAACTCCCTTCTGTTGATTCCAGGTCTTTAGAGAAACTCTTTCATCCAATTGCTAATCAGAAAATCTTTGAATATACCTAAGACCTGGAGGGCCAACCCCCACCCCCAACGTAGAGTTGCACTGCGGTTCTGCATCCTGAACCAATGCACATTTTACATGTATTGATTGATGTCATATGTCTCCCTAAAATGTATAAAGCCAAACTGTAGCCTGACCACCTTGGGCATATGTTGTCAGGATCTCCTGAGGTTGTGTCACAGGCATGTCATTAACCTTGGCAAAATAAGCTCCTAAATTGATCAAGATTTGTCTCAGGTACTTTTTGGTTTACAATTTAAATTTAAATAGCCACATATGGAAATTCTGGTTTTAGCTACAAAATGTAAAGTGCTTAGCTGGGCACAGTGGCTTGTGCCTGTAATCCTAGCTACTCAAGAGGCTGAAAAGGGAGGAATACTTGAGGTCCGGTGTTAAAAGAGAAACTTCAGCCAAATTAAATTTAAAGGAGTTTAATTGAGCAATGAACGATTCACAAATCAGGCAACCCCCAGAATCACAGCAGATTGAGTGAGACTCCAGGGATGCTTCGTGGTCAGAACTAATTTATAGACAAAAAAAGGAAATCAGCGGTGAGGTACAGAAACAGCTGGATTGGTTACAGGTTGGCATTTGCCTTATTTGAACACAGTTTGAACACTTAGCAAGTGGTTGAAGTATGGCCACTGGGACTGGCCAAGGCTCAGCTCAGCTACTATTACAGGCACATACTCTTAAGTTAGATTTTCAATCTTGTCTGCCTATTAAGCTAGGTTATAGTTCATCCGCAAGAACTCAAATATAGAAGTATGGAGTCCTTCTCAGGCCATATTTAGTTTGCTTTAACACTGGTAAACATAGCAAGACTCTCGTTTTCAAAAAAAAAAGTGCTTGGAAGTAGTGACTGCTATCTTTGAAACAAGGAAGCAGAAGAATAACTTGTAATTAATCACTTTTCTTTGAGCCAGAAACTGGTAGGAACATTTAAATTAGTAACATTCATGAATTGTTGAAGCTGATTGTGAACTAGCATGAGAGTGAGAAACTTGTAAAGGATGCAGTCTTGGAGGACCTCTCACATTTTCTTGGGATTTCCAAATGAATCTCACAATGAAGAGCCAAAATCCTCTCCAGGCTCTGAGAGAGGGAGAGGAAAATAACCTTCGTGAAATACACCTGGAGCAATCTCCATGACAAAGGCCTCCACTACAAGGGAAAAGACTTTACCTCAGCCTTATCTGGCCTACAGGAAAGGCATTCCCTAACATCTTCTAGCCTTCCTGAATGACCTAATCATAAGATTAAAGAATACCTGTCTACCACCTATACCTTAATGGCAGGCCAAAAGGGCTCCAGTATGATAGCAGTGAATTAACGGAAAGAGTGCCAGATGTAGGCTCTATTTAAGGAAGAATTGTTAAGGAAGCACAAAAACAACAGTGGAGACAAAATGAGGACACTAGTTAATGTTGGTCTCTGACACATACTACTATAACAATCATTAAACATTAATGTGTGGTTTTATGTTAGTCTGGCTAGGAGTTAGATTATTTTTAGGGCCTATTTACTTCAGTTCATAGCAACTGATACGCTACATCTGGCTTTCAACAAAAAATTACAAAGGAGTAGAATAGTAGTTACTAGAAACTGGAAAGGGTAAGGTTACAGTTAGATGGGGAAGTATAAGTTCTGGCATTCGTGGTCTGTAGGTTAACTATAGGTAACAACAATTTAGTGTATTTTCCGATAGCTAGAAGAGAGGATTTTGAATGTTTCCAACACAAGGAAATTATGAGTGTGCATTTGAAGTGATAGATATGCTAATTACCCTGATTTGACACATGACATACTTACTGAAATATTATGCTGTATTTCATAAATATGTACAATTATTACATCTCAAGTAAAAATATCAATAAAAATAAGAAGAATGCTAAAAAGCAACAATAAAATAACATGTTTTGAAGAGAAAAAGCACGGATCAGAACTAGACTCAGATATGACACAGATTTTGGAATTAACAGACAGAACTTAAAATAACAATGATGAATATGTTAAGGGCTCTATGGAAAAAATGCAAGAATAGATGAAAAATTTAAGCAGAAAAATGAAAGTGCTAAGAAGGAATAAAGAGGAAATGGTAAAGATCAAAACCACTGTAACAGAAATGCAAAAATGCCTTTGATGGGTTCATCAGTAGACTGGACACAGTTAAGGAAAGAATCAATGAGTTTGAAGATATGTCATTAGACATTTCCCAAAATGAAATACAAAGAGGAATGAAGTCAAAATCCACTAGTACAAATTCTTGGAATGGTGATTATCACTTTTTCACATCCCATGGTAAAAGGCAAAGTGAAGGGGGTGTATTTTTTTGGATATCTGGCATTCACATATTAATAATGCAGAAGTTATAGGTACTGATTTAAATATCTACATAATGCATAATACAGCTTTTATTGAACAGAAAATGTAAATTCAGGGATAGTTAAAAGTGTGAAACTGTATTTTAGATCCCGTAAGTATTTTTGTGGTCTGTAGATATTCACATCCGCATTCAGGCAGTCACTTCTAACATTGAAACTATTTATATTCTTCAAAAAATGTCAAAATCAACTTGGTTATCTATCTATCTATCTATCTGTCTCTACCTATATCTATATTTATCTGTATCTATGTTTCTGTCTTAGTCCAGTCAGGCTGTTACAACAACATACAATAAACTGTGTGGCTTATAAACAACAAATATTTATTTCTCACAGCTCTGAAGGCTGGGAAGTCCAAGATTAAGGTGCTGACAGATTTGGTGTCTGGGGAGTGCCTGTTCCTCACAGAGGGCATCTTCTAGCTGTATCCACTTATGGTGGAAGGGGCCAATGATATTCCTTGAGCCTGTTTTATAAGGGCACTTAACCCATCCATGAGAGCTCTGTACTCATGATCTAATCACCCACCAATGACCCCACCTCTTCATATCATCACATTTGGGATTAAGTTTTGACATATAAATTTGGTGCAGATATAAACATTCAGATGATAGCAAATTTCTAGCTATAAAGTCTTTTCCTTGAGCTTGGTCTTGTGCCAATTACTGTTTCTACTCTGGTGTTACAAAATGAATCTAGATTTTCCTCTACTAAGGAATATAACCTGTCTTAATTTACCCTATAGAAATAGATGGAGGTTATCCAGTAATTACAATTCACCTTTTCAAAATCATAGTTTAAAAACAGAAGATTGTCTTTCATTATTTCTCTCCGTCACCCATACTCTCTCTCTTAATCATTAGCACCTTCTCATTATTGTTATTTCTACTACTTTAAGTACATAATAAGCAATAGTAGAGAACAATCCAAATGTGATAATTTTGCTTTGTAAAAAGATTATATTTTAATCAAAATGAATTCATACATAGATCTGCATTTTCATTTTTCCATGTTATCACCAAAGCCTATTTCCACAGATAAGAGCTACTTATCTATGATAGTGAATTTGTGAAAGTCATCAATATCTATTATTAGCTTCACTTTTCCACATTTTTTGACTTATTTGGAACAATTTAATGAATCTTCAAGTTGGATAAGTTTTTTTATCATTATATATAGCAATTTAATAAATAATGCCTTGAGTCTTTATAGCACTTACTTTTTAAAAAGCGTTCATACATATTATGTCAACTACACTTACCAGTTGTTTCACCGGATTGACCAGAGTGACTATTCTACAAATCAGTTAAAGCAAGTCTTTGTTATTCAAATAGAAACATGGTTAGTAATGGAAATCAAAGCCATTTATTCTGCAAACTCGGGCAGCATAACTGTGGTATTTTTCATCAGCACAAATTATGAGGTGCTGAAAGGATTGGGCATTCAAGAACTTTACTCACAGTTTCCTCCCCACTCTTTCCCCTGACTCTTCATCAGAGCCACAATACCATCATTGACACAGATTTCGGAATTCCCAGTTTTTATTCAGTGTGCCAAAAATTAAATTAGTGGTTTAAGCTCTGAGTCATCTTTAAGTTGGAAACACAGGGAATGGCAGTATTTTTAAAAGTTCTATCAAAATGTCTGTATGGGCAAAAGTCTAAAACCTTTTATCTTAATGTAACTAACAAGTGTCCTGATAATTCTTCTATCTTCTGATTTTATCTGTCAGCCGAATTAATTTCTTGTTTCTTTGATAATACAAATTTAAGCTAATGAAAAATTATATTCAAGGTATAATCAATGAATATAAAGTAGAATAGCAGAAAGTAGCTGTGGCCATAACTAAAAGTTGACATGGTTAACTTTATCACTAATAAAGCATGGATCAGTGCTGCAGTTTATCAAGACAATTTTTACATCTACTGCTAAAATAATCAATGTGTTTAGAATCCTGTTGATATAAGACTCATATATAAAATTATAATGCTTGATTCATTCAATCATGTTTAACAGTTATAAGGACCATTCTAAGGACTAAAATGGGAGATAAATGAATGGAACTTGGATCCTGGCTCCAGCAGAAACAGTTTAAAGCATGAAGGGCGCTTTGAGACACCATAGGCAGACCTGATATGAGTGAAAGAAAACAAGTCAAAAAGATTTAGACAGTGTAATAAGCCTGGTTCTGAAAGCTTATTTGGGGAGATATTTCTACAAATTACACATTTTTAAATCATTTTACAGACATATAGGTCTACCAGTACATTTGGTCTTGTAGAACCCATCTTAATAATTTATGTTCTAATTTCTCATGTCTTACTTCATTGTTTGATTTTTGGAAGGAAGTTATAGAGAAAAGATGCTCTTAATTTTTTTTTCTCTGGCTCAACTTAATAGTATATCATCATTCAGAGGGATGAATATCAATCCCTGCATCCCTGTTGTTGATGGGATCAACATTTTTTTCTCTGTTGATTCAAAAATCACTTGTCTTCAAATCTACTCCTGTCTTTTCTTTAGAGACAGGCTCATTTTTGCTTAATGATATGATGCAAATGAAAGGAATACATTTGTAAAAATGTGATTTCTGTAGCTCTTTATTTTCTCTAACTCGAAAATTTTACTTGTAAATATCAATTATATTATCCAGTCTTTAAGAATCACTAATAGAAGAAGCATTAGTAGAAAATATAATTAGATAAGGCCTCAACAATGATGACTTTTAAATAGCACTTTCGCAATATGATGTTCTGAAGAAAATATGATTAGTGGTTACTATAATGTTTACAATGTCATTTACCTGAACATTGACCTTTACCTTTACATTGATCAACATCAATCCCATCAACAACACAGATGCAGCAGATAATTTGCAAGCAAGTGCTTAAAAATAATTTAACAAATGATGTTAAAGTTCTGAGGATTCAAGCCTAAGAGGTTGATTCAGGAAAAAGAAGGGAGAGTTTCAATTTTAGTCATTTATGGTATAGAAGAAAGTCATGGGCAATTTGGGTGATGAAGCAACAAATCTAATATTATGGAAGTGGAAGAGATGGTTGGAGATTCTTTAAGTCTCCCCAGAATACTTGATCATTAAAAGAACAGAGCAAGTTTCTTATCTGAGAGCTGATTAATGAGCTCGGAGAAGATTAAGGGTCCACATGCACGCTAGGGGGAATGGGGCAGAGCCACCTGGAATTTATGCCTTATACAAATAGGGAACCCAGCTCCATCAGCTTATATATATAGAAGCCCTTGTACTGTGAAGGGCAACTGGCAACCTGCTTTCAGGACGCCCCTTTTTGCTGAGAGCTTTCCTTTTCACTTAATGAACTCTACTCCACTCACTCTTTGAGTGTCCACCTGCCTGATTTTTCCTGGTCATGAGACAAGACAAGAACCCAGACCTGGATGAGCTAAGGAGATAAAATCCTTCATCACCAGGAATGAACCAAAGGCTCCAAGGGGAAAAGTTGTGTTCATAAACACCAACAAAAAAATTAGAAAGAGACCATGGTGATAGTTGCACTGGCTCACAGCTGTCATCCTCAAAGTATTTGCCATTTGGAAGGAAAATTACCAGGACCAGTGTGAAATTTGAAAACTTTCCTGTAGCATTAGACTTCACTGGTGAAGAGAAATGCATCAACCTCACCAAGTACCAGAAGCATCTTTTGAACATCAGCAAAATAACTATTACGTCTATGAAATCAAGTCTCCTACTGCAACAAAACCCTAAATTAAAATGTTGGAAGAAGCAGTTGGTTTTATAACCTCCAAAAGAAAAGTTAACAAAAAGCAAACAAACCACCGTTCTGTATTAGTTTGCTAGGGATGCCATAACAAAATACCACAAACTGGGTAGATTAAGCAGCAGAAATGTATTTCCTCACAGTTCTAGAGGTTGGAAGTCCAAGATCAAGAGGTCAGGAGGGTTGGGTCCTTCTGAAACTCTTTCTTGGCTTGCAGATGGCTGCCCTATTGCTGCCTCTTCACTTGGTCATTCCTTTGTGTTCTCTCACCTCTGGTAGCTCTTGCTTTTCTTTCTTTTCTTTTTCTTTCTTTCTCTCTTTTTTTTTTTTTTTTTTTAGACGTTGCCCAGGCTGGAGTGCAGTGGTGCGATCTCGGCTCACTGCAAGCTCCACCTCCCAGGTTCACGCCATTCTCCTGCCTCAGCCTCCCGAGCAGCTGGGACTACAGGCGCCTGCCACCATGCCTGGTTAATTTTTTGTATTTTTAGTAGAGACGGGGTTTCACCATGGTAGCTAGGATCGTCTCGATCTCCAGCTCTTGCTTTTCTTATAGGGACATCAGTCATTTTAGATTAGGACCAAACACTAAAGGCCTTATTTTAACCTAATCACTTCTTTAAAGACCTTATCTCCAAAAACATACTGGAGATTGGGACTTCGACATGAATTTGAGAACACATTTCAGACCATAACACTCTCTCCCCTCCCAAAAAGACAAGAAAGATCTTTTACAATAAATCTTTTGACACTGAGAGTTTTTTTACCCCTTCTAACTCCCAATTAGTAACTTTCTGGATTTCAAAGAATCAGATTTTAAAATTGCTAGAAAGCTTGCTAAGAGCATTCAAAAAAAAGGCAGACATTATATAGGGAAGCAAACCTTGACTGCTGTAGAATTAAGAGAATCTTTGCTCTGCTGATTGGGGGTCATTTTTCTGTACGCTAGAGAGAATGCTTTTGTGATTTGAGAGCCAACTGAAATGTTAAGAAAGTTTGGGTAACTGCAGGGACTGTCATTGCCTCCCCAGCATGTGCTGTGCCCCTCTCCTATTGCACAGCAGCAAGCACTTTGAAGGACTGACCCCAGTCCATGAAACCTAATCCACTGCCTATGCCTATCTTCCAATCTGCATATACAGGAGTTGTCAGTTACATTGATTGATTCAGAAGTGTTCACGTGAAATACTTTGGTTCAAACAAGATGAAGCCAAAGATTTTTGACTATTGGGAAAAAGGTAATCTTTTTACTTAATCTAAGACATTCTTTTTATAATTGGACAATATTATAGGAAGATGTGATACTTACAAATGCAATCACTGTTTGCAGGCACGAAAAAAGTTAAGTCACAGAATAAAGCTTTTCATGGAATAAAAAAGAGCCAATAGAATTGTAAAAAATTGAGTGACTTGATCAGACTATACCCAGAGTCCACTAACCTCTGAACTCTTAAATTAATAAATTTACTTTCCTTAAGAGAGTTTAAGATGTACATTCTGTCTCACACAATCTTACTTTACAAAAAAGTAAAAACATGTTTACTTTTATACCTTATAATTTTCAACTAACAAGTAAAAAGTAACTAAATACTGTTTGTTTCCTTTTATATTACTGTTGGAATCTAAGAAAAATCATAATTTTTAAAAATAAAATTAGACCAGATAATTTGACTATATAAATGACTAAAGGGAATAAGAAGAACTAGAAACTCAACATTAACAGATCACCATTTGTGAAAATGATTTTGCTACTCTGTGCTCATGTATTTCTATCACTTTTGCTAATATCCAACTTTAAGGAGCACAGTGAATATTATTAATTTGATACTATAAAACATGTGTTGAGCTCTGATTTAAAGAGTAATATAAACTACCATCACCCATCATGAGGAAGCAAATGTTGTGTCAAACAGATTAACTATTGGATTGAAAACATCTCTTCTACTTTTTCCTCTCACTCATATTGAAAACTACTGCTAAAATGAGGTTAATGTGGCAGAAACATACAGTCTGATGATCAAATCCAGAAACAAAAGATAAATATAGTAGCTCCCCCTCCAGGAGAATTAAGATTTTAATCATTTCCTCTCCAGATTGAGATTGGCTGCTGGCCATTACTTAGCAAAAGAAATGTCTCTGAAAGGGGCAGGAAATTAAAATGCAAAGGGTATAAAGAAATAAAGACATTCTATTTTTTTAAATGACAGCAGTGATTCTAGCATCCATAATTGAAAACCATAAGGAAACTGGAGAAGTGAGATTCATGACAAAGTGATAAATGAAAGACCTCAGGAAGTTGGTAGTATTTCCCGTAGTCTCATTTAACAAATTAATGTTTTTGTCTCGCCTGACTGAAGACCTTTGTAAAGGTCTGAAACTTAATGGTCATTATCTTGATTCAGATAGCATTGTAGCAGAAATCATAGGATTTGTATTTTCTAACCAAAATCAGTCTGACTCTGATTTTTCAGGCTTTTTCTCAATTTCATACTTGGGAAGAGACCTGAAAAGTATTTATAACTTTTTCTCACATTGTCTACTCAAGAGAATCCTGCACACTTAGAAGAAATGTTAGTTTTTCCAATATCCCTCAAATATAAATTAGTGCAAGGCATCAGTTAATGTGTAATGTCCTTTTGTGATTTTAAGGACAAGAGGATAGGGAAAAATGAAGCAGCTGGCTCAGGGAGGGGCACAGAGCACATCCCAGATGAGATGAAGGGAATACAGTCCCAGATGGTCTGATATGCGCTTCAATTTTTGATGCTCTTCAAAAGTTGTTTATATGTATTTCTTTACCAAATTTGGATTCTTAAAAATTTATCTTGCCAATTACCTATGACAATTAAATACTTTTTGTAAGTACCCCAATTTTATATCTACTTATTAAGCAGGAGAAATGGAAGGGCTTTTTTAAAGGCACTTCATTACTTTTACTGATGAGAAGAATTACTGCTTTCTCTATCATACCTAAACATTCTCAGTCCATTTAGGACTGTTCCTAATTGGATTTCTATAGTTTTCCCAGAAGGTTCCCAGATGCAGTTTGCCTATCCTCTGTGAGGCAAAGCTCAGCTTTCACTGAACTGTGTTCGTGGGAATGCAAATGCTTTTTATGTTATGCTTCTCAGGTATTGCTTTGAATATATATGCATTTTTAGCAACTTTCTTCCAAAAAGCAATAATTATCTATTTGCAACTTTATCAACTGAATGGTCAATCATATTAAATTATTTGAACTTGGCAGAATATTCATAGGCAAAGTCATACAACAAATCATAGTCCCAAATGACTACATAACGAATCAGTGTGCTGTGACCCTAAGTAGACAGGCACTTAAGTAAGTCCTAATGCAGTCCCTTTGTCTTAAATGGCAGTGGCTGGAGAGCAGATTATGTTAAAAGGACATTTTATAAAATTATAATTATCCAGAATTTTTCAGGCCCCACTCCAATGATTCATTTATTCAAAAAATATTTATTGAGCAGTTGCTGTGTACCAGGAGCAAGGCTTTTAATTATGAACAAAACAGACCTCACCCTGACCTTCCCGGTGCTTTTGGTCCAGTGGGAGAGATAGGCAGTGACATAAGTGCTTAGAACTCAATACAAGGAGTGCTATGAGAGGGGACAGGGTACTCTAGAAGACAGGGTGGGTGCCAGATGCCTGTGGGAGTGATATCCACATATAAATCTAGGTCATTACACAAATCTTCAAATCTGAACCTCAGGGATTATGTCTGGGCTGAATTTTTAGACTTGGATGTTACCAGCATATACAGCGTGTAATAGGTAAAAACTATGACAGAGTAAGATATGACCCATTAGATGAGCCTATGATCAAAGACAGAATCCTGGGTAGCACCAGACTTTAAAAGACAGTCTCCTTCTCTATGGTTTCTCAAAATATAATGCTGATCTCTCCCTATGTAAAAATGGGAACAGTTTCAATGGCACTAAATATATCTCTAAATTTTTTTCTACAAGCCCTGGCATCAAGTGGACCTGTGAATAGATGCATCCTCTGATCCCATTTTGAATGCTTCTCTACTTCATCTCTCTAATGTCCTTGCTGGTATTTCTTCAAGATTGCCATTTTTTTCTATCCCAAATTATGGAGCTTGAGAAATTGTTTTATGGTAAGAAGCAGGCTCTGGCGATTAAAATAGTTTCAAAGCTCACAGTTATGTCTTGATCATATAACTCCTTTTATACTGGATCGTTGCTTCCTGGAGAAAGAGAAAGGGTAAAATATTCCTTAGGTTCAAAATATCCTAGCTGAAACTCAAAGCTCATGAGAGATATGGATAGTGAATCTGAATATAACAAAACTCAGCTCACAGCTTTGTGTAACTGGTCTCTTGAGAATTTAGGGGAGTTTTGTTCTGCAAAACTTTGGAACAACGATTCCTTCCAGTGAACTAGCATATAGATGTGCTCTGAAGCCATTTGCAGTGCCCTGAAGCAAGGAGGAAGGCAGAACTGATGTCTCTACCTGATAAAATCTTTAAAGAAGGCTGGTCTGTTAAAGTATGTCTGCACTTGGCCTGATAACAGGAAAACAATTTCATTTCACTTTAGGCACCAAGGACAAGAAAGGCAGGTATAATTTCTTCATTCTCTTTGACAGATTTTCATTTCTCTCTGTTACAATGTGATTATCTCCTTCAGATATGGTAATGTATTTTGGAAAAAAAATTCTATTATACATAATTATAATGGCATGGCCCATGGAATGAGGCTCATATTGAAGTAGAAGTTACCCTAAAGATAACCCACTATCAAGTTTAATCAAAGAATTAAAGCCTCAAGCAGGGTTCTCCTCACTTTCCCTTTTAGTTTAAATTTAACATGTATTTTAGCCTTCAAAATGACTTCAGGTGAAAACATTTTTCTTGCTGTTACCCACTCTGCTAAGTTTGAAAATCATATTTCCAAAGTATCAATTAGCATTCTATTTGGCATCTGCGAATCTAAATTGTGGAATCACACTTTTCCTTTCTGTAGCCACATTGATAAAGATAATTAGAAAGCTTATATCAGTGATACAGCTCAAATCTCAAGATAAATCAAGTAACTTGCTATTATAAAACTTCAAAAGCTAAAACAGGAACAAAGTAGGAGGGTTAGAATGTTATATCGCCCTTACCCCCAGTCCTAGGGAATGAGATAAACCTTTTATTATAATTATCCCTATCAGGTCAGCTCCACACAGCTCATGTAATAGGTTTTAACTGTTCACAAATCCATGGTATTCTGGAAGGAGGTGGACAGTCTTCAAATTGGTGCTGCAGATGGAACACAGGGCAATTTTCAGTGGCACGTGGGTTAGTCTCTACTGCAACTGTGCCTTTTCTCCACTTTAAGGAATTGTTGAGCCTGAGCTGGCATCACCTCCTTCAATCCATCCTACACACTGCTGCCAGAATAAATCTCCAAAAGCACAGCTCTGGTTCTGTCATTCTCCTTCTTAAAACCCTCTATACCTGGTCCAAGCCTGATGATTAAAGTGCACATCAGGCCTCCAAAGCTTTGCACCATCTAGCCCCTCACAGCCCATTGTTCTCTTTCACACACTAGAGGCTCAGGAAGATCAAGTCCTCTTTTCAGTTGGTGCCTCACACCTCCTTCTCCTTTTGCTTTTTCCTTGGAATGCTGGATTCATCATGCTCTGCACTAATTTCCATATTTTAAAGTCCAGATCTATCAAAAATGCCACTTCGTTTACAATGACTTCCCTGATTCCTAATTGCTCCAGCTGGAATCACTCCCTCCTTCTGAATTCTAATGTCATTTTACCTGAAACTGACACCATTTAGTATAGCACACCAGTATAACACCATACTACTGACACCGTTTTCTCTTTTTGTATTCTATTCTTGGACATGACTTATCCCTCCTAAGATAATCAAGACCCAGGTAGGCAGAGTTTCTCTTTTGCTCTAGAAGTATAACTATTACAAATTATAGAGAATAGAATGATGGTTACCACAGGCTGGGAAGGGTAATGGAGAAGGGGGGTAAAGAGGGGAGGGTTAATGAGTACAAAAATACAATTAGATAGCGTAAAATCTAGTGTTTGGTGGCACAATAGGGTGACTATAGTTAACAATAACTTATTGTATATTTCAAAATAACTAAAAGACTGGAATTGAAATGTTCCTAACACAAAGAAATGATAAAAGCTTAAGGTGATGGATACCTCAATTACCCCGATTTGATCATTACACACCGTATACTGTATCCAAACATCACATATACATAAATATGTACAACTATTATATATCCACAATAATTATAAATAAAACAATTTTTAAAACTTCAGGCAAAGAAATGCTTGCTTTTGATGGAATGCATAGATATGTTTTTTCTCACAATGTTCATGTTTCAATAAGGTTTATTCCCAGCTCTGCTGACAATTACAAATAATTGAGTTTTGTTTGATGCTGATAATATACACACACCTGATCTAAGGCAATGGGAGTTCTGTGATTTAGTGAAATTACAGTACTTCTTTAGAAGGGTTATACTGAGAAAACATTTGTTTCAGGTTTTAAAATTATTCACTCATTTGGGCTAAAAGGGATGGAGGAATGAATCTTAAGTTAATATTTTCATTTTATCCCCAAAATGTTCCACTGTGGTTTCTAATAGAGACTTTTTTTTTCTGCCTTAAACTTGGTTACATCATATAAATTAGTAATCATGTTCCTCACTTAAAAAAAATGCTCTCTGGTGATAGAAGAATTAAATTTAATTCAACAAAATTGCATGGAATACTGACTCTGTACATAATAAAAGCAGTCTATTATTTTCAAGTAGTTCAAAATCTTTTTTTTTTTTTTTTTGAGATGGAGTCTCACTGTGTTGCCCAGGCTGTGGTGCAGTGGCACAATCTTGGCTCACGGCTCATTGCAACCTCTGCTTCCCGAGTTCAAGCAATTCTCCTCCCTCAGCCTCCTGAGTAGCTGGGATTACAGGCACATGCCACCACACCTGGCTAATTTTTGCATTTTTAGTTAGAGACAAAGTTTCGTCATATTGGCCAAGCTGGTCTCAAACTCCTGACCTCAGGTGATCTGCCCATCTCAGCCTCCCGAAGTGCTGGGATTACAGGTATGAACCACCGTGCCTGGCCTCAAGTAGTTCAAAATCTAACAGCCCACATTTTAAGCCAGGGTCACATAAGATTATCTAGAGAGCATTTTGCTGGGATTTCTGCGCATGTACAGACTCAGAATAAAGACAATACATTTGGTTAAATTTTCATGTATTTACACTACTATAGGAGTGGCCACTTTTTAAAAATGTTACTGTCTTTTCAACCCTATTACAAAATATATACTATCTGGAGTAATATAAACCTCAGGCAGTACAAAATTGTTACAACTTGCACTTCTCCAGGGCCACTCCAGGCTTTGAAACATTTAAGTGTTTTGATAGGGTCAATGAAAGTATCAAGAATTCAGGAATCAATAGCCTTCAGAGCACATTTCCACAGCTCGACTGATTATACCATGTAATTTTTACTGAAAACGAAACTGTAAATTTGAAAAAGCCAGCAATCTGAATCTGTTTTGATGCATTACAGAGTACTCACTCACTTTAATTTTCCACCTTAATGGAGAGACTTGCTTGATGATTAAATTCCCCAGAGCTCCATGGAGCTGTTAGAATCAAATAGTTGTGGAGACGGGAGGGACTTTGGCAATCTTTCTAGACCCAATTTCCTATTCTGTAGGTTAGAATCTGAGACCCTGAGTGGTAATTACTCAAGATCATTAAATCAGCTAGAACTTAGATTTTTACGTTCCTAGCTTAGTGATAAGTCTATTGCACTAAACAGTTGGAAAGATTTTTAGTTACCATCAGCTTTGTGAGATATTTGGTGTGTTAGAAAGCGTTTTTAAGGAAAGACTGGACTTCATTCAATTGCACATAGGCTGCCCAGTTTCAACATTTTTTTTTCTTTCCAACATAAATGTTTCTTTTAAAGTCTTTGCTTTGTAATATTTCTAAAACTAATTTTCGCTTCGGTACTCTTTATCCCATGTTCAGTGGTTCTTTTACATTTATCTCTGATGTAGAACCATATCAAACGCACTTTTTTTTTCTGAACTATTAACTACATCGTAGTCCCAGATCATCTTTTATCTAGTGTGGCTGTGATATATTCAAAGAACTCCTGCAGATTATTTATGCAAGCCTGAATCCATCATGGCTGGACATCATCAAGTGATGCGTTAGCACTCTGTATGAGATTTTTTGAAAAACTCCTGGGGTCTTCATCATTCAATTAGCACGGAAAGGATGAAGAGTTAAGAAATCTTCACTCTAGATCCTACTAGTGGCAAATGTTCACATTACTTCTAGATATATGAAGAAGACTTACTTCTTTCTTTGGGTTTAATAATTACAGTTATAAGTGTCCTGAAGCTTAAGTTTTCTCAGAAAACACACCAATAGTGTTGGTGTTTTTATTTTCCACAGTTGCTCATCTTTTTCTTTTGCTTTAGGACAAACATGAGTATAATGAAAATTTGGGGCTAGGTGCGGTGGTTCACGCCTATAATCCCAGTACTTTGGGCGGCTGAGGCAGGCGGCTCACCTGAAGTCAGGAGTTCCAGACCAGCCTGGCCAATATGGTGAAACCCCACCATACTCCGCCCACTAAAAATGCAAAAATTAGCCGGTATGGTAGGGTGCGCCTGTAATCCCAGCTCCTCGGAAGCTGAGGCAGGAGAATCGCTTGAACCCAGAAGGTGGAGCTTGCAGTGAGCCGAAATCAGGCCACTGCACTCCTGCCTGGGCGACAGAGTGAGACTCCATCTCAAAAAAAAAAAAAAAAAAAAGAAAGAAAAGAAAAGAAAAAAAAATTAGACAAGTAGGGAGAAAAGATCGTGCTACTATGATATTGGATGACAAAAAGGTGGAGAGTTGCTTTATCTTGTATGTGTGAAGGTAATTGTGTTTGTACTGATTGATACTCTTGGCCTGTTAAATCTTTGCTTTCTATTTAATTTCTGAAAGAGAAGCATTTGTGTGGAAGGTATTTTATATTTCATTATGATATAATAAAGGAGCTAAAGCAAGCTTGATTCAATTATAGCTATTCAAAGACAGGGAATTTTCAGTTCCAAATTTGGTGTTGTACAATTGGGCTTGTCAATTAGCAGCAATAAAACCTTGGCTTGAGCATCTTTAGCTGGCTCCTGGATTCGTCCTTTGAAATAAATTTAAACTGCATTTTACCATTTTACAATAAAACAAAACTTTCACCAAGTAGTGATACTGTTTTATGGTAACATGGAAAAGAATGAGAAGATACACAAACTAGAAATTTGGGGATATCCCTTTGCCTTCTTTCTGTGACAAAGTGGCACTCCAGAATTAATTTATTTCTCTTTAAATGTAGTTCTAAAAAGGAAAAGCAAATAACATTTATCATATGCATGATGAATAAAAAGTTTTTTTTAACTTACCAAATTATTCAGTTCTTAGGAGGTACAGACATTTAAACTGGACTAAAAAGATATAACCCCTCAGATTTTCCTTTGTAGTTTGCAAATTTTTTATTTTTATGTTTAAATTAGGCCCACATTTTAAATTTTGCGTTTAAAAGGTAACCAGCATCATTAATATATACTTTCCAGGATTGACTGTGTACTAAATTATAAAGTAGATAGAAAAGTTCTTGAGCTATCCGCAGTCCAGTAGATAGAATAGGATATCACTTAGATAATTTTTGCCAAGCTGCATGGCCCAGAGCAGCCCCTGCAGTTGAGAAGCTCATGTCTGATAAAATAAGGTAGATCACGTCTCTTCTGTTCAATGCTACCACTCCTTCCCATCTCACTTTGGAGTCAAAATCTGGCCCGGTGTGGTAGCTCATGCCTATAATCCCAACACTCTAGGAGGTTTAGGTGGGGTCCCTTGAGCCCAGGAGTTCGAGACCAGCCCTGGCAACATAATGAGACTATCTCTGCAAACAATTAGTGGGGATGGTGTCATATGCCTGTAGTCCCAGATACTTGAGAAGCTGAGGTAGGGGGATCACTTGAACCTGGGAGGTTGAGGCTGCAGTGAGCAGTGGTCATGCCAGCCTGGGTGACACAGTGAGACCTTGTCTCAAAAAAAAAGAAATGCAAAGAAATGAAATAAAATAGAAATAAAAATCCTTACTGTGACCTCGTGACCTACAATCTGTGAAGGACTTCTCCACAGCCCCTGCCTAGATGTACTCTATCAACATCATTTCTTGCTGTTGCCCCAATAAGCCGTGCACAGCCTGCCTCAGGCCTTTGCACATCTGTCTGGAGGCTTTCTTAAGATATCAGCATGGTCAGCTCCTTCACTTCATTCAAATCTTTACTCAGGTTTCCACAATGAGGCCTTCTTTGACCATTCTCTCAAAAAAAATCTCACCCTTCCACTTCATATTTATCTTCTTTAGCATTCATTACTATCCAACACACTATACATCGTACTTATTTATCTTTTACATTATCCCTTTTCAAACAGAATGCAAGATTCTTAATGGTAGGAAATTTTGTCTCCTTCATTCTCTGCTGTATCCTCTGTGCCTGAAACACTGGCTGCTACATAGTAGCTGCTCAGTAAATGTCTGTTTAATGGATGAATAAATAATAAGACAAGGCCAGGCACAGTGGCTCAATCCTGTAACCCCAGTACTTTGGGAGGCCGAGGTGGGCAGATCACGGTCAGGAGATCGAGACCATCCTGGCTAACATGGTGAAACTCCGTTTCTACTAAAAATACAAAAAAATTATCTGGGATTGGTAGCGGGCACCTGTAGCCCCAGCTACTCAGGAGGCTGAGGCAGGAGAATGGCGTGAACCCTGGAGGTGGAGCTTGCAGTGAGCCAAGATCGTGCCACTGCACTCCAGCCTGGGTGACAGAGCAAGACTCCATCTCAAAAAAAAAAAAATAAATAAATAATAAAGAATAATAATAATAAGTCAAAAAGGATGTGTCTACTAATAGCTATGATATAATACAGAAATTAAATAGTATAAACAGAATGAATACAGTTCTTAAGTTATCAGATACTACATATCTGTGTTTGAGGATAGTTTTCAGCAAGTGATATTCTTTCAGTTTGTTTTCTTTTCAGTAAAATGGACTTATGTGGTTAATAAAATACCTCTCTCTCCCATAAATACTGATACAGTGTTGTTTTTTCTTTAGATTCCTTTCGGTTTAAAATGGAACTAAGAATATATCAATTCTTAGAGTAATTATTGAAGTGCATCTTTAATTGTTATGAATAATTCCACTTAAACTATGCAATGTTTGATAATAGATCTTAAAGATGAAATCAATTTCTTATTTTCTTTTATAATTAGCCTCCTCCCATTTGGAATCCTAATAGCTGAAATCACAGAGATCCATGGTGTTTTTAATCAAATTAGCAAGCAGATTTCCTCCTTTATTGCCCTTCCATAAAAATCTGTTTAGCATAAAATGAGGATGCTGTAGTATTTCCAAGCAATATTTGATTATGTTCAGACTTAAATGCTTTCAATTCTATCCAATTATTGGAGGGTGCATCTAATTATATCTTCACTTCTAATTCAGCAATCTGTTTTTCCAGTTGTTTCAATCTGGAATATCACTCTTTTCTCCTATCAGCACAAAAAACATATAATGGCCCTGCATAGCATTGATCAAGCAATTTCCCTAAATGAATAACTACTCTTCTTTATGGGCAACACCGGAAGCTGCAAACAAATACCATCATTCGTTCAACTAATTGGAAAAAAAATCACTAAGGAAGAAAAAGGACTTAGAAACTAACTTCCCCCAAAAGCAGGAGTCACAGATGATATAATAAACAAGTTTGCATTACTCTACGTATATGTGTGTGTGCAGCTGAAGGCTCCATGTTGAGAAAACATATCTAAGAGAGAGTACTGAACAAGAGCAGGGTAAACAGGAGAGCCAGTCTGGAGAGGAAGAGCACGGGGATTAAGGGGTACAGTTCACTATTTTATCTGGGAAGACTTATCTCTTCACTTGCTGAATTGGGGCTTTCTAAGTACACAACCAGAGTTACCATTTCCAAGTGGTAAAAATTAAAAGCAGTTGGGTGGTGTGGAATAAGCAAGGGCAATCTGCTTAATTATTTAAATAGGCATTTCTCTATCTTCTGTTATATGACTCCCTCCTAGCTTCTTTCAGGGTAGTACATTCCCACTTACCTTTGTGCAAACAAACAGTGACTCAGCCATCTTATCTAAAATTTCAATCCACCCAACGATTTTATATTTTAAAATAATCTTATTGGACAAATACTGATAGTAAACAGTTCCAAATGACCCTGTGCCTAACACACATGCATTGAGGATGTGGTATTTCTGATAATTGGGGGTTGAGATATGGGGAAAGGGTATATTAAAAATAAGAAGAAGGAAAAGAGAAAAGGGAGGGGATGGGAGGAAAGGAGAGAGAGATAAAGAAGGAGGAGGAGATGAAAGAAAGGAAAGACGGAAGGAAAAAAGGAAAGAAGGAATGAATGAAGGAAGGAACCATATGAACTATCTGCTTTAAGAAATTACCTCCTTATTTAACTATTAGTTTCTATCTTATTGGTCCTTATCATCCTTACTCTCTAGCCATACTGAAAGGCTTACAGTTTTCTAAGCACACTGAGGTGGTTTCTGTTTCATTCCATTCATTGCCTCTGCTCATATTCCTCTCTATCTGGAATGCCACATTCTAGGAAATAGTTTCTAAACCTCCAGAACTTTCCTGAACACCATTGTGCTTGATGCCTGCAACATTGTTTCTTTCTTAATGATTGAAATGCTTTTTGGCAAATATAGTTTGTATGAGTACTTGCCTTCCTTGGGCCAGAAACCACTTGAAGCAAGGAGCTATACCTTTATGCTCTGGGTTTTTTAGGACCTGCCACAGTGCCTGGCATAATGAATGACATAATGAATGACTCAATGAATGCTTATGGAATGAATGCCTGTGAAGGAATCCCCAACTTTTCAATATTTTTTCCTCCTACTGCATAGAAGAAATAACATCACACATAGCATTTATGTGTGATTCATGAATCACACAGGAATAGCATTCATGTGTGATCCAGGCTTCTGATTCCTTATATTATTTCATCCTTATCACAAAACTTACAAGGCCAGTGGTGTTAGTATCAGCATTTTCCAGGTAGAGAGCTAAGGTACAGAGAGGTTAAGTAACTCGTCCAAGGTCATGCAACCATATGAATGTGGAGAATTTGATCTGAAAGAAATAGTAGGTAAGAACACATTCTTTGGAGTTAAAATTCTCTCGGCTTCATTTCTAGCCATGATATTGATGAGTTATGCCACTAAGCAAAAAATTCTTGTCTTAGTCCTTTTGGACTGTGTAACAAACACCATAAACTGAATGTCTTAGAAACAACAAAAATTTATGTCTCATTATTTTGGAAGCAGGGAAGTCCAAGATCAAGGTGCCAACAGATTAGGTATCTGGTTAGGGCCATCTTCTCACTGTGTCATCACATGGCAGAAAGGGGTGAGGCAGCTCTTTAGAGCTTCTTTTATAAGGGCTGTAATACCAGTAACAAGGGTTCCACTCTGCTGACCTAATCACCTCTTCTACCTAATTCTATAGCATTGGTGATTAGGTTTTCAACATAGGAATTTTGAGAGGGCTGCAAACATTCAGACCACAGCAACTCTAAAGTTCACTAAGATTTTATTTCTCTTTATTTCTGAAATGTAGACAAAATATCTACCTTATCAAAACCACAGGCTTTTATGAAGATAACATGGTATAATCTATGTAAAAATAGTTTTTAAAATTATATGTTGCTATGACTTTATTTTATAATTATAATAAAATCTTGATAATCCTATGTATATTCTCCACTATAACTACGCTCTTTCAATATCATACTGAATGCGCAAAAACTGGAAGCATTCCCTTTGAAAACGGGCACATGACAGGGATGCCCTCTCTCACCACTCCTATTCAACATAGTGTTGGAAATTCTGGCCAGGGAAATTAGGCAGGAGAAGGAAATAAAGGGTATTAAATTAGGAAAAGAAGAAGTCAAATTGTCCCTGTCTGCAGATGACATGATTGTATATCTAGAAAACCCCATCATCTCAGCCCAAAATCTCCTCAAGCTGATAAGCAACTTCAGCAAAGTCTCAGGATACAAAATCAATGTACAAAAATCACACGCATTCTTATACACCAATAACAGACAAACAGAGAGCCAAATCACCAGTGGACTCCCATTCACAATTGCTTCAGAGAGAATAAAATGCCTAGGATTCCAACTTATGAGGGATGTGAAGGACCTCTTCAAGGAGAACTACAAACCACTGCTCAATGAAATAAAAGAGGATACAAACAAATGGAAGAACATTCCATGCTCATGGGTAGGAAGAATCCATATCGTGAAAATGGCCATACTGCCCAAGGTAATTTATAGATTCAATGCCATCCCCATCAAGCTACCAATGACTTTCTTCACAGAATTGGAAAAAACTACTTTAAAGTTCATATGGAACCAAAAACGAGCTTGCATTGCCAAGTCAATGCTAAGCCAAAAGAACAAAGCTGGAGGCATCACACTACCTGACTTCAAACTATACTACAAGGTTACAGTAACCCAAACAGCGTGGTATTGGTACCAAAACAGAGATATAGACCAATGGGACAGAACAGAGCCCTCAGAAATAATGCCACATATCTACAACTATCTGATCTTTGACAAATCTGACAAAAACAAGCAATGGGGAAAGGATTCCCTATTTAATAAATGGTGCTGGGAAAACTGACTAGCCATATGTAGAAAGCTGAAACTGGATCCCTTCCTTACACCTTATACAAAAATTAATTCAAGATGGATTAAAGACTTACATGTTAGACCTAAAACCATAAAAACCCTAGAAGAAAACCTAGGCAATACCATTCAGGATATAGGCATGGGCAAGGACTTCATGTCTAAAACACCAAAAGCAATGGTAATAAAAGCTAAAATTGACAAATGGGATCTAATTAAACTGAAGAGCCTCTGCACAGCAAAAGAAACTACCATCAGAGTGAACAGGAAACCTACAGAATGGGAGAAAATTTTTGCAACCTACTCAGCTGACAAAGGGCTAATATCCAGAATCTACAATGAACTCAAACAAACTTACCAGAAAGAAACAAACAACCCCATCAGAAAGTGGATGAAGGATATGAACAGACACTTCTCAAAAGAAGACATTTATGCAGCCAAAAGACACATGAAAAAATGCCCATCATCACTGGCCATCAGAGAAATGCAAATCAAAACCTCAATGAGATACCATCTCACACCAGTTAGAATGGCAATCATTAAAAAGTCAGGAAACAACAGGTGCTGGAGAGGATATGGAGAAATAGGAACAATTTCACACTGTTAGTGGGACTGTAAACTAGTTCAACCATTGTGGAAGTCAGTGTGGCGATTCCTTAGGGATCTAGAACTAGAAATACCATTTCACCCAGCCATCCCATTACTGGGTATATACCCAAAGGATTATAAATCGTGTTGCTATAAAGACACATGCACACATATGTTTATAGCGGCACTATTCACAATAGCAAAGACTTGGAACCAACCTAAAAGTCCAACAACGATTGACTGGATTAAAAAAATGTGTCACATATACAGCATGGAATACTATGCAGCCATAAAAAAGATGAGTTCATGTCCTTTGTAGGGACATGGATGAAGCTGGAAACCATCATTCTCAGTAAACTATCACAAGGACAAAAAACCAAGCACTGCATGTTCTCACTCATAGGTGAGAATTGGACAATGAGAACACATGGACACAGGAAGGGGAACATCACACACCAGGGACTGTTGTGGGGTGGAGGGAGGAGGGAGGGATAGCATTAGGAGATATACCTAATGCTAAATGATGAGTTAATGGGTGCAGCACACCAACATGGCACATGTATACATATGTAACAAACCTGCACATTGTGCACATGTACCCTAAAACTTAAAGTATAATAATAATAAAATTTAAAAAAAAAAAGACTGAGGGGGATAGTCATCAGGATAGGAAATTGTAAAGAAGATAAGAAACTTATCATTATGTTAATAATGGAGTTTAATATTTAATATTTTGTTTCTGTGCAATCTTGTGAAATACAACTTGTTTTATAAGAATTTTCTAAAAAAAACCAAAAAATAAGAAATCTCTATTAGCAAAAAATACAGTGTCAAAAAGTGTTTGTATATAAATACTACTTATAATTTAAAAAATATTTTTGAGCATGCCTAAACAAAATAATATATCATGATCCTTCTATTAGCTATTTCTCTCTGAAAATTTTATTAACAACCTGCAATACTGACCTTGTAATAGACCTGCATACAGAAAAAAATGAACTTCTCAGGTGCGGGTGGGACACACACAAAAGAGAGTGAAGAGACAGCCTCTGATGTAGGATCAGATTCACTTACTTGTGCTATCTTAGTTAATGATGAACCTTTGAATAGCACTTCATCGAAGTCTGCCCTGATTCTGATCATTTTCTTCTTTTATAGATCTTCTGGTATTTGGCGTCTTGTTCACTTTTGGCAAGATGCACCAGCTTTGTCTCTCCAATTACTACTTTAGATCTGACATTGACATAGCCCAGACCTCTGCTGGCCAGGACCAGTATTCATAACTGGATTGTGCTTCATTTTTTTTTTTCCATTTATAGCCAGAAGGAATAAAATTGAGTATTTCTCAAGATATGAGATTACTCTTATCTTTAGTATCACTTATCATTTGTTAATACAAGAAGCAGCTGTACTGATGAACTTCGGGACCTAGAAATTTGCCTTAGGACTAGAATATTTAAATGGGATTGATTTTCTTTGCCATATTTCTATACCCTGTTCAACCTCTGAAATTATTAGACTTAAAAAGAATTGTACAGTTTCTTAGCAGTATTCACAAGCAAAACATCCCAGTGTGTAAGGTGTTGGTCTTACTCCTGACTCTGCCATTAAAATATATTTTCACCAATATACATATATTTTATAGGTGTGTTTGGACTAAGTAATCACTTCAGAGGGCTGGGATGTAAAATGGAGAAGAGATAAAATTAGAATTGGAAGATGGGTACACAGCAGACAAGAAGAGAGAAATTATAAACTGTAGTCAAGAAAAGTAGGCAAGCCTTAGTTAGGAAAATCTCAAAGGCAACAGCCAGAATCTGGAGAAGTAGTAGCATGCCAGTGGGATAAATCCTAGCAAGGACTGGCTTATCACTGTCACATTCCCCAGATCTCCCCCAATCCCTGGATTCTCAGCTTGCAACATAATTCTTGAGTTCTCTTTAAAATTTTGAAGTGAGTTAATTCATTATGTTTCCTATTCCCACTGTTCTAGCTCATTACACAAAGTGCAAGCGTCTGTGAATATCTGCCCTCTCCTTTCCGTTCAGCCTTACCCTGCTATGCTGCTCCGCCTTCCTCTCTTTTGACCTAAACCCCAGCTTCTCTGATCCCCCTGGACCCCTCCACTTTCTTGCTTTAATTTTCTCATTCTCCCTTGAGACTTTTCATTCTCCTGCATCCCACCTGATTCAGAGTCTTTTTTACAGGACTTACCAGAACATTCTGTGTGCTAATAGAAAGATACAGAGAGGACTGTAATAGGAAACATTTCTGAAACTTATTTGATCATGGAATGCTTTTTCTTTATTCATGGAATAGTTAATAAAAATCTCTGATAACTAGTAGTATTCCAAACTTTGGAAAAAATGATACAAAAGCCTATATATTCTGTCTAGATTTTATCATTAAGATTAATATTGTAAAAGTAAAAAAAACAGTAATACAAATACATTTCAGAAGAAACTTATCATTAAAGGATAGCTTCCATATTGTGTTACAGATAACTTGTCACAAACATAATGCCTTTGAGATAATTTCAATAATCTCATTAATTTTAGTCAAAGAAATGAAAACAATCCCATGTCTGGCTATATTTAGCAAAAATTGAATATTCTATCAAAACTCATCTTTACAACCCAGAAACTGGAGTGTTTGTTTTATTCACTACCTAGTTCTAAGGTCAATATAACATAAAACAAATGTTTATCATTCAAATGTTACTGCATTTCTGTGAAGATTTTAGGTATGTAATGCATGACATACTTTAGATATTTGAACGTTATGATTGAAGAATACGAATATTCTCAGTGGTAAGAGTAGATCATAATCTCAGCATGTCATGGGTGGGATGCAGTAGGAGGTAATTGAGGTAATTGAATCATAAGGATGGGTTTTCCTGTGTTGTTCTTGTAACAGAAAATAAGTCTCATGAGATCTGATGGTTTTATAAAAGGTAGTTCTCTTGCATACGTTCTTTTGCCTGCCACCATGTAAGATGTACCTTTGCTCCTCCTTCACTTTCTGCCATGTTTGTAAGGCCTCCCCATCCATGTGGAACTGTAAGTTAATTAAATCTCTTTTTCTTTATGAATTATCCAGTCTCAGGTATTTCTTCACAGCAGTATGAAAAAGGACTAATACAGTAAATTGGTACCGGTTAGTGAGGTGCTGCTGTAAAGATACCTGAAAATGTGGAAGCGACTTTGGAACTGGGTAACAGGCAGAGGTTGGAATAGTTTGGAGGTCTCAGAAGAAGACAGGAAGATGTTGGAAAGTTTGTAACGTCCTATAGACTTGGAAGGCTCAGAAGACAGTAAGATGTGGGAAAGTTTGAGACTTCCTAGAGACTTAAATGGCTTTGACCAAAATGCTGAATAGTAACATGGACAATAAAGTCCAGGCTGAGGTGGTCTCAGATGGAGGTGAGGAACTTGTTGGGAACTGGAGTAAAGGTCACTCTTGCTATGCAAAGATACTGGCAGTATTTTGCCCCTGCCCTACAGATCTGTGAAACTTTGAACTTAAGAGATAATTTAGGGTATCTGGAGGAAGAAATTTCTAGGTGGCAAAGCATGAAAGAGGAAGTAGAGCATAAAAGTTCGAAAAATTTGCAGCCTGATAATGTGATAGAAAAGAAAACCCCATTTTGGGGGTAGAAATTCAAGCTAGCTGCATAAATTTGCATAAGTAATGAGAAGCCAAATATTAATCACCAAGACAATGGACAAAATGTCTTCAGGGCATGTCAGAGACCTTCACAGCAGCCCCCTCCAATCACAGGCATGGAGGCCCCGCTCTATGCAGCCTCGGGACATGGTGCCCTCTGCATCTCAGCTGCTTCAGCTCCAGCCATGGTTAAAAGGGGCCACTGTACAGCTCAGGCTGTTGCTTCAGAGGGTGCAAGCTCCAAACGTTGGCAGCTTACACACGATGTTGAGCCTGTGGGTGCACAGAAGTCAAGAATTGAGGGTTGGGAACCTCCAACTAGATTTCAGAGGATGTGTGGAAATGCCTGGATGTCCAGGCAGAAGTTTGCTGCAGGGGCAGAGCATCGTGGAGAACCTCTGCTAGGATGATGCAGAAGGAAAATGTGGGTTGAGAACCCCCACAAAGTGTCCCCACTGGGGCACTGCCTAGTGGAGCTGTGAGAAGGAGGCCACCGTTCTCCAGACTGCAGAATAATAGATACAGGAACAGCTTGCCCTGCGTGGCTGGAAAAACTGCAGGCACTCAACACCAGAGCATGAAAACAGCCAGCAGGGGCTCTGTGCCCTGCAAAGACACAGGGGCAGAGCTGCCCAAGACTGTGGGAACCCACCTCTTGCATCAGCATGACCTGGATTTCAGACATGGAGTCAAAGGAGGTCTTTTGAAGTTTTAAGATTTGACTGCCCTGTCGAATTTCAGAATTGCATGGGGCCTGCAGGCCCTTCATTTTGGCCATTTTCTCCCACTTGGAACAGGTATATTTACACAATGCCTGTACCCCCTTTTTATCTAGGAAGTAACTAACTTGCTTTCTCCTTATAAATTACCCAGTCTCTGGTATTTCTTCATAGCAGTATGAAAATGGACTAATATACACCTGTAGTGTTAATTTCTATCTGCTGGTCATTTTTTAAAAACATGGAGATTAAATTGAGATTTGCATTATCTGTATTTAAGGCAATCAATAAGTAGTTGATATGTTTTTCCAAAAGGGTGATCTCTGCCTTGCTGGTGTCAAACACTTTTTGTTTGAGAGTTTTACCTGAAAGCTCCATACTAAGTTTAAGTAGAAGTTTAAGAGAAACTTCTATTTTAAAAGAAATAAACATGCTGCGGAAAAGATAAGCTTTTGGGATCAAATTCACTTGCAGATACTTAAAAAAATCTGTTATGGTGACAAGTGATATAAGAGACAGAAAGGAAATGAAAGGATGCCTTATTAATAAAGCCAATTCAGTCCTGGATGCTGCTGCCCAGCTTCGAAGTTGCTGACAGACTATACAATGATATAATTTCAGACTGTTAATTGTGTCCTCAACCTTGTTGCTAACCATCTGTGCTAAGAGCTTTTGCTCTCTTTTTTGCATGAAGAAGTGCCATTTTTAATTTCACTTTCCCTGCAAAATTGAAGTGTCAAAAAAAAAAAAGCAAGGAATACATAGGTGCTTGCTCTCTTTTATTCAAGAATATTCCTGCACATATCCTTTTTTGGAAAGCCATAATTTTTCTTTGTCAGCATCCTGATCTATTTTTACAACAAAACAAAGAAAAAAAATAGAAGTGCATAAAAGAAAGAGTAAAAAATAAAAATCAAGCAAATATTGCCCTTCACCTTTGCTAAGATCATCCTGACTCATTCATCCAAAGACTTTTGTTTACAAAGTCATTTTCTCCAAAGATATAGAAAACCCAGCTCTGTACTGGAAAACCATTGCTGCCCTATTTTTTAATCAAGAGAGGGCATGAGTAACTCAGAACTAGGGTTTATGCCTTTTGGTAGCTTGTCACTGAAGGAAGCAATATGAATGTGGGAGAGTATGTACAATGTCCATCAAAATAATAAACAGGGAACAATCCAGCAATTCAACAGATGAGCAGTTATGAGCACATAGAGACAGGTTTGCGTTCTTTTAGTCATAAGTGGGATGCTCCATATGCTCTCTTAGACTAAACCTTCAGGTATCCCTTAATATATAATTTTAAATAAACTCTTAATTTCAGAATAGTTTTAGATGCACAGGAAATTTACAATGAGAGTAGAGAAAGTTGTTGTATATTCCAAATCCAGTTCCCTCTATTTTTAACTTCTTTTATTACTATGGTTCTTTCATCAAAACTAATGAGTCAATATTAATATATTATTATTCACTAAACCCAATATTTTATACATATTTTCTTTTTTACTTATTTTCTTAGTTTTTATTTTTCCCTCTGTTTTATGTTGCTAGAAAAAAAGAGGTGAAATGTCATTCTCATCACATCATATCAAGTTATTATTGGCTATTAATACAACTTACCACTCTTGATGTTAACTGTTATCACCTTGCTGAGGCAATGTTTATCAGGTTTCTCCATGTAAAGTTCCTCTTTTTCTCCATTTCTATGCTGTACTATTTGGGAGGAGGTTATTATGTGCAGCTCACAATAATGGACTTGGAATTTATGCTTCTTCTCCTTGAGGGTGAAGTATCCACATAAATTGTTGGGAATTCTTCTGTATGACACATCTGCCTTTCTCCCTTGTTTATGTATTTAATCACTTATTTATATAACTATGCACTCATGGATATTCATTCTCTACACTGGAGTATAATGTAATAGTGCAATATTTATTTTGTTTATCAGATTACTCCATTATGTGTTACTCAAAATTGGCCATTGGGGGCTCTTTTGGTTGGCTCATATTTTTTTCTTTTGGTAGACTCCCATTCTTTTGCTTTTTAAAACACTTCACTGTTGTGTCTCATGGTTTCCATGTCCTACAGCACCTCACAATATGCCTGGAATTAATAAGTTCTTGATAAATATTTGCTGATAGATCTCAGATAACCATGAATCTAAATTTTTATTCGATATGTATATAGAAGACAAGAAAAGGTAAATAGCAAAGATTTATAAACTCTGTGCAAAGGTTTCCATTTTCTCATATCCTATTCTATTTGGGGGAATGCAGTCTGCATGCTGTAAATATCAAGTCTGATTCATAAGTCATTAAAAGTTGATATTCATAAGGGATTCTAAAAGTTATATGAAATTTATTATTTGTGAAATTTGTTTGAGAATGGCATTTGGTTTGAGAGTAGCCTCGCAATTATTTTTTTTTTGTGCTATTGTTTTAAATCCCACAATGCTGCTACCCTCTCAAACACAGAGCTTTACCACACTTATGACTACATTTCTTTGGAATATAATTTGCTCTCTTCTGTGCATAAAAACATTATGATAACATACAAATGGTGCTGTGAAGAAGATATTCGTAAGCATGATGTAAGTCTTTCTGTATCTGCTGATCATGTAATGGATACATAGTATTCAAAAGGATTGCCAATGTTAGGTACATTAAAATGTTTATTATAATTAAAATATAAAGATAAAATATAATAAACATAAATTAGTTCATAACTGCAAGAAGGATGATGCTGTTTATATCTGACCTAAGCATAATGAGTTCATTTCTTAGTAAAATTAAGTCAAAACTTTTAATTGTATCTGTCAAGATTTTCAGGAAGCATTCAGAATCTCTTTGGATAGTTTTGAATACTGAGATATTTCTCATTGAATCCAACTTCTGGTGCCGCATCACATATCAACATATCATGCTCGAAGCTAAAAGGTTAAATGATTCTACTCACTCAAGTGTGAGGAAGTTAAGACAAATGACTTTCTAATTACTCTTGGTGACATTTTCCTCAAATGCATTTCTTAATTATCTAATGCAATATATGGATGTGATTTTAAAATATGCCCACTGATACCCCATCAATATATTTCTCAGGCAAGTAGGAGATAAAGACAATAATTAAGGATTAGAAAAAATCAATCTATAAGCCATCAGTTCTTTTACATGATTTCCTTTTGATCTTGTTAAGGAATTCTATTACCTTCATCTCAGAAAAGTCATTTCTTTGGCAATGGGTAATTGATTTAGGCTATACTAGATATCGAATATATCACTAAGATATGCTGCTTGAGAAAGCCACTTGAAATCACAGAGATGACAGTATTGGTCTTGGAAAGAAATGTTTGTTTCCCACTTTCTTATTTCAAAAGTACCTTTCCTTCTACTTTACATTTTAAAAAAATTGTGGTAAGAACATGTAATAAGATCTAACCTTTATCAAATTTTTAAGTACACAATACAGTATTTGTTCACTATTAGCACAATGTTGTACACCAAATATTTAGAACTCATTCATCTTCTATAACAGAAATTTTATACCCATTCAACAGCAACTCCCCTCCCACTTCTCTCTCCCCTGGTGCCTTTTTTTTTTCCTGCAACTGGCAGTTTTGCATTTGCTGTGCATGTCTCTATGCAGTATACTTAGCATCCATAATATTATTATATTCCCAATGCTCGTTATTTCCTTTTATGTTGAATCATGGTGAATAATGATTAAATTGGCTGGCTAACTGGTTTCCAGCCTAAAGCAGTTTGAGTATTGGCACTAAGATGCAAACCTTGCCATTCCCTCTTTAACACCTTTCCCTTGGGCCCAATAAGTGGTGCTCATTCATTTCTAATTCCAATGGGAGATTGTCTGAGGCTACAATATGGTTCGAAATAATAAGCAGTAACTAACGAAATATCTCTATTGGCACAAATTTTTGGTGAGCCAAATGTCCCTCACGTATGTGTGTGTATATAAAAAAGTATGTACTGTACATATACTAACATTTGATTATACTATACACACCTCAGCTTTTGTAATATTGTAGAGAAAAAAATATCATCCATAATACTCATGATAATTTATCCTTCACATTGTCTCCCATTCATATTATGTGACATTCAATAAAGTAATTGATAGAGTAATTTTCTTTCCAAGCAACATATTAGTCCTTAACTTTGCAATGAATATTTGTAGCAATACAGCAACCTGCACCTTTTTGAAATGCCAGCCACGTAATTTGAATGTGTCATGCAGTTACTTGACAAGGTTACATATTAGACAATTCATGGAGGACCAAGGACGAATACGTTGAAGTTGGTCCTGCAAAGTAGAATTTTGATTATTCATCAAAAAATAATTTAAATTATCTGGAAACTAAGTAAGACTATAAAAAATTAAAATATTCAAACTATACTACACGAGAGAAGTAGTATAGTGCAGTCATTATACACATGAGTTTTGGAATCAGTTGTTCCTGGTTATAATTCCTGCTTTCTGTGGACTTTTGGCAAATTATTCAACTTTATTAATTTTCAGTTGCCCTATTTGGTAAAATGTAGTTAATGATGTATCTGTTTCATGAGATTATTGTAATAATTATTGTAATAATCTCATGAAGTAGTGTATATAAAATTTTTAACACTATAATTGTCAAATAGCATTCAGTAATTGGTGATTACTTTTATGAACTGAAGGAGAACTTTATCATATTGAAATATTTGGAGAAGGACACAGAGTTTAATAAAACAATAGAGCATTGTTTGCAATTTCTAAATATCAGATATTAGATAAATGTTCCTGAATAAGTAATTGGTTAAAAAATTATGGTCCAAACAAAGAATGGAATAGTATACTGCTCTTAAAAACAGTATTATTGACTTATATGTGTTGACATAGAAAACATCCATGATATAGTCACAGGACAAAAGGAAGTTATAAAATTATGTAAGGTATGATTTCATTTTGTGAAAAAAATGTTATTAGCTGTATATGTGCACAGCAAATGCATTTGAAACATGTACATCTAAATAATAGTATTGTTCTATTTATCTTTGGTTATTACCTAAATTTTTATAATGAACATGTATTAATTCTATAATAGAAAACTATTTTATTATTTTTTTCTATTCGTTCACATATCTTCTCTTTATTTTTCTCATTTGACTCATTCCCAAACTCACGTGTCTAAAAACCTTGTTATCATATTTTGTGGGCTTCTATACTTAGGAGTCTAAAAAAGAAGTACTTAAGGATATCTCTTTGAAATCATTAAAAAAATTATGCCTACTTAATTTAACTATTAACATCCTATAGTAAAACATTAAACAAAGTGAAACTATCCTCATTCAATAGTTAGAAAACCATAAGACCTTACAAATAAATGATATATCTTTGAAGATAAAAAGCAAAATTTATTATTTACTTGAGAGACTACTAATTTAGCAAGTAATTTTAGCAAAGTATACTATACAAACATGCAAAACAAAAACACTTTAGATTCGTCTGTAAATTAACACTTTGTGATCCCTCCAGTACAGGTGTTAACTGAATAGTTCACAATTACTGAAAATTTATTCCATGTGGGGCAGTAAGTTCAATGTATGAATTACACACCTTAATTTAGTTAACTGCCTGAGGAGAGAGAGGGTAGTTTCATCCTCATTTTATATATCAGAATGTGGAGCCTAGTGTGGTTAAATAATTTTGGTCAGGGTTCCTTAACCAACCAGTTGTAGAGCTGAGGTCTGAACCCAATATTTACTAGCTGAATTCTAAGATCTGTCTTATTATTCAAAAAATAATAACCAATTGATTACTCAGATGTTCGCCATGATTTCTCTACTGTTTTCGTTTTTTTGGTTTTACTTCATCCTTGTATTCTACTCCTAGCTGCTTTCAGTGATGTAAGTGAAGCACCACAGAAGTGGCTTCTGGTTATGGAAAAGTTTCTTAAAAGTTCCACCTCTCTAGAGCTATTTTTTTCTTTTTTTGGCAATGACATTTAGTTTAGACCCGCAGTAAGAAATACATTTTATTTTATTGCCCAGCACACACACATACAAATGGTCCACACCTTCCCTAAAAGTCAAGAATATTATTATTATTATTATTCTTTTTTAAAAAGTGCTCTGGGGACTCCAGGGAAAGGGTGGAAGGGGGATGAGGGATAAAAGACTACACATTGGATACAGCGTACACTGCTCAGGTGATGGGTGCACCAAGATCTCAGAAATCACCACTAAAGGACATATCCATGTAACCAAACACCACCTGTTCCCCCAAAACCTATTGAAATAATAAATAAATAAATAAATGGCTATAGATACATAAAGTCCTCTGAAGTGAACAGAATAATGTGCTTTTTGTGTATTTGCTTTGAATGTTAGACTAAAAGTCTGCAAATAGTTTTTTGCTTGGGCAATTATACTTCACAAAGGTTTTAAGAAAGCTTATAGGAACTGTTATATGCTTTCTACATTTTAGCACAAATTCCATTACAGTATATCAAAACACATCATAAAATATTTTCTCATATACAAAATGAGTGTGTCTAAGCCACCAGAAACAGAACATAACAAAACATAATAAAGTTGAGTACCTGTAAATGTCTGGCAAAATGTATGTAGCTTAGTGCTAACAAGTCCCCCAAAACTGTCACCCTTTCTCTTTTGGTGTTAGTCCAGGGACAATTTTCAGCTTTTTTGTGAAGAAAAATATTCCTCTATATTATGTACAGTCTAATTAACCTTCCTCTGTTATCCAAACCCTCATGATTCTGCTGTGGAATGCATGCTTACACACAGTAATGACTAACCTGCAGCTGAAACCAGAGAGGATGTGTTCCACTGGGGGCAGAAATACTGACATTTTGCTCATTTTCAGGAGCAGCTTATAAAGGCTTTTAGAAACTTTAGAAACGGAACAGCAGCCATATATGTTCTTTCAACCTTTGTTTTTCAGTCCGTTTTATGGAATGATGTTGAGCACTAATAAAAAGTTTCATGGAGCGGAAAAGAATTCTTATCTCCCATAAAGTATTAGCATTTATTTAAAAAAAGCAAATAATATAAAAAAAAGACTTTTGAATTTGTTCCAATATCTAGTGATGTAAATGTTAGGATGAGAAAACACAATGTATCATGGGTAACATGGGAACTTTGTAGGGAGACAGGAAGAAATGCAATTGATAAATGGCACCATTTGCATCTTCTGCACTTCATGCTGGGACTCAGGAAAATCTTTAACTTCTCTGAGACTTGTTCATATGAGAAATGAAGACTATAATATCCTCTTCATAGAACTGTGATGACAGGAAAAATAACTCTTGTAATTTACTGACACGTTTTAGGCAATTTAGTAAATTTTAGATCACCTCCCCTTCCCTAATTCCTCTCCACATATTAGAGAAATGATTTACTTGTTTGAGAAGAGGGAAGAAATTTGTTGTATACCAGGTGAAGAAAAAAAGGATACTTCTTTTGGTTTCTATAATGTCTGCAAAGTTATAGGAAATCTTTTCTCAATCTCAATTTCTTTCGGGTACTTGTGAGAATGACTCCCAGAGGAATCACTGAATGAATGTGGAAGCTGGGATTCCCTAAAGCATTCTGAGGTTATAGAACAAGCACATATTTCCTCTGAAGGTCTGGAAGCAGTAGAATGCAAATAAGCTGCCTCTAAAACTTCCTTCTCCGAGATAGGGATTTGTAGCCTGCGTTCCTCCTTTTGTTTAAACAATTATGATTAACGTTAACAATGATTTGAAACAAAGCTGTGTGTGTTCGTGTGTATGTGTGTGTTTGGAGGAGTATGACAACACTACATTTGTAGTCTGGATAACTGCATTGATCAGTGCTGGCAACCACTTACAATATAAATATGGAAAGAGAAGGAAAGAAAAAATAAGTTGAAAATGAGAAAAATCAATCTACTCTTCAAGGTGTTATTTGTACAATGTTAGATAGTTGAATTTTCAGAAATAGTCATTCATAATACGTTCTATTTTTTTTCACTTTTCTTCATGCAGGTGGTTATGATAACATTTATTTTGGAAAATAAGTAATATATAGCCTATTGTGATGATAATTTAGAGTAAAAGAGAAATTGGAACTCATAGAAGAAAAAATAATGCTAGCAGTACTTATTTAGAAAGGGCTCCTCCATACAAGCCAGGTACTGGGTCCTGCACATAACAAATACACAACATCTTGTGTCATTCTCAAACCAACAGTGTAGGTGGTAATATTATTAACTCAGTTTTATGAGCAGGGATGACCACTATGGTATACTTATTCCTCTAAAAGGATCAGGAGAAAATGTTAAATTTTGAAGAATTTCTAAAATAATTTGAGTTCAGAAATGGCTGCAGAGTAGTAAGCAACAAGTTTGCACTGCCACAGTAAAGAGAAAAGCAAAGCTCCAAGAGTTTCCTCGCACACTGTAAGAATTTTAGAATGAGTCAGAAGAATGATGATCACTTTTTCTATTGCCACACTAAGTTGGAAAACATGTGTATGTAGTTCAATTAAAATTGTGTCAAAGAAAACAAATTTTACTGTATTATCTTAAAGGAGGAAAAAGAATTACTTTTGTATCCTTTACAAATAATATGTAAAAACAGGTTGGATATTCATAATTGTAGCAACAATTAAAGTACTTGAAAGTTTCACTCAGGCTCATGAATTGCAGTTAATCTACAGAATTTCTTTAATGTCCAAGAACAATGTCTCTGCTTTTTAGAGAGATATTTTCAAAAAAGGATGGGAGTTTATTTAATTTTTCAAGCAGTAAATGGAGCCCATGTTATTGTGTTACTGAGAAATTCAAGATGAAGGTGGGGAGAGAATATAACTAATGGCATTATTAATGTGACGTTAGCATTCACACCAGGTTTCATTTTTACTCCATCTTATTTAATACATGAAGACAGGTTAAGTTTCTTATAATAATTATAAAATTACATAACAACTATCTCTCATAGCAGAGAAAGTCAAATTTTAACTTCCTTTTTAAAATTTATTTTTAAAATTAATTTTTCTCATACTGCCTTGCCTAAGATTCTTTTTCTTTTTACTTGTCAAATAAAAAGTACTTTTCAAATATAAAGTTAAAAAATTTGTCTCCCAAAAACCATGCAGAGATTCATACCCCCTCTCCCACCTCCCAATGTTGTTTTATTGAGGAGGTTCTGATTATTTGTTTCCAACTGACGTCTAATTTATGTAAAATTTTGATTCTAGCCAAAGAAAGCTAAGCCCTACAAGTGTGGTAAAATTAATTTTTTTTGAAATTTAATTTAAAAATTCAAGGTGAAACAGGAAAAATGTTCAAAAATGCCCACTCTTCAGAACACTATCACTAATTGACTGATAATTTACCAAATCTTTTCTGAAAATATTTACTTACTTCAGTTATACTACCTGTATTTGTGTGACTTATAAGAAGTATAAAAGTAATAGAAGAATATATTTTTATTATTAAAATGTAAATAATTCAAGTGTATATAAAATAAATAATACCAAATTTTAATACCATATACCAAATTAATACCAATTGCCACTCTTTCAACCCATTCTCTTCCCCAAGAGGTAACCACTTTTGTTTCAGTGTGTCATATATCCTTTTAGAACTTTTTCAAAACTTTATACACATTTGTATATATTTAGATATATTTATACATATATATGATTTTTAAGAGAAAATTGAGACTCTTCTATTTATTTTATTCTGAGACTTGCTTTTTATAGTGAATAGTTTGAAGATGTTTTAATTTTAATTTTTATTTTTTGAGACAGGGTCTCTGTCACCCAAGTTGGAGTGCAGTGGCACAATTGCAACTTACTTCAGCCTCGAACTTTCTGGGCTTAGGTGACCTCCCACCTCTGCCTCCTGGATAGCTGGGACCACAGGCACATGCCACCATGCCTGGCTATTTGTAATTTTTTTTTTTTTTTTTTTTTTTTTTTTTTTTTTTTTTGAGACGGACTCTCGTTCTGTCGCCCAGGCTGGAGTGCAGTGGCGTGATCTCAGCTCACTGCAAGCTCCACCTCCCAGGTTCATGCCATTCTCCTGCCTCAGCCTCTCAAGTAGCTGGGACTACAGGCGCCTGCCACCACTCCTGGCTAATTTCTTTCTTTGTTTTTTGTTTTTTTTTTTTGTATTTTTAGTAGAGACGGGGTTTCACCGTGTTAGCCAGGATAGTCCCGATCTCCTGACCTTGTGATCAGCCTCGGCCTCCCAAAGTGCTGGGATTACAGGCGTGAGCCACCACACCCAGCGGCTATTTGTATTTTTTTGTGGCCATGTTTCACCATGTTGTGCAGGCTGATCTTGAACTCCTGGGCTCGAGAGATCCTTCCTACTCAGCCTTTCAAAGTGCTGGAATTACAGGTGTGAGCCACTGTGCCTGGCCCTTTAGTTTGATATTTTAATCTGTCTTTGTATATTCACCAAGTTATTCTCAATGGTTGCTTAGCACTGATTGGTAAGAATATATTATTATATATTTTACTTTTCTCCTATTGATGGACATTTTGATTATTTTTAATACTTTGTCATTCTAAATTTGCAATGAAAATTTTGGTGAAGGCTTCTTAGTGGTGCATACAAGTGTTTTTAATGAATAAATTATCACAGGTAGAATTACTGGGTCAAACAATATATGTTTTTAAAATTTTTGTTAAGTATTACCAGTATGTTATCCAAAAGGGCCCAACTTGCTTCACCTGGAATCAAATTTTCCACAACACTTAATAATGATGAATGTTATGAACTATTTAATACAGTACAAATGAAAAAATGTCCCATTAGACCACAAAATTGTGTTTGTCAGGTCATTAATTGGTAAGGTTGGACATTATTGTCTTTATTGGGATAATTTTTATTTCCTTTGTGAAATGACTATTCATACTTTATTTGCCTCTTTTATTATGGCATTTTGGATAATTAATTTGTGAACACTCTTTACATATTACAAAATTAAGCCTTTGTCTAATTTTGGGGGGAACATTTTCTCCCAGGTTTTTAAATTTAAAGACAAAATTAATTTTGTTTATAGTATCTTTTTTTGCTATACTGAAGTTTTGATAATTAGGTAGTTGAATCTGTTAATTTTAAAAGTTTATTGCTTGTTAAATTTGGCTTAAAAAGCTCTTTACAATTTTCTTTTTTAAAAGAGTAGTTTCAAAAATTGACAAGTGGAATCTAATTAAAATAAAGAGCTTCTACACAGTAAAAGAAACTATCAACAGAGTAAACAGATAAAATCTATAGAATAGGAGAAACATATTTAAAAAGTATTCATCTGATAAAAGTCTAATATCCAGAATCTATAAGAACTTAAACAAATTAACAGGCAAAAAATAAACAACCCCTTTAAAAGTGGGCAAAGGACATGAACATAGACTTTTCAAAAGAAGACATACACATGGCCAATAAGCACATGAAAAAATGCTCAACATCACATTAGAGAAATGCAAATTAAAACCACCATGAGATACCATCTCATACCAATCAGAATGGCTGCTATTAAAAAGTCAAAAAATAAGAGATGCTGACAAGGTTGAGGAGAAAGGAGAACAATTATACACTGCTGATGCGAATGTAAATTAGTTTAGCCATTATTGAAAGCAGTTTGGGGATTTCTCAAAGAACTTAAAATTACCATTAAGCCCAGCAATCCCATTATTGGATATATAACTAAAGAAAAATAAATAATTCTACCATAAAGATACATGCACACATATGTTCACTGCAGCACTATTCACAATAGCAAAGACACGGAATAAACCTAAAAGCCCATCAATGATAGAATGGATAAAGAAAATGTGGTACATATGCAACATGGAATACTATGCAGCCATAAAAAAGAATGAGATTATATCCTTTGCAGCAACGTGGATGGAACTGAAAGCTCTTGCCCTAAGAAACTAATGCAAAAACAAGAAACTAAGTATCATGTATTCTCACTTATAAGTGGGAGCTAAACATTGAGTACACATGTACACAAAGAAGGGAAAAACAGCCAGCCACTGGGGCCTACTTGAGGGTGGAAGATAGGAGGAGGGTGAGGATTGAAAAACTACCTATTGGATACTATGCTTATTACTTAGGTAAAGAAATAATCTGTCCATCAAACCCCTGAGACATGCAATTTACCTGTCTAACAAACCTGCACGTGTACCCCTGAACCTCAAATAAACATTTAAAAAAACTTTAGTTTTTAACGAAAGAAATTATTAATCCTCAGACCAATAATAACCTGAAACCATTCTTAATAAGTTTTCCATGAATTATTTTGGTTGATAAGCCTGGACACTTAGATTGAAATTTTCTGCTCAATTATTTAATATTATTACAGATGGCTCATTTCCATTTTAATCATCACTTTATATTTCTCATTCACTGCCTGGCCATGCTATAATCTCTACAGGGAAGTTAAAGAATACAGAAATTATATTGCCTCTACCTCCATTGAATGTATTTAGGTGAAATAAGTATGTTTATAATAGTAAATAACATGAATTAAAGTGTAGTTTGAATTTACAAACCTGTGTATGTAAAGACCAACTCAATCTCTTAGTCTGAAGCAGAGGCAGAGAATCCTCTGCTTTAAAATGCACTGAAGCCTACCAACACATTGCATGTAGTTGATAATTTGCAATATGTCCTGGATCTACAGAATAGCATAACTATGGTATAAATACTTTTCTGCTTTGTTGAGTGAGTGCTTTGAAGCCCTAAGAACTTTAAGGAAGCAAAGAATGACATCTTGTTGGAGGTGGGGCCTGAAGGCAGGTGTTTTGGTCATCATGGCAGATCTATCATGAACTGTCTGGTGCCTTCCTGGCAGTAATGTGTGACTTCTTGCTCTAGAGCTGGTTGTTTAAAACAGCCCAGCACTCTTTCTTCTTGCTGGCTCCCTCTTTTGCCATGTGACACACTGGCTCTCCTTGCCTTCCTCCATGAGTAAAAGCTTCCTGAGACCTCACCAGAAGCTGAGCAGATACTGGTGCCATGGTTCTTGTACCATCAATTACCCTATCTCAGGCATTCCTTTATAGCAATGTAAAACAGACTAATGAAACATCCAGAGGCTGTGGACGAGTTTTAACCTGCGCCGACATGAGAGAGGCTTAAGCACTATTGGGGGTAGAAGAGGAGGGAGGCACATCAACCCTGAAGACAGCACAAAGAGGGAGGAAAAACAGGAACTGAGGTCAACCTTCACTCACTGAACAGCTTAAATATTGTGTGCATGTGTTTTTAATTCCCTAGAGCACTTGGTGGCTAACCTGACAGGAAAATTACAAAAGAGAAGCATGAATTAATGACGCAGAAAAGAAAGCAGCTATAATGAAAATAAACGAAGGCAGGATCTAGCTCTAAAATGCTTTTAGGAGAGTTAACAGGAGCCTTTGAAAATGAGCTGGGTAGTAATGGATCATGGTTCAAGTAGTGGCCAAGGAGCATTTTTAATGAAAGGAAACAATGCATTTGATCATTCACTGTTGCATGGGGCTCTGGGGGTGCAGGTGGAGGTCCAGAAGACTTCAATTCTAGCCCTGTTCCCTCCCACCTATGTATCCTTGACCCAATTACTTCATCTTTCCGAGCTGTAGTTTCCTCACATAAATATTAGAAATAATATTAATCCCTGTTAGATAATTGTAAAGACTGAGCTTACATTTATTAAGTGCCGACACAGTGACTTACATATAGAAAATACCAGATTTTAAAATGCTAACAGTTATTGTTATTATAATGATTAAGTACTTCTGTAATCAATGTCACATTTCAATTTGCCATTGCCACAATGTAATTCAGGTAGAGAAGGAAGTATTCTTATCCCTAAATGAACAAGATGAGATAAACTGACTTGCCTCATAACACGACAAAGACATTGAGCTTTTGACATTAGGCCTCATGGATCTTTTGGTTATGCAGTTTGGAAGAACAGTCAACATAGTAAGAGATAATAAGAAATAAACACAAGATTTAACAATTATGTAGCTCCTCCTGGGTAGAAAGAGTATGCTATTTATATGTTTTCTATACATGATTTCTTTACATCATCATTACCATCCCATGTACTAGAATTCCTATTTTACAGATAAAGGAGGTGAGACCCCTATGGCTTAAATTACTCATGTAAGATTACATCAGCCAGCAAATGGTAAAAATAGGAGTCTCTTGTTATTCTGTCTGAACCTAGAATGCAAGCTCTTTTCATGAGGTCAGGCTGAAATGAGTCATCTGTTGATGGTGCTGGAATAGGTTGTAGAACAGTAAGACAGAATGCAAGATAGAGACATCACGTATGTCACTAACACATTTCTCAAAAATAAAAAATTATACATCTTTTTGGAAAGTTTAGCCAAAAGAAGAGAGAAGAAGAGCTATTTTTTGCATGGTAGAAGAATGGGGGTGGAAGTATAATGAGAGAAGCCAATATTTCAGAAACTGAATGTCATTTAAAAAAAGAAAAGGAGGCGTACAAAATTGTTGACTGGAGGAGAGCAAAATTCAGGAGGATGAGAGTCAGAAAAAAATTTAGAACTGGCAGGGTCAGCCTTCTGAGAGGAGACTAGAAGCCATTCTAGCATGGAATATCAGCAAGTAAGAACACAATTTATATTAAAGAGAGAGAAACTGCAAAAAAAAGAAAAAAATTAAAAAATAAAGATTATCAAGTAATCTATGTAAGTATGGATTTAGAGAAAAGCAGCCTCGGTCAGGCGCGGTGGCTCATGCCTGTAATCCCAGCACTTTGGGAGGCCGAGGCGGGCTGATCACAAGGTCAGGAGATCGAGACCATCCTGGCTAACACGGTGAAACCCTGTCTCTACTAAAAATAGAAAAATTAGCCAGGCGTGGTGGCGGGCGCCTTTAGTTCTAGCTACTCGGTAGACTGAGGCAGGAGAATGGCGTGAACCCGGGAGGCGGAGCTTGCAGTGAGCTGAGATTTTGCCACTGCACTCCAGCCTGGGCGACAGAGCCAAACTCCGTCTCAAAAAAAAAAAAAAAAGAAAAGAAAAAAGAAAAGCAGCCTTATGAACTAAAAAGTTTAATAAATAGACATTTGTGATCCCACAAAATGTATAATTATATAATTTCTTGACAATAAAATAGGAAATAAGTTTTCTTTAACAATTTAACTAACTTACGTAAAATGTACTTACCTTTCCATCCTAGTTCTACTCCACTTTTCAATGGATACTACCTTTCCACATCTGTTTCACTGTTGGATACTGACATAGTATTTCTCAAGCAGAAGAAGATTGTTTTAAAAACAAATTTCTAGTTATTTCCCCTTCTTCCTTATGAAAAGCCCTTGGCATTTTCCATCATTTCCTCTGTGATTTTTTTCTCATAAGTTATTTCAACTATAGCTTGAGAATAAAATGTCCCCACACTCCTAGGAAATGATTGATATTTTTCTGTAGCTATGGTAGCAAGTAGTCACCAGAAGTGGTTTTAAAACTGCTTAATCAATGACAGTTCCAGAAACTATCGGAACTGATTTTACACAAAGTTGAAGAATTAATGGCTGTGCATCTCAGTGAGCATGCATTTGCAAGTCAACCAACTAGTTATAACCCTAACTTCCTAAAGTCAGTTAATCAGAAAAAGACTCACTTCGAAGAACACACTTATGGAAGTTGATTAATCAAAGGAATTCTCACCTGAAGAACCATATTTCTACAAATGACATCAATACACTTATGCCTCCGGAAGTCAACCAGTAACTGAATTACACTCTTCCTCAAAGCCCTCTATAATATTAGCAGTCTTCTCTGCTCTGAGAGACTGTGCTTGAAAATTACATTTTGCCCTTTTTAAAATAAGTGATCATTTCAGCACTGGGTTTTTTTGTTTAAGATATTGACAGCCAATTTTTATTCTTTTGCCAGCTGAATACTCTGGAAGTTAGTAATTCATTCAACAGCCTCAGAAAGAATATATAGTCATATCCTTTGCGTCAATAATTAGATTTCTAGAAATTGGTCCAAACTGACACTATGCATAATCTTTGTTATGCATTTTTTTGCATTTAATCCTCACAACAGCTCTACAATATAAACTTTGTTTTGTTTTGTTTTGTTTTTGAGACGGAGTCTCGCGGCTGTCTCCCAGGCTGGCGTGGAGTGGCGTGATCTCGGCTCACTGCAAGCTCCACCTTCTGGGTTCACGCCATTCTTCTCCCTCAGCCTCCCGAGTGGCTGGGACTACAGGCGCCCGCCACCACGCCCAGCTATCCACGCCCAGCTATTTTTTTGTATTTTTAGTAGAGACTGGGTTTCACCGTGTTAGGCAGGATGGTCTCGATCTCCTGACCTTGTAATCCACCCGCCTCGGCCTCCCAAAGTGTCGGGATTACAGGCGTGAGCCACCGTGCCCGGCCATAAGCTTGTTTTTATTTCCATTTTTTATTTGATGAAAGCAAAATATTTGACAAATATTTAAATTGAAGTGTTATTTATGTATATGAAAACTCAAGTACACTCTAATACCCAAGATAAGGAAAGGGTTAGGCAAACAGTCATTATAAAGGCACCTACAACAAATAAACATGTTAAAATATTTATGATTTGACACTGATTACAAAATCAAAACAAAATTATAACTATACCATGTAAAATTATGTGTACATATGGATTCGAAATAAAAGGAAACATAGGCAAATAATTCTGTGAATTTCTGTGGTGGTTGGATTATGAGTGGATTGACCTTTTAAACATTGCTTTAATGTTTGTGTAATAAGAAAAGTAACCTAAAGTGTAGTTTCTGCATTTGAGAGTTCCAGCCACCCATCCAATATTGTATTGGAAATTCCAATGCCCCACAAGATTTCTGAGAATTAAAGGGGTTCTAGAAACTCCTGATTACTTAGGGTCCTGGACTTCTGCACTAGAGATTTCCAAATTCTATTCATGTGTTATCTACCATAAATGTTCCTTTTTCTGATTGCTTTGACCTGGATGTGAAACTGAGTCTCTTTAATTTCCCCTAAAATGTCATATAAGGAACATGCAATGTTAGCAGAAGTTTTAGATGGAGAGCTGTTATGTCATAGCAAAGTGCACAAGCTAATATTGAACACAGATCATCACATTACTAAAATTCTTTTGGCCACCCAGCACATCTCATCTTCTCCTCCTTGAAGACTTACTGATAAGTTTCCCTCACTTTATCATATAAAGCAGCTTTCCATCTTCAGTGTAAGCTCTGAGTATAATGAAGATTTGATCTTGTGCTCTCATAAAATCAAAAGGCGTATACTAGGTTTTACCCTTTAGCAACATAGAGATTTATTTTAAGGAAGATTATATTTCAAACATAAAAGTGGATGAATCACTATATTCATTTGGGGGATTTAAACGACATGAATTTAAGGTCACAAATTTTAAATTAGCATCCTACTGTGTTTAGAGTACAAAATGACATGAATTAAAAAGGAATGATGGAACATACAAAGTAAAAGAGAAGATTAATTTTTTAATATGAAGAGATACAACATAGTTTAAAATAAACTGAAATTAAAATTCAAAATCCTACAGAGTGATAATTGACTTTATAAGGATAGCAAGAAAGCCCACAGGGTTAATATGCATGGTTTTAAATAAAAGTTTAGGGTATTTTTATCTGCCTCTACTTATTCTAACTACTTGATAACATAAATATTCACTCCAAAGTGTTTTTCCTAGGGGGGCTAGTTCACTGTGAAGTGTTTTCTTGTCTCTTTGTAGAGTAGCTATAGGGAAATGATAGTCTCTAAAAATAAAACTTAAGAACAATTTGAAAATAATAAATTCAGATTTTCTTGACATCTTTGTTGACTAATTCTTTCCCCAGAGCATGTAATTTGAAGCATATACTTAGAACTGCTTATATCTGCATACTGAAAGTAAGGATATATCATTATAAGGGATAAGAAGAGAAAAGGATTAAAGTAGTCACTATTATAGGTAGTCTTCCATAGACATTGATTTTGACCCTACTATCAAGGCAAAAGTAAATTATTGTTAATTTTTTAGTTACCAAAATAAAGCAGTAAGTTCTTCTGGGTGCAGAGGGTGAAAATACTGTATCCTCAATTTTCTCTGAAATCATTGGCGTTCCATAGGATTCTGTATTACCATCTATGTTTCTTAGTTCCTAGAAACAAGTAAGGATAAAATACTGTCCATGGTATGGAAGATATTGGACGGTCTGTGTGAGAACAATCCAACTATTTTTCCATCTATTTGTCCTACTCTATCCATCCATGCATCCATCTATACTCCATCTACTTCTCCTTGTGGAGGAGAAAGATTTGAGACACCACCAAGACTCATTTTATGTTGCATATTGAATGGTCATCACAAACAGTGGAGCTCTGGAGCATCTCCCATACGTGATTTCTTCCAGGCTACCCTAATTACTCCTAAAATTAACTGAAAAAAAAATGTGCTTAATGTTATTTTGTTTAGAAGTCAAAACCGCAAATATTTCAAGTACCTGTTATTCACCAGGCAGAATAGTAGAAAGTCTTAGTACAAAAAAAAAAAAAAAAAAAAAAACAAAAAAAGGTGGTCTTGGCCAGCCACGGTGGCTCACGCCTGTAATCTCAGCACTTTGGGAGGCCGAGGAGGGCGGATCACGAGGTCAGGAGATTGAGACCATCCTAGCTAACATGGTGAAACCACATCTCTACTAAAATAAAAAAAAATTTAAAAAAAATTAGCCGGGCGTGGTGGCGGGCGCCTGTAGTCCCAGCTACTGGGGGTGCTGAGGCAGGAGAATGGCATGAACCCGGGAGGTGGAGTTTGTATTGGGCTGAGATCGCGCCACTGCACTCCGGTCTGGGCAACATAGACTCTGTCTCAAAAAAAAAAAAGGTGGTCTTATAAAAAGGAACTCTTCTGAATAGTCTTTTAAACAAAAACAAAACAAGCAAACAAAACAAATAAAATAGATTTTTACTATGGTAGAAGGACTTTAAATCAGAAAAAATAAAATAATGAGAATTCTGAATATTAAATATGGTAGAAAATTCAAATAGATTTGATAATCTTTTCAAAACATGTTTATGCATTGTAACAGATAACAAATGAGGGTTAAATATATAATGGATCACGCTGATTTTTCATTTGCCTCCTATACCTACTATACTATTATTTGAAGGTATAGAAATTGTTTCTCTATTGGGTGTATCTTCTTTTATTGTTAATAATCCCCTCATATTCAAGAAGCTCCTCAAATAGCCTAGTAAAGTATTTTCAAATTACCTAATAAAATAAGCTCCCTTAGAAGTCATCATTGTGATTGGAAAGCAATAGGGAGAAAGCTTGATTTATTGATTAGTAAGAGTATGCTATAAATTTTCTTCATATTAAAACTGTGTGGATTATGAGATCACACTTACTTAGAAAAATTGCAGCAGATGGGCATAGTGATGAAGGTATTAAAGGAAAGGATCACAGGTTAGCTTGGATTTATAAAATGACTTTATTTCCTCTGAGATACTATGTATAAATCTAACAAAATTGCAGCAGGGAAGATTGTTATTTAAGAAAATACATGATGAATGCTTTTGTGAGACATAATTATTTTGCAGTAAAAACACTTTATGTACAGTCATGTGTCACTTAAAGATGGGAATATGTTCTGAGACATGTGATGTTAGGTGATTTCATTGTTGTGCAAACAGCAGAGAGCGGACTTACACAAACCTAGATAGTATTGCCTGCTACACATGTAAGCTATTGTTTCTAGGCTACAAACTTATAGCATGTTACTATACTGAATGCTTTAGGAAATTTTAACACAATGGTATTTGTATATCTAAACATAGAAAAGGTACAGTAAAAATACTGTATAAAAGATAAAAAATCGTACACCTGTATAAAGCACTTACCATGAATGGAGCTTGCAGGACTGGAAGTTGCACCGGGTGAGTCAGTGAGTGAGTGGTGAGTGAATGTGAAAGCCTAAGACATTACTATACACTATGGTAGACTTTATAAACACTGTACAAATGCTATATTAAACCTATAAAAAGATTTTTCTGTCTTCAATAATTTAATGTTAGCTTATTGTAACTTTTTTACTTTATAGACTTAAAAAATATTTTTAAGTCTTTGAGTATTTTCATAACACACTTAAAACACAAACACATTGCATAGCTGTACAAAATAATTTCTTTAATCCTTATTCTATAAGTTTTTTCCTATTTTTAAATATTTTTGTTTTTTATTTTACCTTTTAATTTTGTAAAAACTAAGATACAAACCCACACATCAGCCTAGGCCTACACAGGGTGAAGATCATCAATATCACTGTCTTCTACCTCCATATCTTGTCTCACTGGAAGGTCTTCAGGGGCAATAAGGTTCATGGAGCTGTCATCTCCTATGATAACAATCTCCTCTTCTGGAATACCTCCTGAAAGACCTGCCTGAGGCTGTTTAATAATTAAGTTTTTTAAATAAGTAGATGTACACTCTAAATAATGATAAAATATAGTAAATACATAAACTATAACATAATTGTTTATTATCATTGTTATGTACCTTATGTAATTGTACAGTATGTACTACACTTTTACACAACTGGAAGTGCAATAGGTTTGTTTACACCAGCATCATCACAAACATGTGAGTTGTGTGCTACTAAGTTCCGATGGCTACAAAGTTACTAGGAGATAAGAATTGTTTAGCTCTATTATAATCTAATGGGACAACTGTTGTATATGTGGTCAATCATTTTCTGCAATGTTATGCAGTGCATGACTATATTTTGTAGTTCTTTGTTTTAGTTCTTGCACAGGATTTCCTTAAAGTGAAAGCGTATGTGTGTCCAATATAACAGAAATAAATTAGCAATAATGATTTCCCAGTCTAGTAGGACTTTCTGGTTTTGTTTTGTTTTGTTTTTTTGAGACAGACTCTTATTCTATTGCCCAGGCTGGACTGCAGTGGTGCAATCTTGGCTCACTGCAACCTCCAACTCCCGTGCTCAAGCGATTCTCCTGCCTCAGCCTTCCCAGTAGCTGGGACTACAGGTGTGCACCACCACACCAGCTGATTTTTGTATTTTCAGTAGAGATGGGTTTTCATTTTGTTGGCCAGGCTGGTCTTGAACACTTGACCTCAAGTGATTTGCTTGCCTCCGCCTCCCAATGTGATGGGATTACAGGAGTGAGCCACCGCGCCTGGACTCTAGATGGGACTTTGAAGCTCAACAGGAAGCAGACATTTCAGGTAAAAATTTTGAATTTAAATGTGAATAACAGTTTTTTAATGATATAAAATTGCCAGAATTTTATTTAAATTAAGAGAAAGAGCTTGATTATTTCTGGAAATTAAAAACAAATAATTTAACAAATAAGAATATTTCCATGTAGTGTAGACTTCTTGATGTGGTACAAAAGTTAAGATTACCTTAAGAGGTAAGATTTTTCTATGTAGATGCTCTATCCTTTACAAACTGCTGATTCCAGTCAAGTCACTTAAACTCTCAGAGACTTTTCTTGTGTTTAAATAAACCATGCTATTTGAGTTTCCTACATTCCATGCTCATTCTAAGATTGAAGCATTATGATGTATACACAGAAACCTCTAAACTCTGAGCATGAAACTAAAATTTGGGCATGAGGCATGCTAATTGCTAATGTGGTATCACTGCTTCTAAAGCTTTTCAGTAGATAGAGCTAATAAATATTATGTGTGTAGACCCATTTCTGTATCTATGTATTTTAAAATAAAAATAGATTCACAAATTAATATCTACATCTCTAATCTAGCAATGCAAGGTTAATTTTAGCCATCTGTCTTTGCTGATTATAACTTCTCTCTCTAGCAATGTGAAACCTATCTCCCAATATCTATAATTTATTTACTTATGCATTCCACCCTAATGCACATGCAAAGTATTTTCATAATTGCTAACCTGCACTCCTTTGAAAAAAATCAACTAAAATACAATGTCTATGTATAGTTCTTTTTATAGTTAGCCTCATCCTTTGCAGATTTTTTCCTTCCAAAATACTGTTTTCCAAAATACAGGCTAGATCCTTTGACTGCATCACCGTTAGTAAGCTTATATATTACATTTGTAAGATGGTTAGGTTCACTTTTCACTGTTTCCACCCCATTTTGGGATATTGCATCCTATTTGTTTTCTTTCTTTTTTTTTTTTTTTTTTTAATGTGCATGCTGCAGAATTTACTCATTGTGTTGTAGAGTTCTATGGGTTTTGATGAGCACGGTAATTTTTCCAGCACCACGGACAGTTCCATCACCTTTAAAATTTCCTCATGTAATTAATGATTTTGCAGTCAGCCCTCTTATAACTCCAACTCAATATATCTCTAACTTGGGCAACCATTGATCTGCTTCCCATCTCTATGTTTTGGCTTTTTCAGAATTTAAGATACATTGAATTATATATCTTAAATATGTAGTCATTTGGGCCTCCCTTCTTTCAATTAGCAAGATGCACTAAAATGTTCATCCATGATATGCATAAATCAATAATTCTCTTTTAAAAATATTTGAATAGTATTCCCTTTTATAGATTTACCACAGTCTGTTCATTCATTTACCAGCTGAAGACAACATATTAGTTATTTCCACATTTTGGCAATTGAAATCAAAGTTTCTGTAAATATTCCCATATTTTTTTTTTGCATCAAAAATGTTTTTCAATTCACTTGGGTAAATACTTAGGAATGGGATCACTGGATCATATATTAAGTAAGCATTTAACTTCATAGGAAACTTGTACATTCCAAAGTGACTGTACCATTTTGAATTGCCAACAGTAATGAAAGTAATGAATGAGAGTCTCTGTGGCTCTGCATGCATATGAACATTTGATACTGTTAGATTTTTAATTCATTTATCCATTTTTAACAGGTATGTTCTGGCACCTTATTGTGGTTTTCATTTGTATCTCCTTAGTGAACATCTCCTCATATTCTTATTAGTCATCCATACATCTTCTTTGGTAAAGCTTAGATATTTTGCCAGGAGAATTAGATTTACTTTCTTATTAAGTTTTAAGAGTTTTTTATATATTATGGATACAGATCTTTTATCAGATACATGATTTACAAGTCTGATGCCTATATTTTCATTCTTTTAAGAATGTGTTTGATGGAACAACTTTTTTGAATGTTAGATTTCTTTTCTATTGATTTACTCATTGTAATGGGGAGGGCTGTGATCAGCAAATTGCTTTAGTTACAACAAAGCAAGTACATGGAAGCAAATAAAAAGCCCCCAAATTCCAACATGTATATAGCTTAGAATTACACATTTGATATATTTTCTTCTCTATAATTTCTCATAAACATGGGGTTCTGTAAAACTCCATTTTAAGTAATAAGTTTAGGGTTTGACTTTTTCTGTCATTGAAATTTTAAAGTCATATGCTCCTTTGATGTGGTCTGAAGTTGGCCTTCAAAATTCATTAGGTAGCAGAACCGAAGCATTATATCAGTGGTCTCCTGGAGCAGAGTTTCCAGTATAGAAGCTACCAGCCACATGAGACAGCTGAGCACTTGAAATACAGCTAGTGTCATTGAGGAGATGATTATCAATTCAAATTTAAAAACTGACACTTGATTTAGTTATTGGAACACTTTTAAATATTTGTAGGACAATTTGGGTTTGTGAATCTACTTTTTCAACTGTAAATTTTATGAAGTCTAAGTACAGATCAAGTATATTCAACAAAACTTTAGTATCTGCATTGAGATGTGCTATAAGTACACACTGGATTTCAAGGACTTAGTGTGAAAAAAGAATGCAAATTGTCTCATTCTTTTCTTTACATTAGTCATATGTTAAAATAACTATATTTGGAATGTACAGGGCTAAATAAATAAACTATATCATTAAGACTCATTTCACCTGATTCTTTTCACTTTTTAGAAAAGTGGCCATGAGAAAAATTTAAATAACATATGCAGTTCACATTATAGTTTTATTAGATAGCACTGCTATAAAATATGTATTAAATCATATTTTGTGTCACAATGCACTCAGAGTTCTGAAACAGGGATGTTAATAACCTATCCACCACCACCTCCAATTCTCTGACAGCTTTATATCCTCAGACAGGAGCTTCAGCAAAACAAGGGCTGAAGAGAATAGAGAGTAAGGCTTGAGAAGGGATTCTAGGTCTGACGGTATTAGGTGTTGTTAAGGAACAGCATCTCCTGACGCCCTAAACATGCCTTAAATTGTAGGGACACTGCTGATTCATGATGGGCTCCAGTTCATAGCTTGCTTTGATCCAAGGAAAAGAGATTGGGCTGTTTTATTTCTTTCTCACTGACATGAGTAACACTTATTGCTTTGTAGTATTTCTTAACTCAAAAACAAAGCACAGTATCCCAGAATTCTACCTCCTTCCTTATTTTTTAATCACGTGAAATGAACAGTAAGAGGTTCACATCTGTGCAAAGACTACTTTCCTTTTTTTATTTAACTTATTAAATAAATTACATATATATGAATATATATAGTCAATATATTCTTATATTCATATATAAGAATGATTTATTGGTATAGGCATTATCTACCCCGAATTAAAACCCATGTTCAAAAGATAACTAATATAAAAAGAAATTGACCTAAATTTAAAATTAGATTGCAAATTATATTGAGAACATAAAATTTTCCATGTCTAATATTTATTTACTTTTTTCTAGAAAACAAAAGAGTATAGAAATTTTAAGATTATTAACTGTAAGATTTATTTTAAAATATGATTAGACATGATGGATATATTATCCTACCTACCATGACAGAAAATTATTTTAAACTTTAACTTTGATAGAATGTTAAAACTAAGTTTATAAAAGATCTCCTCATAGAAGCTAACCTTCTGAAATAATTCTGTAACTTGGATGAGTTTTAGTTCAAAATTTTCTGAAACAATATAAGTCATCTATAAGTTCTAATTGAACACATTTCTCCCACAATCAAGCTAGATTGAGAAAGTAAATATATACTTACAATATAGAGAACATATCATGGGAAGCACATAGACAGTTGTTATACTACTTCACTGTATTATCAAATCCTTGAGTTATTACATTCTAAACCTGGTGAGAAAGAGAAATAAAGAAGTATGTTAGTTAAATGCACTGGATGTACTACATATATGTAGCTAGAAAACCAAAATAAATCTAAAAGAAATCTAAAAGAAATAATGCATGATAAAAAGATAAATCTTTCTGTATTATTGTGTTCTTTGCTGATATCTATTTGTGATTTCCGTTAAATTTTAGAAAAATGTTATTGGTGGCCAGATGCAATGACTCATGCCTGTAATCCCAGCACTTTGGGAGGCCAAGACGGGTGAATCACTTGAGGTCAGGAGTTCAAGACCAGCCTGGCCAATATGGTGAAATCCTGCCTCTACTAAAATACAAAAATTAGTTGGGTATGGTAGCAGGCACCTGTAATCCCAGCTACTGGGGAGAATGAGGCAGGGGAATCGCTTGAACCTGGGAAATGGAGGTTGCAATGAGCCGAGATCACACCACCGCACTCCAGGCTCAGTGACAGAGCAAGATTCTGTCTCAAAAAAAAAAAAAAAATGTTATTGAATAGCTTAAATGGTTACAATATATAATAAGGGAAATATCATTAAAAAGAATGAATGCTCTAGGTTATAGTTGAAACTCTAAGAAAGTGAGTATATCTTGATAATTAAATATATTTAAAGTTTCCCATTTACAGCATGAATTGTGCCCATGGCACAAAAAAAGCAAACTAACAAAAGAAGTTGCTAAATCCTCTGGATGTATACAGCTATCTGAATGCTTAGAAAAATAAAGATCAAATAATTCGATGATTTGCCTAAACATCTGTCATTTTAATGGTGATATATGTCAGCCAACATACATGGTTAGTATAAACAGAGGTAAATGCTATTATTTGGATGTTTTGCCCAATCAAGAACAATTATCTTTAAACTATGGAATAACTTAAAGTATTATAAAGGGCAGATTCAGTTTTCTCTTTAAGATAATACCACCAGAAGTATGTTATATAAGCTTATCCTCTGTCAAAAAAATTCATTTTTGCTATAGAACAGACCCAAGGGGCTTCTTACATTTAGCACTAACCAAACATACTTGTTAAGTATCTTGTTCTCATTACATACACCCATGCACACACACTTGCGCGCACACACCAACACGTTTTGTTCTGATTTTATGTCCCTCAAACACTTGCATTTGTTTTTCTTTCCTAAAGCAGTAGATTTTAAAACAAAATTCAATCGGATTTCTTAGTGGATTTCCACATAGCCTTGGACTACGCTTGAAAGAAAAATGATTTAATTTTCACTGAATTTAGTACCTTTTCCCCCTTATACTTTGATATTGGATTCAAACACATTTAAAGATAATACAAACATGAAGAAATGGATCTGTCTTGTCTTTAAAAAGTCAAATATCACCTAACTGTTCTTTTTTTCAAATGTATAAGACATTGTAAATGAAGAAATTTGTCTATATTTTGTAACATTTGTTTAGTGTTTTTGTGGGTGTGTATGATTGTCATATAATTATGAAAGCATTCTTGTAAGGTAGGTTTTAGTTTTCTCATTTTAAAAGGTTCTGATAACTCAGACAACTGGTACATATTAAGAAGCTAGAAGGTATTGTAGCTGTGGGTCAAATCCAAACCTAACTTCAAAGTGTCTCCTCTATTATTACAATCTTCGCTTGCACATGGCTTCCGGATGTTGTTTGTAAGACTATTCTGCTTAACTATCTACTTTCAATACTATTAGAGGTCCCAATTAGAAAAAATAATAAAATGCTATATAGAGAAAATTAATTTATTTGTTGAAACTGTGTGTAGCTGTCTTAGGATTGTTAAATGAGTAAAACCACAAACACAATATTGCATATAAAGTATGCAGTGTATTGGTTATAATTCTGCACATAAAAGATCAAAATAATCACTAAATAAAAACTAGAGAAGAGGCATAGACATCCGTATAAATTGGCTCCCAAACATCTGTCATATATACATATATATATTACTATTTGCTGTCACAACATTTGCATTCATTGTACCAGTGTTTTCTTGTTTTTGTTTTTACCATCCAACATCTGATTTGATGCTTTCAAAAAGACCTTGGCTGAGAAGTCAGAAAAAATCAAGGACTTAGAATTATTTCTAGAATGAGAGCAAATAATGAGGGCCAGGAAGTGGCCTGAGTTCTTTTATCTATTTGGTAACTCAGATTTGTGTGTTTGTGTGTGTGTGAGTGTGTGTGTGTGTGTTTCCCAAATCATGGTTATAATTTAATGGCTCAGAATGTTGAATAAATCACACTTAAGTAATTGAGCTACTCTTTTGATTACTTTTGTTGATAATGTTTTATTTGAACTTACTTTTTATTATCTCTATCTCCCTTTTTCTATTATGTGTAGGGAGAAAATCCCTATATTTGTGTCCAAGCCAGTCAAATAATGATAGTACATTTTTCTCTTTTATTTTTCTACATGTCTTTCTTCCTACAATGGTAAGGCATCCCCCTGCCATGGGGTAGAGGTGGGAAGAAGACACTCAATTTCTGTTATTTAAAGCATTATTTTAATGCATAGTTTTTATTTATTTTTTATTTTATTATTATACTTTAGGTTTTAGGGTACATGTGCACAATGTGCAGGTTTGTTACATATGTATCCATGTGCCATGTTGGTTTGCTGCACCCATTAACTCGCCATTTAGCATTAGGTATATCTCATAATGCTGTCCATCCCCGCTCCCCCCGCCCCACAACCGTCCCCGGAGTGTGATGTTCCCCTTCCTGTGTCCATGATTTCTCATTGTTCAATTCCCACCTATGAGTGAGAACATGTGGTGTTTGGTTTTTTGTCCTTGCGATAGTTTAATGAGAATGATGTTTTCCAATTTCATCCATGTCCCTACAAAGGACATGAACTCATCATTTTTTATGGCTGCATAGTGTTCCATGGTGTATATGTGCCACATTTTCTTAATCCAGTCTATCGTTGTTGGACATTTGGGTTGGTTCCAAGTCTTTGCTATTGTGAATAGTGCCGCAATAAACATACGTGTGCATGTGTCTTTATAGCAGCATGATTTATAGTCCTTTGGGTATATACCCAGTAACGGGATGGCTGGGTCAAATGGTATTTCTAGTTCTAGATCCCTGAGGAATCGCCACACTGACTTCCACAATGGTTGAACTAGTTTACAGTCCCACAGGAGCACCCAGATTCATAAAGCAAGTCCTGAGTGACCTACAAAGGAACTTAAACTCCCACATAATGTATAGTTTAACATCAGTCTTTAGAAAGCCCTTCAGTTTCTTCCTCCTTGATGGGTTAGTTTATTATTTAGATGTCTTGCTAAGACCCAGATGCTTAGTAACTTAAAGATGAAACATTAAGATGATTCACTAAGTGTTTTTACTTTTCATCTCGATGTTTGTCAACAAACATAAATGACTGGGTTTGCATGGAATTTTGTATAAAAGAGTTTCAAATCATGTAGAAAAAACAGGCCAAGCACAGTCGCTCATGCCTGTAATCCCAGTACTTTGGGAGGCCCAGGCAGGAGGACCTCTTAAGGGCAGGAGTTCGAGACCAGTTTGACTAACATAATCAGACCCTGTTTTTGTAAAAAAAAATTTTTTTAAAAACATAGGCACATTTGTGCATACCTATAGTCCCAGCTACTCAGGAAGCTGATGTGGGAAGATTGCTTGAGCCCAGGAGTTTAAGGTTATAGATGGTCATGCCACTGCACTCCAGCCTTGGCAACAGAATGATACCCTTCAAAAATGCACGATAGGAAAAAAGCCTTCAGGCATTCTTTTGAGAAATGCCAGAATAGGTGGAGAGAAAGAGCGCAGTGGTAGAGAAAAGTGGCTGCCACAGCTCTTGTTTTTTCTTCCCAGCTTCTCAAGGCCAATCCTCTAGGGGATGTGTCTTTCAAAATTCTTAATTAAGTTGAGGGGATGCTCAGGGTTTTTGCTTTCAAGTTTTGGAGGATATTACTGTGCTGAGTAATCCCAGGCTAACATGTGGATCCCAAGTAGCAGTCAAGGAGGCCCTGTGGCATGACAGACTCACTTTGCAATCTCAAGTTTCCTTTAGCTATCATGCAATATGGATAATAAGTTCAGGGGGATAAATGGGCCTTCTATGAGCAAAATGGCTCAGCCAAAAAGGTTTATGAGGCTCGCAGCTTTAGCCAGGTGTCATAAGAGAAAAGTAGTAGAGACTCTGAGGAATCTGAGCACCAAGATCAAGGGCAGGCTGAATTAGCAAGGCCATTAGAAGAGACAGAGCTGAGAAACAACTGACTGAGAGGTGCCAGCACCTGAGTGGGACTGGAAAGGCCCACTGAAGAGAAGCATCCAGAAAAGGAAGGTTTCATGAAGGAGGTCTTGTGTGAGTTGGAGACAATGACTCAGCCTTATATTCAAGATCTAGCATTACAAGGAGAGTAGACACAAAGTGCAAAGGCCCAGGACAGTAACAAGCACTGCTTGTTCAAACAAAAAAGAAAAACACCCCAGTATACCTGTAGCTATAGTTACCCAGAGCACTATGGGTGGGGTGGGTGTGAGGGAAGGGTAAGATAGCCAGGCAGCAGCAGGTCTTGATGGACCTCAAAGGCCATTGTAAAGAGTTAGACTTTATAGTGCAATGGATACAAGAGGGTTTTGGCTTGGAACTAGCATGATCTGAATACAATTTTAAATGATCACTTCAACTGTCCTGTTGACAATAGAGGGTCAAGCCTGGAAGCAGTAGCCAGTTCAAAGGTTATTACTGTCCTTGAATTGAGAGACAATGGTGGTTGTTAGGTTTGGTGGAAATAAGTGTTTGGATTTGGAATACATTTGATATATTTGAATAAAGTATTAAATCCAATTAATTAGTATGGTCATTTCACAAACACAAATGCATCATTGAGTCATCATTTTTGAATCATTGTTGAGTAATTTTTTTGTAGAGAAATTTGTCAGTTTAAATAATAAAATTTAGATCTTTATGCAAGATACTTTAGTAAATTTGGGGAAAAATTCACCAAAGGTGAAAAATATGGAGACACACTAGTTTTATATAATTGTTTTCAGTTGCTGTTGAATTAAAGATAGTGCAAATGATTAAGAAAAACACTATACAATCTATAAATATAAAAGAACAAAGAAATGGCCAAATGGAGCATTATTTATTTAAAAAGAAGCTTCAGAGAACTCTGAATGGTGTTGTTAAAAACACCTCAGATATATTGAAAACTGAATTCCATTAATAGAAGCAAACTTCTTAATTCAGCTGACCAGATGAGATTAAAGGACATTGAATTTTGAAAAATAATGACAAGTACTATGTGCTGTTTATGATAATAAGTGAGTGTTGCTGCCAAAAGAGGTCAGGAGCCAAATCCTGTGGCTGTACTTTAAGTAGAATTTTATGAAATCAAAATTTTATGACTGGGCCTTTAAGCTTTTTTTAATTCAACATACATTTTCTAAATGTCTTCTATGTAACAGAGAGTTGCTAGGGGTTATGGCCATAAGGGTTCCTAACACTCTCTCTCTCTGCCCTTGAAATCTTCACAGTCTAGAAGTGGAAGGGGAAAAAGAGAAATGAACTGTGTGTGTACAAATGAACTGTGTGTGTGTGTCTGGCTTTGGGTACAATGTAGTGGCATTCTATTTTACAAGGTGGAAGCTTAATGGAAAATAGGCTATGCAAAGTGAATGCTGAATAACAGCAAGGCACTGCGGCACGAGCAAAGATAAGCATAACAAGGATAATATCATTTTGGGACTAAAAAGTAATATAGCCTCTGTGGAACAGAGTGGTAGAGAGTGTAATGGAAGACATGCACAGGGCAGTGGAGGTGAGCTGGAGAGCCCCTGGGTCATGCTGAGAGCTTGATTCTCATTAATGCTAGTAATAATAACACCTAGTGATAAAAGAGTGTTCACTATATACAGGCACAATTTTAAGGGTTCTATACATATATGTTCTCATTCAGTCCTGTCAACGAGCTTATGAAGTAGTACTATTCCAGTTTTAGAGATGAGAAATGTGATGCACAGAGAGGTTAAGCAATTTGTCCAAGGTCATTCAGCTTGTAAGTGGTACAGCTTCACTGGAACCCAGACAGATTGATTCCAGAGGCCCATTCTTGGTGTGGCGTGTCTGCCTCTTGCATACAACATGGGATGATTTGGCTCTAAAGAATTCCTTTTTCATAAATGTACATGGAAAAGAAAATTTTCCCCCTCGCAGTCCAAAAAATGTTGGTTGGCTCTTTACATTAGGTAGAAATATGAATAAGAATCCTAGACTGAAAAGAACAAAGCCAAGTGAGAATGAATGAGAAGAAGGGAGGGAAATAATGAACATTTATTAAGTATTTTATTATGGAACAAATTCTGGGCTAGACGATTTAAAGGTCATCTCCCCAGGTCCATATCTTTGCATTATCTGACCAAAAAAAAAAAAAAAAAAAAGGAGTGGCCATGAGAGACGTGCATGATTTGTACTTGCTTCTTCAGCTCTTGTTTATTTTCATTATCTGAACTCTTTCAAGGGTTGTGCTTTCTTCTCATTCCTGCTCTCTCACTTAGCTGCCTTGAAAGATCTGTCTTGACTCTGTAGTTAAAGTGAATAGGATGTAGATCCTCATGAGTTGAACAGGGTTGAATGTTCTGTAGAAGGCTAGCCTTGAATGATATAGTCTGTTCTACATGCTGAGTTGCTGCAGGCGACAGAATTAGTAACGCTTAGGACCATTGACAAACATCAGTGTCTTAAGAACTTAAAATACACTTACACTTGGAATACAGATTAGTAATTGTTATAATAGATGTTTGAAATAGATTTGTCCCAATTTATACATATATTTTATCAATAGAAATATTTTCAACATGTATTTCAGGGAAGGGAAAGCTGCTTTGTTCTTTTAAAACTTGCACACTTCAGGACAAATTCTTGAGCTTCTTCCCCTGAGCTTTAAGCAGTACTAGAAACCTCATTGTACATTCTTCCTAAAGCATCTATTTTACTCAAAGATTGGAGAAAATGAAATTTATTCTAAAATAGAGAGACAGTATATCATAAATACAATGCAGAATGTACATATATTTTTAAAGACTTATTTTAATCAAAACATTTATGGAATCCCTATTATGATAGGTGCTGTTGTAGTTGTTGGGGCTAAGGCTGTTGTTCCTACACATTTATGGTTGTCTTATGTTAGGTGATATGAAAATAAAATATGCAAGTTTTAAAACATGTATGAATAATTTTTTATGGAATACAGCGGATGCATATTTTGCCTTTAGATGCTGGAGAAAATAAATCATGAATGCTTTGATTTAGACCAGAGGTTAGCAAAGCTGTGCACTAGAGATCCATATGGTAAACATTTTAGGCATTGCAGGCCAGGAGGCAAAGTCAAAGATGTCCTATAGGTACCCATATATTATACAATTTATGTTGCATCTGCTCCACTCTGCTTTTGTAATATGAAGACAGACATACATAAAGTGCTACCATTTACCAAATTCTGGTTTAGACCAAAATGAATTCTTTTATTTTTTAATTTCACTGAGACATATGTCTGAAAAATGGTTTGATACTTTGTGTCTTTCAATCAAATCAATCAAGTTTAAGCACTCCATCTCTTCATTTCTCTAGCTCTAAGAGGGTCTTGGAATAATTAAACCGATGAATGATAAGCCCTGACTTTTCTTGTAACAGGCCTGGGAAAGACAGACCAGTCGGTAGCCTGGGAGCTTCTGATGGACAGAATAAGGTTTGGGCTAAGTTCTGGGTGTTGCTCCCAAAGACTGCAATGCACTTCATACTTATTCAGATGGTGTTTTAATTCCTCATCTTACATGTTAAAATCCTCCCAGGAAGAAGGATCTGAAGATGGGAGATAAGAGGTACAGTCAGACAAAGATCGTATAACACTTTTATCTACCATCAGTCACACCCACCAAGAAGGACATGCCTCTTGGAACTGGGATTGGGAAAGTAGGCCAGGGACAGACAGTTGGTAACACTTCTTACTCTTTATTAATTTTTTGTCTATGGCAATAACAAGAAAAAAATTGAATACTTCCTTTCAAAAGCACATGTTTTTAAGAATGTTAAATGAGGTCAAGATAAGATAAAGCAGGGTTTTGATATGCTGCTGTTCTTCTCCCAACAACCCTCCCTCCCCATTCTTCTGACAAAAATAGAGAAAGCATTAAGAAGATGAGGGAGGGAAGGAAGGAAGGGTTGATTGATTGTGATGATTTATCCTGGGCTCACTCTCATTGATATAGCTCCATACATGCTGCCTGCTATTTTCAGTCAGGCTCCCAGAACTCCAGAACTCTAGGGGTAGTAAGAGGCAGTTCAGGCTTTCTCTCTTTCCTGACCACTGGATGACTTCTACAAGAAGCTGACATTCATTGAACAGGTTATCCCAGTGTACTACAAAGCCTAGAGATCACTAATGTTGGAAAGGTTAGGATACACTGGTTTGTTCTCTTTAACACTGGGTTCTTAAAATTTAAGAGGCGTAAGAATCATCTAATGGCATATTAGAAACAGATATTTATGAAGTATATTTCCAGAGACGCTGATAATAGGTATGGGTAAGATCCTGAATTTCCACATGTAACAATTTTCCTAATTTTTAGAGGAATTTGTTGCAGATGTTTGGGGATCATGCTGTGAAAAATAACAGATCAGCTCCAGAGTGTTCAAAACAACTGAAGAAAAAAAGACTATAGAAACTTATCATTATTTAAATAACTATTAAAAGTTTTCTTGAGTATAAATTAACTGCATGAAAAATAATTCTATCACTATAAATTTTAATTAGAAAACTTAAGACACAGCTTTTCATTTAGACAAAGGGCTCTTGGGAAATCAATAAGCAAATGATAAAATTTAGCATGGTATGTTTTTTGTAATCAACAAAGAAGACATACTATTCCTAGCAAAAATATTAAGTGGCTATTTTATGCCATGGCAATTTAATTTAGAATAATATGATTTTTATTTGTAAAGGTGTGCTTACACTGATGAGGGATTTTTAAAAATCAGAATTTCTTGTTAAATTCTCCTCAAACAATGAATGTTCTGGGAAAGAAAAAAGAGTCCACTCCAATTTTAACTGCAATTTCTATATTAAATACAATAGTTTGAGCTATGTGTTAATACTACATGGTTTACAAATAAACTGAGTTATTAAAAAATGAAATACATTATATTGTTCAGAACATAGGGCAATTTACCACAAAGCAGTACTCTGACTCACTGCATACAAAGAAATGCATTTTGTTTTAAAACAGATTTATCTCCTTTTGAATCATTTTAAAACTTGAATTTCACAATTTTAATAGCCTAAAAAACGTACCACATTCTTCTGAACTTATTCCTTAGAGGCGTGAGCATTCCACCACTGTGAATAAATCTGACTCTAAGTAAGCACAGAAGAACCCAGATTGCCTGATATGAAGCCTCGAGATGACTCTGTCTTTGTTCTTATTTGTTCTTCTAATACACACTTAGAATGTATTTTGGAAAAAATAAAATCTGTACCTGCCAAAAAATCTGTACCTGCCTTCTATTTTGTGTAGAAAACTACACAAAATAATTTATACTTGTGTGGCCAGGCATGGTGGCTCATGCCTGTAATCCCGGTACTTTGGGAGGCCGAGGCGGGTGGATCACGAGGTCAGGAATTCAAGATCAGCCTGGGCAAGATGGTGAAACTCCATCTCTACTAAAAATACAAAAAATGTGCCAGGCATGGTGGCGGGCGCCTGTAATCCGAGCTACTCGGGAGGCTGAGGCAGGAGAATGGCGTGAACCCGGGAGGTGGAAATTGCAGTGAGCTGAGATCGTGCCACTGCACTCCAGTCTGGGCGACAGAGTGAGACTCCGTCTCAAAGAAACAAATAAACAAAACAAAACAAAACAAAATTTACACTTGGGTAGTTTTCTACTGCCAACATTTTTCATCAATGTCCTTCATATATTTTATATCTATCCTTCATATATGGACCATGTATGGCAAATATGCAGATCTCAATTCGTCCTAACATGGGAAAATTAAAGTATCAAGCCATTTTTCATACAATTTGGTCAAATAATATTAAAATGCTCTAAGAGTGAAAATATTACTAAAGAAAAAGGAAATAAAATACACAACCTAAATTTTCTGCTTACGTATCCTTTTCATTTCATAGTTGATCTACTCTGGCAAATGGGTAGAGAAATATAACCTTGGCCTTGAGTTTACTGAAGGTGGAGAGTTGAAAGCTCTGGATAGAAAGCAGGTACTAGGAATGCTCTTACCCTTAACAGTGTGTACATTATTCAGTACATTTGTTTTATAAACTTCTTCCTTAGAAAGGCAGTGTTATTCTGACTTTTATGTAAATCGATTTATTCAGATAATGTGGTTGTCCTTCTAAACACTTAGCTGAGATTAGCCCCCTGTTGTGCACTGAATTATGGCACCCCTAAAAGACATGTTGAAGTCTTAATCCCTGGTACCTGTGAATGGGACCTTATTGGGAAATACATCATTTGCCAATACAATCAAGTTAAGATGGAACCACCAATTAACTTTAATATAGTAATTATTTTACAGCCTATATGTATATCAAAAGCATGCTGTATATCTTATTTATACAATTTTCATCCATCAAATATACCTCAATAAAGAAAAGATGTAAAGAAAAAAGATGAAAATCACACAGGAGAGGGTTAGGCCCTAAATCCAATAACTGGTGATATGAGAGAGCTTTGGAGATACACAGACTCACAGAAAGAAGAAGCAGAGATTGAAGTTATGCTGCCACAAACCAAGAAACTTGCTAGCAACCACCAGAAGATAGAGGGAGCAAGAAAGGATTCTTTTTGGAGCCATTTGAGAAAGCCTGACACTATTGACACCTTCAGTTTGGACTTCCAGCCTCCAGAATTGTGAAAGAATAAATGTTTGTTGTTTGAAGCCACCCAGTTTGTGGTCATTTATTATGGCAGCCCTAGGAAATTAACACACTCCTTATAGATTTAACTTTAATTTGGGTAAGGAGAGTAGTTGAGGTAACAGTGGGATGCTGTAGTGTTGAGTTCTTGAATATAAAGAAGGCAGAATAAGAATTCTGTTCACCTGAGAGATGGAAATTTAGGGCAAAAAGGAAGAAGGAAAGTGTCTAGAAAATACATACATATGCATATACACACACACGCATATGTTTGTGTGTGTGTGCGTATTTGCCCTGACTGAACTTAAAATGAGCTTAAATAATGCTGTTGCATGATAATATTGTTGAAATATTCACTGGTCTCCTCCCCTACTTCCCATTCAAGCATTTGACTGCTCTTTTCCAATAGCCCAAGACCAAGGAAGTCTGGACCTGCCTACTACTCTCTTGGCTTTGTACAGTCTGCTTTAGTCACTCTAGCCTTCTGTCAGCTCTTCAAAGTACTCTTCTGTTTCCATATGTAATGTCTATTGGCACAGCATGTCACACATTCCAGTGTAGCATGGTGCATGAGAGGAAACTAAGTTTAAACTATTCTCTCTGGTGTAACGGGAAGATATTTTCTTTTCAAATTAGGTATATAGGGGGAAAACACACAATTTCTACATGATATTTGATGTGGGTATCAAACTCAACTACATCTAGAGCTTAGGATTTTCAAACCGAAAAAGCTGATTAAAAAAAGAAAATTCAGAGGCTTGAACTTCAAATCCAATGAATCATATGTGATTATAAGTAAAGTTATAGGCTTAAGGCAGTTTACACAGACAACTCTAAGATAAGATGACTGTATTGTAGCAAAATGTGTCTCAAAAGTGAACTCATGGCCCCTTTGGGTCAGCTTTGAGAGAAAAAATTTATAACACCTCTTAGAGAAGCACCTGACATGAAAATTGTATTGGCCAAAAAAATTCAAGGCAATTACAGATCCAAGGACTCAAATAAAAGGAAAGGGAAATAAGAATTAGAAAATTATCTCAGTAAAAAACAAAACATAATTATTATTTTAAATTAATGTCAATGACCTAATAATCATTTTTTTTTAAACTCAGGTAAATTTAGTGCTGTATTTATATGTAAAATTTCTGGAATATTCTTCTTACTTGTCATTGTAATAAATATGTTTATAATATATGCCATCTTTTAAATACCTACATCTACATATGAACATTTACATTAGTGCACATAATTTTTAAGAAATAAACAACGATTTCTCAACAACATTGTTACCTACTTCTATGTGAAGACGTGCTATTAGAAAGTTTTTATCTGCATGCAATTGTCATGACCAATCAGGAAAGTTTTATTGTGTTTTATTGAAATACCCACAGGTTATTTTTTGAGACTTTACACACATATTTTTACACACATGTGCATACATATCCATATGTGATATCAAATGAAATAAATAACTATTAAATATATCTTCATATACAAACATTTTCTAATCATCATAGGATAAAATGATATAAATTCCTGGTGACACTGACCAGGTAGAAAGGGAGAATGTGAGCCTGTGCAGCATAGCAAGACCTTGTCTCTAGTACAAAAAAAAAAAAAAAAAAAAAGCTGGGCATGCCTGTCATACCAGCTACCGAGGAGGCTGAGGTGGGAGAATAGCTGGAGCCCAAGAGGTCAAGGTTGCAGTGAGCTGTGATTGCACCACTGCACTCCAGCCTGGGCAATGGAATGAAATCTTGTCTCCAGAATTGGAGTATGTAAAAGAATGAAGACTTCCCTGTCTCCTCAAGGAGGAAACTTGTGATCTCCTTAATGAAATAATTGAACGTGTAATAAAATGTACATTTTTATGTTCTTTTTTTTTTTTAAGACAATTTCACTCTTGTTTGCCCAGGCTGGAGTGCAGTAGTGCCATCTTGGCTCACTGCAACCTTCACCTCCCGGGTTCAAGTGATTCTCCTGCCTCAGCCTCCTGAGTAGCTGGGATTAGAGGCACCCCCCCACCACACCCAGCTAAGTTTTTGTATTTTTAGTAGAGATGGGATTTCATCTTGTTGGCCAGGCTGATCTTGAACTCCTGATCTCAGGTGATCCACCTGCCTTGGTGCTGGGATTACAGGCATGAGCCACCACGCCTGGCCCATTTTTATGTTCTTAATATTTTTTTTCCCTAAAACATTATTCTTGAAGATATTTCAGTAAAACAAGACACCCACACAAACATGCCCACACATTTATATTTGCATGAACTGAAAAAGATTACTTAGGCATTTTAAATTTAGAATTCTTTGCAGAATTAAGAACACTTAGGTTAAAAATATTAAATAGTAATTACATAATCAGATATGAAGTATCTAGTTTTGTTTAATAATTCACACTTGATTACACATGTATGCAATAGTACTAAGTAGAAATCCTGATGCCATCTTTAATCCTGATGCCTCCTAAACTTCCATTTTCATTCAAACAGTAAGTCCTAATTCTAACTTTTAATTTATCTTTCCCTTCCTTTTAATCCATTGTCACAGCCAAGAGTATCTTCACATACATTAAGAAAACTACAGATTTTACACCGGTGTGTTGTCACAAATGATAACTTTCTAAAACATAGACACTCAGGTTTAACTCAACCCATTCCAAAGGTCAAACTGTTCAGTAGTACCTCACTACCTGACAACTTAACATGGAAAAGAAAGGCGGTTCTTCAAATTCTAACCTGCGTCTTTACTTCTTGGCTTATCGATCATCACTCATCACCATATCTCAGTCATACAGCTCTGTTCTCCACTTCCCATAATTGTAAATTTCTTTAGCTATTTCCAGAGTTCTTGTCCATATTTGGGCTTTTGCTTAATATCTCCATTAAAACTTGTGAAATTCTGCTAATCATCTAAGACATAAGTGAAATCTTTCTCACTTTATAAAGTTTCATCTTTAAATCGTCTGTACTCCCATAGATAATTTCATATTGACATCAAAGTGTTTCCTTTGCTTTACCTTGTACTATAATGAATGAATTCTCAAATTTCTGTTTTCTCATTAGATTGTGAGTTTTTTGAGGACATTGACTATTTTATTTATGTTGTACCCTTGAAGCCTAGAACAGCATTTTAAATATTATATATCTGTGTGTGTGTGGGTGTGTGTGCGTGTTAAATTCAAAGTAATAATTCATTTGAAGGCACTTTTTGATAATTTTAAGAAATGGTGTGAAATGAGAATCATGGTCAACCTCTAGTATGACCATTGCTATTGCAAATGTTCCTTCTGATTTCCCTTGGGTATGTTATTTTCCAAGTAAATGTAAATGAATAGTCCTTTGGTATTAGATTACAGATAAATTGAATCAATTCTCACCCAATGTTAGCATTTGCAAAATGAACTAATAAATACAATAAGATTCATTGCCATTCCATTGACCTTTTTGTTGCAGATTGCGTAAAAATCTCAAGGGCTAGCTTAAAGTTCAATTAATAAAGATTGCACATAATGTACAAGGTTATTTTGTTCTCCATACATTGAGGTTTCCAGTCTGTGGTAGAAACTAATTACTCAACCTCTGTACAGGAACACTGGATATTTTATCAATGAGTGTCTCCTTATAGAAATCTGGCTTTGGAAAAAAACTGATGAGTGTCTGGCCATCAAAAGGCAGGCATAAAATGATGATATTTTATATTCTAAATACACTAATAAATTTATTATTATCAGGCAAGCACCAGAAAGTCTGAAGTAAGTTTTATATACAAGAGTGCATAAATATTCAGGAACACTGTGATTTTGTGGCATTTTATCATTTTCATATAAGTTTAAAGGAGACACTCCAAGTATGAGGTCTATGAATGGAAACATTGGCAACTATTTTTTCTGAAGTGTTAATGAGATACTGTTTCTGACCTTTTAGAAAGAAATGCAAAAGATTACATATAAAGGAGGAAAACTGAAATAATCATAATAGCGTGTACGGTTTTAGCTTAAAAGGAGGAAAACAGAAATAATCATAATAGCATGTACAGTTTTAGCTTAAGAAGGATAAAATTGTCTTTCTGTTATAAAACCAAGTCACACATTCCATATGTGCACAAAGTTAAAATAGTAAGAATGTTGTAAGTGAGGCACAAAGAAATGAACTGGCTCCTCTATTCTCCCAAATTGTTGTGAATCATCTTTAGTGATTTGCTTCCTAGAATAAGTCCAGAGAAAATTATAAATTTTATACAGATTTTCACATAATAAGGTACAATATGAGACTCCTATTATTTACTCATCTGTTTGACAAATATTTATTAACTACTACACATAAGGTTCTGATAATACAGAGATAAAGGAGGCACAGATTAATTCTCCAAGGACTTCACAGTGCTCGAGAAGACAGATGCAAAAGAAAATCAGGGTACATTGTGGTAAAGACTATGATAGAGACATGCACAAAATTTTATGAAAGCACAAAGGAGGTGTATACAACAGTATCTCAGGGAAAAGTTACAATAACAGACTGTACCATGCCTCATCTAAATCCCCTGGATTTCAACAGCACATTTGAAATTTCCTAAGATTTCCTTGTGGATAGGATGAATAAATGTGGGTTGAATAGTTAAGTAGTTTGCTGAATCTGTAGGTGATAGATCTTTCCTACCAAACAATATTGATTAATGGCTCACTGTAAAACTGCAGGAGGTCCCTGGCTTCTATTATTCTTAAAGTAATTTTTAGTGAACTATTTGATGACACATAAGACATATTGAATACATTTGGGAATGACTCTAACTGGGAGTTCTGACAACTATGTTATGTCATTTCCAAAGAGCTTCACAGGCTAGAACAATGGTTGAAACTGACAATGGAATTTAATGGTAAAAATAGAGAGTAAAATTTAAAAGTCCACTAGGGCAATAGAATGATAGAAGGAGCTAGCTATAGTCTTTTAGGTGAAAAGAATCTAGAGTTTTAGCTAAATGAAAGATCACTGTGGATCGTGAGTGATTAAAGAAATGTTGCCTGGAACATTAGTTGAATCGTAAACTATAACAATAACTCTGTATTTGAGTTTGGGGGAATGAGGCAATAATTTGACTTTCTCCAAAATCAAGAACATTGAGTATCAGAGGAGGGAGATCCAGAAGTTGTAGGTATGAAAATCATGCTTTATAAAAAGTAGTTGACAAAATTGGAGGTGTTTAGGGAAAGAGAAGATCTAAGAAACAACTAAAATAACTATTCATTCCATCCATTTATTCAATCTGCAAGTCTTCTTTTTTTTTTCTTTATTTTCTTTTTTTAAGTGTCAGTATGTCAGACACATGCTGGGAATAGGTAGGCAATAACTTAGACAAATAGCCTGCCCCTAGGATCCTCTACTTCAAGTACAGAGTTCTTAACCTGGAGCCTATTTGTTGGGGTGGGAGCAAGGGTGGAATGGTATTTTGAAGATCGGTGCTCCCCTGGAAATTGTATGCATATTTTTTGTATCTTTGCCTTTTTATATGAAGGTGACTTTCTTAAAATAAATGGTGATTTAAAAATATTTAAGAAGGACTTGTCTAGTGGAAAAATTATGTATATTCACAGACACATAAAGATAAAATACAAAATGAATATACATTATGTGGGATACTATACTTAGGAGGAAATATTAGCCTTATTTTTTATTATCCCATAGGTAAGACAGAGAGCTCTATCTAAATAGCGCTTATGGAGTAAGAAATTGAACTATATTCTATATCAAAGATTTTATTTGTTATTGTTTGTTTTTGTAATGTTCATTGAAAGTTATCGATCAACAGTTTTGACCTTTTCACCTTATCTACAGCACCTGTATGCTAAAAGATGCCTCGGACTATAATATCTACCTTATACATTTTACTCAAGATTCATTCACTCATACAGCAATATATATCTTTTTAACTATCTTCTTTGCAGTGTTTTTCAGGTAAATATTTAATAAGCCCTGACTTGTTTGCTAATTTCCGTGGTGTAAATATTCTCAGTAAGGCCAATTCCAATCTACCAACATATGTCACAAAAAGCAGGATTGGAAGAGAGCATACAACCCACTCTTCTGAGCTTGGGGAGCTGGCTCCAGCACACCGCTGCTTCTGTGATTCCCACACTATATTAGGTGCCAGGTTATAAAGATGACTAAAACTGCTCCTTTTCTCAGGGAAATCCCTTCTAGTGAGAAGAAGAGTATGCATTTGGCTATTCTATTATTATCTTCTATGAATTACTTATTCCTTCAGTATGTGTAGCCTAGATGCTGACCTGTGTCTTCTAATTCTGTGTTTTGACTTTGGATCCCTTGGGTAAATTTTGGATAGTCAAGGAAAATGATTTGTCTCTATGAGCTTCACTTTCTTTATCCCTTATGAGAAGGAAGTAATTCATTCTATGACTATTGCTTAAGTGCCTAATATGTGCTGGAGGTTCTAATACCAGAGATATGCAGTGAACAGATGAAATAAAAATTCCTCCCTTCATTGAGCTTATGTTCTGGAAGGAAGAGTTGAAAAAACAAAAAACGAATAAAAACCATATTGTGCTAGATCATTCTGAGCTCCAGAGAAAAAAATAAGGAGAAAAGGGGGCCGGGGTAGAGTGGAGTTGCAATTTTCAATAGAGTAGGCAAAGACCTTGGGAAGGTGAATTTTAAGTAAAGATCTGAAAGAATAAGACACACACACACGCAGGTGCCTTAGAAAATAACACACTAGACAGAGGAATGGCAAGCACAAGGAGGCTGAGAGAAGACCACCTCTAGATTCCCACAGGACCTGTGAGGGGGCCAGAGCAGTGAGAGTGGACTTCAAGAAGTGAAACTTGTAGATGAGATTAGAGAGATTAACGGAGTGATGGGACAGATTAGGTAAATTCTTATAAACCAGTGTAAGAATTCCAGATTTTAACCAGTGAGGTAAAAAGTCACAGAAGCCTAGAAGCAGAGGAGAGATATGAGCTGACTTATATTTTAAAATAACCAGTCTGCTATGTTGGATATAGTCCACAGAAGAGCACTAAGCTAGTACAATTATTGAGATGAGGGATCCTGGGGGTTTGGATTAGAATGGTTGAGGTGAGAAGTAGCAAGATTCTGGAAAACCTGAAGTCAGAACAATCTAGATTTGACAGATGGAGGGATGGTCTGAGAGAAAGGAATCGAGGAAGCATCTGAGTCTTTTTGCATCTGCAACTGGATGCAGTTGCCATTTACTAAGCATGTCTGGTTTAAGAGTGATGATAAGACTTTCCATTCTATATATAATAAATTTGAGATATATATTAGACTTCCAAGTAGAGACATTATATAGGTAGTTTGATATATCATTCACAAGTTTGTAGCAGAAATCCCAGCTAGATAGGTTTTATGAGTCATTAGATTATAGATAATATCAGCAAAAACATATAGTGCTGGACATTATTCTATGCTCTTTACAAACATTACATCATGTAATGTGACAATAGTTCTATGACTGAGGTACTGCTATAATCCCTACTTTTACCGATGAGGTAAAATAGAGGTAGACATAGAAAGGTAGAGATAGATCACTAGCCCATGGTTACACATCAAACAAACTAGATGAGCTGCAATTGAAAGCCAGACAGCCTGGTGCAAAGGCCTGTCCTCTTAGCCATAATGCCCAACATGAAATTTGATGAAATCACGAATGGAATTACTGCCAAAGGCTGGGGCAGGACAACATATAGAAGTTGTAAAGATGAGAAGAACCGGCAAAGTAGACCATAAAAAAAATTGCCAGTGATGTACAAAGCAAACCAGAAATGTACAGCATCCTGAAAGAAAAGTGAAGAATGGGTTTGAACTTCTAAAAAGGGACCAACTTTGTCAAATGCTGCTGATAATTCAAATAAATGAGGCCTGATACTTTGTCTGAATTCATTAATGTAGCGGCTGTTGGTATGTTAGACAGGAAAAGCTTTGGTGAATGGTGGGGCAACCCTAGTTGAATGTATTCAAGCGAAAGTTGAGGAAAGGAGTGAATCAGGCAATGTAATCATCTCCTTAGAGGAGTTTCCTGGAAAGAGAATCTGAGAACTGATATGTGAACTGGAGGGAAATAAGGTAATAATACGTAATTGTTGTAAGTATTAAATGAGAAATGAAATTTGCAATGTTTAGAGCTGGGTTTAAACATAGGAGATGCTCTTTAAAGGTGAGGGATCTTTCACATTATTTTATGACATTAGAGCTCATTAGTGCTTATTGTGTATATATGGGCATGTGATTGAAGGGTTAATAGATGGCTTCACAGATGATGTGACATTTAAACTAGTGTGTAAATAAGAATTTACCACATATCACAAAGAGGACATAGGTCTTCCAGGCCAAAAGAACAGCCTGAGCAGAAGCATGAGGTGAGAAAGGACAGGGAGTGCTATCAAAATTGTGCTACACTTTGGGTACAGTGTACACTGCTCAGGAGATGGGTGCACCAAAATCTCAGAAATCACCGCTCAAGAATTTATTCGTATGACCAAACACCATCTGTTCCCCAAAAACCTATTGAAATAACAACAACGACAACAACAAAAACTTGTCTTTCTAGGACACAGGTTTGCATTAGAAAAAAAAAATGAAGAAAAAACTTTATAGTTCCCTCTAGCCTGGAACAGTTTCCAAGAACAGCTTCCCTATTCAGGTATGTTTTTAGAAGTGCTGGGTTAAGCAATAAAAAAAGCTATTTCAGAACTTTTTGAGTACAGTAGTTTCCACTTATCCATGAGAGATACATTCCAAGATCCCCATTGGATGCCTGAAACCACTGATAGTACCAACACAATATATGCTATGCATGAATTATTTTTTCCTTCTTCACAATTTCACGGATAGCAGAGTCATTCTCATCATAGGTTGCAACCACAGCATACGATTTTTTAAATTTCCTTATTTATACAGAACTTTCACTTTTTCATTAAAGAAAGTGCTTTATGTGTTCTCTTTGCCGTATCCAAATAGCCAGCATCCTTTTGCTTTCGGGCCATTATTAAGTAAAAGAAGTGTTACTTGAACATAAGCACTGACATATTGTGACAAGTTCTGATAACCAAACCAGCTAGCTACAAAATGACTAACACAGCATGAATACACTAGACAAAGGGATGGGATGAGATTTCATCATGCTACTCAGAACAGCACACAATTTAAAACCTGTGAGTTGTTTATTTCTGGAATTTTTCATGTAATCTTTTCAGATCACTGAGGACCACAGGTAACTGAAACCACAAATAAGGGAGGACTATTGAATATGACATGCAGCGTATCTAAAACTTGTTTGATTTTGGAATCTTTCACAGAGCAGCATCAAATTTGAAGAAACACTGACTTAGATTAAAACATGACATATACAATTCCAGCCTCATTAATTTCAGCGAAACTTTCATATCCTCGGCTCGCAGTGTACCAAACTAGGGCTCAGTAGTCATACAGATGTGGATTTTATTTTTGACTCTGCTGCTGTATAACCTGGGGAAAGTTTTTCAACTCCTCTGCCCCGTAATTTACTCATTTGTAAACATTGTAATAGTAATGTATACCTTCCTCTGAAGGACTATTACACAGATGAAGATGGTGTGTGTAAGGTTCTTGGTAATATTTTAAAAGTTCATTTTGTGTGTGTATGTGGATCCATATTCATGCAATAACATTGAAGCCATTTTTACGCCTGGAAAAGTGATGATTATATGCTCATAAATAATATGGGCATGAAGAAATTCATATTTAAATTCTAATTTTTGTTGCAGGGATATTTTCTGTTAAATATTCTACTTCTTAATGCAATTTAATTTATTAACTCTTCAATGTAATTTCTTAACATATATTGATATATATTGCCAAGATTAGCATATCCCTTCCTCTGGTCTTAAATGCTTCAATGCCCATACTTCTAGAGGATACTCTCAATCATAGTATCTATATCCTGTCACTCAAGTAGAGATGCCCAAACCACATCAAACTGCATTAGTCACAGGGAAAAGATAAATGAAAGTGTGGAATTATCAAGAGAAAGCTATTTCAACAGGATCATGATCAAAATAAGAGAATCCTATGAAAGAAACGACTTTGCCAATTCATTCACTAATTTAGTAAATATTTGGTAGGCACCTTTAATGTGTCAAGAACTGTGCAAGGTACTAGGGATATGATGCCTAGCAAAATAGATGTCATCTCTGATTTTATGTGGGGAGAACAAGCCTAATGGGAGGATAGATGCTAATCACAAAACCTCGTAAGTCAATGAGAAATAACAACTGATATAGTGCTCTCAAAGGAAGGAATAGAGGCTGGGTGCGGTGGCTCATGCCTGTAATTTCAATACTTTAGGAGGCCAAGGCGGGAGGATTGCTTGAGCCCAGGACTTTGAGACCAGCCTGGGAAACATAGCAAGACTCTGTCTCTATGATTTTTTTATTTTTTAATTAGCCAGGCATGGTGGCATGCACCTGAAGTCCTAACTACTCAGGAAGCTGAGGTGGGAGGATTGTTTTAGCCCAGGAGGTTGAGCTATGATTGTGCCACTGCATTCCAGTCTGGGAGACAGAGCAAGACCCTGTTTCCAAAAAAAGAAAAGGAAAAGAATGGTATGAAATGTTATAAAGAAAAATGATGGAATTTGACCTCGCGTCTCCTGAATACGGGATGAGAGCTGAAAGATAAGTTATTTAGGAGGAAGAATAGAGCTAAAATACTCCAGAAAGAGGAAACGACATATGCAAAGTCTCAATTGTGAGTTGTGACAAGACACATTCAAGTGTATGAATGAAGAAGTCAGGTGAGGCTGGAGCAGAGAGCTAGAAGAAGATTAATATTTGACCATTCTAGAAATGTCAGCGAAAATCAGATGATGCAGATTCCTAGAGCCTGTAGTAAAGAATCTGATATTAATCTTAGGAGTTATAGGAAGCCATTATAATATTTTATTTAGGGAATATACTCTCAACATTCTTTTTTATATATTTGTTGTGAATATATCTATCAGATAACATAATATAGATTTTTCTTTATTTTTGAATTTCACACAAGTGTATCATAGGATAAGTATCATTCTCCAATTGATTGGTGCACTCGGTATTATGTTTCAGGGATATTCCCATAAAGATGTATACAGATCTAATTCATTCATTTTACCTGCTGTTTAGATCAATATTGTAAAAATATTCTGGAAATTTTAGTTGATTACAAGGTTTTTCTCTAATCTATTAATTTGATAAATAGATCAATCAATTTTTTACTGTTAAAGTATTATTGTCCATTTGAGATACACCCTACTTGGTCATAGTATACTATTTTTTATTGCACTATTGGTTGTAATTTGACAATATTTTATCAAATATCATTTTTGTATCTATGTTGATAGTAATATACTAAAATTTGAATTTCTCAAACTGTCCTGATCTAGTAGAGTTTCAAGATTATGCTCACATTATAAAATTAGTATGGAAACTTTATTTCTGAAAATATTTTCTCACTCAAAATTCTTAAAGATTCAATAAAACTTGTTTGTAATACCATCTGGACTTGACAAAGCCCCTCCTTACCAACTTTTTATATGGAAAATTTCCAAATTGATAAGGAGATTGCAGCAGTATTGCAAAGATCACCTACAAACCCTTCAACTAGTTTCAATTGTTAACATTTTGCCATAGATTTGTGCTCTCACTCTCTCTCTTTGTCTCACTCAGTCCATTTCTCTCCTTAACTATCTGAAAATACATTGCAAGTATTATGACATTTCTCAGCTATATATTTCAAAATGTTCTTAGAAAAAGGGCATTCCTCTACCTGACTGCAATACCATTGTCATACCCATAAAGGCAATGATAATTGCATATCATATAATATGGGGCTCATATGCAATGTTTTCAATTGTGTCTAAGATAAAACTGATTTCTTTTATGATCCAAGATATGATAATGAAGATTCATGCATTGTTATTGACTCGTTAGTCTTCTTTAATACAAAAGGGTCCCAATGAATTTATGAGTTCTTCCTTCCTTTGCTTTTTGAAAAATTGAATTTTTAGAAAATAATATTCTAATTTATTTTGTAAAATATTTCAAATTCAGTATTTACCCTTCTCATGGTTAAATTTAGGCTAAACATTTATGGGAAGAATACATAAATAATGCTTTGAACTATTTGGTTTTTTATTTGCATGAGAGTCAAATAATGTCAGGCTCTCCTTCAGTTGGTGAAGTTACATCACTTGTTTAAGAAAGTGATCTATATGATGTCAGTGTACATATTTCCCACTGCAATTAAAAAGTAATCTGCAGGGTGACATTTGAGATGGGGTAAATAGCCTCCTCCCCACCAGAATATATTCTCAATGGCTTTATCATTTATTGATGATTCTTGCCTGAATCAATTACTATTGCATTAGATATTACAAATTTCTTCTACTTTTGTTAGCTGGCATTCAAATTTTAAGTGCTTCCCTTTCTCTCCTACTTTCCCTTTGTTTGCGTAATCCTATTGACTCCTGCATTTATTTTAATTCAATATCTTATAATAAATTCACATCTTTTTACTTTAGGTGTTTAAATTACATACAAATATGATCAATGGGTGTGGCTGTCGGGGTGTGTGTGACTGTTATTGTAGTAACTTTTTTTAATGATTGTCTGTTTCATACTGTCTTTATGATTTAAAGTTGATCTGTTATGACTATAGTTGCATCAATTTTTCATTCTTATTATTGTTTATTTTGCTTTTCCTTTTCCTTTTTGCTCAATCTTACCAGAGATGTGTATCTTTTACTTAACGTCAGTTTTTGTCTTGATGATCATGTCAAATATATGTTTTATTTTAGTTTTTAAATTTTAGTTTTATTTTACTATATAAACAGTAAAATTTGAGTTGATATAATTATGAGTTGATATAATTATTTCCTCTTGCTTATAAAATTGAACACTTTCATCTACTTTTAAAACATATAAATTGTAGTCTGTGTTGTTTTAACTACATCAAGAATTTTTTTCAAAAATTAATATCTCACATAAACTATTTTAAATCTCTACTGTGATTTCTTCTTTAATTCATAAACAATTGACTTTACAAATTTATTTCCAAAAGTACTTTTTTATTGACTTTGTTCAGAAAAAGTATATACGAGACGCTAATTTTTGAAATTTATTCATACTATCTTTGTGGTTCAGCCCTCCAAAAATTGTATGTATGTTTCATATACACATGCTTGAAAATAATGTTAACTCTTTCTTATGGGCTGTAAGCACTCTATATGTCCATTGGTACTTGTATTGTTCACACTTATTAATTTGGGGGTTTTTTCATAATTTTATAGAAGTGTGTTAAAATCTCCTCATGTCTTTGTATTTTTGTCAAGTCTCCCTATAATACAACCAAGTTTTCAGGCTCTTTTCAGAATCATACAGGCTTATGTTTGATTTATTGTCCTAGTGCATTGTTCTGTCTGTGATTACCAAATATTCATCATTATACACACAAATTGTTTCTACCTTAAACTGTACTTACCTTGCACTAATAATGCAATGCCATATGGGTATTGTGGATTTAGAGGCCACACTTTTATAGCTTAAAAGCACTGTTATGATTCCTTTTTTCTCCACTCATAGCCTGGTTACTTCTTTGTGTTGGTAGGGCAGTATTTCAATACGAGTTATTGGATAGAAAGACGTTCATGCCTCCTGTCAATATGCTGAAAGCTTAGTTCAGCTCCCCATCTTACTCTGGGGTGAGATCGATGTATACTGTTAGTAACTCAGATTATTGTTGTACTTTTTGGTCATAATGCAGGAATATGGATCAGATCTACCTTCTAGCTGCGACAATAACAAGAAGAAGTAGGAAAGAAAATACATCAAACAACAATTTTAACGGTTGGTTGTCTGGCAGCACACGTTCTTTGAGAAAGGCGGTGCAAACAAGCCCTATAGCTTCCCCAGATTCCTGAAAGGTTGGAGATTTTAGGCTGCAGCTCAGGGAAAGGGACACCAGGTGGAGCCTGATTGTCTGCCAGAGTTGAGCAGACAAATAGGAACTCAAGCAGGCTAACAGGGTAGAATTCTCAGGGGAACGTATCCAGACATTTCCACGGTAAGTCTCTAGATATATGCAGAAGAATCCCTTTGGCTATTTAGCTGAGTATTAATCAGAAAATGTGTGTATGAAAACTAACCATGATGAAACAAAACTACCAAAATGAAGAAAAGGAACAACCCTTCAGATCTCACATATGGCCAGGAATAGTTATAGTTTGTATTCCAATCAAAGAGAGTAAACAATTCTCATAATTCATGGAACGTCAAGAAGAGTATGTAGAAGAGTAATGGGATCAAAATTAATCCTTGAATTAAGGCTGCTCTGGTTTTGCCTAATAAAACCAAAAACAGTCCTCAAAAGGAAAGGGTCAAAGCTGTTTATAAGTAACTTAGCTGTGCCCAATAACAAAGCTAAAAAATTTTAGAGATACACAAAAATATCCAGGATCCATCAAGTTAAAATTCACAATATATGACATTCATTTAAAAAATAGCCAGTCATGCAAGGAATTGGAAAAATAAGCAGTTAAACAATACTTAGATGTAGACTACAAGAAGGTAGCAAAAGGTCTGGGACATGAAGAGTATTTTTGAAAGACTCATTTTCAATTCTAAATATAAAACTATACTTTACGAAATTAAGAAATACAAGAAATGAAATTAACCACATATTTGACCCTGCAGAAGACAGAGTAGTGAAACCGATGATAAGACAATAGAAACTATCCAATATGGAGCACGCGCGCACACACACACACACACACACACACAAAACAAACAAACAGAGAATCATACAGCTATGGGGAAACGTCAAACCACATAACATACAGGTAATAATAGGAGTCCTAAAAATTGGGAGAAGAAGATGAAAATGTTTAAATAAACAAAATTTAAAATTTTTCAAATTTGAAGAAAGCTATAAATTTAAAGAACCAAGAAATTCAACAAACTCCAAGCACAAGAAACATTAGGAAACTATACCACAGCATATCATAATAAAGTTGCTTTAAAAATGAAATAAGAACGTTTTATTTTTTTATTTTATATTTATATCTTTTATTTTTATTATACTTTAAGTTCTAGGGTACGTGTGCACAACGCGGAGGTTTGTTACATAGGTATACATGTGCCTTGTTGGTTTGCTGCACCCATCAACTTGTCATTTACATTAGATATTTCTCAAAGCAGCCAAAGAAAAAGACATATTATGTAATATAGGAAATAAAGATAAGAATGACAGCATATTTCTCATCAGAAACAGTGGAAGCCAAACAACAGCAGGGAAACATCATTAAAGTACTGAAAAACAGAATTGCATAGCCAGTGAAAATGTCTTTGAAAAATAAAGACTTTCTCAGACACATACAAGAGCTAAAAAACATTAGTAGGCCTCTATTACCAGATATGTTAAAGGAAGTCCTTCAGAAGAAAATGATCCTTGTGGAAACATGGATCTATGCCAAAGAGTGATAAGCACTGGAAATGGTAAATATGTGGTTAAAAGCAGAAAAAGCATTTTCTCTATATCAGAACATTTACTGCTTAGAGCAAAACCAAAAACTATATTGTGGGGTTTACAACTTCTACATAACATATTTAGAGGTAAAATGTATGATAATAGCACAAAGATTTGTGGGGAAGGCTGGACGTAGTGGCTCACGCATGTAATTCCAGCACTTTGGGAGGCTGAAGCAGGTGGATCATGAGGTCAAGAGATCAAGACCATCCTGACCAACATGGTGAAACCCTGTCTCTACTAAAACTACAAAAATTAGCTGGGCATTGTGGCACGTGCCTGTAGTCCTAGCTACTCAGGAGGCTGAGGCAGGAGAATTGCTTGAACCCGGGAGGTAGAGGTTGCAGTGAGCTATCATGCCACTGCACTCTAGCCTGGTGATAGAGCAAGACTCTATCTCAAAAAAAAAAAAAAATCTTATGGGGAAAATATAAGCCTACTGTTGCAGTGTTTTCATGACATATGTAGAGTGCTATGTTACTTGGAGGTAGACCATGATAAGTTAAAAATAGACACCACAAATCTGAAACAACACCAACAAATAATTTTAGGTAATAAGCCAATAATAGAGATAAAAGAGATAACAAAAATATTCAAATAATCCAAAATAAGGCAACTCTTGAATTTCCTTTTTGGCTCTGTAAGAATGTCATTTTCTTTATCTAAAAACCAAGTCTAGATTTTTAAAAACAAGTACAACAGGAAGAACAAAAGCTAAGAACTGGTCTTCACCCACATGCATAATGTTTGTCTCCTTGCTGATCCCCATGTGTTGAGATGGCACATGTTCCACTGACTATATAGGAGGCACAGGTGTTAACCGAAAATTGGCAGGCTGCACACTCCTGAATTGCAAGAAACCTATTCTCTGTGACAGCAGGGTCCTGATATCATCCTGTGCCTTTTAATACCTTAGTTCAGACAGTATCTTCCTTTAGTGCAAGGACAAAAAAGAGAGGCCAAGCAGTGGAAAATATTAACTAACAGAGAAAATGCAAAGGTGCATGGTAGATAATGAGTTCTTAGTTAAGATTAAGGATTGCAAGCCGGGCGCGGTGGCTCAAGCCTGTAATCCCAGCACTTTGGGAGGCCGAGGTGGGAGGATCACGAGGTCAGGAGATCGAGACCATCCTGGCTAACACGGTGCAACCCCGTCTCTACTAAAAACACAAAAAATTAGCCGGGCGTGTTGGCGGGCACCTGTATTCCCAGCTACTCGGGAGACTGAGGCAGGAGAATGGCGTGAACCCAGGAGGTGGAGGTTGCGGTGAGCCGAGATTGCGCCACTGCACTCCAGCCTGGGGGACAGAGAAAGACTCCGTCTCAAAAAAAAAAAAAAAAAAAAAAGATTAAGGATTGCAAACAAAGGCAAGAACTCTGGGGTCAAAGCCAGGTTTTTGATATGAAGAAAAAAATAAACTTGGGTTCCTATTTCATATTGATTACAAAATTAAAGTCCAGTATACTCCTGATTATGAAAGGGAAAATCATATAGCTAATGGAAGAAAATATAGGAGAATATCTTTGTGTTTTTAAGAAGGAAAATACAGGAGAATATCTTTGTGACTTTAAGATGGGGAAATATTTCTTAAGCATTACATATAGTACAATTTAAAGATGAAAAGTGAGTTGATTCACTATATTAAAATTAAGAATTTCTGGTAAAAGACAAAGTTAACGAAGAGGGGACAAACTGAAGGAAAATAATTGCTAGGTGTAAAGCTGACAACCAATTGATAAGCAGGAAAAATAAACCAAAACTTTGAATCAGAAATTAAAAGAAAGGAAGACTGCATAGCTAGCAAATACGTGGATATAAATGCAAACAGAAGGAACACTGCACATGTCAAATTTCAAAATTGGAAATTTGAAAACACAAAGTGTTGTCAATAAAGTGTGTAGACAGGTACATTTATGTGGTCTGAAGAAAAGTCTGGTAGTGTTACGTGAATATGTGCAGCCTGTGATTCAGAGTACTCTATGCCTTAGTTTACCCAGGCTCTGGTTCATGATGTTGTCATGGCATAATTATTAATAATACCCTCTTCCATTCTTAAAATTAGTTTAGTGTGGAGGAAAATTATACAATTGCCCTACTGATGAGTGAGTAATTTTACATCTAATTTTCACAGAGAAACTTTCATACAGGCCCACAAGAGGACATTTACCAATAAACATAACAATGTTGTTTGTGTCAGTTGGAAAGCTGGGTATCCATTTCCAGAGGAACGACTACATAATACTTGAGGGATGCAAGGCATGAAATACTATAAAGCAATTAGAAACAATGAAGTAGAGTACATTACGGAGATAGAATTAATTTATAACTATGCTGAAAAACTCTGTATTTCCAGGGCATTTAAGTGTTTGCATTTGACCCTTGGCCAAGATAAGAGAAGTTGAATTTATGATGTGTTGAGAACCTCCAGGGTAAGTGTTTCTCCTTATGACTGCATCTAGTCCACTGGGGTTTGACAAACCTGGCTTGTTTATTTAGCCAGAAAGACAAAGAAAGGCTTCCCAGGGAACTTATATTTTGCCATAGTTTGAATGTTTGTGTCCTCCAAAAATGTTGAAATCCTAAACTTCAAGATAATGATATTAGAAGGTGGGACCTTGGAAAGGTGATTAGTTTGTGAGTGCTCTAAGCTTGGGAATATCATTAGTGCCCTTATAAAAGAGACCACAAAGAGCTAGCTAGTCTCTTTCACCATGTAAGGACGCAGCTAGAAGCTGCCATCTATGAGGGAAGAGGGCCCTTATAGACATCAACTCTGCTGGCATCTTGATCTAGAAATTCTTAGCCTCCTGAACCATAAGAAATACATTCTTATTGTTTATAAGCTACACAGTATGCTATTTTGTTGTAGCAGCCCAAATGGACTAAGACATCCTTTGAGCTATGCCAGAAATGGTGCCCTGCACATGGCATATCTTTGGAATCTCTAATGTTTGCCTATACACTTTTTCTTTTGCTGTACTGTATTTTTTTAAAAAATTTAAATAAAAGCCTTATGCGAATATGTTCTGTGGAGTCTGATAAGTCCTTTCAAATAGTCAAACTGGGAAATACATACATTTAACAATGTGGATAGAAATTATTCAGTAAAACAAGAAACTGAACAAAACAATACTTTATGACACTCTATGCATCATAATATCCTTTATATAAAATAAATAATAGACACACACGAAACATAGTATATTTTGCAAGGATTATATATATAAACAGGGATGTATATCAAACATTAGAGTAAATGTCTATGGGGAATGAAGACATACAAATGGGAATCAGTAATGAGAACTTGGGACTGAAGACCACAGTGTGCCAAGTAATGCAACTATTGGTATCCAAGGCTTCAAAATAATTTCTAATTTGTATGTCAAGGTCTTGTCCACAAGATTTACAGGTTTTATGGCTCATATACAGCTAGTCCCCTTAGTCTAATTTCTATGAGACACATTTGCTGTGTTGCTAATTTGCTGATAACTGAGTATTTGAACAGTCAGTCAAAACGTGTGTGTGAGAAAATTAACTTCACACTCTGAAAAACTACTAGTCAACTTTAAGGTAAGTCATTTAAGCTCTAGCTTTAACAGAATTAGAGATAAACCTGGGATATTTAGATATATATTTGTAATTGACAAGAATGATTTGGGACAAAATTGAAAACGAAATTTTTTGTTTTAGTTTTTTATCCCAAAATGCTTTCTTCTTAGAGCGCTTTCTGTAGCTTAAAAAACAACATAACACTTATAAAATGTGCCAGATGGTCTTTCCAGGAAATTTAAGATCTTCTCTTTGACGGAATTCTTTGGAGAATCGACTCAAAATTATTTTAGTTGTTAAAAGGAAATAAAGAGGTATGATCTTCTAGACAGTCTGACGTTTAGTGTGATGAGTCACTTTAGTCTATCTCTCTCTCTCTTTTAATTTTCAAGGTTGCTAAGCACCTTCTTGTTAAAAATAGTCCATTGTTATGGCTAGAATTAAGAAGAAGCCCCAAATCTCAACTAAATAGCTATTCAATTGACAAGTACATTTTGAAAGGTTAAGAACTAACTCAGGGAGTTATCATATAATGACATGTGAGAAGGAATGTTTTCTCAAATTATTAATGCTCACCTTTTCTATGCTTGACACATGGAAGACACTCAACAAATAGTAGATGAAAGAATGCATGCATGAAAATAAACAGATGCTTAGATTAAATAAGAGAAATGCTATTATATCGAACACAGTACTTAAATTAGGGTTATTATGCTAAAAGAGGGTGAATTTCTTTTTTATTTATTTCTTTTTAATTTGGAGGATCTGGCAGTCAGAGCTCAGATCAATAAATGGTAACTCAAGAGAAGCAGAGTTTAGTTCAGTATGATGAACTGTACTTGAAAATGGAATGGAAATCTGAGAAGAGAGTGTGGTGCCAGCTGCTGAAGGGGTTTAAGTGGAACTCTTAACACTCAAGAAAGCTGGTACTCAAGAAAGATGCAATAGAGAGGCTAGAACATTGGATGAAAGGTAGAACTAGGTGACCTGTGATCAACAATATCATTCTATGCTATGTTCAATAATAACTTGTAAGTCAATGCATCCAGAGAACAGAATAGAATAAGTAAATGGTCAGCAGTCTCTTTTATATTATCTGCTACTCATAAATATTCTTTGTTTTGCAACTCCAAAATTTTGGCCTATGCTGATTAATTATTAGCCAATACAATCTACCTATTTGTGAGAAAGACAGAGCCCATATCTTGACTTACACATTCAGAAATATTAACAATATATGTGACTCACCTCTTCATTCCTTCATTCAAGTTTTTAAAGTGCCCACTTTGTTTTAGACACTGGTGATTCAGTGTTGATAAGAAAACACAAAGTTTCTACTCTTAGAAAACTGAATTCTTGTGAGAAAAGATAGGTCACAAACACATCAAAGAATAAGGAAATATAAAATGTTCTGTGTGTGATAGTGAGGAGAATGGACTACAGGGAGACAAAAGTAAAACAGAGAACCCAGTTAAAAAGCTACTGTCATTTTCCAGCTAAAAAATTTTTTGAAGAACTCTCATTTCTAAATGAAGCAACCAGAAAATATACCCCTTATGGTTAATGTAGCCAAGAACATAAAGTATCTAGAAACAAATAAACAAGTAAATAAGTAGGTAAACCCAATGCACAAAGCTCTTTCTTGAGAAAATGGTAACAATTTACTAAAAGACATTAAAGAAATCCCCAGTAAGTTAGAACTGGAGAAGTATAACATGTTTTTGAATGGAAAGGCTGAATATATTAAAGATGCAATTTCTCCAAAAAAGAGTAGCTAGGTTCAATGTAATTGTTTAAAGATTTTAAGAAAATTGAAAACTAATTTTTAAAATGCATATAGAAGAATAAAGGGACAACACTAGCCAAGACTCTCTACAAGTATCAGATGAAGAAATTTGCTATACAAAACATCAAAGACATATTATGAAGCTATTGTTATATAATTCAGACAATGTGGTATTTGGAATAGGCAAATAGCCAATGGCAGAAATAGTTTTAAAATAGACCCACAGATGTATGGAATCTCTCTATTTGTTATACTGCTGGTCATCAGGAAAGAGTATACTATTTAAGGTGCTGGGATCTGGATATTGTTTGGAAAAAAAATGAAAGTAAATCTCTACATGTGTCATTTTCAAAACTTGTTTTAAGAGGTATTAAATATTTAAATGTGAAAGGCAAATTTTAAAAGCTTTAGAGGACAATATAGAAAAATATCACCGTACTTCAAGGGTTGAAAAGTTTCTGCTAAAGAATAATAAAAAGAATCTAAACTCAAAAGGAAAATATTGATACATTTACTTAAAATAAATATTTTATTAACTGAATATGCCATAAAAAGAGTAAAAAGACAAGACCTGAACTGGAAGAAGCTATTTATAAAAGTGGATTAAACAAATGACTATAGTGTTGAGAATACAGAATTTCTCCAGATCAATAATTACAAAACAATCAATAAAAATATGCTTAAATGACCAAATGTACATTTCAGAGGAGAGGGAACATAAACAGCCATTAAGTAAAAAAAAATTGCTCAACTGCATTAGCAATCAGGAAAACAAAAATTTATAATAACAAAGAGATGCCTCCTTACACTCTACAGATGGACAAAAATTAAAAGTCAGAGATAATAATGAGTACTGGTGAGGGGATGAAGAAACTGTAATGTTCAACCATTGCTAATGGGAGTGTAAATCAGCACAAACACTTAATAGTTTGGCATAATCTATTGCATCTGAACATGTAGACATCTCAACTTTGTTCTTCTACTCTAAATATGTACTTTGTAGAACCTCTCGCACATGCTTACAATAGACTATTACCAGAATGTTTGTAGTGGCATTGTTTTTAATCCAGAAGGGCAATAATGAAACATCAAAAAACCACAACCATCATCTTGGAAGCCATGCAAATATTTACCCAAAGTAGAATTTATACATAAATTGTAAGATAGTAAGACAATTCCAAATGTAGAACAGTAAAAACAAATGAACTACAAATAGACACATCAGCGTAGGTGAATCTCACAATCAAGATGTGGAGAGAAAGGAGTAAATTGCAGAAAAATACATACAATACTACTTCATTTAAGAAAATTGAAAGACAATCAAAACTAAAAAATGTATTATCCAAGAAGCGTGTGTGTGTTTGTATGTGAAATAATACTTTTTAAAACTAAGAAAATGAAGAACATGTGAATCATTGCAAGAAATGGATGGCAATTTAATTAGCATTTAAGGGCCCTCAAAATTATTGATATTGTTTTATTTCTGATGTTAAATATTATTGAAAAATATTCCTTAAACTTTACATATCCTTTTTATGTTTCTTTCATGAAATATTTTACAGATATTATAACTAGTAAAAATAAATCCTAGTGTGAATAGGATTTTAGCAATGGAGATGGAGAGAATAGACAGATTTCAAACAATTTTGGTGTTATTGCTGGTAAGATTTTATGATGTGTTGCATGTGCATAATGAATGAAAATGTGATGTTATAAATTAATCTCAGGATTGTGCTTTGAATAAACAGGGTACATGTTGTTGCTAATTCTTCAAAAAAGAAATATGTTTACCAATGAAGTAAGAGTTCGAATCTGGACTTGCCATTTTTGAGATGTGTAATAGACATACCCAAGAACATCTCAAGTTGACAGTTAGATATATGCATTTTGAAATAAGGAGATATACCAAGGCTGGTGATACAAATTTAGGCATAAATGGCATACAGGTGGCATTCATTTTAAACCATGGAACTGGATATGACCACTTTAGGAAAGACTGTGGATTGACAGGGAAGAAGGTACATGGTCAAGACATGATTTTTCAAATATTAAAGTTGAATAAATGAGTTATTTACATTTTAATCATCATTGGAACATTTAGATACCTTATTTTTTATCATAATTTTCCCAATATAGTGTTTTATTTGTAATAACATACTTCAAATTCAGTTTTGAAATAGTCAGAGTATACATACATTTAATAAGTAGGCAAAGACATTCTTGTTTTTGCTTCACTTCAGTTCTTCCTTCTTTCACTAAATTGCCTAAGGCATAGAAAAATGTCCCTTAAAATTTCATTTTATTGATCTCTTCGCTCCTCTTATGTAAAGTCTACTAAAATAAGTCCTAGATTCTAGGTAATTATTAAAGAAGTTATTTATAGCTACACTTTTATATCCTCTTACAAATAACCATTGAAAAAATTATTATGTCATTCTTTCTGGCTTTTTTTTTAGAAACACAATTAAGCTTTATTTGTGAGAACTACTGAGAAATAGATCACAGAAACTAGCAAAAGTAAAATGTTGAATACTGGTTTGATGAATATTTTATTCATCATGATTTGTTCAAATATAATTTCTTAAAAAGTGCAAAGTCACAAATATATGTGAATTTGTATTTCTTTTGATATTTAATGTCCTGCGTTTATTCTACTTCTTCAAGTACAAAGCAATAATATTGTCAGTTACATTGTTGTAAAGGCAAAGACATTATTTTTGGTGAGAATCATTATTGTTTTCCATTCTTTTAAAGCTATATCCATTTTTATTTTCCCTAATAAACTTTTATTTTCTTAGAGTTTATTAAATTTAGCAAGTAGTTTTTCCTATGCTATTAAAATACATCATTGTCCTGCCAATGGCCTTTGATAGCTAACACTGTAGTAGAGTTCTTATTTTTTTCACAAAACTATTAAAAAATATGAAAGTTTTCAGTTCCGATTATCTTGCTTTTTCTGATGGAGGTGATGTTTTTTACACTAGAAAGATATTGTAGAACAATAGGATTTTTATCCTAAATGTCCTCAGAAACATTTTGTCTCATACATTAGAAGACAAACTGGTGATGCCAATATCGAGAAGACTAATAAAACAATATTCCATTAAAAATGATATATTAATCTCATGCATTTATTTTCTTGCCTTTCAACAACCTTACTAAAATGACTATAAAGGAATAATATGTCTTTAAATACTCAAGGGGAATGGGAAACAGAGAGGAATATCAGCACCTGAAAGATTTCAACAATTTCAGGAGGAATCAGAAAGCAAATGAAAGAGTAGTAACTGACTTAACTTCAAGAGTAGTAACTGACTTCAGATGCCACCTAAATACCTAGAGAGAGGGAGAGTGACAAGAAACTAGTCAATATAGCTGTGGTGTCCAAAAAGCTCAGTATTTGAAGGTACTGAGTGTTGTGGAAATTTAAAGTTGTTGAAAATGGAAGGTTGGTTGAAAGAATGCATATAGATCTGGTGCTTCCTAGTCTCCCTTCCCCACCTTTAAAAATGTACAGGGAAAAAATCTTGAATATCTATTTTCAAGAGAAATTAAAGCCTGGTGCCTCTGAACATGGGCACATATGAAGAAGAGTAAAGAAATAAAGTGCAGATCAGAGCTAAATACAGCAAGGCAGCAAGGATCTGAAAATGAAATGGTGGGACTCTTTGAGCCCAAAACTCTAGCCACAGGAATATATGTTTAAACAAGAAGATTAAGGAGTCTTCTTTTCAGAAACAGAATGGTTGGCGGCAGGGGCAAGGAGAAGCAAAAGCCTAAATATTGATGTCTCCCAATGAAAAAAGACCAACTCACTGATTAATCACGGTAAATGAAATATATCTAGCAAATTCCACCTAATGCATAAAGAGCTTCAATTAGTTTTGTTTGACCTTTGTTTAATTATGAATGCCTAATTAACGATCATGAAAAATTTGGTTAAGACTCTAATATGGGTCGAGTGCGGTGGCTCAGGCCTGTAATCCCAGCACTTCGGGAGGCTGAGTCGGGCTGATCACGAGGTCAGGAGATAGAGACCATCCTGGCTAACACGGTGAAACCCCGTCTCTACTAAAAATACAAAAAATTAGCCGGGCATGGTGGCAGGTGCCTGTAGTCCCAGCTACTCGGGAGGCTGAGGCAGGCGAATGGCGTGAACCCAGGAGGCGGAACTTGCAGTGAGCCGAGATCGTGCCACTGCACTCCAGCCTGTGGGACAGAGCGAGACTCCGTCTCAAAAAAAAAAAGAAGACTCTAATATGAAAGAGATCAAATCAAGCACACTGTAAGAAGGTTCATAAGAGGAAAGGTGTATTGAATATCTGAGCTATAAACGAAGATGTATCTCTGAAACAAAAGCAGAATTATATGAAGCCAGAGCAGCCAGAGAGCAAGAAAAAGCTCATGGAAATATAACCAAAATTAAAATTCCAGTAGAAAATTTGAAAAACACAGTTGAGGAAATCTCCCGGAATGTAGAAAAAATTGAAAGGGAGAAAGTTGTACTGAAAAAATTAAAACAAGTTAAGTCAATTCTGAAGGTCCAACATCTCATTCATATGCATCCCAGAAATAGAACACAGAGGAAACAAGTTAAAAATTATTTTAATAAACAAGAAAAAAATAACTAAGAACATGACCGCAAGTGCTCACTGAATACCTAAGAAAGTAACGTTATAAAGAAACTCTTACAGTGTGCATCACCTTGAAATTTCAGAACGCTAGGGATAAAGAGCAAATAATGGAGACGATAAAGTTGATGTGGAGGCAGATCACATAGAAAGGAATATTTCCAAATTCTTAACCACAAAACACTGGCTATTGAGCATTGACTACATTATTAGTTGAGTGTGAGGTTAGAATGAGGATAGATTAAAGTTGATATCACATAAATAAAGACTCCAAAGTGTATTTTCATGTGTTCTTTCAGATGTTATTGTAGATATGCTCCAAAAAAGCAAGAGAGAAAACCCAGAAAGAGAACGCAGGAAACAATAATCCAGCTGTAGGGCATCTACAGAATGATCACTGCTTGCTGAGACTAAAGAACAATCAATCCAGATGGAAAAACGGTGGAGAGCTCCAGTAGGAGAGTTTACAAGGTCAGAGGAGGGGGAAGAAGCTGATAGATTACCAGATAATTTTGTTTTTAAAAATTACATTAAAAGGCTTTTGATAGTTTGGATAAACTATGGAAAAATAGGAACAGTTACATAGAAAACCATGCACATTAATAAAGAGAAAGAAATTATTAACTCCAAGAACAACATGAAGTTGTATAAGAAAGAATAGTAGAGAATTTAGATCAAAAATGAGTACCTACACAATCATAATAATATATAAACTGACCAAAGTTTCTAATATTCTTAGTTTATGAGAGTGGTTAAAAGGGATGTGTATGTGTGTGTGTTGGTGGGGGAGCAACTGTGAGGATCCTAACCTCATCACCATAACACAAAGTCAAAAACTAACAATAACATTGATTAATGAAGTCACAGCATCATAAGAAAATTATACCAGAACTATGTCTGCGTTTGTGTATTTGTGAGTATTTTGTCTCTGAAGTGTCAACCTGGGGGAAGACAAGAGCTGAGGAGGGAATGGAAGTGTTTCTTTACTAGACTTTTTGTATTATTTAATGGTTTTATGTTTTTGAGCATATTGCTCTGATAAAAATTTCGCATATTCATAAAATAATGAAGACAGCCATCAGTGAACTAATAATCAAAGTTTCCTTATTACAGTCTATTTGTTTATCTGATATATAAACTTCACAAAAGTGTTCCAATTTGTAAAACAAGGCCAACAATATTTGCAGCTGAGCAGTTCATGTGGTATATTTGAGAACTAAATAGCTACTCTTAGAAACATGTCAACTGCCCAGGGGAAATAATACTGCAAACATAAAACAGTGTTATAACATGCCTATGTTAAATTTTAATTTTATTAGGAGTTTAGTATTTATATTTCTATATATAAAATAGTATAATACATCGACAATAATTTATTTATTTTATACTTATGAAGCCAATGCCAAGTATATATGTTGTTCTCAGCAGTTCCATTTTCAAATGAAAGAAATCAGATGACTTTGTCAGTTTTATCTCACACAGTGAAATGCTAAATAAATTATTTTAATGGGCCTAACTATTTTAGGTGAAAACTCAAAAAGCATGTGGGTATTTGTCTCCTTGGATGAAGGAAGGCTGCAATTTATATTAACAAAGCAATATAAATTAATTAAACAGCCACATGAAAGCCCTCAGGTAATTCCCAGATTACCAGCAAGGCTGTCTATCAAGTGAACTTGCAGTCCTTAACATTGTGTAAAGATACCTTAATAATCACTATTAATATTTCCTCCTTTATATCCCAGCCCAAAATAGTCTTCCTATATTTCCTTAAATCTTGACATCAAGTTATAAAGTACCATTTGGTGTAGAAAATGCAAACATGCAAGCATCCTTTATGTAATATCAGCTCCTAAAGAAAGGGTCCGAAAATCTGGGCTATTTCTGAATTCCATGGATATGTTACCACCGAGAAACTGACTGCCCTGAGTCACAGCTCACTTCAGACCACTTGCCCAGTCATTTCATTATTTATAGTAAGTAATAGGCCGGTGACAGTCTGAACAATGCAGCTTGTGTAACTATCCTTCTGGTATGCTTTAAGAGGTAGAATAACAAAGCCCACTTTAACAACAAGCTATTTGGGGATATAAATATTTGTTAACACCTACCGCAAAACATGTAGGAGGGGAAAAGGAATGTCATTCTTTTACTTATGTACATATTAAACTTAAGAATCCTACAGGCCTCTTTCATTGACCCATTGTCAAATCGGTCAGTGAACTTAAGTTGACAGAAAATTTAAGGAATCGGCTGATATTAATTTCAGCTGATGAAGCACTAGCCTAAATAAGACAGGCAGTTTTAAACATCTAAAGGTTTAAAATGTGTATTAATTTCCATTAGATTCAGTTATACATTCATATTATAAGAAGATCCAAGTCCGTATAATATTTGGCCCATTAATTTCCTTTCAAAATATAATGAAATGAATGAATTATTAAAAGTTAAGGAAATACAAAGTTATATATAAGTAACTTGAGTTTGTATATATGTCAAACCTGCCTTTGCAAGAAGGAGAACTAGTATATACATATATATATTTGTCAGGAAAGTGAAATTCATTTCTGAAGCACAAAATTTCCATCATTTTCTTACGGATGCTAAATATGAAATGGTACAAAATTAAAATTTAGGATTCTGTGGTTTCTCAAGTTTTCTTGGTATCAAACCCTGGTCAAAGGCTTTGTTTCTGATGTATCCAAAGGAAATGTGAAACTTTGATTTTTTTCCCTACTGTTTAAAGTCTTCACCATTATTAGTTTCAAACTTGGCTCCTAACACAACCAACTTTTTGTTGTATTTCAGATTTACGTGCTATAGTAGCTTTCTGCTAGTAACTGACAAAGCAGAAATACACACACACACACACACACACACACACACACACACACACACATCTCTATAATACATAGGTGTATTGCCTATAAACTAAAATCAGGCCAGGTGTGCTGGCTCATGCCTGTAATCCCCGTGCTTTGGGAGGCCAAGGTGGAAGTCTTGCTTGAGGCCAGGAGTTTCTAATGAGCCTGGGCAACACAGTGAGACCTCCATCTCTACAAAGAATTTAAAAAAAAAAATTTGCTGGCCATGGTGGCATGAGCTTGCAGTCCTTGCTACTCAGGAGGCTGAGGCAGAAAGACCACTTGAACCCAGGAGTTCCAGGATGAAGTGAGCTGTGTTCATACCACAGCACTCCAGCCTGGGAGACAGAATGAGACCCTGTCTCTTAAAAAAAAAAATAATTAAATTAAAACTAAAACCATCTAATTACTTTATTGCCTATATTTTATACAGTGACAATATTTGATTTGATTTTAACAGCAAATTTTTAGAGATGAAGGTAATTTTTCTTCTAAAAACTATAGTTATATAGGTGATCATATTGCTTTTAAATGACCTTATTTTTGAATCCCAATGTTCAAAAGAACAAAGAGACTCCAAAATATTCTTTAGGAAATGTCCATGAGATATGAAGTGAGAGCAGTTATGATCCCATCCCTTTAACAAAGAAGAAAAGAGACATGCCAGAAGACTAATTTTAGTTTCTTCCAAGAGCCTTATTATTAAACAAAAATCTGACTCCTAACTATATATTAATAAACTTGGCTTCTTCAGGAAATTCATGTCCAAACTCAATATTACTTTCATTATACCATTTGCTTTCTTCCCAAGAAATGACCGGGAAGAAAGTCATTGCAAGACCCTATTCTTCTAGCTCTGCTTGTAAATGCTGTGTTTTATTTTTTAACAAACCAAAGAAAACAGATATCATCACATTTTATGTAAACGGCTGTGCTAATAGGCCACGTGCAGCTGCCAGGCAGGCTACATTCTCAGGGATGGGGACAGTGTGGATATTGTTTGGTGCAGTACAAATTTTATGTTAAAAACCAACTACTGCTAATATTCACTGAGATAATAAAATAACAGGTTTTTAGAACTGGAATCATCTGGGCTAATGGTTTGCAACCTTCTCACTAGTAGATATTTTTTATTATTTTAATTGCAGGCCCTAAATTTTAAAATATTTTAAATCAGTAAACAAGCCATAGTTATACTGTTATTTTGAAATACTGAAAATCTGAATGGAATTTTAGTTTAGTTTGAAAACTCCATTACTACCTGTGGGGATTCAAGTTGGGAATGAATGAATGAGTCTTTCTTCATTCCACAGATGACAGATGTTGTGTCAGGATGAGGGTTGTACAAGGTTACACAGCTAAATGAGAGGCAGCACTGGATATAGAACAATTTATAAGGAGGGAAACAATTTGTTAAAGCACCATCTTGGGCCCCTCATTAGCATCTCGCCCCTTTAACGTTTCTGTTCCCCATCGCCCTTTCAAGCTTCTATTCTTCTAGCTCTGCTTCTCATGCTGTGCAAAGATTTTAATTAATAGCAAGATATTGATAATGTTCCATCCATTTCTCAACCTGACCTCACTCTTGTTATTTAGACCTACTTATCCTATATTCTATTGAATACTACCCACCCACAGGCCTTTAGGCCTTAACTTGTGCTGCATGTTTATCAGTAATACCATCCTTTATCTTTTCAATGCTTTTTTTTTTTTTTTTTTTTGAGACAGAGTCTCACTCTGTCACCCAAGCTGGAGTGCAGTGGCATAATCTCAGCTCACTGCAACCTCAGCCTCCTGGGTTCAAGCGATTATTCTGCCTCAGCCTCCCGAGTAGCTGGGACTACAGGGGTGTGCCACTACGCCTGGCTAATTTTTGTATTTTTAGTAGAGATGAGGTTTCACCATATTGACCAGGCTGGTCTCGAACGCCTGACCTTGTGATCCAACCGTCTCAGCCCCCCAAGGTGCTGGGATTACAGGCATGAGCCACCACACCTGGCCAATGTTTCTTCTAATGGCAGTTCAAATCTCGTCTTCTCTGTGAGACGTCTGATTTCCATCCTCCCACTATATCCAGGTAGAAATAACGTGGTGTTCCCTGTGCTCATGTTACAAATCAGAGCATTTGTTCTGTTTTCTGATTGTTAGTTCATGTGTATCTCTCCAGCTAGATGGAAAGACTCCTAAAGGTAGGAAGAGTGTCTGCTTCTTCTCTGTAACTCCAGTGCCCTGCATATGCTGGCTCTGACAGATGCCTGTCAAATAAGGCTTTATGTATGGTGCATAATTACTATCTGCTCAAAATACTAGAAAGTATCCATTAGCCATATTTATTCATGCTTAGATTAACTATAAACTTTACATAGCTATGTTTGTGCAATTTTTATTTACATCAAAGTACTTCAGTTAAAATATAGCAACTTCAAAAAATCTTCTTTCACTAATGAATTAACCAGTGAACTTCATTATTCAGATAGAAAAAAAACGTTGCCTTTTCCTAAAAATTCATAGAACACAAAGGCATTGTAAAAATAACCATGTGCATACCACGTAGAGGTACGTGCCAAGCTTAGTGAATTGTGGACATCATTATGGACTAGTAATTTTATGGAATAGTAATTTTAAACATGATCCTCTCCCTTGTTTTGTTTTTAAAGATTCTGACAATTGAGTATATAGAGAGGAAAAAAATGCTCTTTCAGTGTATTTGACAAAGATATATTTGTGATGCAATCCAGAAGGTGATGCAGAGAATAATAGGAGAAAGATACAATTTTTTACATCGTTAGTGTTTTTAATGCATATTTTCCATATTTATATTCAGTCATTCCTATGCTCTGACTGCTTAGAAATAAGGTGATACGAAATAAGATAAGAAATATAGAGAGAGGGTAGTGTGGTGGTTCTGAGTCTGGGATTTATAGTCAATTGGGTTTGAATCTTGACTCTGCTACTTGCAGCTATATGACCTCAGCAAGTTAATTAACATCTCTAAACCCCTAGTTTCTCATTAAGAAATGGAGTCTATAATAGAACCTATTTCTTTTCTTTTCTTCTTAGGGATAAGGTCTCACTATATTGCCTAGGAACCCAGCCTTTAGAACCTATTTCATGAAGTCGTTGCAAGTATTAAAAAGAATAATTCATAGAGAGCATTTTGCAACACACCTAGTTTAATAGTCACAATAAATAAAATTAACTATTATTGGGCTGGGTGTGGTGGCTCACGCCTGTAATCCAAGTACTTTGGGAAGCTGAGATGAGAGCATTGCTTGAGCCCAGGAGTTTGAGACCAACCTGGGCAACATAGTGGAACCCTGTCTCTACAAAAGAAAAAAAAAACAAATTTTAATTTTAAATATTAACTATTATCATTTATAGAATTATTGATTGGCCGTTGTTAAAATTTTGGCCATAGATGTTTAGGGATAGAAGAGATCTTAGTGACAATTTTTAAAAATGCCTTGAGTCTTGCTCCTTTGTTGATGTAGTAATGGTTAAACTGCCATAGCTTCCAGGTATTCAGATTTGCAGCCCATTGCTCTTGATACTCTTCACTAAAATGACATTTAAGCTTCATTTTTAAAATAATTGATTTGCCATGGGCAAACCAATTTTTTTTTTTTTTTTTTGAGACAGAGTCTCGCTCTGTCGCCCAGGCTGGAGTGCAGTGGCGCAATCTCGGCTCACTGCAAGCTCCCGCCTCCCGGGTTCACGCCATTCTCCTGCCTCAGCCTCTCCAAGTAGCTGGGACTACGTAGGCGCCCGCCACCACGCCCGGCTAATTTTTTTTGTATTTTTAGTAGAGATGGGGTTTCACCGTGGTCTCAATCTCCTGACCTCGTGATCCGCCCGCCTCGGCCTCCCAAAGTGCTGGGATTACAAGCGTGAGCCACCGGCAAACCAATTTTTTTACTTCTAGGATTATTTTATCTGTGATCACTAATCAGAATGAATAATAGAGGCAGAAAATTAATAGTTCTTATATCTGGGCAAATGTGTAAAAAATGTTATATATTCTTAATTTTTGCATCATATTTTTCAGCTTTATCTTCTCCATAATAACTACCTCCCAGAACATACTATCCCTTACCAGACAACTAGAACAAATCCCATCTGAGGTAAATTACTCCCAGAGATAGCCCCACATACTTCCTCACTTAGGAGCTGTTTTAATGACTGCTCCTGCAGAACAGCACCTCTGACCTGCAGTCAGTTTCTAATTGCAGACACATCTGCTGTCAGAATTCCATCCTAATTCTAAAAAGTCCTCTACTACATTTGAAATTTCTTTACTTTCAATTTGTTCATAAAATGCAAAATTAGATTTCAAGGAATTTTTATCCAATATGCATTAGCTACCTTGATAGACTGAGATTGTTTTAATATCACTTTTGATCAACTCATTTTGAGAGTGCTCATATTTATTTTTGCCATGCAGTAATATTAAATATATATGCTAAATTTAAGCGAGAAGACTAACATCTATCTGATAAGCCCCTACTTACATACACTTCGATGTTTCTATTTAGATTACTGCATCCTTAGCAAAGCAATGCATAATTCAGATCCCAAGAGAAAAATGATTGAAAGAGAATCTAGGATATATTATATGTATACATATACATTCTGGTTTGTAAGTTAAACTGCATACATATTTTCACATTCAAGTTTTTATTCAAAATTTTATAATAATGATTTTCCATGTAATTCTAACTTAATTAAATTAATTAATTTTTTTTGAGATGGGGTTTTCCTCTGTTGCCCAGGCTGGAGTACAGTGGCACAATCCCGGCTCACTGTAACCTCTGCTCCCCAGGCTCAAGCAATCCTCCCACTTCAGCCTCCCAAGTAGCTGGGACTACAGGTGTGCCCCACTAACTTTTTGCATTTTTTGTAGAGACGGGGTTTCCCCATGTTGCCCAGGCTGATCTCCTGCTCCTGAGCTCAAGCGATCCTGCCACCTTGGCCTCCCAATGTGCTGGAATTACAGGCATAATTACAATTTTAAGGCTTGTATAGTATTACATAATATGGTTTGCCATACTTAACTTTTCTCATTTTGTGGGACATTTACAAGGTTCACAATCTTTTGTGATTATAAATAATGGTTTAATAAATGCATTTAAATAAATGTCTTTTTTCTATATTTCAATGTTGTTCAAATAGCTTCATAGAAATATCAATTCTGGGACAAGAATGTAAACATTTTAAGTATGTAATTATTTTTATCAAACACACTAGGATAGGTGCCCCCTCACTTATCAGCTCATCAACAAGGTAAGATAATATTTCTCATGTGCTTTTTGTTTGCATATTTTTATTATTAAGGAAGTTAACTATTCTGTAATTCATTCACTATTGTTTGTAAAATAATGAATAATTTATAATTTATTCATGAATTGTGCCCATTATATCTTTTTCTTTGATTTCTGTTTTAATTATTTTGTGTGTTTTTTTAACTGTGCTTTAATAATTTGCTCTGTTGGCTGGGTGCGGTGGCTCACGCCTGTAATCCCAGCACTTTGAGAGGCTGAGGAGGGCAAATTACGAGGTCCAGATATTGAGACCATCCTGGCTAACACGGTGAAACCCCATCTCTACTAAAAATACAAAAAAATTAGCTGGGCATGGTGGCGCACGCCTGTTGTTCTGCTACTAGGGAGGCTGAGGTTGGAGAATCGCTTGAACCTGGGAGGTGGATGTCGCAGTGAGCCGAGATCGCACCACGGCACTCCAGCCTGGGAGACAGAGCCTTGAGACTCCATCTCAAAAAATAAAAAATAAATAAAAAATAATAAAATAATAGTTTGCTCTGTTTAGCTACTTACTAATCTTTCTTGAAATTATCTTACCAAAAGTTATTCATTTCTCTGAATTTTAAAATTGATTTTTAAATTTCCTAAAGGTATTCTATTGAGATTTTTATTAAAATTAAATCAACTCTATTTTTGAAAATCTTGTCACTAAGTTCTTTTCCAGTCTTCTCATTTGGCAATCTGATTAGTCATTCCATTAAGCCCAGCAAAATATTGTAGATCTCATTCATTTCTTGGTAAGATGATTCTTTTCTTTTCTTTCTTTTATTTTTTTATTTTTTTTGAGGCAGAGTCTCACTCTGTAGCCCAGGCTGGAGTTCAGTGGCGTGATCTCGGCTCACTGCAACCTCCGCCACCCGGGTCCCGGTTCAAGCAATGCTCCTGCCTCTGTCTCCCGAGTAGCTGGGATTACAGGCACGTGCCACCATGCCCAGCTAATTTTTGTATTTTTAGTAGAGATGGGGTTTCACTACGTTGGCCAGGCTAGTCTTGAACTTCTGACCTTGTGATCTGCCAGCCTCGGCCTCCCAAAGTGCTGGAATTACAGGCGTAAGCCACCACACCCGGCCGATGATTCTTAACTATCATATTTGACATTTGTTTCTGTAAATAGAATCCTATATTCTTTATATTTTTAATTGGTTATTATCTGCGTACAAAAAGTCTTTGGATTTTAACTTGCTTGTTTCCAGACAGTTTATTTGACCTCACAGTTTTACTTCTTTTTTTCTCCAGTTAATTTTCTTAGGTTCTCCATATATGGGTAGCTTCTTTCCTCAGCCCACGGACAAAATTTACAAACACTATTTTCACAATGGCATGAAGGATAGCAAGTTTAGGTGGCATATAATTCATTTTAAGAGAAGATATTATCTACAATTATATTTTTACCAAAGCATAACTTTCCTCATTTCTCCAGTAACAGCTTAGCCCACTGAAATCTGAAGTTCATACCTAACATTACTTAAACTGCTTTAAGTCTCACATTTATTTTTCAGTTTATTCAGATGCTAATCAATGCGATAGAGGCAGGATAAAAATAGTTTGCTATGTCACCAATGATGTCTCAATTATCAAATGAATTGCTTCATTAATAACAATTAGTTCTTGAATTCCAACTAATATTCTTTAGGCTAAGTCATACTCTTATTATAGAATTTGACAATGCAGTTTTCTTCATCTTCATTTTGGGTATTTTTGGTTAACTCACCCGTCTTTCCATAGCCATCTAGTATATCTCTGATCTTCAGGCTACTACGAGGACCATCTTCCACCCATTCCTTAAGTATTGTTATTTCTAAGAGGATTGTTTTGTTTCTCAATATTACTGTCTTTTTTTCTTTTCTTATACTTTCCTCTTGGGCAAGGCAAACTATTTCATAGCCTCAAATATAACCTGTACATGGTTGATTTCCAAATTTATATACTAGCTGTCCCCTCTTTCCAGAACTGCATTTCAAACTTGTCACTTCTATGTGGATGACTAAAATGATTAATCCAAAGTTGGATTCATTATATTTTCTTCAAAATCATCTTTTCTGTTGGAATTCATTAACTCAGATAATGCATAATGATAATGATAAAAATGATGTATGATAATAGTGACATTATAGTAATAATAAAAAAGAAACATTCATCCAACACCTATTATACTTCAGACACCATTTTAAGAGCTTAACATGTACTAACTCATTAATCATCACAACAATCCTATGAAATAAACATACATATTATATATTTTATAAGTAAGAATATTTAGGCACAAAATTTGAGGAAATTGCCCAAGTACATACTGATAAAATAAAAGGTAGAAAAACTAGCTTTATAGTCTCCACACGAAGTTGTTTCTTTTTTTCTTTTTCAAAAAAGAAACACAACCACAATTCTATACTTCCAACCACAATTCTATACTTCCAAGCTAAAAGCTAAAAGCTAAAAGCATCAGAGTCATCCTTGAGTCATTCTTTCTTCTTATATCCCTAAATAATTTACCAAGACCTGTCAATCTGGTCTCTTGCATACTCAATGCCCTTCTCATCACCTCTACTCCCCTTTGCTTTTCCAAGCAACCACCAACTCTTATTTAAAGTGTAGCAAAGACTTCCCACTTCCAATATTTTATGCTTTCATGATGCCTCTGATACGATCAGGTGTGACTCTGTCATTCCCATGTTTAAAGCACTTCTGTTTTCTGTTTAAAATCTTTCTGTTTCATACAGGATAAAATTCAAACTTCTTGACAAAGTACTCAAGGTCTTTTATATTCTAAAGTTGTATTACGTTTCTGGACATTCTTCACTTGTCCCTCAACCCTACCTCAAACATATGTTCCCAGTTGTAATGATTACTTATTACCTAAACATAATTATGTGTGTATAAAACATATATGTATATATTCATATATATATTCATAGCCTAATGAGTTTATATATCCATAGCCTAATAAATATATAAATATATATGTATACATATATATCCATATCTTTAAGCTAGGAATTCCTCAATGGAGAGGTCATGCCTTATTGATCTATATTTTTTAACCTTAACAGTATACAATACTCTGTACATGGCAGCTATTCAATAAGTTTTGGATGAACACATGAATGAATGAAGAAAGTAATGAAGAATATAAAGCTTTTAGGTAAACCATATTTTAGGGTCCATGATGTTCATTTTTAAAAATTCAGCCTCTCCTACAACTGAAAGAAATTGAGTGTGCAAGATCCAGGAATTAGGCAAGATTCTGGAAGAGGTATACCACACACAGTTTCTCTGAATATTCAGGGAGGAGAATGAGGAAAATCTTTACTATGTCTACTCTGCAAGTAATGCCTTTCGCAAGTAGTTCTGGAAATAAAGTACATATACTTATATTTGTATAAATTATACAAAGATTTTTATGTACTCGATCAGCTTACTAATTACTGGGAGCTGGCCTATGGTCCTATTGCTTTAAGAAGATAAATGGGTTACAAAATCACCATCATGGTTGGAATGTGGAAGAACATGTTAAATTAGGAGAACAGTGGCCTCTTTTTTACAGTAATTTATGAGTGGTGACAGGAATAAATGGCTTCGGATGACAATAGCGCTGTCAGTACCAAATGATAATATCACACTTGTGGTTTAAATAAGCCACATCTGTCACAGAGTAAGATGTGTAGAGCAATCAGTATACTTGTTAGAATCATAATGCTTATAATAAAATAATTCTGATTATCATTCCCCTTAGTTCTAGCTTTTTTATTTAAATTTCTATCCTATTGATGTATTAAATGTGCATTTTAATGTGAACCATACTAAATCACTTTAAAGAAACAGATGAGAATAAGAAAAATTCTAAATAGAAAGAAAAAAGAAACTAAAACTGAGCCCAATCAATTAACTTTCTTAACTATTTCCTTACTATAAGGTAGTTATTGGGATAAACACAATAACCACTCAAAAATCAGGGTTGTGTAACTCTAAACAATGCAGTGGTGACCTGAGTCATTTAGCTGCGCAAATACCTGGCAAGTGAAATGACAGTGTCTAAATCATAGATTAGCTAGGAAAAGAAAAATAAAATGTTTGTACTAAAACAGTTGCTTGATAAATGTATCCTACTTTTCTTCAATGTTTATTTTTGATAAATGGCGAGACTTTGGAATGACTTTGCCTTGACATTTATCTCACAGTCAGCAACCATTATCTTGCGACAACAGTCTATTCCTTTCTGTTATCTTGCACATCATAACTGTTAAGTATTCTCACTGAGAATTTCCTATCAATTTTGTTATTTATGTCATAGAGGACCAAATTTTCTAATAAAGTATATTAGGCATATAGCTTGTAATTAAAAATTCAAAGTAATAGATCTATAGCAGTTTTGTAGCTGTTGTCTACATACATATCCCAAAGGAGGAAATGTTATGAAAAACAAAGCATATGCTAACAATTTTTTTAATTCACATTTCTTTAAATTGCATATAAACTCCCGAGAAAGTTCACAGACTTGGAGCTTAAAGAGATAGAACAATATTGTACTTATTAACATACCGGTCACATCCCATCATATTAGATGGAGTAGCCACATGGCCAATTACTTAGAGAACTGAGCAAGTTGCCAGGAATTTGTAACCATTGGCAATCTTCTCAATAAACATATTTTTTCCAAGTGTCCTTGCTCCTGTGGCTATAGGAGGCTTCTCAGAGCATACAAGGAAAGGAAAAATTGAAAGGCAAATCCTTAAGAGAGCATTGTTTGTATGGCTAGTTCATTTCAAAACATTCATACTGAACAACTAGACAGTGAATTTTATTAGTTAGACCTTGACTGCCCCACCATGAGCATTCAGTTTAATTGCCTTATCTTACAGATAAGGAAACTAAGTCTCAGAATATTTTTATAATTTGGCCAAGTCTACCTAGACAGGAAGAAGAAGAGTTACTAAGTGACACTAGTAACTCTTCCAGAAGCATCTAATCTAGTGTTCTTTCTACTAATCATTGTTCTTAAAATTCACATGGAACATTTACTAAAAATAATTTTTACTAAATATAACTAAATATATTTTTAGTAAAATATAAATTTTACTCAAAATAACATTTACTAAAAAAAAAGATTTCTTGGTCCCTACCCCAAATGTGGAGTGAAGCAAGGGAATTTTCATTTTTACTGTCTAGAGTATTGTGTTGTAGCAATCTAAGAACATATTTTGAGACGTACTTTTCTATGCTACAATATTTCTTCATAAACATAAAATAATTCTTCATTACTTTGGCTAGCACAGCAGCTTTCTCAACAGATTTCTTCGACATTCAGTTCTAGAATAGCTAATGCAGGCTGAGGTGGGGAGAAAATCGAATGGTGTGTGTATGTGTGTTTGTGTGTGTGTGCACGTGCATGCGTGTGTATTAAGGTGAAAGATAAAGATGAAGAATGGTTTGAATAGAAGCTACTTACAAATAAGCCAAGAATAGAGGACAAATCAAACTGATTCAAGATCCACCCGCTTTTCTATATAAGAGCTACTTTTATGTTTGTATTTTTTTCAGTGTAGATCAGTGTTTGTGCTTGGAGCCAAAGAAAAGTTACTTCCAAGTAGAGGTTTTGTGCCAAGTTCTCCCATGGGAATGAGAAGACTCTAAGAGCTCCTTGCTCTAATGACGCCATCAGCCCCCTCATTTTTTTCTTTGCTGTCTTTACTATGCACCTGCAAGTCAGTCACATTCTCTTTGTACACTGCCAGTATGGTGTGATGAATGCTCAAAGAAAACACATCATTTTCCACATGATACAGTACTACACTCTCTATGCCCCTCATTCAGTTCTCCTTCTCAGCAGGGAGACCCAGGCTGGGTCTCAGTACTTAACTCATAGGTAACTAGTTTCTGATGAAGATATGAGAGTATTGGTTGAATACCATAGTAATAACATTAATAATAGGTGCAGGATGAGTTCTTTATCACAGAAAACCAGTATGAACAAGCAACTTATCCACTAGTGGTTAACCCTGAGCTAACAAAAATGAGGTAATTGTTCTACCCCAATGTGAATAGTTCTGGATCTCCTTACACTAACTTTCCGGTGAACTTTGGTAGCAATTGTGCCATTGTAAGTTCTAGATCGATGGGGATATCTATTATCCCTAATAGTGTAACCAAGAGACTGATGGTTCATTCAAATCATTGTCTCATTTTGAAGCTTTTCCAGTGAGTTTAAATAACAGAAATAATTACTTAAGTTTTTAATTCAATTATAAAGACTTTACCATGAGCTCCTTGCCAGTCTGAATCTCAATTAAATTGGCTGAGATACTTTGGTGCATCTGCCTGGTGTGCCGGGTATAGGTGGCATCTTCAGGATCCTTCACCAAATTCACTCTCCAGAGATAAAACTTATTGCTTCCCACTTTATGTACTCACTAGATCCAGTAACTTTATCCATGCTTCATTGCCTTTATTTATCTCACAAAACAGTGAAGACTAAGTCATTAAATATCTACATTTCATACCCCATTATATAGTTAGGATATTTGTCTGTGCCCAAATCTCATGTTGAAAGGTAATCCCCAGTGTTGGAGGTGGGTCCTGGTGGGAGGTGTCTGGATCATGCCCCTGAATGCCCCTGAATGGCTTGAGCTATTCCCTTGGTAATAACTGAGCTTTCACTCTGAGTTCACATGAGATCTGATTGTTGTAAAGTGTGCCCCCCATACTCTCTCCCTTGTTCCTGCTTTTGCCGTGTGATGTGCTTGTTGCCCCTTTGCCTTCTGCCATGATTGTAAGCTTCCTGAGGCCTCCCCAGAAGCTGAGCAGATGTTGGCACCATACTTCCTGTAAAGCATACAGAACCGTAAGCCAATTAAACCTATTTTCTTAAGAATTACCCAGCCTCTGGTGTTTCTTTATAGCAAGGCAAGAAAGGCCTAATACACCCTAAATTGTCAGCAAGCTTTTATATTTCTCATTTTCCATAAATCCACAAATTCTGGGTTGATGTTTTATAAGCAACCTTAAACCAGGAACATCCTGCTAAGAGCATTTCATAGATAAGGTATCTTCTTCTTTTAATACTATTAGTTCCTTTACAAGGAGGTTTAGTCATTATCTTTTCACAAGGAAATTCCACCAAATTCCCTGCTCTGCCTCACTCCAGCAACACCCCCATTTCTGTTTCCTCAGAAAGTAAGTGAATGGATTATACGCCAGCTACTTTAACTCTTTTTCTCTCCAGTATTAAAAGAGATCGCTTAACTGAAGGCACTTTTTTGTTGTTTTTGATCTTTTTGTTGTTTTGTTGTTGACCTTTGTTTTAAGATTTTCTTTTTTTACAAAGGGGAAACAGTTTATTTTCCTCTTATTTTTATAAAAATATTACCTACTCATTGTAAAATATCCAAGCCATACAAAAAGGTATAATGAAGAAAAAAATCACCTGAAATTTCACTATGCAGTGATAACCTCTAGGTATGTAGGTTTTCCTCTCTCCATCCTATCCTCCTTCCCTTCCTATTATCTATCTATCTATCTATCATATTTATCAAAAAAAGTCAATAAATACACATGCATGGGGAAAAAAACATAATATTAGAGAATGATATAAAACAAAAAGCAAAGTTCCTTTCTCTGTTCTTTTGCAGAGAAAGTTCCTTTCTCTGTTCTTTGTTTAGATAATTCCTAAACAAGTTTTTCAGAGGTAAAATGTTTGTTTTCTCATTCAATTATTTACGTAGATAACTCCAAATAACATGATTTTACTGATTTTTTCTGGGTTTATCAACTTTGAATATCATTAGTTGACTCCCAGCTATAGAGAGTAAAGATTTAGTTCACTCATTTACTTCCTATTTTTTTCCTTCCTATAGTTTTAATAATTATATTACTATTTTGATTTCTATTTGTTACTTTCTAGCTATAAATATTTTTATATATGTTTTCAGATTTTTTTTTCTTTTTTCATTATTACACTTTAAGTTCTGAGATACATATGCAGAACATGCAGGTTTGTTACATAGGTATATACGTGCCATGGTGGTTTGCTGCACCCATCAACTTGTCATCTACATTAGGTATTTCTTTGAATAGTGTCATATACTATACAAACACTGGTATAGTTACAAAATAAAATATTGTTAATTAAGCCACTCCATGGGAATGATAAAGGTCGAATTGACTTCCAAAGTATGGATCAAATAAGACAAAATAATATGTAATTCTGCTTCTGTTTTCTGTAAGTCAGTAGTGGCATTGGTTCACTTTTTCTCTTTAGCCTCCTCAGGAAAGAAGTACTCTGGGAGAATCCCTCTACATAAAACAGGAGAGATTAAGAGCTTTCTGAGTTTGCTGATGATTATTGTGATTGGGTAATTAGCACCAGAGAGGAATAATGTTAACAATGAAAAGTAGCTAGACACCACTTGAATGAAGAACAGGACTACAAGGCTTAGATGGGCAGCTACATGAGTCTAAGAGGAAAAAGATCTTAGAATCATAGTGGAGATCAGTTTAACAAAATAAAATCAGAAAAAATTATAAAAAGCATTAAAAATTCCATGAGACTTTGCATAAGCCTACTGTAAGGTATTAAGAAGGAGTTTACCAACCCCATGGGAAACAAGAAAATAAAAAAAGAAGCAGTTTGATGCATTTTGGGGAAAGGCAAATATGAAATGAAAACTGATACAAAGAAGGAAAGCGTTTGTAAAACTATACCCATGAGAAACTAGGAATGCTAAAAATAAATAAAGAAGAGAAGAGTTAATGACTTCTAAGATAATAATATATGTTATGATTATTAGAATTTACACAACTCCAGAGAGAACAGAGCCTAAGAAGTATCTTGAGAGGTTTAAAGAATAATGGGTGATAAAATCATTCTTAAGGGGAGACGTAGTTAAATACTAGAATGATAATATCATAGACTCTGCTTCAATGATACCGTTATAAAGTGGATTAAAATTCATGTGCCATAATAGGAAGATCCTAAAATGAGACAGAAATAAACTATAAGTTCTCTCCGATTCTTATAACTTCATAATAATATCTCATGGAATTTCTAGTAAACTTCACTTTTAATGCTCATTAAATATAGGATACATTTTAATGTGTAATAACAGGCTTATGTATTTGGCCATTTATAATATTTGCTTTGTCAAAACTAAGTAAAATGGCAACAGATTTACTTTCTCAAATTCACTGTTTCAATATTATAAAAAGTTTTTTTTTATTAATTGAATTCTATCTTTTAAATGCTGTAAATGTTCAGCTAAAAATGCCTCTGTAAAGGTTAAGTATGCTGGCCAGGTGCCATGGCTCAAGCCTGTAATCCCAGCACTTTGGGATGCCCAGGCAGGCAGATCACTTGAGGTTAGGAGTTTGAGAACAGCCTGGCCAACATGGTGAAAACCTGTCTCTACAAAAAATACAAAAATTAGCTGGGTGTGGTGGCGGGCACCTGTAACCCCAGCTACTGGGGAGGCTGAGGCAGGAGAATCGCTTGAACCTGGGAGGCAGAGGTTGCAGTGAGCTCAGATAGTGCAACTGCACTCCAGCCTGGGTGACAGAGAGAGACTCCACGTCAAAAAAAAAAAAAAAAAGAAAAGAAAAAAGTTATCCTTAATGTTACAGATAAACTTTAATGTGAATAAAATATAAAAATGTACTTAAATGGTTACATCATTATTTAAAAAAATATACTAAGTCAATGATGTTGTAAGAACTTAACAATTCAAAATAATCGTTCTGCATTTAATGATTATGAATGTTTTATGCTGTATAATTAAGTTTAATTTAGTATGTAAATGTTATTACTGAAATATTCTTTGGTACTTGAAATGAATTTAAGTAGGTATTCACTTAAATTCATATTCTGTGGAATATTCTAGTATTAGATATTTATTGAATTAAAGAGTTTATTTCCAAAGGATGGCTCTCCGTAAGTGAGTTTGCATCTGTTCAATTTGACACTAAAGGGAAAGGTTTAATTCAGAGCAGGATCATTCCTTGCATTTAGATAATTAGGTGAGAACAAGATAAAATTTTGTAAGGTGTAGCTTTCACAACATAAGATCTATTAATAGAGAAAGTAGGCAATTGTTCTATGCAAATAATAGACACAATGTGTTTTTACGTATCCTCTTTTTTAGTATTAAAATCACATTCAATATGTGATTATAGAGCTATGAGACTATAAAAATAAGTACTGAAATACCATTCAGAAAATTCACCTTGATAAGCCTATTCTAACCATGCTTCCATGACATGAAATATTTTGGCAACTCCAATTTAGGAACTGTTTTCAGAGACCGGATATGACTCATAAAAGAAAAACAGCCTCATTGCTTTATATTCACACTTTGCAAAGAAAAAGGGATAACATTTTTCTGTACAGAGTAGATATTATGGGGCAAGCTGAGAAATCATTCCACAAACTAAATTCAAAACAAGCACTAAAAATTAGTCATCTTCCAAGGTAACACCAGTTAGAAATGAGCCTCAGGGTGAGGAATGATGCAACGAAACGGATAGCTGGTCAAGATGATTTAAAAAATCTCCTCCAACCTTAAGATTGTAATTTTTCCTGATCCAGGATTCTGTCAAACTCCACCATACATATCAGTTATTCCTCCTCTGTAGATGCTTATGTACAAGTCGCTATCATCCTTCTGCCACATACACATGGTCCAGAGTAAAATCACTGCTTTAAAGTAAAACAACATTAACCTTCTGGCATGTGTGTTATGCAGGTGTGCACACAAGTGGTTGGACTAATGTTATTCTCTGACTGACCTCACATCAGCACAGATCAAGATGGAGAAATGAGTCTAAAGAAAACTTGCACAAAGAAACCACTGGGATATTTAAGGGAGGATTGCAGGCATATGTCCTATATACTAAATGCACAACATTTTATACTCCATTTAGCAGAAAATACACTCTTCTTTAGTGTAATATACACTCTTGGGGCTTTTTCCATTTTAGTTCACAACCTACATTATCCTCTACACAGATTTTTTTATATCAACATTCTTCAAATAGCAATGATTTCTATGCCTTTTTATTTAAAAACACCACATATAGCAAGATATTCAAAACTAATATTTTATGTTCTATGAAGAGAGCTAAAATCTATTGTTACATTTTCCTGGCAAATGCAACTGCCATTACTGTTTTTCTAAAGTGATACATCAGATTGTTTAACATATCATTAGTCCCAATATAAAAGCGGGAAAATTTTTGTAGTTAGACAATTTTTGTGCCTTGTTTCTTGTGTCTAAAAATTCCATTTGCAAGTGTACAAAATTCTACTGAACAAGGATAATCAGTACAGATAATATCATCACTATAAACCAGGCAAAGTATACAAAGTACAAAACAACGTAAGTTAAGATTGCCAGGTTTTTAATTTGTCTTTTCCAAGTAATAACATTGCTAATGCTTACCACACAATATCAAAGGTTGGTACTGCTTGGTCTCACTGCATTAAACATTTATAAATTTATTATTTAGTTCTACAAACATTCATTTGTATTTTTTTACCTGAAATTATTATGCATTTAGCTTTTATTCATTTCAAAAAATTCTACTGCATTAGGTCTTCAAAGGGATTTCCAAAGTGTTCAATTACTTCTAACTGAGGCTTTTTTCTGGCTTTTTCTTTTTTTTTGGAATAAAGCCAGGTTCCCAGTCTTTGCACTTTTACTCTTACTGTCTTAATCCACTTGTTCCAGGGCTTGTGAAAAGGGGTTTTCTTTCATGACTTCCCCAACAGTGAGGGTTCCTTTCTAGCTTTAAAAAATTCAAGCTTAAAAAAATTTAAACTGGCATCTTTATAATGCTGTAGCTTTTGCTCAGTGAGGAATCAAACCCTTTGAACAATGAATGCTTGTCTAAAGCAACTATTCATAGAAGTACTGCCTTCTGGGGAATGGGAAAAGTTTTTACCTACTGACAAACGGGAGTAGCATAACAGAATAGAACTGCACCCAACGCAAAGTGCCTTGTGTTTTCAGCTCTGAAATAAGGAGATCAGTTACAGCCCGTCTGCTATTGGCCCATTATAAAAAGTAGAGTGCTGAAGAATATCAAACAAGATCAAGCAGCAGTCCAGATGAGATCATGTGTCTTCTTTTTAAATGTCTTGAATTTACAGATTTTAAAAATGTTTGGAGAGGCTGGAGGCTTGTCTCCATGTGTGAATTACAACTTGATGACGGAGTTTTAGAGAGTTGAGAGACAAAAAGGACAAATCTTGAGAAAATTGTCTAGTATATATAAATAGTTTTAGCACTTACTTCAAAAGTTAGTCTTATGTTATATCATTTAGGTATCAAAACTTCCTAAGGCCTCTGAAAAGAAGCCAAACCTCTTGATGTCTCTTATTGAGCTTTCTCCAACAGCAGGCTCCTATGCATAAGATTGCTCTTCATTCTGTGCTCACATTAATTTTCTGTAGCAAAAATTGTGGCACAGAATTTCCTTAATTCAGCATTTGGAAGCAATAGGTTTTAATCCAGCTTTAGGGAGTGGAGAGAGAGCAATTTAGAACTTTTAAAAAATAAGTTTATAAAATTAACATGCATAAATCATGGCCATTACTACTGCTGATAATGTTGAGTTTCTTAGGAGTGGCAATAAAAGTGCCTTAGCAATTCAGTTTCTATATTTCTTTCTGTTTCCTTATTATTCAGTGCCTGTGTCTGAAGCATATAGTCTACTGGGGCTTTCTCTCCTCCCTCTGCATTCCAGAATTGTCTGGTTTTCCACACTTTAGCACTTCCTAATGTTAGATATAAAATAGAGAAGTAGACACTCAAACTGCAATATTTTACCACCCTTCTAGGTATTGAAGCATGAGAAAAATAAAAGGTTGATAGTAAAACATGAAATGTAGCTGTTGTCATCTATCCAATCTCTCTTTTATTATTATTATTATCCACAATTAAGAATTACATACAGATGTCCCTTAATTTCTGATGGGATTATGTCCCAATAAACCCTTCATAAATTGAAAATATCATGAGTTAAAAATGCATTTAAACAACTAATCTACCAAACATTCTAGCTTGCTTAGCCAGAACACTTTTATTAGCCTAGAGTAGGCAAAATCATCTAACACAATGCCTATTTTATAATAAAGTATTGAATATCTCATGTAAGTTATTGAACACTAAATGTGAAAAATAAAATTGTTGTGTGGGTACTTGCAGTACGGTTTCTACTGAATGCATATGCATGCATTTATGCCATCTTAAATTAAAAAATCCCAAGTCAAACCATCGTTAAGTCAGAGAGTGTATATTGTAAATATGTAAGACATAATTATTGTATTCAGTGGTTCATTAGATGACTAATTTTAAAAGCTTAGGTTTTTTTTTAATTATTTTTCCTTTAAAGGTGGAGTCTTGCTTTGTCATCCGGGCTGGAGTGCAGTGGTGCGATCATAGCTCTGCCTACTCGAACTCCTGGGCTCAAGTGATCCTCCTGCCTCATCCTCACAAGTACCTGGGACTACAGGCACATGCCACCACACCCAGCTGAGAGCTTATTTTGTTGGATACTAGGTATATTTGCTTATATTAAGATTGTGTTTTCTTCTTTACTACTAATACCCTGACTGAATTAGTGATAGTCATGGAAAAAGGTCTTGCAACTTCCTGCATGTTTTATTGATCATGAGCAGTCTAGTATAAGTTACATAAACAATTAATAAAAGAAAACTAAAAGCAGATATGCCTGTTTGTAGTACTGATTCTCCACCTGCCATTTTAATGTCCTTGGCAAAAGAAAAATATTTCTAGATCTCATATGTGTGACTTTGCCATAGAGACTAACCAGATTCTATTTATCTTTTTCTACCCCACTCAATGGGAAATAAGGATATGTGGGTATTTGAAAAGTTGAAAGCAGATATTGATCATTATTTTAGTCTTAGACAAGATAGAGTCCAAGGCAGAAAGCATTAAATTAGATACAAATTGTCATTTTATGCAGAAAAAGAGAATATATAATGAAGGTATAACAAGCATGAAACTTCAAGCAGCAGCAGAGACTCAACATATCTAAAATATGAATTCTTTTTAAGAAATAGAACTTAAGCTAGATAGAAATAGAAGACTTCAAATGCAAGACTAAAATGCAAGACTTTGATATACTACTTCAAATATTATTTTGATATTTTGATAAACTGTTTCAACATAGAAGACAAATAATAAATTATATTAGAAATAGAATAACTGTACACTAAACTTTATGTAATAGAGTGGCAAATTTCTTTTCAAATATCTAGAGTCTGGCCAGGGTCAGTGGCTCACACCTTTAATCCCAGCACTTTGGGAGGCCAAGGCAGGCAGATCACCTGAGGCCTGGAGTTTGAGACTAGCCTGGCCAACATGGCAAAACCCCATCTCTAGGAAAAAAAAAAAAAAAGACAGAAATAAAAAACAAAAACAAAAAACAATTATCTATAGTCTGTGTAATGGAAAACAGACCACACCACAAAGAAATAACCTGTACAACAAACCCCCATGATGCATGTTTACCTAGGTAACAAGCCTGCACATTTACCCTTGAACAAAGAAGTTAAAAAACAAAAGGAAAAAAAGAGAAGAATTTTTTTAAATCTAAATAAATTACCAAAGCAGAAATTGCACATACTAAATATAATCTTTGACAAAGATACACTAAAATTTGAAATTAACTTAATGGTTTTCAAACAGGAAAAACGTAAAGAAAAAAAAACAAACCCCAAACAGCCATTAACTCGAGATTTAAATTATTATCCTAGTTATTGGGTCAAATAAAAATTAAAAGTATAGTCACATGTATTCATAAATTACTGAGCAGAAGGATGCTGCACATCAAAATTACATCACTAAAGCTATATGCAAAGGTAAATGTGTAACATTAAATGTTTTCACTATTAAATAAGAATGAAAAATCAATGCTCTAAGCAGACCACTCATAATTTATAAATCAATTAATCAGAAGGAAAAAAATACAGTATTAAATAAGAGCAGAATTTAATGAATTTGGAAATATTAAATAATATCTTCATATTTTTCATGTTTGTTGATGTGACCAATAAAACAATGTATTTGATTACTAAATCAAGGGACATAAGTTTTGATTTAATGAAAATTAATTTAAAGAATCCTTGGAAATCTAATGAAGAAAAGGGAATCACAAACACAAAATCAGAAAGGATAAAAATGAAAATGACCACTAATATTTCTTCAGTATGTAATATGTGTCAGGCACTCTTATAAGAACATTACCTATATTATTACATTTAATCCTCACTTTTAAACCTTGTGATATATGCACTATTTTTTTCTCACTCTTTCAGACATACGAAGCACTGAAATACAAAGGGATTAGGACTGCAAACAAGTTTATAAGGTAATATGTGGTTAGGGCTCTTCCATGTGCTGACATCAATATTTTTGCCTAAACTTCCAACTTCAAGTATGGTAGATTGTTTCACTTTTGAATCTATTTGCTGCATTGCATTATGATATTCATTGATTTCATGTTTTATAACCTTTGTTTTTAATTTTGATGGTCATGTGCATTTTCCTTTTATTTAGATTGTAAATCCTTTAAGTGCAGAAGGATTTTTCTTTTCTTTTATCTTTGTAGTCAGAAGATTTAGCAGAGTGTTTGGATCATAATAGTTACTCAAAAATTGCTGACTTAAATACATGAGTGAGTAAATAAATGAATTCTATAGAGCATATTTCACATTACACACTACCATGTGGACTTGGTCTTGGGGTAAAAGTGCCCAATACTATAGTAAACAGCTGTTATATTGTATGGTCCATAAGGACCAACACTATATCTATCTCTTTCATTTTTGTTATAACCCCAGCACTGGGCACAATACCCAGCTCAGAGTAAAGACTTAGTAAAGAAGAGTTGATTGAAGGAGTGAATGGATCTGTTCCCTCATCTTGACTTAAAAGGACAAAATCCCTGGGCCAAAAAGACCTTAAGAAATATGGTCATTTGATGAAACTGACCCTGAAACAGCTGAAGATTTAGTTTTCTTGTCATCTCACCCACCACAACAACATTCTATTGCAACACCTTATGATATCCTGTGCTTTATTTAGCATGATTAAACAGTTAGAAGTATGTGTGATTTGCCTGATTTATTTATTTGTGTCTCATATTTATTTATGTCTCGTATCGTATTATGTTCACGAATATAATTTCACAATTTCCCTAAACCAAAAATTTAATACTATAAATAAATATTTTATACAATTTATCCGACTAGTTTAGCCAAGCAAATACTGAATAGCTTTCCATAAGAACCTTGCAAAATTGCTAAAAGAAACATATAACACATGATATTTTGGCCAGTGCTGCAATGATTATTTATTTAAATATATTTGTTAATAAATTTATTTATTTATTTAGAGATGGAGTCTCGCTCTGTTGCCCAGGCTGGAGTGGAGTGGTGGGATCTCTGCTCACTGCAAGCTCCGCCTCCCAGGTTCACACCATTCTCCTGCCTCAGCCTCCCGAGTAGCTGGGACTACAGGCCGCCCGCCATCATGCCCAGCTAATTTTTTGGTATTTTTAGTAGAGACGGGGTTTCACCATGCTAGCCAGGATGGTCTCCATCTCCTGACCTCGTGATCCACCCGCCTCGGCCTCCCGAAGTGCTGGGATTACAGGCGTGAGCCACTGCGCTGGGCCTATAAATTTATTTTCTTAAGTTTAAATGGTTCAGGCTCGGGTTCAGTTGTTGGAGTTTTTTTCATTGAAAATAGAAAGACTTCCTTCTTCCATTTAATGTAGTCATAGTTCTAATAGTGCTTTGGATACAATAGCTTTAAAGTTTCTAAATTACAAAAGTAAGTGAAATGACCAAATGAACTAAAAAATGCCTTGCTTTAATGCTTCTTAGACATGTAAAATCCTAAAAATCTAAAATAACCCTGAAGAATACGTATAAAATTATTTGATTTTATTGTGATGAAAATAAGAATTATTTTGACATCTTTCTCAGTAGACCAGGATAAAGGCTTGCTAATTAATCTGATTCGGTACTTGCATTCAAAAGAATGTAAAAATTACTTTCCTTTTGGCATATTTTCAGTGATGATTGGGCTTTGTGGTGTGCATGGCTGGATGGTGACTGACTGAAGACAGAAAAAAAAACAGTAAGGTGAAGACACAAGATTATTTTCAAGACTTTATTTTTATATTTTAAATTTTTTGACCTTATTAAATATTTACTTGCTTTCTAAGTTTTCCCTTCTATTCTTCTCTCCACACCACCTTCATGAAGAAAAGTTGACAAATATTTTTTTCAGATTTTTCTTAATGTTTCAAAAAGTATCTTGATTAGTAAAACAGCCAAAAAACTAGAAACTTTTCATTAGAGTGTAGTCATTTCCCCAACATCTTTCTGGCACTTGGCATCTGAGTATCTGTAGTGAAGCCAAGTTAGTTCCATTGGAAAATTCTCTGATGTTCTCCTTCCTAATCCTATTTTATTTGAGCCACAACCTGGCCAGGTTAGGGAGCACATGAGATTTGGCTTTCCAACTTTCTTTTTGTTTCTGCCTTGACTTAATCAATTGGGAGTTGAGGAAAAGAAACTGTGCTTAATGAATAACAGAAATTGCTAAATACTTGGAACCTTGTGATGCATTTTCCAAGAAGCTATGGGGTGAAAGAATTATGGAATAAAATGCAGGGAACTCAGCAGAGAATAAATATCATGGAAAGAAAGAGTGACAATAGTGGCCAGACATTTCAGTTCTTTTTAGTAACACTTTCTGATATGGTTTGACTGTGTCCCCACTCAAATGTCACCTGGAATTATAATTTCCATAATCCCTATGTATTGTGGGAGGGACTCAGTGAGAAGTAATTGAATCTTGGGGGCAGTCACCCACATGCTGCTCTTCTCATGATAGTGAGTGAGTTCTCATGAGATCTGATGGTTTTATAAGGGGTTTTTCCCCCTTTTGCTCAGCACTTCTCCTTCCTTCCATCATGTGAAGAAGGATGTGCTTGCTTCCCCTTCTGCCATGATTGTAAGTTTCCTAAGGCCTCCCCAGCCATACAGAACTGTGAATCAATTAAACTTCTTTTCCTTATAAATTACCCAGTCTTGGGTATTTCTTCATAGCAGCTTAAGAAGGAACTAATATACTTCCCAATCCAACCACAATTCCCAAAGACTGTGGAAAACCAACAGTCCTTTTCCAGAGACATCAAGTGGGTCTGGATGCTTGCTCTTTACCACCAGAATTCTAATTCAAGGAATTAGATTCCTTGTATTTAATCATGTATTTTATATGTAATATTTTTATTATATTTTCTCATGTATTTAATATATAATATTGATTTGCAAATCAGGTATTTAATAATGTATTTAATATATAATATTGATTTGCAAATTTCCAGTTTACTAATTTTACTATTATTTTATAGTTTTATTTATTACTTTTTTTTTTAGAGATGGGGTCTTGCTCTGTTGCCAAAGCTGGAGTGCAGTGGCACAATCTCAGCTCACTGCAATCTTGACTTCCTGGGCTCAAACAATCCTCCCACCTCTGTCTCTTGAGTAGCTGGGAGCACAGGCACACACCACGATGCCCAGCAAATTTTCTTCATTTTTTTCGTAGAGCTGGGGTCTCACTATGTTGTCCAAGCTGGTTTTGAACTCTTGGCTACAAGCAATCCTCTCACCTCAGCGTCTAAATGCTGAGATTATGGACGTAAACCACCATGCCTGGCCTATTTTATTGTTTTCAAAAAGAATTTCAAGTCAGTCATGTAACAGTATGTATATTATCAAGAATCAAGTTTTTAAAAATCCTTTATTACTATTTCATAGGGTAAAAATGAAAAAGAGACATGATAATCTAGTGCCCTATAACAGCATGCCCCACAAAGGCCAGGCATGTAAATTAGGTATAGTGTATAGCATATAATGTAACCTAAAATAATGTTTAGCCATTTTTTTTTCAGAGCTGAGAATTGACAATATTTACTACTCATTTTTTTCACATTCCACGTGGAATTTAATCTCTTCACATTAGATAATCCAAAAATTTATGTGAAGAAATTGCCCCAACACACACACACACAGAGTCAGAGAGAGAAAGAGAGAGAGAGAAAGAGAGAGAGAGGGAGACATGATCCACTCCACAAATGCCTGGACAATATATGCACACATCGCTCAGTTGATCTGAAATAGCAATGAGGTCTTACATTATTAAGTGTTTTTATTACCATATAATGTGTTACGTTAAGTAATTAGAAGTAGTTGTCAAAATAAATTAAGTAAACTGCATTGTAATGTAAAAAGAAAAAGAAAAAGAGACTTGACAGCTACATATCCCTCCATCATCCATAAATGAATTAAAAGACTCTGAGGTAATCTTTCTAAGCAGTTCCTTACTGAGATTAACATTAAAAAATAATCTGTATAATTAAAATGCAATTATAGGATATCTCTGAGATCAATGCTACTTAAAGCGTGGTATGTAAACTATTTATTTCCAAGTCCCATTGAGATTAGTTCAGAAAGAGAGGATAGGCATTTAAATACTTTTAAAGCAATTTGACAAGAGCAAGATATCCAACTGTGTGGTTTTGTATTTCACCAAAATATCAGTTGGTAATGAATTGAGAGGAAAACAACTCTTCTGTTAGAATCACTTGAAAAGCACTGGGTTAGATAATGAAGAGAGCAGTTGCTCATGACTGAAAAACTAAACTACAAACTAAACAGGCATTGCATTTTTAATTAAACGGAATGATGGTAAACAGAACCCTATTTCTGTTCAAAATTTTTTAAACGGTGATTTGAACATCTTAAACTATTGAATTTTAACTCAAATTAGGTTGGAGTAAACACAGAGACAGACTGATGGGTGTGTGACCTGTGCATTTACACAGGTCCCTGCTCTCAGAAGGGTCCTACACTTCATTGAATACTCTGCTGCTGCCATCTTGAAATTCTTAATAACTGTATCTTTTAAAGTGTGTTCTGAAAGCTAGTGTGGTGATGGAGCATGCATATGAGCAGAGGAGAGATGTGAAATGAACATAGGCACCCATTCCTTGTCACCCTGTTTGCACATGACCTTTGAGATGCCTTGTGAGCAGAGAATTCTGGTAGACCCACTTCTACAAAGTGGGTTATTTTATTTTTCAGTTTTCTAATTTTTAAGATGAGGATTATATCTGCCCCGTAGAATGATTATGAGAAATAAATGACAGATAGCGTATTTTACGCTGCCTGACACATAGTAACTATTTAGTCCACGTTAGCTAATCCCATATCTCACAAACTTCACCCTTTCACTATCATCTTGTTATAATTATTCCAAATTCTGGTTTTCTCTTTTCTGTGAATGAAAATAACAGAGATGCTCAAAACACAAAAGAAATAATTAAGATAAGCAAAACAGAGTTTAAAGAGGAAGAAAAGTCAAAACTCTTGTCCAATTTGTATTTCTCACTCCAGAGGCTGTAAATTTTGGGGCCAACATGGGAGTCTGGTAGATCTCTCATTTATTCTCATGCTAATACAAATGGATGAGTATTAAAACCAACCACCTCTTTTCAAACCTCTCTCTGATAGTTTACCTTGGCCCTGGGCTTTGAAACAGGATGGCCTCATATGAGATGTGGAAGATGTAAGAAAGAGTTGTTTACCCACTCAAGAAGGACAGGACTGAGATATACTTCCTTTATTAGAATGAGATATGTAAATTGTGTATAAATGTTTTTAGTCTTCAATTTAAACACTGAATTTTATCAGTGAGCAGCATGTGTTTTGGCATTTTGATGATTGACATCCCAGGAGACTGAATGTTGCTAGCTTGCATAATTCTTAGAAAGAGACTCCAGAAAAGCAGCCTGAGAACTAAGGATTCCAGAGGACAGCACCCAGAAGGCTACAACCTTGGAAGGAAGAGATGATTTGATGACTCTATGTCCCCCTCTACTTCCTATCCATCACTTTCTGACTTAGACCAATCAAACCCTTACTTCAAGAGGACCCATTCCATAATTTTCCCTTGTCTTTTCATATTTATAAGTAGTATTTATTTAATATGTGTCAGGCACTATTCAAATAACTTTACATGTAGGAACTCACAACAAAACTATGAAGAAAACACTTTTATTATTATAACTATCCCAGAAGAAAGGACAGTGAGGCACAGTGAGAGTAAATAATTTCCTGAAGGTTACCCAAGTAGAAGGTAGCAGAATCAGGATTCAAATGCAGACAAGCTGACTATAGCATTCTTGCTCTTCCACGCCTGGTTTTACTGCAGATGCATCACTCAGGAAAATCAGACTTTGAATCAGCTCCAATTGTACTTGGTCAGTTCCCCCTCTCATTTCCCACAACTGGCACTTAGGACGTGTCCAGGAACATTTGATGAATCAGTGAGCACATGCTAATCAAAGCATCCAGTGCAGATCTCTTTTCTGCGCTTCCATTCCATGAGGATACACTCATCTCCTCCCAGATGTAGCATTAAGTATCATAGGAACTTAAATCAATAGGACAATATGAATTCACTATCAATTATTCTCTCATTCTAGCCCCAACTTCATGAATGGGAGTACCATTTATCCTTTTGTCCAATTTGGAAACCTTGCTTCTCTTTGTCAATCCTTCCTTACATCTTACACAGGAAAGTTCTCCTCTCAAGCTACAAACACTTCCCATTGAGTAACAGTGGTAGGCATGTAATGATTTCCAATGTTACTGCTCACTTTCATCAAATTTATCTCCGTAGCACTGAACATTCCACTTACCCACTCTGACAGGCAGAATGAACCCCCCCAGTCCCCCAGAAGATGTCTGGGTGGGAATCCCTGAAAGCTGTGAATATGTTACCTTATATGGCTAAAGAGACTTTGCAGATATGACTAAGTTAAAAACCTTAAGATCAAGTGATATCCTGGATTTTCTGGAAGGCCCAATATAATCACACAGGTCTCTAAAAATAGAGACCCTTTACTTGCTGTGGTCAGAGGAACGTATCTATAGAAGAAGGGTCGGGGCAATGAAACTTGCTGACTTTGAAAAATGGAGGAAGAACCATGAGCCAAAGAATGCAGGCAGCGTCTAGAAGATGGAAAAGTCAAGGAAACAAATTATCCTCAAAAGCTTCTAGAAAGAGATAAAACTCTGCTAACATCTTGGTTTATCCCAGTAAGACCTGAGTTGGACTTCTGACTTAGAGAACTTAAGATAATAAGCTTACCTTGCTTTAAGCTACCAAGTTTCTGGCAATTTGTTATAGCAGGAATAGAAAACTAATACATCCTCTATGAATCATCTACTGATGCCCTAGAGATTTCAAGATTTTCTCACATAGTACCTATGTTTGTTTTTGTTTTTCTATCATAACCCTTGTTTTATTTTCATAGTGGTGTCAGGGGCTAGAGTAGGGAAGTCAGGGAGGCTGGAGGATAGTGAGGCTCCTGCCATCTGTAATTGAGAAATGCATTTCCTTTCTGAAACTAAAATCACAAAGTACATATACAATGAATGTAATTAGCTATCTCAGGAACAAAATCAAAATTTTGGTTTTTAAGTGTATGAAGTAAGATTTGTGAAATATCCACAATTCTTATTGAAGTAATTTGTCAGCAATCTCAAGAAGAAAGAAACAAGATTGCAACTCAGAAAACAGAAATTGTAACAATTGTACTTTACTTCAGGAAAAAAGAAAACTATTTTGTAACTAAATGTATACCTAGAAGCAGAGGCAAATGTCCTGTGAAGCCAATGAAGCTTAAATATAGCTATTTTCTTGGCTCCTGAGAGAGGCCTGAGAGGGTCACACATACTTACAAAATCTGCATAACTGAGGCATGTCTACTATAAGTGGATAACACTACTGGTTCTTACCATTTCTCCATAACATTTTCCTTTCCATTCGGTGACACTGTGAGGACATGTTGTATTTGTAATTTCCTATTCTTCAATGGGGCTCCAAACCATATGAGCTTCAGGTCATATGAAACTTGGATTCTGCTCTGTTTAATGAAAAGTGAAGATCAAATAGAGCTTGGATTTGCCATGTAAGCATGGTAGAAAAGAGAAAGTGTACAGTTTCAGAGACAAAGTTTTCTAGTCACTAGGGTGTATTGCATTATTAAGGAGATGTTCTTTTGGATGCCACTAAACTCAAAATACGTGATTAATTTCTGTCACTCTGATAATTTTTTCAAATGTAGCATTCCTTTAGAGGAAAGCACAAAGTGCTGACAACACTTCCAAGATTGAATAAAAATGGTCTTTTCCACTGTAAAATAATATTTTGGAATTTTGGAACAGATGTACATATATGATAGATAAAACACATATCTTCATTAATCACTTGCCATGTTGCCAGAATTTGTGGGCAGCAGCAGTGAAGAAGATGGGCTCTCTTCTCTTACAAAGCTTGTATGTTCATATGCGGGAAGGGGGCATGAAATACACAAGTTAACAAATAAGTGAAGAAAATCATTATTCATAGAGTTAGGGTGAAGGTCTTCAGGATGCATGGTAAGTCCAAGCTTCTTTGAAGCAATGGCATTTGAGTAGAAACTTAGAAAGGAAGGAGCCTTTCCTGCAGAGATATCTGAATGGACAGTTTAAGGCAGAGGGAGCAACAAGTTCCAAAAACCTTAGAGTCATGTTATATGGAGTTGTAGGTTAATATTTTTCAAATTGGTCTGTGATCAATTTGTTGGCCTTGAAATCAATTCATTGACATGCAACACTTTTCTTAAATGAAATAGAACAGAAAAAATAAGAAAAATCAATGTGCATTGCATACGTTCAGAAAATAATTTTCATAAAATGATTGCTTTAGGGGTGTGTGTGTGTGTGTGTGTGTATGTGAATATCTGTGTATTGGGTCATGGTATATAAACATTATTTCCCCTTTTGGGTCCTAGTTTAAAAAAAACGGCTTCGAAAGACACTGTTGTAGAGCTTATCAAGGGATCTGAATACTATTCCACATGAAATCAGACACTGAAGGAATCTTTTAAGCCACATATATACACACAAAGAAAGAATGCGAGCTGCTCAAAAGCTGAATCTACCGATTTACTCTCATTTCTTTAGCAAGTTCAGATTGATGTATTCGGAAAGCTGAAAATTATACCCTAGCTCACGGTGCATTTTATACCTGGGTGGCCTCTTTGAGGTTCAACTAGCCGTCCTCCTCCTGGAGGCACCCATACTGCGTTAAGCTGCCTTGGGCAAACTGCAAAAAAGTACCCGCCAGGAATGGGCAAACTACGAAAGGAGATGCCTCCTCTGAAGTCTTGCAGCATGGTGATAACTTCCCCAGGGTGACCAGGCCACAAAGCTTGGCTTACATCTCAAGCTGAGTTTCAGCCCCAGCTATTCCCATCCAAGCACCCTTTCCTCTCCAGGAACTACACAGTCATGTGCAGGGGCTACTCCCCCACTTCCTCTGCTTTGTGCCTCACCAGTCAAATTTCAATAGTATTTGCTATCTTGGATGACAATTGCTTACCTGTCAGTCTTGGGATACTTCTTAGGTAATTTAAACACTTAACACAGCGTCTGGTTTAAAATTCATTTTTAATAAAGAGAGTCATTGAAAATTATCTAGGAATCAACAAAATGGTTTTATTAGATGATAATGTCAGCAACTAGATGTATGTGGCACATGGAACAACATAAAACAAAATCTAGCTGGGATAGCATATGAGAGTCTGGGCAAATTTTGTCTGGCACTTTGAGAGTTTCTCTTATTCTCTTATACTTCAACTTGTTTATTTCAGCTCTTGCTTTTCTCTAATACCCACTTTTCTTTCTTTTGGTCTTATTGTTGCTGGTTCTTTAGTTCCTGCTCTGACATTTCCCCCAGTCATTTTATTCCAGCATTATTTGCCCTTGCTTTCCAATTCTCACCTCTTGGTTTGCCCCCTCAGTATAATGGTGGATTAATCAATTTGGCCCATCTTGTCCTGCTAACGGATTCATCTGTGGCATGTTTAACTCCCTAAATCCTGACATTCTCCTGTTCATTGAGCCTGGCCAATTTCCACCCCTTTCACTGTCACCCAAATTAGATTGACTTCCCATATTATACCTAACTTTAGCAAATGAAATCAGTCACCTGGCATATCAAGCATTTTGAAATTTTTATATGACGGGTAGAACATATAAGGCTGTATGTATCAGCAGTAATTAATGTTAAAATAAACAGTGTAAATTCACTTACACTAAGCCTGTCATCATTACTTAATTAAAATGATTAATTTATACAGTACTGTCAAACCTAGTATAATAAAAGATTACTTAAAATTCATATGACTCATTGAATATGATAATTAGGGAATTAAAAAGAGTATTTATAAAAACTAATTTTTATTATGAAGACTTAGCACAGATTGTGGCTCTAAATAATGTAATTTCAGCTGTGTTTAAATCAGGGAAAAAAAAGCATAGAACAAACTGTTGATCAAGATTCCAGTTTCTAGTCTAAGAGTTTCAGTTATTACTGCTTTGCTGGTTTGGAGATTCTGTGTCAATACAGATATCAAATAATATAGGAAGAAAATAAGTCACATATTTGATTCAGCAGCACTGCTAAAAAATACAATTTGTTTATTTGTATGTTTTGTGCTTACTTTAGTTTACCAGGCATGGCAGAGCTTTTCAAAGGATATGGATTTTTGGAATATTTCCACTCAAATCTGAGCAATTGCAAATTTAAATGGGTCTGCTATTTAGTTCTGTCTCTTTGTGCCAACAAAAGTTAAATGATTAAATTCTGAAATTTAAATGAAGAATCAGTCAGGTTTAAGGACAATTATTTAGGTCATGCTATCTTCGCTCAAGGAATCACTCTTTCAATTTAGAGGCAAATTATAGGTAATGGAAAAATCACCAAGAATAAAGGCTTTCATTTGTACACATATGTATTAATTTTTTGAATGTGGGACATGTGCAAAAATTTTGTCAGTTATAATGCCTATTGTATTTTTGTTCTTTCATCTCACAGCCACTTACCCAAATACACATGTAAATACAGTTACTGTTACATATATTTTAAATCAAGCATTACTTTTGAAAGTGTGTCCCTCAGCCAAAGTGATGCTAAGGCCAAAAAAATCAAATAAAGTCAAAGACCACAAGGTGGTTCAAGGTGGCTGAAACCCAAACTTGTAAAGACTAGCAACTGTTGATGAGATTTGATCTGATCAGATAGCAATGTGTTGGTTTTTAAAAGATTATTATTTTACTGATATTGATTTTCTTATTCTCTTTTCCATTAGAAAACGTTTTTCCAGCTTCTCTATTTTACACTCTTTTAAAATAATTTCATGAATATAAGACAGTCAAGTGTCAGAAGAGGCACCTTGGAGATGGTCTGACTTACATCCTTCGAGATTACAAAAAGCCCCCCTGTGGGAGCATTCTTTCCAACTATTAAACAATAATATGCTATTCAAAGAAGATTAATCATTCACAGCAATTGTGCTCTTGAATAACTAATAATTATAATTGTGTTAATTTTCTTCAATGAAAAGTTAACTGTGTAAGACATTTAATAATTTACTTCTAGTATAAATCAACAGTTCTCAGATTTGGGGATTTTATAGACAGAAAATGTTCAAATAAAATAATAATGACATTTTCCCAGTAAGAGCAGTAAAACAATTCAACAAAACCAACCAACCAAACAAATAAGTATGACTGCCATCTATTGTAACTATAACTTAACCAAAACAATGTCATTTGACATCAAATAATGTATAACAGTTATAACCTTAGAATAAACAACAATCGTCCAGGCGCGGTGGCTCATGCCTGTAATCCCAGCACTTTGGGAGGCCGAGGATCAGGAGGTCAGGAGATCAAGACCATCCTGGCTAACACAGTGAAACCCCATCTCTACTAAAAATACAAAAAATTAACCGGGCGTGTTGGCGGGCGCCTGTAGTCCCAGCTACTCGGGAGGCTGAGGCAGGAAAATGGCGTGAACCCGGGAGGCGGAGCTTGCAGTGAGCCAAGATTGCGCCACTGCACTCCAGCCTGGGCGACAGAGTGAGACAAAAAAAAAAGAAAAGAAAAGAAAAAATAAACAACAATCCTGTGAATTGATCAAATCTAAATTTATGTAATACTCACCATGGGTAAAATGTATTTTATTTTGCCACACTCATAAAAATTTAGTCAAGAAACACATTGATCCAGAGACTGATGTCAGATAACCACCATTATAGAGGCTTTTAAATGCTAAGTACATATTTTATCGGCACAAAGGGAGCTTAATAAATTAAGTCTTAATAATTACCTGCTCTAAACTCTAATTTTCTTATGTGTGAAATGAACAGAATAATGGGAACTATCTCATGGAGGTGTTGTGAGAATTCAATGGGTTAATACATCTGTAAAACTCAATGGACTAATACACTTAAACGCAACGGGCTAATACAAGACCAAAAAAGGAGGGTATGGGGCTTCATTGTATCTAAGATTTGATTCATCCCTAGGATATCCATCTTTCAAATCTACATTAAATAACTAAAAAAACAGCTGTAAAATATTGATCTCTAGTTTATAATATGCATGCTGGAGTATAGAGGGAAGTGTACTGCAATTTACTATGCATAATAAATGAATTTACAGGAATAATTACATGTGTATTCCAGCACACAACAAATGTAATATAATGGTAGTTACAGAATTTAGGTAGTGGGCACATTTTAAATGCTTTTAAATTTTCCATGTGTTTTAAATTTTTAATAATAAAATTGAAAAACTGGAAAACTATCTACTACTTGTTCACCAAGAAAAAAAATAGTTAAAATAGGAAGCAACAAAATGCAGACATTGTTTCTAACACTTATCTGGGAATTCCCATAGTTATATTTAAGGTTAGGATTTCTGCTGCTTGCCTCCATGTGCATAGTTGCTAGTTGTGATGGTGCCCCTATAGACATAATCATGCTTGCCCAGAGGCTGTGGGAGGCTCTGGTGACTGCAGGCACAGCTTGGCATCCAGTTCTCACTGACCTGACCAGGATGAACCTAGGGATGTTGGGGTGGTGGGGGAGTGAACTGAGCAGAGAGTCTGGAAATAACTGAAAGTTATAGGATGGTTTCTATTCCAGAGGCAAGTACTTGAAAATAACATTGGTACAATTTGATGATAAAGTTCAGGAGAAAAGCGTCATTAGTTGCAAAAACATGAGAGAGAACAAAAATATGCTCACTACATAACTTACTACAAAACACTTGTTCTAGTAGTTTTATTCCGTGTTTAAAAAAAGTATTTTTATGTGTGTGTATAGACATACATATGTACGTGAGTGTGTATATATATAGATTTATATTTTGAAATAATGACTCTGTAAAAAAACAAAATGTTTTTATGAGATGGTGTTATTTTTCACAATTTTATGATCTCTTTATAATTTCAAACAAAACAAAGCTAAGATTTTTTTAAAGTATTTGCAACCTGTGTTTGAGATATGTTATGGCAATTAAAACCCAAAGAATAACTCCATGTGAAATCAGAGCAGGCCTTCGTTGGAATGACTCTAGTATCACCAGGAAATAACTATTATTTCTAAAATAAAGAAAAATACTTCAGATGTCTAAATAAACCAATTAAAAAAAAAAGAAAGTCAATTGTATAAATATTTGGCATTCTGTAGAAAAGTTTGAGATGTTTTAGTGACATGTCTTCTCCTGGAGTCCAACTGTTATTACTTCTCAGAAGGCTCTCAAAATATGAAATACACCTGTATAGTCATTACTTTCCTAAGCACAAATAATAAAATGAAGATCAATTTCAGGCAAAATAAATTCTGCTTTAATCACGTGGATATTTCCAGTAAATCTTTCTTGTTCTTAATTATTCAGATAATAATTGTAATTCTATTATTTCTGTATTAGAACAATAACAGAAAAAATACTACCCTTCAATAATATTTTTCCATAAAAGGGTTAGGCCATAACAAGAGGAGACTCATCAGGATTAACAGGAGGCAGAAATGGTGACTGTAGATATATCAACAGATTGTTTAATGTCCTAAATAGAAATTCAACAAGAGAAAATAAAAACACTTAGATCAAAGAATTTTGGAGCTGGAAATGCCCTTAGACATATGCTTTTATGAAGGAAAAACTAATGTCCAGAACAGCTAAATGTATCACCTCAGAAGTCCATTTCAGGGCCAGTTAAAGGGCAGTCTGCTGGTTTTGTAAAATTTCTCCACACCACACTGCCAGTAGCTCTAAAAGGCTGCCATTATTTTCTTGCATAGAAACGGGATGTTGGAAGGAAATCCGTATATAAAATCATTTACCTTAATATGGGTAGATGTCTGTTTACATTCAGGGAACAGTAAAAGATTACATTTAATTTTGAATTATTTACACAAAGCTTATGAAATTTACATGTAAGTTATAAATCATGTATTCTACCAAGCACAATAGGGAAGAATTTGAGTAATAGAAAATCCATCACTCTGATTTTCTTGGCTTCAGAACACTTAAATAACAATTCAATACATAAAATATTTTATTGTGTATCAGGCATTCTGCTGGCTGCTTTGTGGACACATAAACCCTGTCACCAAGAAGTTGGCAGACTACTAGATGGGGAAGATACTGATGTGTAAATACATGTACAAAGTTATGTTTTGCAAGATGGGTCACAGGAGAGAAAAAGTGGAGAAAGTCATAAACCGGGAGGGACACCAGCCCAGCCTAGAGAAGAAGCAGAACGAATAAGAGATGGGGCAGCTGATGTTGAGGAAAGGCGGCGGGCAGTCACAGGTAAAGACACATGTAGGCTCAAATCTCAGAATTCTAGTGCATCAATTCCTCTTCCTTTCCCACCCTCTCATTAAACCCTTTAAACAGTAGTAAAAACAAACAAAAGTGTTAAAAAGGCCAAGTACAAAGAAACTGCTATAACATGAACTTCAACAAACTTGGCCATCTTCCAGTGTCTTGGTGAATGTTACCACTAAGCCAAATCCAGGGATTCATCCTAGATTGCTCCTTGGCCTTCAATGCCCACATTCCATCATTCAAGCTCTAATAATGCTACCTCCAAAACAGGTACCTTTTTACATAGATTCCCCTCTATCCACACTGCACTGTTCTTGCCCTCCTCATCTCTTTCTTTTGAACTGTGGTATCTGGGTTTAGTCACTCCAACCCTCTACTCCATTGCCTGCATACTACAGAGTAGGATCACCGACAAAATAAAATGCCGGCTCAATTGCCTGTCGTGAAAGGTATTTTGTGATCTGATCCTTCTGAATGTCACATGACCTCCTACTTCTTCCTTCTCTTTTCTACTTCCAACTTTATTCTCCAAGAGTATCAAAGATTGCTACTTCTAGGAATGTGCCATGGTTTTGCACTCTTGTGCCTTTTCACTTGTGGAAACTAGCTAATAAGCAGTGCTCTTTTTAGACCACATGACTGCACTAGTGAGTTGATGGATAAATAAATGAATTTATTGTAGGCCTGGGTTGAAATTTTCAGTGCCTCAAATAGAATGTGTTTTGTTCTTCTAAATAGTTCTCAACTAGATGGACCATTTAAACAACTAAGCACTGGCACTTGGTTAGGCAGTGGAATAACAAAGACAATCACTTATAATCACTGCAAACAATATAGCATTCAATATTCAGAACAAGTCAGAAATTTAAAAATTTTATATAATGTCATAGGTCACATACATGGTATGATAAATTAATTATTGCTACTTAACATGTAATGAGAGCCTAATAAATACTCGAAACAAGAAGGAAAGAAAGTAAAAAAGCAAGCAAGAAAGAGAAGGAAAGTGACAGAAAAAAAATAGTTTGAATTTAAAGTCCAAGAGATAGGGCTTCTAACATATTTTAAGCCAAGAAAGTCTTGCAGAAACACTTTAACAGAAAATTCCACATGGAAAGGAAGTATTTATTCATTTCATTACATCTACACAACTTACTGCTCATTGCTAAATGCTTGGACTTTTGTAGGTGAAGGAGACATAGTAAAGAACAAGATAGATAAGGTCTCTGTCCTCTGCTATCTTACTGCTAGCAGAGAAGATAGATAATAAGCAACAAGAGAGATTTTCAGATGGTATAAATAATAGGAAAGTACGAGTTTGGCTACTTATAATAGGGTGACTGAGGCAGCCCCTGTGAGGAGGAGGTAATGCTTGAGTTGAGACCTGGATAAATGAAGAGCAATCCAGGCACAAAAAAATCACATGCACAGGCCCTGAAGTGAGAACAAACTTGCCAAGTTCAAGAGACAGAATGAAGAAAAATGAGATAGCGGGTGCACAGTGTAAAACAAAGACAAAATAATAGGCTCAGTAGAAACTTACAGGCATTTTTATAAATTGGTGAGGAGCTAATGGAGAGTAGGTAGTATAGGTATTAAGCACGAATGTGATTGTTGTTTATCACCATAAACGTACTCTGAGGACTGTGAAGTTCCTCCCTTGTCTCATGCCTGCATTCCACATAATTGGCACTAATTGCACTCCATTGCTTGGTTTTCACTAATGGCATATACGTGTGTGTGGGTGTGTGTGTATACATATATATAACTGAATGATGTTTAGTTCAATTGAATAAACATCTGCTGAGCGTAAATTATGTGCCCGTCACTAAGCTTAGTGATAGAAGTACAAAAATGAAAGTCATGCATTTACTCTTAGAGATTATTCAATGCAGAAAGAAAGGCAGGTTCACTAACATAATTTTAGAATAATACATTAAGTGCTAAGGTAGAAATATTGAAGCATTGAGGGGAGGCTTAATTATTCCAGGCTGGTTGTTTGGGGAAGGTTTCCTGGAAGAGGTGACACCTGAGTTTTGGGTTAATTAACCAGGCCAAAGCGGATATTCTGTGCAGAATGAAAGCATAAGCTAAAGAAGAGACACATTTTCATGTAGATGGTGCAAAGAAGGTCATTCAGGTCAGTATCGCTAAAGCTTAAAGTAGGAACTGGGGACCAGTGAAAAATGAGATTTGTGACATAAACAAGAACTAGATTAAGAAAGTTTTCAAAGCCATTTAAAGCTATTCAAACACTATCCTGATATCAATTAAAAGCCATTGACGGGTGTTGAAGAATAGATTGGACCTAGTCAGATTTGCATTTTAAATATATCTCTGGCAGCTGGTGGGAAACATATTGGACATATTTTTCCCCAGCTACCATTCTGGAAGAGAATTGCTTTTCTAGAAATGCCAAATCTCTTCTGAATTCTTTAAACATTTTTTAAAAGCATAGTAGAAAAAATTTAAAGGAAGTTACCCTATATTTTCCTCATAATCTCCCACATTCTTTTTCAAATTCACTTTATAGTTTTAATGCATAACGGCAAAGAAGAAGAATTAAAAATGGGTTTTGGTTTGTTTTGGTTAGCCAGATATTCTGCTAATAGAAGCCTGAGATGGCCTCAGTTTTCTAATATTACTCATGTTTCAGATTCCAAGATTGCAGTGAATTCGTCTGACCCAGATACGACAGAAGATCCTCTCTGATGAATATGTGCAACCATTCTGAACCTCTCTTTTGAAAACTTTACTCTTCTTCTGATTTGATTCCATAATTGGAAATCGAATGGAAACTTATGCCTTCCTAAAAATGTTGTAATTACATATTTTGTATTTCTTTTACCTGAAGTTGTCCGTTGTCATCTTATACATCTTACTTAGGAGCCATTGACCTTGTGGCAACGCTCCGAAGCATCACTCTCTGTTCAAGGCACCACACACCTGCAGTGAGGATGCAGGGATTAGGTGTATGTTTCAGGTGTCTATATTAGGCTCAAGTTAGCTCACTGGTCTGGAAACTTCTAATACCTTCAGAATCATAGCCCAGCTTAAAGTCTTAGCCAATATTTCTGTGCACATTTCACTGGTATTACAAATCAGTCACCGTCCCATTCACCTCACTCATCACCGCAGTAATTATTTTAAGAACTTGTGCTTCTGCCATTTTGTATTCACAATTAGGCATAATTGGTTAATGAAAATATGATATTGTTTATAAGTACATTTCTCTGCAGAGAAGATAAAAAGGGTCTTTTTTTTCTTTGTTAACATTCAAAAAAAATTTTTTCACACTAATGACTAATGACTAAGCATTTGCAGAGTTTTATCCAGAAAAAGATAAGAATAGTCTGAAGGGTGAATCTTTAAATTCCATTTTTGCTGCCCCTACTTTCCTCTTTCCAGTATTTGCTGTTCCCCAACTTCTTCCATATCAAAGTCATTAAATATCAATACCATCAGTTTCTTCTTTAATCTAGGCCAAATATTCTTATGCTTTCTCCTCAAAGGATCATATGCATGAATGTGTTCATATTCACTTGCTTATTTGTTCTTTCATTATTCAATTTATTTACTGAATTATTAAATTTATTTCTCTCAAATCAAAGTTTGAAAGACAATCGAGTACTATTAAAGCCCCTAGATTAGGCACCAGAAACCTGGATGCAATTCCTAGGTTTGTAACAAACTCTGTGAACCTCGCGGATAATTTAGCTTCCTTAGACCTTAGTTTACTCACCTAAAAATGGGATTGATTCAATCACTACCCACTTATTTTAATTAGGTCTTCATAAGCCTCTTACAAAGGCTAATAACTGTTAACTCTCCAGAAAACAAAAAAATGCCCATGCCCACATACATATAAAATTTTGCATTTTATTTCTTGGGACTCATAGAATCCTAAAACCTGTGGATAAATGTCTCAGAGATTCGCAGGCTCTTGGTTAAGAGCCATAAACTAAAAGGTCTCTACCTTTCTAGTTTTACAGACCCTTGCTTGTCAAAGTGTGGTTTCCAGAGCAGCAGTTTACTTAAGAGTTTGTTAGAAATCCCCTATCCCAACCAAGATCTATTGAATAAGAATCTGCATTTTAACAATATCTTCAGGTGATTCACATGGACAGTAAAGTTTGAGAAGCACAGCTATAGTTTGGTTTAAATAAATGTCATATGAAAGCAGAAAGGAAGGTGGGATGATTATTAGGATGGATTGGAGGTGCTTTCCTTTTCTTTCGTCTCCTTTGATACACCAAAATACAGACAAACCACAGCAATGGTTTTTAATCTGGGACTCAGCTTCATGGATGAACTGAAGAGCTCTCCAGTGAAAGAAACTTAAGGTTCTGTAAGGAAGAAACAATTTATATTATATTTAAGTTAATAATAATCGTGATTAAATGTACATGTTATTGGGAAGTTATCACTGCTAAAGGCCCTACTGACAAAATGGGAAGAAATGAAACCCAAAAGTTAGTTTAACTAAGTAATTCTACTGATAGTCATTTATGTGAATTACTTAGCATTTATGTCTAATAATCATCTGCACCATCATGATTATGCAAACCATGAACAGACTCAATGTATCAGATTAACATTGCTCTTGGTTTTATTTAATTATAATAGCAAATTTCAGGCATATATTTACTCTTCATAATTTGTTACTCTTGCAGCATGGAAATCTGCTTAGAACCTTACAAAATTAACACAAATATTATTTTAAAGAACATCTTGAATGAAAATTATGTTTTAAATATTAAGCTATTTAGTATTTATACAGAATCTCTATTCTGAAGTGTAAATGTTTTGGCTCAAAATATATAAGAGAAATCTAAAATCAAAAGTGTACTTTTGCAGATGGGAACTTTCATAATATTATTATTAAATATTATGTTATATTTTAATTATAATATATTATATTAGTATAATAAATATAATATATTATATTTTAATTATAATATTAAAATTAAGGTATCTTTTGAAGTTCTCCTGGGTAAATATTACATTGGTCTTCAAAACTATGGGCCAATATTTCCAAAATTACCTCTTAAAATGGAAGAAATTAAATGTATTGGATGCATGGATTAAGAGATAAAAAGAAATTGAATAAGATATAAGAGAAAATAAGGTTATGGGTGGCAAAGAAAGATGAGATGAAGAGTGTGAACTTCAAGTCTAAGTAGAGAGTGACATTTACTGTTCCAAGAAGAAACAGGGGAGGAAATAATTTGTTTTCAATGCATTTATGCACTTTTTTTGTCATACCAATAATAGTAATTCAGTAATGCTCCCAAAATAAATAGGATCTCTTCTCTCTCTCTGACTTTGTCATTCTCTCTTCATCTCTCTTTTTTCCTCATTTCCTCCTCTCCCTCCCTCTCCTCATATGTGTAATAGTGCATTTTGGTTTTATGGAGAGGACATAATCTATCACAGAAGATAGTTATATCATTTTTTTCTAACAAAGATTTCTTCTCTTTAGTAACTTCATGACCTTAAGTGAATTAATTGAATTGATGACTTTTGTCCCTCTTTTATCAGAGTTTTCAGAAAATTGTAGCTAATTTGCCTATGTTCTCTTATTTAAATCATTTGCTTATCTCCTCTTATCCAAACCACTGGTACCTTGTAGTTCCCAAACCACTATTCGCATGTTTCTGCTTTGTAATAGGCCATTGTTCCAAAACTGATCTTTCTTACAAAGTTAAAAATTGAAAAACAAGAGAAATCATGGCTAATTTCTTTTTTTCACCTCCAGTTAAGAACTTTGGTAGCATTTTTTGCACCTGTTAAACAAGCCCTCTGGGTTCAATGCAGGGGTAAGTTTGGGGTCAAGAACTAAGATGGAAATAAGAAGAGAATACTGGAAAAGTGCTACCAATGGGAAGTCAGATTGACCCTGCTTATCCAGCACTGTATAGGGCTTATATTTTCTGTCTTCTTGTTTGTCCTATGGTTTCCCTTCCTAAGTTAAATGTCTTTATGCCTTTTATTAAATTTTGGAGGTTTTTTTCTGAATTTAGGGTGTTTAAGTAAGTTTAGGATGAATATGTGTATGTGTGTATTTGTGTGTATATTTATGAATGTGTGTATTTATGTGTAAGCATATATATGTATGTGTGCATTTGCATGTGAGTATATTTGTATGTGTGTTTACATATTTGCTGATTTGTATTTGTACGTACATAAGAACAAATATGTTTGAATTTGAGTGGGTATGAATATTTATATCTTGGTATATCAGAAGACAAATTTATGAAAGAAGACAGCTTGTCTATATAATTGTTTAGTTTGAAAAAATTAGCTTTCTAACATATTCTGTGCTATTTATACAACTGGTCTATGTCAATAAAATTTTTATGTGCCTCAGGAAAATAATTTTAAGGTGAAGGGAAATTGACATTGGACAGTTTTCCAGGGATTTGGACAATGTTCAGCCTATGTAATTAATTGTTTCTTATATGTTTTCTGGACCTGCTGTTTCAATTGAATGTGGAGTCATTTCCCTTTATAAGTAATTTTATTCTATCTGTGGATTGCTGTACCCCATTTTAATGGTGGCTCTGTCTCATTAATCATGAAAATGTTTCCATTCAATGGAAGTTCACTAACTGTTTAGCAGTTTTAATTAGTGATCAAAAAGTTCTCAGAGAGACTTAGATGTAAGGTCTCATAAGCTGAAAAGTATTACAATTACTCTTTCTTCAGTGAAACTCAATCCAATATATTCAAAATCTTAGAACAAAGCTTGGCAGTGGTTATGAAACTACTGATAACAAATAAGCTTTTAATATTTTTTCATACTTTTACTAGCAGAGGGGTTTGCTTTTATGCTTCCTTTCTTTTTATCTGCAGAAGGTGTAATTAATTATACAGAATTTCAACTCTCATTGTAGAGAGCTGGAAACCACATGTAGTTGTTCTTAATAGCTTGGATTCTTTTCCTGATTAGCAGCCTAGGAACTTCTTTCTGGGAATCAAAAAACTGTCATGCCGAGTTGAACAGGATGCAAATCTGGCCTGAAGTTTTCTTACAATTGCTCTAATAACACGTACTGTTCCTCTACTCCTCAGGTTGCCATTAGGAATAAAAGCATATTATCTCAGTAGGATGCTGTAATCTCTCTGGTTACACAGCCTGCCAATAGACAGGGCCAGGCTTAAATCGGGAGCCTGAAACACTGTGAGACCACATGGACAGAGATAATAACGAAGGGACTCCCAGTTTACACAACCTGGCCAAGAACAGGGAGTTCTGAAAAGGAAATATGGGTAAATTTTACTGCCTACTTTCATGTATAGAAAATAGTATTTAAGGGAATGCTTCCAGTTTTTGCCCATTCAGCATGATATTGGCTGTGGGTTTGTCATAGATAGCTCTTATTATTTTGAGATACGTCCCATCAATACCTAATTTATTGAGAGTTTTTAGCATGAAGGTTGTTGAATTTTGTCAAAGGCCTTTTCTGCATCTATTGAGATAATCATGTGGTTTTTGTCTTTGGTTCTGTTTATATGCTGGATTACATTTATTGATTTGCATATGTTGAACCAGCCTTGCATCCCAGGGATGAAGCCCACTTGATCATGGTGGATAAGCTTTTTGATGTGCTGCTGGATTTGGTTTGCCAGTATTTTATTGAGGATTTTTGCATCAATGTTCATCAAGGGTATTGGTCTGAAATTCTCTTTTTGGGTTATGTCTCTGCCAGGCTTTGGTATCAGGATGATGCTGGCCTCATGAAATGTGTTAGGGAGGATTCCCTCTTTTTCTATCGATTGGAATAATTTCAGAAGGAATGGTACCAGTTCCTCCTTGTACCTCTGGTAGAATTTGGCTGTGAATCCATCAAGTCCTGGACTCTTTTTGGTTGGTAAGCTATTGATTATTGCCACAATTTCAGAGCCTGTTATTGGTCTATTCAGAGATTCAACTTCTTCCTGGCTTAGTCTTGGGAGGGTGTATTTGTCCAGGAATTTATCCATTTCTTCTAGATTTTCTAGTTTATTTGCATAGAGGTGTTTGTAGTATTCTCTGATGGTGGATTGTATTTCTGTGGGATCGGTGGTGATATCCCCTTTTTCATTTTTTATTGCATCTATTTGATTCTTCTCTCTTTTCTTCTTTATTAGTCTTGCTAGCGGTCTATCAATTTTGTTGATCTTTTCAAAAAACCAGCTCCTAGATTCATTAATTTTTTGAGGGATTTCTTGTGTCTCTATTTCCTTCAGTTCTGCTCTGATTTTAGTTATTTCTTGCCTTCTGCTAGCTTTTGAATGTGTTTGCTCTTGCTTTTCTAGTTCTTTTAATTGTGATGTTAGGGTGTCAATTTTGGATCTTTCCTGCTTTCTCTTGTGGGCATTTAGTGCTATAAATTTCCCTCTACACACTGCTTTGAATGTGTCCCAGAGATTCTGGTATGTTGTGTCTTTGTTCTCATTGGTTTCAAAGAACATCTTTATTTCTGCCTTAATTTCGTTATGTACCCAGTAGTCTTTCAGGAGCAGGTTGTTCAGTTTCCATGTAGTTGAGCGGTTTTGAGTGAGTTTCTTAATCCTGAGCTCTAGTTTGATGGCACTGTGGTCTGAGAGACAGTTTGTTATAATTTCTGTTCTTTTACATTTGCTGAGGAGAGCTTTACTTCCAACTATGTGGTGAATTTTGGAATAGGTGTGGTGTGGTGCTGAAAAAAATGTATATTCTGTTGATTTGGGGTGGAGAGTTTTGTAGATGTCTATTAGGTCTACTTGGTGCAGAGCTGAGTTCAGTTCCTGGATGTCCTTGTTAACTTTCTGTCTCATTGATCTGTCTAATGTTGACAGTGGGGTGTTAAAATCTCCCATTATTATTGTGTGGGAGTTTAAGTCTCTTTGTAGGTCACTCAGGACTTGCTTTATGAATCTGGGTGCTCCTGTGTTGGGTGCATATATATTTAGGATAGTTAGCTCTTCTTGTTGAATTGATCCCTTTACCATTATGTAATGGCCTTCTTTGTCTCTTTTGATCTTTGTTGGTTTAAAGTCTATTTTATCAGAGACTAGGATTGCAACCCCTGCCTTTTTTTGTTTTCCATTTGCTTGGTAGATCTTCCTCCATCCCTTTATTTTGAGTCTATGTGTGTCTCTGCACGTGAGATGGGTTTCCTGAATACAGCACACTGATGGGTCTTGACTCCTTATCCAATTTGCCAGTCTGTGTCTTTTAATTGGAGCATTTAGCCCATTTACATTTAAAGTTAATATTGTTATGTGTGAATTTGATCCTGTCATTATGATGTTAGTTGGTTATTTTGCTCGTTACTTGATGCAGTTTCTTCCTAGCCTCGATGGTCTTTACAATTTGGCATGTTTTTGCAGTGGCTGGTAACGGTTGTTCCTTTCCATGTTTAGTGCTTCCTTCAGGAGCTCTTTTAGGGCAGGCCTGGTGGTGACAAAATCATTCAGCATTTGCTTGTCTGTAAAGTATTTTATTTCTCCTTCACTTATGAAGCTTAGCTTGGCATTCCCTTTGAAAACTGGCACAAGACAGGGATGACCTCTCTCACCACTCCTATTCAACATAGTGCTGGAAATTCTGGCCAGGGAAATCAAGCAGGAGAGGGAAATAAAGGGTATTCAATTAGGAAAGGAGGAAGCCAAATTGTCCCTGTTTGCAGATGACATGATTGTATATCTAGAAAACCCCATTGTCTCAGCCCAAATTCTCCTTAAGCTGATAAGCAACTTCAGCAAAGTCTCAGGATACAAAATCAATGTACAAAAATCACAAGCATTCTTGTACACCAATCACAGACAAACAGAGAGCCAAATCATGAGTAAACTCCCATTCACAATTGCTTCAAACAGAATAAAATACCTAGGAATCCAACTTACAAGGGATGTGAAGGATCTCTTCAAGGAGAACTACAAACCACTGCTCAATGAAATAAAAGAGGATACAAACAAATGGAAGAACATTCCATGTTCATGGTTTGGAAGAATCAATATCGTGAAAATGGCCATACTGCCCAAGGTAATTTATAGATTCAATGCCATCCCCATCAAGCTACCAATGGCTTTCTTCACAGAATTGGAAAAAACTACTTTAAAGTTCATATGGAACCAAAAAAGAGCCCGCATCGCCAAGTCAATCCTAAGCCAAAAGAACAAAGCTGGAGGCATCATGCTATCTGACTTCAAACTATACTACAAGGCTACAGTAACCAAAACAGCATGGTACTGGTACCAAAACACAGACATAGATCAATGGAACAGAACAGAGCCCTGAGAAATAATGCCACATATCTACAACTATCTGATCTTTGACAAACCTGACAAAAACAAGAAATGGGGAAAGGATTCCCTATTTAATAAATGGTGCTGGAAAAACTGGCTAGCCATATGTATAAAGCTGAAACTGGATCCCTTCCTTACATCTTATACAAAAATTAATTCAAGATGGATTAAAGACTTACATGTTAGACCTAAAACCATAAAAACCCTAGAAGAAAACCTAGGCAATACCATTCAGGACATAGGCGTGGGCAAGGGCTTCATGTCTAAAACATCAAAAGCAATGGCAACAAAAGCCAAAATTGACAAATGGGATCTAATTAAACTAAAGAGCTTCTGCACAGCAAAAGAAACTACCATCAGAGTGAACAGGCAACCTACAGAATGGGAGAAAATTTTTGCAACCTACTCATCTGACAAAGGGCTAATATCCAGAATCTACAATGAACTCAAACAAATTTACAAGAAAAAAACAAACACCCCCATCAAAAAGTGGGCAAAGGACATGAACAGACACTTCTCAAAAGAAGACATTTATGCAGCCGAAAAACACATGAAAAAATGCTCACGATCACTGGCCATCAGAGAAATGCAAATCAAAACCACAGTGAGATACCATCTCACACCAGTTAGAATAGCGATCATTAAAAAGTCAGGAAACAACAGGTGCTGGAGAGGATGTGGAGAAATAGGAACACTTTTACACTGTTGATGGGACTGTAAACTAGTTCAACCATTGTGGAAGTCAGTGTGGTGATTCCTCAGGGATCTAGAACTAGAAATACCATTTGACTCAGCCATCCCATTACTGGGTATATACCCAAAGGACTATAAATCATGCTGCTATAAAGACACATGCACACGTATGTTTATTGCGGCACTATTCACAATAGCAAAGACTTGGAACCAACCCAAATGTCCAACAACGATAGACTGGATTAAGAAAATGTGGCACATATACACCATAGAATACTATGCAGCCATAAAAAATGATGAGTTCATGTCCTTTGTAGGGACATGGATGAAACTGGAAACCATCATTCTCAGTAAACTATCGCAAGGACAAAAAACCAAACACCGCATGTTCTCACTCATAGGCGGGAATTGAACAATGAGAACACACGGACACAGGAAGGGGAACATCACACTCTGGGGACTGTTGTGGGGTGGGGGGAGGGGGGAGGGACAGCATTAGGAGATATATCTAATGCTAAATGACGAGTTAATGGGTGCAGCACACCAACATGGCACATGGATACATATGTAACAAACCTGCACATTGTGCACATGTACCCTAAAACTTAATGTATAGTAATAATAGTAAAAAAAAGACAATAGTATTAAATTTCCCACTATTGCATGTATTTTTAACATTAAAATTTTCAAAGTTATATTTTCAAAGAATATTTTTCAACTAGGTATCTAGGAGAGTAAAATTTAAAGAAATAATGTACTCTAAAGTTACTCAGATATTTAATATGTAGTATACAAGCATATTTGAGTAATCTTTCCTTTCTTTTCTTTCCTTGCTAATTATTGTCTTTCTTTCTAGTGTCCTTTACTTTATTAAAAGTTAACATGTATTATGAGAAAAAAATTACTGACTGAATAAGCTTGGAAACATAAAATTAAACAAGAACATTCCTAAATTAAGTCACATAATTTAAAAATGCACATCACAGTGTTTCTGTAGTCATTAGGGATAGAAAGTTGACACTGAGCTTCCTAGCAGCCATTAAAAAGAGGCTCATTCAATAAAATCAGTAACAAAATAAGTATGACTCCTCTGGGAAACAAAGTGTGAGAAACATTTCTCCTGTAGATTATCATAAAAGGACTCTGTATTATGTAATAAACTGGATTTTTTTAAAAAGTCGTTATTTTAAATGTAACAATATGTTCCACAGAGCTCAATATAAACTGAAAACATAATACAGATACATCAGTTCTGCAAAAGGTGAGAATAATGCAGTCTTGGTACACAGGTCTCAAGTTTAGAATATTTAAAGGAAGAACTGCAAACTGGAAAGCCATAGGCCACATTGGCTACAGATCTTTCAGTTGTCATTTTTATTTAGTTAGTTTGAATGCCTGGGAATGACTGTTTCTCAAACTAATTGAAGTAAAGTACTAGTTTTGTTTTAAAATTCTTATCCATCAAGAATTTTGTAAAATGTGCTGAGAAATAAATACTAGGAAAAATATATTTAAAAAGACTTAAAAGTAGATGTAAAGTATTTAAATTTGGGGCCAATTTCCTTGGAGCAATAGTCAATTCTTCAAAATGTACTAATCAATATAACTAAGTTTTTGATGACTAGTAGATGGAGCAGGTCAAAGGTATGCTTCCTTATAAATTGCTAGGAAATAAATATTCTGTTGCTCTGTTGAAGGATACACTATTTGTTAAATAATTACTGTCCAGTTGTGGGCAGATAATCTTTTACTAGACCAGTTTGCGACACTGGGCCATGATCTCGGGGGGCAGTCACTCTAACTCTACATAAAGGTAAGTTTTCCCAGTATATGTTTACTAGTCTGACTACAATGCTTAATAGCACCAGCAAACCATGCAACCTCTCTGAATTATAGTTTTCTTATCTACTAATCTGTCTCAAAAGTCTTTCCCAATAACTCTTCAAGGTTAGTGTTAGATTAAGATGATTGAATTTAATAAAGGTTTCATTAATATAGATGTGTGTCAATACTTTGGAATAAGGCAAAATGTTATTTACCAAAATTAGGTTGTTTACACACATATACTCAAATGTTCAAATTGCAAGGAATTAAAAATATGTGAAATAACCATCTCTAGGCACTGTTAGAAAAGTGCCTAATATGTAGACCTACCTAATGGGACTTCTCTCCTTCTTCCAATCATGATTTTTTAAAAGTCAGGTTTATTGAAATATGATTTGCAAACAGATTATTAATCTTTTTAAAATGGCAAGTTCTATGAATTTTGACAAAGGCCTACAAACCACCAGTGTATATCAAGATATAGCACAGTTCCATCACCTCAGAAATCTTTCTTCTTGTCATTTTAAAATCAGCCTCAACTTCCCACCCTAACCCCTCAAAACCACTGATATGTTTTCTGTTCCTACGTTTTTATTTTTTTTAATGCCGTATAAATGTAATTGTGCAGCATGTAGCCTTTAGAGTGCATTTTTTCACTGGGCAGTAGTTCAATCCTTATTATTGCTAAGTAGTATGCCATTGTATGAACATACCAGTTTGTTATTTATTCAGCAGTTGATGGACACTTAGGTTGTTTCTATTTTTGGCAAGTTTGGGTATTCATTCACACCTAAATATTCATTATAACTTTGTATGTAAAAACACATGTTCATTCTATTTGAGTAAATACCTAGAAATTTTATTGCTGGGTCATATGATATTTGTATTTTTAACTTTATAAGGAACTATTAAACAGTTTCCAAAATTGCAGCACTATTTTGCATCCCTTCCAGAAATGAACCAGTGTTTCAAGTGCACCACATTTTCACTCAGACTTGGTAAAGTCATGTTTTTGTTTGTTCTGTTCTTGTTTTGCTCTAATAGGTCTACAGTGATATCTTACTCTGATTTTAATTTGCTTAATTTTCTTAATAATTACCAGTGTTGAACATCTTTTCACTACTTTTTTTGCCAGCCATGTATCTCCATTGTTAAAATGTCTGTTCAAATATTTTGCAACTTGTTTTATTGGGTTATTTGGTTTTGATCATTGAACAGTGAAAATTCTTTATATATCCTGCATATCAGTCCTTTATGATATGTATTTTGTAAGTATTTCCTTCCATATTCTGTTGTTATTGGGTGGAGTATTCTGTAATTATCAGTTACGTCAAACTGGTTGAGGATGTTGTTCAGGCCTTCTATATAGTTACTGATTTTGACTTGTTCTACTAACTACAGACAGAGGAGTTCTGGTCATCAGAAAAACCCACAGTTGTGGATTTATCTTTTGATCCTTTCAGTTTAATCAATTTTGCTTCTTGGACTGTGAAACTCTGTTCTTAGCTGCACACATATTTGGGATTGTTGTTGGTAAATTTATCCACTTATTATAGAATTTGTGATCTGTGATAATATTTCCTTTCACTTCTCACCTTCATTTTGCTCTTTCCTGAACTTTCAATTTTTCTGCCATAATTCTCCATCCTTTCATGCAGATTGTCCACTTTTTCCTATTAGGTTCTTTAATACATTAATCGTAGTCCCTGTTTGATAATTTCAACTCCTGGATCATCTCTAAGTCTGGTTTTGTTCATTGTTTGACCTCTTTTGAAAATGGGTTTTTTTTTCCTTAAATTTTTGTATATCTTATAATTTTTCAATTAAATGTCAAATATCAAGTGCAAAATAATGGGCAATGATGCCAATCATTTATACCTAGAAACAGAGTGTACTTTTGCTACTCTAAAGCCATTAGTTTGCGGCATTGAGTTACTCTGGTAAAGAGTTGACCTTTAGGGTGCCAAAGACTTCACATTCCTCTAGCCTTGTGCTTAGGATATGGGATGAGAGCTTGAATAGACTGGGATTTTGTGCTTTATCTGAAGTGGCAGCCAATCCCCTACTCTGCACCTGTATTACCAAGAGGCTCCCTCCTGTCCCCACCCTGCTTCCAATATTTCTCATAAGTACCTGGTGGAAGTCCACATATAAGCCCCAATGGGTGACATCAAACTACCCTTATGTCAGGGATTACCAGAGTTTCTAAACTGTCAGTCAGTCTTTGGCAATTTGTAATGATTTTAGCTTTTTATAGAATTTCTTGTTAGATAATTTAGATAATAATAATTTTTATCACCGCTTGTATGACAGCCAGGTCCTATTCGATTCTCTGCCACATATGACACTATCCCCATGACTCATTTCTCAGTGGAGGAACCTATCATTTCTGAAAAACCTAGATATTTGTTTGCCCGGTGAACTCAATTTCACAACAGGTTTAAGAAAAGTTATGGTTTTGTAGTTCATCTGGCTCTGTCTTGTGATGGTGGGATTGGCACTCTTTCCAGTTTTGTTCATCCTGGTTAAAAGAGGAACTCCTCCTGTTCATGAGTTTTAATTCTTGTGGAAAAAATTTTATGCCACTGTGATTGAATAATTATTAAAATATATAACTTCTTTTCTAAGTGATTACTTCATATTGTCATGGAAAGTATGATTCTAATTAGCTCTTCAGTGCTCATTATATGCTTCTTTCTGCATTACTATATAATATTCTGAAAGTTCCAAAGTTCTCCTAGTTGCTGATTATCAAATTGGATTATCTAATTGTCACTTGCTAATTGTCTATTTGGGAAATAGGCTCATTCTATTTGTTACAAACTGAAATGATTATGTCTTCTTAAATTCTTAAGTATGGGGAAGATGTAACATTTATTGAACGAAAATTTACAATGCCAGTCAGTGTTTTAAAGATTTCTACATATTATCCAATTCCACACTCAAAATAATTAAGCAAAATTTTTATGTAATAGGAAAAAGAGTCTTAGATACACTAAGAAATTTGACTTTAATCTCTCAGCTAAATAGTTGATATTAAGTCTTTGTTTAATTAAAAACATTAAACATTACTTAATGTTTAAGCATTCCTTTGCCATTAAAATACTGACCAAAACCGCAATGACTTTTGCACCAGTCGAATAATTAACTCAATAAACAGGTAAGAATTTGAACCCAGTTATATCTGGTTACAGCTCTGTGTTTTTTTTTCCATATAATGCAGTGTTTCCATGAAGCCCTATTACAATATAGGTAAATATTTGTCTTTATTATTCTAGAACTTCTACTTTGCCCCTTCTTCTCTCTACAGTATTTCTTTGTTTTTCTATTGTTCGATATCTTCCTCTTTTCTTCTGCACAAGATTGCCACTGTCATACTCCAAGCAAGCCAGTCATTTCCTGATCTTCCATTCTTCCCATAAAAAACATATCTGTCTTGTGTTTGATTCACTCCAACCTTTTTATTCCTTGAAATGACACACATATTTTGTAAGTTCTAAGGTATTCACATGTTAATGTTGCTATTAAATAACAAGGCAATGTAGGGACAAAAAAGTTACAAAAACCTGTTTTTTATGAAGAAAACAGGAAAACATTGGCTAATGAAAATTCAAGAATTTAGAATTCTTAAATTTCCAAAATGGCTCTGGAAAAAAAGCAGAAAAATACAGCCCTTGAAGTGAAGTGAAGATACAGCCAGCCCTTGAATAACCAACAAATAAAGAATAAGAGTCAGAGAACCCATCACTTTATCTGATCCTTCAAGTTCACTGCACAGAAGGAAAGGGCAGCTGTCCCTTAGAGACAGTCCTTTTGTTGATGTTTTTGTTGTTTTTAGAATATGAGTAAGCAATAAGAGTCAGAAGAAATTGGAAAATTTGAGAAAAGAGGAAGGGGAGAAGTACACCAGATTTCAGGGTTGGCAGCACTGGTGATAACAACAATAATGATTAGGTGGGGTGGTGACAGAAACCGCAAAGGTAGGTATGAGCAGCAGACATCTATCTGAATGCAAGAGAGAGAAAAAAAACTATGACAAAGAAATAAAGAAAGAACATCTGTGCATCAGGGCAGAGAAAGGGACATGTATTCATCTTCAGTCCACCTCTTTGAAAAAGAGGAAAGGCAAGATGCTTTGAAATTTCTAATGCAAGGTTAGAATAGAAGTAAATTCTGGATAACATAAATCAGTGACTCCAAACCTTTTGATAATTAAACAAAGTTTTACATTTAATTTTGTGACACTCTCTTCAATGTCTAAACATATAAAAGCGATATAAAATCTTAAAGTTTCACTATAAATGCAAAATTTCAAATGTTTCAGCATGTCTCAAAACTAGGAATGAGTATCAGGATATGAATATTTACAAGACTATAAGTAAAACAATGGTCATTAAGAAATTTTATAAATTATTTCAGCTATACATCTTCCATTCAGTTATTCCTCATGGGACATAATTGTCTGAAATATCTGAAAGTAAAGTCAACATTAACAGACACTGTTACTTTTAGTTCATCTCTACTAGCGTTTATTGGATACTCACCATGCTTCAGTTGGGGAGGTAGGCACTAGGAGTACAAAGAGTAATAAGCAACAAGGTTTAATTTCAGAGTAATCCAGTCAGGGAAACATAAATATATAAGGCCAACATGATGTTGTAAAGGCATAAAATGGTACAAATAAACCTGCCATTGTGTCAATACAGAGAAAGGCATGTGTCCAAGCCTAGTGTATAGGAGATGCCTATTAGAGAAGATGACAATTATGCTCAGTCTTGAAAAAATTAAACATATTAAAGCAGCATTGCACCTTTTTCATTTTATTATTTAGGAAAATTTGGACACCCTTCAAACTATAAAGCATTGGAGAAATATTATGGCCATGGGAAATATGTAGTAACATATTTTTGCTTAATGATTTTGATTTACAATACATTATAGTTACACAAAATATATGCTTAATATATTTTGTGGTTTAGGCTCAAATTTTTACTTCCTGACATAGAAATTCTCAATTCTTTAACATGCCCTATGCTGTAATCTATATAGGTTTTAGTCAGAAATTACTAATTAAGATTCTAATATTGCAGTTTAAATACAATATATTTGTTCCAAAAGCCTCCTTCTTATTTTCTATCTTAGTAAGAGGTTCATCAATCTCAGATAACAAAAGTTTAATGCATTCCATCATTAGGAAATAGCAAGGATGAACATATATCATACCACAGATAAGAAGCCTATCCAAACAGTCACTTATTGAAGCCTTTTGTCACTATTGGGAGACAATTTTCCATGGGTCTTTCACATTTTGCACATCTTATGAAAGAATCATTGACTGCTTTTGTTTTGAACTATTTTAAAAACATGTTTGTAAAGCAGACAGTCTTGGAAGACAGAAATAGCATCTTCTGGAACAAAGGGAGGCATGCTCATTGCCCATTATAAAGGGGTGACATTTCTTAAATTGAGGGCCTTTTTGTTTGTAATGTGCATACTTCATGTTGCCTTGGGGAAATTGGGACCCAAGGAAGAGGACAAAAATGTTGATATTTTTGCTACTGCTATTGCTGTGAAAAATAAATTGTCCTTCATCTCTGACCTAGGAGTCCATTGTTTTCTACCAGCATCCATTCAACTGTGGCAGGCTTTCATGTTAACTTGTGAGCAGGGAAGAATCTCAGACCTTTCAGAGATTTTTATAATGTTAGTGATGAGGATGGGATGCTGACAAAGTCATGGCTTTCTGGAAGAGAAAAGATGAGAGCCCTGCAGGCCTATTAAATATTCCAAGTTAATTGGGTTATGACATGAACCACCACCACATCACTTGAAACTTATGGTACATATGAAGTCTCTCTCCTTCCCTGCTCTCTGATTCTTCTCTGTCCCTGTACCATGACCTCGCTTATTTAAACAGAAACACAACTAAGGGTTCAGGGTATCCATATCCCCAATAAGTATCAAAGGATATACACACTCATCCAGGAATGTTGAGAAATTTCAGGAAGATAAATATTTGAGAGAAGTCTGCAGGAATCAGTAACAAAGATGTTTGCAAATTATATGGGCCACTGGGCAATAGACAGTCCTTCACTTCTTTGCCTTTTAATGAGGAGGAATCAAGGAGGTCATTGCAAGCTAAATAACAAAAATAGGTAAAATACAGATGCCAGAATTTTCCTCCAAATGGAACGAGTTCCTTGTCTGAGAATTCCAGACTGGAATCTAGAGTCCAGTCTCAGACCTGCAGCACTGTAACAACTAATACTAAGATTTGCGCTGGGTAGGCAGAAGCTTCTACCCTCTTTCAGACAATAGTTAAGAGTAATGTGTACATATATTGAGTGTGAAAAGGGAACTCCATAGCCAGAAACCAGGTGAATCATTAGAATTTTGGCTCACAGTGGAAAGAAGGGGTTATGGATCATATTGTTCTCAAGGAATCATGGCAAATGCTGTGTTGACTTACAGCTAAATCTAGCCTTCATGCCAACCTTAGATCCATTTGGAAGTAATGAGAAAATGTATCGAAGGTTTTTGCAGTGGGACTTTGCTGCTATAAGGAAGCTTTATTCCTCTTAAGGAGATTTTTCTGAGACAGAAAAACTCCTGTGGAAAACCACAGATGAGGCATTGACTAGTATTTGGGCTCTTAATGGCCTGGATTGAGTCTAGAATTCTGACAAAATTAACCCACTAGAAAATTGAGAAAGAGACCTGAAGAAACCTAGGTAAATTATTGAGGTCATCAACACTATGCAGAGAAAGCTCCCTATCCTTGATGCTGAAACTGGGAGAGCTTAAGAGATATAAGATATTGGGGCAGCTAGTGCCCTAAATTAAGGTGGATGCCTTAAAGTCACCACTGTGTGAGCCAAGACTGAGTCAGCCAGAGGTCACAAACCCCATACCCTAGGAAAAACAGCAATGTATCTGTGGCTTCTGAGTCAAACGATTCCCCAGGATGAAACAGATGGTGCCGGCCACAGGAGTCCTGCTCCCAATATAGAGTATTGGGTGGACAACAATATTCTAAGTTAATTTGGTTATGCCATGAGCCACTGCAATATCATTGAAACTGGGATAATACATATGAAGTCTCTCTCCTCCCTTGCCCTCTGATTCTTCTGTCCCCTTCTCCCATAATCTCAGTTTATTTAAAGAGAAACATGACTAGAGGTCAGGGTGTCTCTATTCCCAATGGGTATCAAATGACATATGCACCTATCCAAGAATGTTGAGGAATTTCAGGAAAATAAGGGAATCAAACTTTTAGGATATTTGGATGTGGACATCCAAGTCATGTTTTTCACTGGATTTATAGAAAGAAAAGATTGTCTGATTTAGCTAATGGGGTTTGGGCAGTGTTCACAGTGAGAAAGGCAAGTTAACATGATCTCATGAATGGAGCCCTTTGGGCCAATTCAATGTACTGTTCTATTTTCTATATCCAATTGTATAGTAATTAATATATTAAGTGCTTATACTTCATCATCAGTTAAGTGCCTGGGGAGATTATCACAATTGGGAAAGGCCAAATGTAGTGAAGTGCTAAAGGGACACATAAATCACTTTTTGGTCTTGTTCTCTATTTCCCCCCAGATGGTCCAACAAAAACAATAAGAAGAAAAAGAAGAAAGAAAATCACAGCCTTGATTACAGACTTGAAGGGAACATGGGTGCTAAGAGATGCAGTATTTTAATACAACAGCACTGTATGACCAGTGAAACAGTGTAATGAGAGCTAGAAGCTTGGAATGGATTATCACCAACTGAATCAAGTTGTTAATCCCATAATCCCAACTAGTCATGTAACTGAATCCATTGCACAGAGTAAACTCTCGGTATGCTGTCTTGGACTGTGCCAATACCAGCTTTTCTATACCACTGGCTTCTGAGGACAAAGATCAAGTCACAACATAGCCACCAATATACATTTGTAGTAACCTCCCACATTACTACAGGTTACTCCCAGGGGTACCAACATTCTTCTGCCATTTGCCATCAGTAGTACATAAGTCAGCATAAGTGTCCCTACTCTCTATGGTGCAAAGCTTTCACTATACAGATGATGTCCTGTTAATCAACCAGTTAGAAGCTTCCATTGCAATGGTCTTGACTGTGGTGTTATCACACTTCTATCAACTGTGGAAGCTGATAAATTCTGACAAAATTCAGGGTTCTGATTGTCAAATAAAGTTTCTTGGGACTATGTGAGCAGATTCACAATGTTTAATCCTTCTGGTAGTCAAAGAAAAACTGCTGTCTCTTCATCCCCAACAAACAAAAACAATGTTCAGGAGCTTATTGGAACATTTGGGCATTGGAGATGGTATGTTCCTCACTTGGAAATTCTACTTGGACTTCTATATTAGCTGGTCCAAAAAATCAGCATCTTTTGAATGAAGCAGAAACCAACACACTGTGTTAGTAGGCTGTGGCCTTCTCTCTATATGTGGGGTCCCACATCCCTAATTAACCTGTGAACTACCAGTTTCTGTGACTAATGATTTTTCTAATTGGAGCCCCCAGAAAACGTAAGCAGCTTCCATTCACAGGAGCCCTTTGGGATTTTGGACAGATCACCTCCTTAATATACAGGATATAACCGTACCAGGTACACCTCATTTGAAAAGCAGCTATTAGCTTGCTACTGGGTTCTTGTCAAAACTGAACTCCTGATCCTGAAGACCTTATGACTGTCTGGCATACTATTTCATTTTGGGGTGTACCAACTCAGATTCAATGACCAACAAAGGCAAAAAGGGGTCCTATGAACCTCACTTATAAAATAGAAAGAGTATATTCCAGCTTGTAGCTCACCCGGCTTTCCAGTGGCATCTCAGCTTTACATGAAAAAGTGGCTTACTCAACTGTTGCAAGTGCCTTAAATTTAACTCTCTGCCAGATCTGCCATCCCACACCAGAAAGCTCTGATCATGATTTGATCTATATTCACCTTAACGATAGCAAAAAATTTACTGGAAATAGCAGGAGATGGTCTCAGCGTCTGCATTTCCCATGCAATACCTGTCAACACCTCCAGATGTCTTTCCCACTCCCATTTCTGTAACTCTTGCTTAACCATTCAGTGCAGACAGACAAACACAATTAAGCTGTTGGTGAAGACAAATATGACAAGTTGGATTGACTGCCTTCATGCAGCCTCTTCAAAACAAGGAGGACAACAAGTCACTCATACTTAACTTAGTGGGTTAAATTAATCTCAGACCCTTTAGGACCCTTGAAAGTCAGCAGGAATTGACTAGTGAAATAGCTCAGTTGGCTCTCTACAGGTCAGGGCAGTGAAACATCATTATCATTAACACCTACGTCTTGTAGCTCATCTCATGTCAAAGATTTCCCCATTGTTCTTGAAGCTCTCTAATCATATTACCCATGTAACTCAGCCACTTTCTTCACACAATGAATGTCATGAAAACATAAAATTATAAAGAATTCATAAAACAGTCAACAAGTTAGGAGGTATATTTTTCTCTCTCATGTAAAAATTGAATACCTTATTTTTTTCTCTTGGTAAACCAGTATTGAACATAAATGAACCAGATCCTTCATGGGCGCAAGCTATTCCTACTATAGCATAATTCAGGTACCTTCAGAAGCTGTTTGGGGCCATTATGTTTTTCAATAACATATATATTATAAACTTCACCTAGGTATAAAAGTAATTGTCCAGTCCGTGTTCTAGGTCAGATGACATGTAATACGTATTATTTAAATGCTGCCATACACTTCTCCCAAATTACTTAATGAGTCTATATTTTATCATCCCAACTACATGTCATCTTCCTTTTCTATCACTGAATTGCAACTGTTCAATAAACATTCATCAGAGTAAATAAAATATAGATAATTACAAATACCTTTTAAGGTTGTCTAACTTATTAAAGTGGTTTTTAAACTTTTGATTATGGAGCAGCTATTACATACATTGTTCATAACCTCCTTCCCTGCATCCTCTGCATGTACTTCTCTGTGAATATTCCTTGAAGATTTAAGTTTCTTAAAAGATAAGCCTTTCCTACTTACTTTAAAAGTATCTACTTAGTTACATTTCCATTAAAAGATTACCCTATGACCTCCAAGGACTGAATCAACCACTGAATTTGTTAGTTTGGGACTACGTATGTTCGTTCTACTAATAGGTTCCTGCATTGTCCAAAAAGGAAAAAAAATCTCTGTCAGAGTTAAAATTAATATAGAAAGCAATGGAAACTTGTTTTTTTTTTAAGGAACTAAATAATTTTTTTGTCAAGCCTTAGCCACAGCATGACTAGATCCATGTTACACAAGACAGATTTTCTTTTTTTGTCTTTTTGAGTTTTTCTTGGGCACTCTTGTTTAATACCAAGGTGACATCCCTAGGTTAAAGCAGCTGGTGTCTCATCACTCCTTTCTATTTGTTCTTACTGGTTTCTCCACTTAAACTCTAAGCTGCTTGAGGTCAGAGTTTAAATCATACTTACTCTTGTGCCTGCCATCATCATGTCAGTTCTTGCCCCATAGGCCCTCAATAAAGAGAGGCTGAATTACACTCCAAAGAAACTATGTCAGGGGAGCCTTAGAGGTGTAGTTTTCCTTTCATCCAAATTTGCATCTTAATGTGCTATAAGAAGACCAATGCCTAAGATCAATGCCTCAGCTTTTGAATCAGCCACCCAGCAGTGCGAGATCACTGGTTCCCCTAGTTTACATCAGTCCAGGCACATTTAGATAATATAGTGTTGTTCCAGAAAATGTAATGGAGATATCAAAATATGTCACCATGTTATTCTTCCTAGATGAAATGATGGTGATGAGCCACCATCACCAAGAATACAGTTTAGAGCTTATTTTTTACGCAGTAATGATAATGGTTTCCCATAGATTTAGTCATTCACTTTCATTGATCTCTCTGGCTATCAGTGAAGAGAAAGCTAAAAGTGCCAGGATTTTCATCTGTGGGCTTGGAACTTTGTGAAACAAATTTACCTTCCCTGACCACCTGAGCTATTCACAGTCTATGGAGGTAAAAATTTAAAAATAAATAAACATATGGATACGAAACCTTCTCTGTGATGACATAAATATTGAATCAACATGGAGATGAAACTGTAAGTGCATTTTGCTTACAGAAACTAAAATCTGTTATTTTAGGAATATTTTTCAGTCAATTGTCTATAAAAGTTTATATGGAAGTGTCCATGACATGCTATTAACATGAAAAACCTTACACTGCATAAGTGAGGAATTTCTAATAAAAATTGTGCAAAAATGTTAAAAGATTTTTAGATGGGCTAGTTGCAGTTTAATTTTTGAATATTTCCCAAGCTTTAACCTGAAGGTGGGAGTGAATGAAAAAGTCTGGTTGACTGATTACCTTTAACTATGGTGTGTTGGAAGCCTAGGCATTGATATGGTCCTTGAAGAAGCACAGACCTTTTATTTCATTTTATTTTCAGATTTCTTTAACATTAATATCGACTTCTCCTTTATTAACATCTTAAAATAAAAGAAGTGGAAAATGTTTTTTATTTTATAGAAAGACAAATACAGCATGGAACTGGGAGACCAGGATTTGAATTCTGTTTCTATTAACTACTCTGGAACCTTGAGCAAGTCATTAGTAGAGTAATAGAAATGGAATGTTCTCTATATTTCTAAACAACATCTGAATTCCGTGAATCTTTCTATTAAGAATGCCGAGCATTCCATTTGCAGCTAAATGAATAAAATTGAATTTTACACAATCAGTCACAGGTAAAAATCACAGAATTGAAATGTTTCTGTCAGGAATTTTAATTGTACATTAGAGTTTATGAGAGTATCACTTTATAGCATTGTTGTAAAACTTTGGTTGAATCATCCTGCTTATTTTGAAATATTCATTTTACATATTTGCTCTTAAGAATGTGTTCTGCTAAATACTCCCTCCTGAATGCAAGATAGAAAGCAAAATTATGAACATTTATGTAATAATTTGATACTTACAAGTGTAATTTGGGGGTTATTTAAATTTATAAAATTTGCATTTTATAATATAGAGACATGAATTTATAAATAAAAATGCAAATACTTATAAAAACATAATAATACATCCACTGCAATGAAAAAGAAAATACAAGAAATATATATTAAAGTATAAAAATACTGTATGTGGTTATCTCTTGACTGAATCCTCTTGCTTCATAAGACACTAAATTGTTTAGCTGTTTATCTAATATTATAATTTTAGGTATGTGTGAGGTGTGAATATGTGTGCCTTTTTTTCAAGGTATTTTTGTAAATTTGTCTAGAATTTTATTTAGTTCAGTTCATCAATTGGATTACACAAAATAGTTTGCCTTTGATGCTCAGATTTTACTAAATAAAAGGAATAAAATACTTTATTTTTAAAAACTTGCATTTTTATTGCTATAATTAAGGAGTCATATCCTAAAATTCAAGTGGGAAAACAGTTGCTGTTCCAAATACCAAAATAATAGAACCTGTATTTAGTTAACTTAATTTGATTAAAGAATTTAAGCCAGTCTCCAAGGAGTTGAAGACTCCCTATCTCTCCCTTCCTGCAGCTTTCTCTTCCTCAACCATTCTTTCTCTTCATCACACACAAGGCAAAACATGGTTTCACATGGAACATTCAACCAATGGCAACTTGTTGATGGAATAATCTATATAATTTCCGTAATTTTTAATTCCTGTTTATAATGTTTAATTTACATTTAACATTGCAAATACTTAAATTAAACCCGTCATCCTCTAGGTGGCATATAATTACGAGCATTATAAGAGACAGTTCAATGGTACTCAAAGATATGCCATTCCAATATTGGTGTGCCTTACCTCCCCATACGTTATATTTAACTGTTCAACCTTTCTTACTAATGACAATGACATTAAATTCTGGCAGATCTTCTTGACTTTCAGCTCACCATAAGTCTTTATAGAAATTCTTGCCATAATTTTTGGCAGACTAGTTATTTGCATTCTCATAGATAATTCTGAGACCTTGTTAATATTTTCATGTTAATTGGAATTATGTTAGACTACATTGACTTTAATTTATCATCAACATAATTATGGGCAATAGCTGATAAAAATATTACTCCTTGCTTTCAATTCAGGATGTACCGATTCCAATACAGATTAATTACTCTTGGACATACTGTGCATAGTAGTCACCCTACTGTTACCCAAATGTACTGCTTTGAATGTTCTTAGTCAAGCCCTAAATATAACCAACTAAAATTTTCAAACTTAGAAAACCAACAACAAAGTCATTATTCACAGCCCCTCTTGACATTTAATGCAGCTATCCACATTTACTTAAAACCACCCCTTGTCAGTGGACTTGCTCAATGCATTTCTGCCTATGTCTACACAAAAGGGAAATAAAAGCTCAGATACAGTTTGAATGAAAACAAACCAACAAAAATTCCTGACATTGGAGAAGGTATTAAGGCAATATTCACTAACAAATTCCCTAGATGATGGCTCAACTTTCCCTTCCTATTTCTTATGTAGCCTGAGACTTGCTCCTTTAAGGTGATGAAGCATACATCTCTCTCCACCAACTGCAAGAGCAAGAATGGCACTTTAATTTGTATTCCCCTCAAATTATAGTGATAATAATACCAGGAAATTTATATTGACATACTGCATGCCTCAATGGGGCACCTTTTAAAGTTTCTAACATTTATTTCTGGATATTCTGATCCGTATTGCTTAGAACACAAGCCCTATGACCAAGGGTTCCATAGAGTACAATGCCATGTTGAAATGAATGCCTTTTCATAATTTCTCTAAAATATTAAACCATAAATTGTGTGGGGTAGTTTTGTTTTTAAGATTTCAATACATGAGAAACTGAGAGCACAAATTTTATTATTTCAACGACCCCTCCCGATGTTCACTTATTCCTCCATCCCCCTTGCTCATATTCATTCATCGAACACAACTCTTTATTTTCTCGCACTACAACTAGAAATAATAAAACGGTAAACATGATTTCAGAAGAAACGACCACTGCCCTAAGAAAACTTCTACAGAAATACCGTCTGGTGCTAAGATACTACACAACTCTGGAAGCACCCAAATAGTGCAGGAGCTTCTTGGTACAACGTTTTCTAATCCTCCTATATCCCTCTTTTAGCCACTACACCTAAAGAAAAATAAGAGCTTTGGCTTATTGCAATTTCAAAGAAGATTTTAAAGGGTAAGTTTGGTGCTACTCTCATCTCCTTCAAGAAAAAGCTTCTTATCCTCAAGAGTTGCTGAGCGTTTGATAGTGTTGTTGCTGAAAGAGATTCACCACCTAGGCAAGTCCTCCGTTCTTAACCTGGAAGTAAGACCAATTCCGCAGGAACAGGTAAAATAGGTGTGTTTCCTGTACTCAGCTAAGACGCCTCTCAATGAACAGAACAAACCTAAGCAATGCAAATAGTTCTGCGCTTTAAAACAACAATAACAGAAAGTTTGGTTCCAAAGGGTTTGTTTTTTGTCTTTATTTTTACCTGCTTGATCATACCCTTAACAGCCCAGGTGCTGAGTAACACACAAAGTAACTGTACAGAAACCAGGATCACAGCGTGTCTGTGTCAGTTTCCTGAGGTGACTGTCAGAAAATCTGGAGAGGCACCATTGTGTTGAGGGAATGAGGTCAGAATTCACTGAGGACCATTCACCCTGGGAAGGAATAGGACGGGACAGTCGGGCTCGAGAGCCAGGCTTTGGCAAAGGAGAGAAGGTGGGTCAGGGAGGACTTTGTGGAGAAGGCTTTGTCAGCGCGAGATCGATCGGGTGAAGGGTGGCAGATGGGGGCGTTTGTGCACTGGCATAAGGTGGGAACGCAGGGACAGTAACAGTAGAGATGACCCTGTTTGGGGTGACCAGAGGGTCGGGGCCATCTACCGCTGCTAGTGTGGGAGCCTGGGGGCTGGAAGGTGAGGCGGGACTGCGAGCTGCAGGCAGCTGTCCCCGACAGGGAGAGGCGTTCAGGTTTCCAGCAGGTAGAGTTGAAATCAAACATCCCCTTGGGGACCACAGAGCAACACCCTCCCTGGACCCTCTGCCTGGAGGACTGGGAATCACAGCAGCTGGTTTGGGGTGCCTCCCAAATCAAAAGATGTTCTCTCCGCGCCAAGCTTTTGACGCCCGACCCCCTGCACTCTCCCGCCTACTCACCGGTCCTAGGGGTAAAGCGCCATCCGGGGCGCTCGCGAGGGCTGCGCGGCGCAGGAGGCAGGCAGGGCCAGGCGGCGGTGGCGGCGCTGTCCTAAGAGCGCGACTGGAGCCGGGGGACACCGAGGCAGCGACAGCGGCGGGGGCGCGGGAAGCTGCAGAGGAGAGCAGTGAATCTGGAGCTGCTGCGCCGCGCGCGCTCTCTGCCCATCTCCGGCTTCGCTGAAGCTGCTACAGCTACTGCCGCTGGAGGGGAGGGAGGCGAGGGGGAGGGGAGGAGGCACGCGGTAGGGAGGGACGGAAGAGCAGGAAGGGTGGGGGGTGAGCAAGGGGAGAGGGGGAGATGGTCGTCCAGAGTTGAGGTGGTGGGGAGGGAGGCGCACAGGAGCCCAGCAAAGGTTCCCACTAAATGAGCTCGGGAGGGGAAATGGAAGATGAGGCGATGGGTCTCTCCCTCGCCCTCCTTCTACCCTACCCTCCTTCCCCCTTCGCGCCCTTTCCTTGGGCTCTTCCTCTCGTGGCTCAGGCTGGGGGTTACCCAAGCTTGGCAGCAGCCGCGGCTTCAGCGCGCTGGTGCGAGTGCTGAGTCCGGGAGGCAGCCGTTACAGCTCTCCACGCCACCGGCCTGTGGCACCTGTGCGTGCACACTGCCGCCCGCTCCATTGCGGCGGCTCCTGGACCAGGATCCGTAGACTGTCGCCCTCCTTCTCTCCCCTTTCTGGACAGATTATGATTCTACATGTGCATCCATGACATCTGTATAGTCCCCCATTGGTGTTTGTTTCCCTGGGCGCTCTTTGGCACCGGCTGTCCCGCCAGAAGGCGCCAGCAGGGAGCTCAATGCCGGCAACCATCGCTTGCCCCTTGGAGCTGTTGCCTGGGCAGGGGTGGCCTTGGTTGTTTACCGCCAGGGTTGACCAGCTAACGAGGTAAAAAAAGAAATATATACATATATCGTTTTAACCCAATTGCCTCGGACCGTGTTCTCAATGATCTAAGAAGGCTGTGTGAAGGGCATAGTGACAGCCCATTACCTTCTGTCTTGGTTTCCTTCCTCCCTTTTCTCAACATTCTAAAAACCTAGGGATTGAAAGATCTCTGGATCTCCTTATCACAGAGCTTTTCATTTCCCCCTGCATTTTCCTAGGGTTGGTCCCGCTTTCGTAGTGTGGATTTTCGTTTGCTCTATTTGACTCTAAATCAATCCTGTATATTCGCAAACTACAAAGAGGCGCATGCAAATAGATACTGTACTGAGGGCAGATACACGCGCGAGATCGAGAGGGTGAGTTAACACACATTCAGTAAATATAAAAACAACTGAAACATTATTAACTGATTTCCGTGAGCCGTAATTTTATTTTATAATTTTCACGTGGTAATTGGGGATAGACAGTGAGCAAGTAGATTATGTGTCTAAAATATATGACTAGAAAAAAAAGTCTGGTAAAACTCTCCTCAAATAACATAACACATAAAGTGAGCTAATTATTCCCAGACATTCCCAGGAGGGAAAGAGATTCTGATTTTGTTTGGCTGGCTGGTTGTGTTGCCTTAAAAATAAAATGAAGTAATCTTTCAGTTGGTGGATTCATTTTTTAAAAGCCTAAAGGATCATAGTCTCTAGAATAAATAAGGTAGGCATTTCATTTTACATAAGTGTGTCTTATATAACAAATGTTCTCATATTTTAAAAAGTGCTCTCTTAACTGTAAATGCAATGTGGAAAAACATTTTCAATGCAATAGGCCATACCTAAATATTGATGAAAAACCTCTAGATTTCCCTGCATACATTCACATGAAGGAAAAAACAATGTTGGAAATAAAGTATTACTTGATGGGCTGGACGGTATCAACTTGCTAGACTCTGTCTTGTTGAGTATATCTGCTAATTAAAATATTTGGTTCAACATTTACCTAATGACCTGAATGAGAGAACCACCTCCTTATTTAGGGAACAAACATCTAATTATTCGAGTACACCTCCCTTTTAAAAGGTATGTGTTACTGTCTTCAGAGATCCAGAAGTGTACCATGCAAATTCACCCACTGTTATTCTTTCAATAAAGATCATAGAAAGAAAAGGTTGGCAAAGACTTACAATTCATTCAGCTTCGTAAGTCTTCTCAGTGGTGCCTATACTACATAGGTGAACAATAAATTTTGCAGATGCCAGCGGCTACTTAGGCAGAGGATGGTTACCAAGAATTAATTAAATCTCTGTTTCTCATTTCTGTTTAGAATATTTCTCATCGCTTCCTTATTAAAGTAATTTACCTTTGAGAATTTTTACTATTTTCCTCCTACATTTAATTATGAAACTATAACGCAATAGCTTATAGTCTCATTTTATGGTTCTAAAATGGCAAAGACAAATACGCAAACTATAATGCCTTACAGCCAAGCAAAGGAAAGGGGTGATGTTTGGAGTACAGCAAGCAAGCTTCTAACTCCTCCCTCCAGCTTACAATCCCCAGCCACTTGGCCCTCCAGAGACAAGACAGGATGATAAGCAATGGAATGGCATTGAACTCTCCTGCCAAAGGACTTGCATTTCAATGTAGATTCTGAGGCTGGGTGAAGACTTCTCTGTCACCTTTACTACAGCATTCTCACCCGTTTATATTTCTTTCCCCTTCTACATCTTTATTACTGTTGTACTGTGTTATGCATTACACCATGGGAAAAATTAATCAATTTAACAATAAAAGCTTAATTTTAAAACACTGACCCTTTGAACTTATTTAATTGAAAACAAATTCTCATGCTGAAATTTTCTAAAATCAGAAAGATTCAAAACCCTGTCTTTGAACTGATACTGCATGAGTGCCAGAAATTGGTTAGCAAAGGAAATATCATTGCTCTATTTATTGAACACAGATTCAATTAGCACTCCCTGTAGGCAGGCAATATGTTAGGCCCCAGGGATATCATAGTTAAGAAATGTGCTAACTGTGCCCTTGTGAGGCTTAAGAGTCCAGTGATACAATAAAAAAAAAAGCTTTATCACTAAGAAAGATATTCTAGTAATAATGATGATCATGAGAAATTTCAAGTTTAAAGATGAAATATTTAATAATTTAATTATAGGCATTAAAAAGATTAGGAGTAAAGGAAGACAGATTATGAGCCTCTGCTATAACCAATCCTTAAGTGAGCTGCTGAAGAAAAGATGAGAATGAAGGGTTAGTTAAGAAAGTCACATTTGTTGTAGTAACAGAATACAGTGGATGCTTTTTAGGCAAGAGAAAATTTTGGTGAGCCTTAACTTTAAAAAATAAGCATCTGCTTTTATTCAAAGTGAGAAAAATGGAGAATAATAAATGTTTCTGAGGTTGCAGACACTTCTAAAAATTATATATGTACTGTATGATACATATGATTAGCTCTGCTGAATACATGGACTGAATCTATTATGAAGACAGTGGCAAAAATTAGGAGTTTTCCCTTTCCTCCCAAGGAATGTACCAAAGAATCAAAAGGAAAAAAATCTCACAACTTTTCTTCAGTAAAATCAAAAGATAGATAATCTGCGGTTTCCAAAATTTGTACGTGAGATCCCAGAATTGCTGAGATCAAACAGAATTCTCAGAAGAGAAAGAAAGAAGGGCGGGGAGTGGGGCCCAATGATACCTAATTTGAGAATACAACAACAACAACAACAACAAACAAACAAACAAAAAAAAAACTTCTTGAAAGTGAGACTTTCACTCAGAAGAACAAAATCAATTTCCATTGGTTACAACAATGGATTCAGGAACTACAGTTGGGGTACAGCTGCAAAAGGAGGAAAGAAAGAAACCTGACAAACGTAGAGGACTCAGTTGTGGCTAATCTCAGAAAACCTACAAAAATATGATTCCTGAAGGTAAGTTCTTACTGTGACTTAAGAAACCTATATTTCTTGTTTGCACCAATCAGTGTAAGAACTGCAATTTCCAACAATCAGTGTGGATAGTGAAAGAAGCCCACTTGGATGTGTCTTGCAGGAAGTAATGGAGTCATACACAAAAATTATGCAGAGGAGTGAGTCTGTCTCTGTAGCAGCAGTGAAGATAAACCCTTTGAAAATCCCAGGAGTCATTTTCCTCTCCTTTTCCCAAGAACCTAGATAAGAAAAATGTAACTCAGTTGTATATGAGTAATTGAAAAAAGAAAGGACACACTGTCAACAAAAGTAGTATAGGAAAGGACTTGCACAGGAGTAGTAAAATGTATCAATTGTTGAAGAACACACACCATAGCAATGTTGTCATGGAGAAGTTGAGAAATTTTTTCTAACATTACAGCAGAAATTTTCAAAAAGGCACAATGAAGGAATTGCTTCTATAAATGAAAACTACAAGGTACAAATGCAAGAACTTGGGAAGGGATGATGAGAGACAATAGGAGCTGGTGACACATAGCTGGGGGAACTCAGAAAAGAAGTGAAGAAAAAAAATACCTTCACGAATTAAGAATATAAATGGAAGAGTTACAAGGTAAGATGGACACTGAGATAGACACAGCAAGAAAAAGAAGAGACAGAAATGAGGAAGGCTAACAAAACGAAATGCAAGTAAGGAAAAAATACACAGGATTAGAGAGAATACAAAAGATGGAGAAGATAGGGAATGGTAATCCAATAGATACATAATTAGAGAAAAGAAATAAGTGATGGGAAAATAAATATGTCAATATATTATTAAAGAAAGAAACATTCTTCAAATGAAAGATGACTTGAAATTTCACTTTGAAAAGAAACAATGATTACCAGGAAAAATTTCCCCAGAATCATCAACATTGAGATGTGTCCTAGTACAGTAACTAGAATTTAAGTATAAAAAAGAATTTTTTTAGGCATGCAGGCAACAGCAATCAGTAACTTATAAAGAAAAATACTGATACTGGCCTCAGAAGTCTTCACTGCAACTTCAGTGGAATCGAGCCATTCAATATCAGTGGAACAAAGCTTACAAGAAACCAAATAAAATAAAATAAAACTAAGGATTTTTTTCTTTTTAGCTAAATGGTTTTTCAAGTACAATGGGAATAGACAAACAATGGTGAACATGCAAGAACTCAGGGACTGTTATTCTCATGAAACCACCTTCAGGAAATCACTAGAATAATGAATGAAATTCAGCTTTCTAATAAATAAATAAAAGAGACATGCTGAATCAAGGACTGATTTTCAAGTTAATACATTCAATTTATTTATCTACTGATCTACAATGTTAGAATATGAGAATTAAAGCAGTATAATGCAATATAAACCTTGTAGAAAAAATAGACTCTGACAATATAAAAATGATATGAGATATAATGGCATCGATTTTCTAAAGGCTGGGAGTCCAACAAAACCACTTAAAAGAACAAATAAGTAGCATGACATTTAGCAACACAAAGATGAAATTTAATCCAAATGATTTGATAAATTATCTAGTCAAGCAGGAAGGCATGGAGGAATAAGAAACACTAATTTTTATCATTACTTTAACAAACTAACAGGAACATTTCTTACTTTAACTAAAAAATAGAGCAATGCAGATAAATAATGACAAAAGTAACACAGAACAAAATGAAAATCTTTGTAAATATTAAGAATACATATATAGGCTGGGCGTGGTAGCTAACACCTGTAATCCTAGCACTTTTGGAGGCTGAGGTGGGCAGATGGTTTGAGCCCAGGAGTTTGAGACTAGCCTGGGCGACATGGTGAAGCCCTAACTCTACAAAAAATACAAAAATTAGCCGTGGGTGGTGGCACACTCCTGTAGTCCCAGCTACTTCGAGGGGCTAAGGCAGGGGGATCGCTTCAGCCTGGCAGATGAAGGCTGCAGTGAGCCATGATTGTGCCACTTCAACCTGAGTGACAAAGTAAGACCTTGTCTCAAACACACACACATACACACACACACACACACACACACACACACACACACACAGAAAAAATAAAACAGAACACAAAATGAAGGAGTTTTACAAAGTAACAAGTGAAAACATAACACAATACGTCAGAACCAAAAGTAAATATTTCCATTATATCAATAAATGTAAATAAAATTATCTCCTGTTCTATAGACAAAAATAAAGATTTTTATACTTTATCACTGAAAATAGAGTTCTGTGTTTTATATCTACAGCAAGAAAACTCAGAACATTTAAAAAATAAAAAGATGAACAAACATAGTATCAGGGAAATGGAAACAAACAGTAAGCAGGCATTGCAACCTTAATCAGAGATAGGGTGGCATAAAGCCTAAAACGTGTTAAACAAGATAAAGAAGGACATTTTAAGGTGATCACAGAACAGACACCTTCCTATGAAAACAAAGCAATTATGAATATCTGTGTAGAAGATTATATATCACCAACATTCCTACAGCAGCAATTATAAGATATTCAAGGAGCTAGCATGAAGCCCGCCATTAATAAAAGTCTTAATACTTTATAAAATATAGGTAAAGTTTTGAATATTAAATGTCATATATACTTTTCAGGCCAATCTCACTGAAGAGCGTCAGTGCAAAAATCCTAATTAAAATATTAACAAATGAACCTCAATAGCACATTACTGTATCAACACTAAGTGTATTTTTCTTTTTTTCCAAAAAGGTTGAAATGTTACTGTATTAGAAAATGTATTAACATACTTAGTCACTTCCCTTATCTATAAAATGGAAGTGTAATATTAGTATCCACTTAATGGGATCATTTTTTCAATGATTAAAAGAGTTATTGCATACCAAATCTTTAGCAAGAATGCCTGGCATAGAGTGAGCCTTTCATAAATGTTATCTGTTGTGTTTAGCAGCATTCATAAGATGTTAAAAGATGACTATGCTTGTGATAGTAATATAAGTCTTCTTATCAGTTTCTTAAATAATAAACTTCTTATGTTAATTTATTAATATTGTATTCTCATCTTTTATCCCTTCTCCTTGGGGTTTTTACTATTGTTGTTTTAGGCCCTCTGTTCTTTTTGTATTAAAATCCTACAAAAATTAAAATCAATTTGTAAATTCAGAGAGTACCTATGACCAACCACTTATTTTAAAATAATTTCAAATGATAATACTAATACATGAGTGCACTACCTCTGTTTTAAATAGACGTTATTTTTTAGGGCAGTTTTAGGTTCACAGCAAAATTTAGCAGAAGGTAGAGTTCCCACATAGCGCCCACCACATACATGCACAGCCTCCCCATTGTCAACATCTCTCATGAGAGGTATGTATTTGTTATAAGCAATAAACTTATATTGATATATTATCATCACCCACTGTCTATAGTTTACAGCAGGGTTCACTCAATGTTATACATTCTATGGATTTTGACAAATGTGTAATGGCATGTATCTATTATTGCAGTATCATACAGAGTAATTTCACTGTCCTAAAAATTCTGTTTCACCTATTCATTCCTCCCTCCCCCGCAGCTGCTGACAACTACTGATCCTTTTACTCTATCTTTAGTTAGAGATGTCCCAGAATGTCATACAATTGAAATCATATGTTATGTAGCCTTTTCAGACTGGCTTCTACCACTTGGTCATAAGCATTTAAGTATCCTCCATGTCTTTATTATTGTTATTATTATTATTATACTTTTAAGTTCTGGGATACGTGTGCAGAATGTGCAGATTTGTTCCATAGGTATAAACGTGCCATGGAGGCTTGCCGCACCCATCAACCTGTCATCTACATTAGATATTTCTCCTGATGCTGTCCTTCTTCTAGCCCCCCACCTCCCGACAGGCCCCAATGTGTAATGTTCCCCTCCCTGTGTCCCTGTGTTCTCATTGTTCAACTCTCACTTATGAGTGGGAACATGCGGTGTTTGGTTTTCTGTTTCTGTGTTAGTTTGCTGAGAATGATGGTTTCCAGCTTCATCCATGTCCCTGCAAAGGACATGAACTCATCGTTTTTTATGGCTGCATAGAATTCCATGGTGTATATGTGCCATGTTTTCTTTATCCAGTCTATCACTGATGGGCATTTGGGTTGGTTCCAAGTCTTTGCTATTGTGAACAGTGCTGCAATAAACATACGTGTGCATGTGTCTTTATAGTAGAATAATTTATAATCCTTTGGGTATACCCATACCAGAACATTGCTTGCTGTGCTTAAGAATTAGACCAAAGTGAGACAGATTACCAAAAGCAACAGTGTCCTCAAGCTATAGTAGGTCAAAGTACTGAAAAGCCATATGTCCTCTATCCTGGGCAATCGCAGAGACAAATATTTTGTGCTCAAACATAAAATCACAGCAGATATATTTTCTGGTGTCTTGGCAATGAGCTAACTGGGAGCTGTGACTCCCCTTTACCCTAGTGGAATGGACTGCAAAGCTATCAGTTCCCCAGGCCTCCAGGTGTTATCATCACCGTATAAACAAGTCATTTGCACAAACAGTGTTTCAGGTCTTGGGAATAAACCTCCCCTGAAGAGCTGGTCCCTAATCTGACTACTGCTCCCCCCCTTTTTAACATTCTCAAGGGCACTCTCACCCTAGTCCTATAAAAAATTAGAGGAAGAGAGGACAGGTTTCCTTCCTGGAGAACAGTGTCCTTTACAATTTCCCATTGTGTTTTCACCCTTATATGCTTCTCCAAGGGAGAAAAGAATGTGGCAAACAGCATGCTGTATCTTACTGTTCCTCTGTTTATAAATTTCCCCAATAGAGCTTGTTTTTTTGCAGACCAGGTGGCATTGTGACCTAACTCTCTGCAGGACTGTAGGGAAGAAGAGACAAATTCACATTGTTCTTTTAAAAATATTTATTTTTGATTTAAGCACCATAGTTCTGTTAGTGGCATATAACAATTAATTAGGTCATAAATTCACTAGTCACATTTTAGTGCTTTTAATAAGATTTCAGAGAAACAACATTCTCATCAGCTATAAATCCAGAAATCATATTTCGGAATGTTACTTCTGAAGGTAATAGTTTCAATTTTTATTGATTCTAATTGGATGCAATTTAAAAAGGCACAGTTTTCTAATACTGACACCAAGCTCTAGAGGTGCACCAAATCTAGGCCTTAATCTCTCATATACTATATGGGAAATTTATCAGTAAGCTGACACTGAAAATCCTCTATGAGAGTAACATTTATAAACTTAAGATGTAGAAATATATGTGAGCTACAAAAGATTACTATTGTTTAAATAGTAGTAGAAGTATAATATAATGATTTACATAAATAGTAAATTATATTTACTGCAATAAATAGTAATTATCCAGAAGATGGTGTACTTTAAATACCACTTTAGCTAAGAGACCAAACAATACAGTTCTCCCAGAAAAATGGGAGCTTATTATTCTTTCTTATGTAACAGCCTCAGGGGTTTCAATCATCTCTCTCTTCTTGCCTTTTACTATAAGCAGTCAGGAGGAGCCAAGACCCTCCTTCAACACTTTTCTTAGAAATCTCAGCTAAATACCCAATTTTATTGCTTATAAGTTTTACCTTCCACAAAACACTAAAACACAGTTTAGCCATGTCTTTGCCATTTTATAACAGGGATCACCTTTTTCATTTCCCAAAATATATTTTTATTTCCATTTCAGACTTCACAGGAATCACCCTTCGTGTAAACATTTCTAGCATGTACCTCAGAACTCTTTCAACCTCTACCCATTACCCAGTTCCAAAGCTACTTCCACATTTTTTGATATTTGTTACAGTAGTACCTCCATCTTTGTATCAAAATCTCTATTAGTCTGGTTCTCCAGAGAAACAGAATGTAGTAGAGTTCTTAGAAGAAAGAAAATTTTGTGTATGTGTATACATACATATATATGTATTTATAAAGAGATTTACCATAAGAAATTGGTTCATGAGATTATGGAGGCAAGATCTGCAGTCAGCAAGCTGGAGATCAAAGAGAATTGATGCAGTAGTCCCATTTTGCTTCCCAAGGCATGAGAGTCAAGAGAGCCTAATAAATTCCAGTGTAAGTGCAGAAAAAGTCCAATGCTCAAGCTCAAGCAGTCAGCCTTCCTCTACTCTCAGGAAGGCCTTTTTGTTCTCTTTAAGCCTTCAGTTGATTGGATAGCGCCTGCCTAAACTAGGAAGAACAATTTGCTTTAGTCACTTGACTGATTCAATTGTTAATCTCATCTAAGAATTCCCACATAAACAAATTCAAAGCAATGTTTAACCAAATGTCTAGGCACCCCGTGGCCTGGTAAAGTGGAACTAAAATTAACTATCACAGGTGGTGAAAAATTTCATTTTTAAAGCTTGTGACCCTTCGTAAGTTTGCAGAAGCGACATCCTTTCATGAGCCAGAATGTAGTATATAGCTTTATCTATGTCTAAGGGAGGTCAGGAGATGTAGTCTGTAGCTGGGTGGACATAAATTGACCTTAAACTTGGAGGTTTCTAGTACTTCAAAGAATAAAAGAAGATCTTATACTAGAAACACTCTATCTCTGTCTGCATTCACATGCACGTGTGTTGCACATTATTACCCTACTTTTTGTGCCTACGGTAGCAATAAAAGAGGTCTTCTACACAGATGCCTTCAAAAAATTTTAAGAGGCCACTGACAAACTTAACCAGATAGGTCGCAGAATATTAAGTGTTTCATTATGTTCTTCTTGTCTAAGTCCAATGATCTTCTTTAACATAACTTCTCTTCTTTTTACTTTTATTTTAGGCTCAGGAGTGTATGTGTGTTTGTTATGTATGTGAATTGTGAGTCATAGGGTTTTGATGTACAGATTATTTCATCACCCCAGTAATAGGCATAGTACCCAATAGGTAGTTTTTCAATCACCACTCTCCTCTGAACCTCCACCCTCAAGTAGGTACTGATGTCTGTTGTTTCCTGCATTGTGTCTATGTGTACTCAATGTGTAGCTCCCACGTATAAGTGAGAACATGTGACATTTGGTTTTCTGTTCCTGCATTGGTTTGCTTAAGATAACGGCCTTCAGCTCCATTCTTGTTGCTGCAAAGGATGTGATCTCATTCTTTTTCATGGCTGTGTATTATTCCATGGTGTAAATCTACCACATTTTCTTTATTTAGTCTACCACTAATGAGCATTTAGATTGATTCCATGTCTTTGCTCTTGTAAATAGTGCTACAATGAGTGCATGAGTGTATGTGTCCTTATGGTAGAACAATTCATATACCTTTGGTTATATACCTAATAATGGGATTTCTGGGTCAAATGGTCATTCTAAATTCTTTGAGAAATTGCCAAACTGCTTTCCACAATGGCTGAACAAATTTCCATTCCCACTGGCAGTGTATCAGCATTCCCTTTTCTCTACAGCTTCACCAGTATCTGTTATTTTTTGACTTTTTAATAGCCATTCTGACTGATTGTGAGGTGGTATCTCATTGTAGTTTTGATTTGCATTTCTCTAATGATTAGTGATGTTGAGCATTTTTTTCGTATGCATGTTGGCCATGTGTATGTCTTCATTTGAAAAGTATGTGTTCATGTCTTTTGTCTACTTTTTAATGAGGCTGTTTGCTTATAAATTTGTTTAAGTTCCTTATAGATTCTGGATATTAGTCCCTTTTCAGATGCATACTTTGCAAATATTTTCTCTTATTCTGTAGTTTGTCTGTATACTGTATTGACAGTTTCTTTTAATGTGCAGTAACTTTTTGGTTTAATTAGGTCTCATTTGTCAATTTTTATTTTTGTGGTAATTGTTTTTGGCATCTTCACTCTGAAATATTTGCCAAGTGCTATGTCCAGAACAGTATTTCCCAGGTTACTTTTCAGGGTTTTTATAGTTTTAGGTTTTGCATTTAAGTCTTTATTCCATCTTGGGTTGATTTTTGTTTATGGTGTAAGGAAAGGGTCCAGTTTCAATCCCTTAAATGTAACTAGCCAGTTATCTCAGCACCAGTTGTTGAATAGGGAATTCTTTCCCCATTGCTCCTTTTTGCCAACTTTGTTAAATATTCGATTATTGTAGGTGTACAGCTATATTTATAGACTCTCTATTTTGTTTATTCTGTCTATGGGTTGATTACTGTAGCCTTGTAGTATAGTTTGAAGTCAGATAATGGGATGCCTCCAGTATTTTTCCCCCCTTAGGATTTCTCTGGCTATTCAAACTCTTTTGGTTTCATATAAATTTTAAAATAGTATTTTCTAGTTCTGTGAAGAATACCATTGGTAGTTTGATATGAATAGCGTTGAGTCTGTAAATTTTGGAGGGCAGTATGGGCATTTTAACAATACTTATTCTTCCTATCCATAAGCATGGGGTGCTTATCTATTTGTTTGTGTCATCTCTGAATTCTTTCAGCAGTATTTTGTAAATCTCATTGTAGAGATCTTTCACATCCCTGGTAAGTTGAATTCCTGGGTATTTTATTCATTTTGTGGCTATTATGAATGAGTTTGCTTTCTTGATTTGGCTCTCAGATTGAATGTTACTCGTTTTTGCACATTGATTTTGTATCCTGAAACTTTGCTGAAGTTGTTTATCAGATACAGGAGCTTTTGGGAAGAGACTATGAGGAGTTTTCTAGGTATAGAATTATATATCTGCAAACAGGGATAATTTGACTTCCTCTCTTCCTATTTGGATTCCTTTTATTTCTTTCTCTTGCCTGATTTATCTAGTTAGGACTTCCAGTACTATGTCAACTAGGTCTGGTGAGAGTAGGTATCCTTATCTTGTCCTGGTTCTCAAGGACAATGCTTCTAGGTTTTGTTCATTCAGTATGATGTTGGCTTCAGGTTTGTCAGAGATGCTTCATTATTTTCAGATATTTTGCTTCGATGACTAGTTGTTGAGGGATTTTAACATGAAGGTGATGACAGCTGGCAGCTGTCCAAAGCAACCGCTGCCATGGTACCAGCTGTGGTGGGGTGCAGGTAGTGGGGTGTGGGTTCAAGCCATGGGTACTTAGGTGTGGATACTGAGGCGAACTGTCCCTGGGATCTGCTGCCCTGGGAGCCCACCTCTGGGAGCCACTGCGGTGGGGCCAAGCTGGGCTAAGCCACCCACTGGTGGGGGAATAGCACCAACAAGCATGGAGGGACCCCAAGGCAGAACTTGACCCAAGGAAGTGCTGTGCTTGTGCATGGAGTGTGAGGGCTGGTCCCAAACATGGAGTAGTGGCCACATTTCAGGGCCCTGCAGTGGGGAGTGGGAGTGGCCCTTCATGAGTGGGACCTGGCCAGCATCATGCCCACCCTGCCAAGGGCACTGTGCCTTGGTGGGAGGCTCAGTGTGGGGCCATCCTAGGGTGCCTACCAAGGATCCACCCCATGTTGGGGTGACAGCTGAGTCTGGTGCTCCCAATGGCTGTGTCCATGGCCCACAATCCACTCCTGAAGGCATACTTATGGCATGGTCATGAGCTAAGGAATGGGGAGCCCCTGTTTACCACTGAGAACTGGGACTGCAGGGGAACCTGCAAATGTCATCCCTTCCCCAGAACCTGGCAAGGGCCGGGAGGCCGGCCCCAGGCTGCAAAGTGTCAGACAGGGCAGTAGGAGCAGCTTCAGAAGCAGCAGTGGTGGCAGTGTGTCCCCTGTGCCCGATGTCCCTAAGGCAGCTGACTGTGCCACCCCCATCCTCACATGGCCTAGCAGGACCTGCTCCCAGGCCCAGAGCCTCCACTGCAGCTTTGACCTTGCTCTCTGCCATGTCCTGGGAGCCTACAAGCATCTGGCCAATGGTGCAGCTGGGACTCAGAGGACAAGCCCAGGAAGCATGGGGTTCATTTGTACGGAATTGGCCAGGGTCACTGTGCCACCTGCACCTTGCCTGCTGCCACTGTGGTGAGATGCAGAGTAAGGGCATAACCTGGGACAAGGACAGTTGGGAGCCCTGCCCCTCCCAAGTTGGCAGGGCCGGAGCTCTCCAGGAACAGCTGCAGCTACCCAGGTTGTGGCTGTGGGCCCAGGCTTCCAGATGCTCTCTCAGGGCCCAGAAGGGCCCCCATGTCACCACACGCTCAGGGGTGCCTGCTCTCAGTGCCTGCACTCAACCTGCTGCCAGCACTCTGAGATGGGAGTGGAGTTAGTGCCAAGCCCTGGGACTGTCACAGCTTGGCCTGGTGTGCAGCAGGGCCCACTGCTGCATCGGCCTGTCCAGACTTTGGGCACCAACAAGTGTGGGAGGAGGCTCATATGAGGCTAGGAGCGGCTCAGCCTGTGGGTGCCTCTTGGCCTGAGTGGCCTGGGTACCATGAGCAGTGGTGGGAGGTAGACAGGCCCTTCTGCAGGAAGAGGCAGGTCCCAGTGAGGCTCCACCTTCAGCCAGGGAGGGCATGAAGGTTGGGGCTGGGCTGCTAGTCCTGCAGATTGATGTGGGGACTTGTGATGCCTTTTCTTCACTGTTCCTGCCCACCCATGAACCAATCGGCATGCATTTCGTCCCCTCTGAGGCCCATAAAAGCCCTGGGTTCATCAGATCAGAGAAGAGGACAAAGAGACAATGAGAAGACTGGCCTACAGAGAAGAGCTACCCTCTGTGGGTCTCCTCTGAGCTGTTCTAACACTTAATAAAGCTCCTCTTTGTCTTGCTCACCCTCCACTTTTCTGCATACCTCATTCTTCCTGGATGCAGGACAAGAACTCGGGCCAAGGCACCACTGGCCACAGAGGTTTCTGGACAGAAAAAGCAACATTGCAAAAATCCCGTATCAAAGGGATGTTGAATTTTATTGACAGTATTTTCTGCATCTATTGAGATGATCATGTGGATGTTTTTTGTTTTGTTTATGTGATAAATCACATCTTTTGGTTTGCATATGTTGAACCAACCTTGCATCCCAAGGATAAAGCCTACTTGATAGTGATGGATTCACTTTTTGATATCATGCTGGATTCAGGATTCAGTTTGCTATTATTTGGTGAGGATGTTTGCATCTATGTTCATCAAGGATATTGGCCTAAAGTTTTCTTTCTTTGTTATATTTTTGCCAGGTTTTTGTATAAGAATGATTCTGGCCTCACAGAATGAGTTATGAAGAAGACCCTCTTCCTCAATTTTTGGGAGTAGTTTCAGTAGGAATGATATCAACTCTGCTTTATACATCTAGTAGAATTCAACTATGAATCTGCCTGGTCTTGGGCTTTTTCTGCTTGGTAGGCTTGTTATTACTGTTTCAATTTTGGAACTTGTTACTAGTCTGGTCACAGATTAAATTTGTTCTTGGTTCAATCTGGGAAGGTTGTACTTTTCCAGAAATTCATTCATTTCTTCTAGGTTTTCTAGTTTGTGTACATAAAGGTGTTAGTAGTAGTCTCTTAATGGTTTTCATATATCCATGGGGTTAGTGGTATTGTCCCCTTTGTTTTTTTCTGATTGATTGTGTTTATTTGGATCTTCTTTCCTTTTTTTATTTTTTAGTCTATCTAGTTGTCTATCCATCTCATTTATTCTCTTAAATAACAATTTCCTAGATTTGTTGATCTTTTATATGGTGTTTCATGTCAAGTTCCTTCAGTTCAGCTTCAATTTTGGTTATTTCTTTTATACTGCTAGCTTTGGATTTGGCTTGCTTTGTTTTTTCCTCTATCTGTGATGTTAGGTTGCTAATTTGAGATCTTTCTAACTTTGGATGTGGGCATTTAGCACTATAAACTTCCCTCTTAATACTATGTTAGCTGTATCCCAGAGATTCTTGATACATGTATCTTTTTTCTCATTAGTTTCAAAGATTTCTTGATTTCAGCCTTAATTTTATTGTTTATCCAAAAGTCATTAAGGAACAGGTGTTTAATGTCCATGTAATTGTATGGTTTAGAGCAATTTTCTTTCTATTAATTTTTATTTTGATTGTGCTATGGTCTGAGAGTATGGTTGGTATTAATTCAATTTTTCTGAATTTGCTGAGGATTGTTTTATGACCTCTTGTGTGTTCAATTTTAGGGCATGTGCCACATGCATATGAAAAGAATGTGTATGCTATTGTTTTGGGGTGGAAAGTTTGGTAGATGTCTGTTAGGTCCATTTGGTGGAATGTCGAGTACAGATCGAGTACAAGATCGAGTACAAATATCTTGGTTAGTTTTCTGCCTCTATAATCTTCCTAATACTGTCAGTGAGGTTTTGAAGTCTGTTACTATTGTTCTATGGTTATCTAAGCCTCTGTAGGTCTCTACGAACTTGTTTTATAAATCTAGTTACTCCTGTGTTAGGTGCATATATATTTAGAATAGTAAGGTCTTTTTGTTGAATTGAACCCTTTACCATTATGTGATGCTCTTCTTTCTTTTTTAACTGTTGTTATTTTGAAGTCTGTTTTCTGAAATTAGACTAGCAGCTTCTGCTTTTTTCTGTTTTCTATTTTCTTGGTACATTTTTCTCTATCCTTTTTCTTCAAGCTTATGGAGGTCATTGTATGTGAGATAAGTCTCTGGAAGACAGCGTACCAATGAGTCCTACTTCTTGATCCAATGTACCACTCTGTGCATTTTAATTGGGGGCATTTAGTGCGTTTACATTCAAGGTTAATATTGATATGTGCTAATTTGATCCTGTCATCTTGTTGTTAGCTGGTTATAATGCTGACTTGATTAGGTAGTTGCTTTATAATGTCAATGGTCTTTGTAGTTAAGTGTGCTTTTGTGGTGGCCAGTAAGGGACTTTCCTTTCCATATTTAACATTCCCTTCAAGACCTCTTTTAAGGCAGATCTGGTGGTAACAAATTCCCTTAGCATCTTCTTTTCTGAAAAGGGTCTTATTTTTCCTTTGCTCATTAAGGTTAGTTAGGCTTCATATGAAATTTTTTATTGAAATTTTTCTTTAAGAATGCTGAATAAGGCTTTTAATCTCTTTCGGTTTGTAGGATTTCTGTCAAAGGACCTACTGTTAGACAGATGGGGTTCCCTTTGTAAGTGATCTGCAGCTTCTTTCCTAGCTGCCTTTAAAAGTTTTTCTTTCAATCTTGGAGAATCTGATGACTATATGCTTTGGGGATGGTCATCTTGTATAGTATCTTCCTAGGGTTCTCTGAATTTCCTGAATTTGCTTTTTGTCACTTGATATGGTTAGGTTTTGTCCCCACCCAAATCTCATTTTGAATTCCCACCTGTTGTGGAAGGGACCCTGTGGGAGGTAACTGAATCATGGGGGCAAGATTTTACTGCACTGTTCTCATGATAATGAATAAGTCTCATGAGATCTGATGGTGTTATAAGGAGTAGGTCCCCTGCACAAGTTCTCTCTCTTTGCCTGCTGCCAATCCATGTAAAATGTGACTTGCTCCTCCTTGCCTTCTGCCATGATCGTGAGGCCTCCCCAGCCATGTGAAACTGTAAGTCCATTAAACCTTTCTTTTGTATATTGCCCAGTCTCGGGTATGTCTATATCAGCAGTATGAAAAAGGACTAATGTAGTAGATTGGTTTCAGTAGAGTGGGGTGCTGCTGAAAAGATATCCAAAAATGTGGAAGTGACTTTGGAACTGGGTAACAGGCAGAGGTTGGAACAGTTTGGAGGACTCAAAAGAAGACAGGAAAATGTGGGAAAGTTTGGAACCTCCCAGAGACTTGTTGAGTGGCTTTGCCCAAAATGCTGATAGCAATATGGACAATAAAATGCAGGCTGAGGTGGTCTCAGATGGAAATGAGGAACTTGTTAGAAACTGAAGCAAAGATGATTCTTGTTATGTTTTAGCAAAGAGACTGGTGGCATTTTGCCTCTGCCCTAGAGATTTGTGGAACTTTAAACTTTAGAGAGATGATTTAGGGTATCTGGTGGAAGAAATTTCTAACCAGCAAAGCATTCAAGAGGTTACCTGGGTGCTGTTAAAGGCATTCAGTTTTATAAGGGAAGCAGAGCATAAAAGTTCAGAAAATTTGTAGCCTGACAATGTGATAGAAAAGAAAATCTTACTTTCTGAGGAGAGACTAAAGCTGGCTGCAAAAATTTGCGTAAGTCACAAAAAGCTGAATGTTAATCCCCAAGACAGTGGGGAAAATGTCTCCATGGCATGTCAGAGGTTTTCAAAGCAGCCCCTCCCATTACAGGCAGAGAGGCCTAAAAGGGAAATATGGTTTACAAGCATATAAGCTGTATATAAGCATTGTGCTATAGTTGATAAAGTTATTTCTCCTGAGGATACAAATGATCAGTTCTGATACTGCTAAATATGTGGACAGGAATTGAACAATTAAGCAAATAATAAAGTAAAGTAAGTAAATAAATAAAGAATGGTGGTTTCTCACTGTAGGAATTGGAGTTTACAGATAAACAAGGGAGTAGACTAGAATGATCCTAGTAAAGAACTCATGTTTACTTTAATATAGATACAGATGGTTATATATAAAATATTTATAGAGTTCATTCTTGTTATTTATGGTAGTTATATTCTATAAAGTCATTACAAACACTGAATTAGCAAATGAAGAACAATTGTCCAAGAAAAAAATATAGGGTTAGTTTTCTGTCAGCCTCTGGTTATAATGTTTTCATTAACCAATCAGTATGCAACCTGTTTTATGTGTATTTCTGTTTTAACTCACCTCATTTAAAATATAGTGTTGGTTCATTAATATTGAACTCCCAGCCAACAATACTATATATATGTGTGTGTGTGTGTGTGTGTATATATATATATATATATATATATATATATATAGTTAAAAATTGTTCCAAGTTTGGTCATTAGGAGCTCTTTCAATTGGCTCCTGTGCTCCTGTACAAAGGATATATATATATATATATATATATATATATATATATATATATACACATAGATAGAAAGACAGATACATATGTTACATATATAACCCTTGCCTGAAGGAAGCTTATCTAACCCGAGTATTTTCTTCATAAGGTACAATACAACCTTCTCTCACTTAGGAATACTAGGAAAACACTGTAGCACCACACTTGAGGGGTCACTTCAAACAGGAAAATAACATAAAGCGCAAAAAATGTGCAAAACATAATGCTAAGTATACCACAAAAGGACGCTTGTTTATATTATGATAGTTAAAACAAGAAGGCAGAATGTTGCCTTGCTCTACTTCAGTTAGGATGTACATGTCAGGTCACTCTATTTTTTTTTTTTTTGGCTGTCCTGCACAGGTACATAAATTTTCAAGAAAGAAAAGTCACAAGCATGGAATCTACAAATAAAGAGATCTACTGTATGTATAAAATCACAGGTTAGTGTACACACATCTATTTCTTTGCTCTGTTAGCTGAGAGAGCTTAAAATAAAGAATATTCTTATAATAACAAGCACACTTATTGTCCAGATCTCAGTTTCTAATACCATTCTCCAATGACAGGAAGCAAGGCTCCCTCGAGAAATGGCAGCTTCTAGAACTGGAGCAGAAAATACGTAAGATTAACCTGCAGCATTTTGAAGTCCCAGATAGTAAAAACGTGATTAACAAAAAGGCCCCCAAAATACATCAGTGGGGGTATGTATGTCAAAAGAGTACAGGAGCTAACTGAAGGAGCACTTAATGGCCAAACTTGGAACAATTTTAGTACAAAATAAAGTATAAGTATCTATGAGTACATACTGATATAAATTTTAAAATTTGACCAATTAATAAATGAAGAGATAAGTCTTTCATGTGGAAGAGTTCCAAAAAATTTATGTAGGTACCCTTCCTTCAAGCAGAGAGAACATAACTTTTCATCCCTTAAGTATGGGCTGTGATACTGACTTACTTCCAAAGAGTACAGCATGAAACAGAGGAATAAGAGTAACTTCACAGTGAAGAAATCTGACAATCACTATCTCAGATGACCAAGGTTGACATAAAAAATGACAAATCATGTTGATTTTATCTTTGATATGATGTGATGAAAATGGCACTTTACCTCTGTGACCTTTCTCCCTCAAATCCGTAACTCAAGTCCAATAGTGAGAAAAACATCAGACAGATCCAATAGAGGAGTATCTTTCAAAATACCTGACCAATACTCCTCAGAGGGGTCAGTGCCACTAAAACATTACAAACAAGAAAAGTCTGATAAATTGTCATGGCCAAAAAAAAGCCTAAGGAAACATTACAACTAAGTATAATATGGTATTCTGGATAATATCCTGGAAAGGAAATGAATAGAAGGCAACAAATAAGGAAATCCGAATAAACTATGAACTTTAGTTAAAAATACTGTATTAATATTATTTCATTAATTGTAACAAATTTGCCATGCTAGTGCAAGATGTTAATAATGGAGAAAGCTAGGTGTGGGGTATTTTGTAACTCTACTATCCTCTCAATTCTTCCTGTACATGTAAACTGTTATGGTGCAGAGAGGTTTTAGATTTTCTATCACTTTCTAAAATAAGTATTTTTGTCAGTTTTTGTGTTGCTTTTCCATCAAATTCTACTCCTTTTTTTCTTAACATTAACTCTGCAAAAGAGTGCTGTTGGTTTAGATGGGATGTGAGGACTGGTGACATTAGGGAAGAAAACTTGAAAGAAGTGATGAAAGATACCTAAGAGTGCATAACTCTACTAGACACAGTTAGGATTGGCAGAAAATCATTACTTTCCCATAATAAAATCAGGAATATGATAAAGAATATTAGAGAGCTATTATACCAAAAATTTGCTGAATCACATCACTTATGTAATGAAATCAACACATCTGTACACAAAAGTGACAACAATGTATTCCATTTCTAGATCTTATTTATTTATTTAATTTCAATAGTTTTGTGGGAACAGGTGATATTCAGTTACATGGATAAACTCTTTAGTGGTGATTTCTGAGATTTTGGTTCACCCTTCACTGGAGCAGTGTATACTGTACTCTGGTGTAGTCTTTTTATCCCTAACACCCCTCCCATCCTTCTCCCTGAGTCCATTGTATAATTTTTATGCCTTTGCATTCTCATAGCTTAGCTCCTACTTATAAGTGAGAACAATGTTTGATTTTCTGTTTCTGACTTAATTCACTTAGAATAATGGTCTCCAACTCCAACCAGGTTGCTGCAAATGGCATTATTTCATTCCTTTTTATGGCTGAGTAGTATTTCATGGTGTGTGTGTGTGTGTGTGTGTGTGTGTATGGTATATATGGTATATATGGAATATGATATACATGATGTGTGTATTATATATGTATATGTGTATATCATATAAATCTCTCTCTATATATAGATATATATATGTATAATGTTTTCTTTACCTACTAGTTGATTAATGGACATTTGGGCTGGTTCCACATTTTTGCGATTGCAAATTGTGCTGCTATAAACATGCATGTGTAAGTGTCTTTTTCATATAATGACTTCTTTTCCTATGGGTAGATACCCAATAGTGGGATTGCTGGATCAAAGGTAGATCTAGTTTTAGTTTTTTAAGGAATATCCATACCATTTTCCATAATGGTTGTACAAGTTTACATTCCCACCATCAGTAGTGTAAAAGTGTTCCCCATTTCTAGATCTTTAAAGAGTAAGGGAGTTGATACGGCAAGTAAAATATTCTATCCTTCACGAAAAATGGCTAAAGCTTTCAAATGATTTTGCAGGGTTTCTCTGATGGCAAAAAAAAAAAAAAAAAGATCATTGTACTAACCAAAAATATAAAGAAATAAATAAAGATTGGAAAAGATTTAGTAACATTGAACCAAGTGATGGTGCCAACTGCTCAACTCCCATTTTTAGAATCCATCAGAAAAAACTTTGAAGATTTGATTATATTAAGTGATAAGAGAGAAAAGAGCTTTGTGGCCAATAAAAAAAAGTACAAAAATGACTGATTTCTTACAATACTATTTAAGCCTATCTAGCAGAGCAATGGGATTCAAGAAAAAAAATGAATAAGATAACATATTTTCAACACACACATATATAAGCAGCTGCAACGTGTCCTGCAAAAGAGGAAAGGAATGACCTCTGTTAATGAGTATCACACGTTCTTCAAAAGTTTATAGAATGCTATGCATATAATGCCCATTCCACATACAAAAAAAAAAAATCCTGCTTGATCCAGTGCTATGAACCTGCTGAAGCTTCAAGCAGACAACTGAATAATTAAACTTTCACAGTTAAATTTTAACAACCTTGAATGTCTCCATTATTTGCCAGAGAAAGAATGACCAGAGGACTTCATTTTTCTCAACGACTCTTCTCCTTATTTCTGCTTGGCTACCTTCATTACTTTTGGGTCATAAAATATGTATCGTATCATTTCAAAAAATTATCTTAAAATCAAATATCAATAGAAATGTATTAAACAATAATCATTAAAACTAATTTAACAAAAATAAAATATTGCTAATTGCTTTTGTATTTGGTATTATCTTTATTTTTATATTTATTGTGTTTTATATTAGTGTTGAGTATTATTTTTATATAAATATATTTTAACAGTTTAATAAGATCATTCATGAATTCGAAACTCTTGAGCCCATATGTTAGCCACCCCAAAACAGATCCTTCATTTCTTCAATCAGTGATTATTCTACTAGTTTTAAAAATCTGTCCATGATGTTTGGGGAAGAACTCTTAAAACTGTGTTATAGATTCCATAGTTATTTATTTTCCAAAAGTCTAGGTTTTTTTCATAATAACTAGTCAATGTCAGGTGTAAGGCTACTTGATTTATTCTCATTTCTTGATTATGTTCATAAACAAATAAAAATTTTAATCTAAGTTAAACAGGTCAGAGTAGCAACAGACGTAAAACACAATGTTATGCTTTTTTTTGCTATGTCACTTCCTGCTAATTTTAATTTTTAATTATTTTTAAACATGGCAAAATATGTAACATAATATTTGCTATTTTAGCTATTTCTTAAGTGTTCAATTCAGAGATATTAATCACATTCACAACGTTGTACAACCATAATCACTATTTTCAATATGTTTTCATCAACTCAAATAGAAACTCTGCGACCAGTAGGCAGTAACACCCTCTTCACTCCTCTCTCAGGCTCTGGTAATCTCTACTCTACTTTTTGTTTCTCTGAAGTTGCCTATTCTAGATATTTCATGTGAGTGGAATTACAAAATATGTGTTTTTTGGTGTCTGGTTATTTAATCTAACACAATGATTTCATGTTTCTTCCATGTTGTAGCATGTATCAGAACCTCATTCTTTTTTATGGATGAATAATATTTCAATATGTTCATGTTGTTATGAACCTTATTATATATACAATTATATATACAAACATACATATATATTTATATGTATAGAATATTATTATATATATAAATAAATATATAATATTTAATTGAAATTTTTGAAAAAAATCCTAGATTTGTTCAATGCAAAAATTACTTCTGTTGGAGTAAAAGTTAGTGATAAATAATAAAAGCATATATTTTTATTGTAATCAGTTTTCTCCACTTTTTAAAACCTATGGAGAAAATTATAAACTAACGATGTCCAGGTAATGAAATATTATTTCTGTATTTTCCCTTTTATTTTAATGTTTCTCTGCCTTTTCAGTACACATTTGCTATTGAAACATAAAACATGCTAACTCAGTGAGATTAAATAGGACCAGAAAAGTTATATACCTCCTCCCTAAGTTTAAGCTTTCTGTGATAAGACAAATATTTGTGGCATATCATAACTCTTATACCTGACAAGACTACAAAATTTTCTACTCGACAGATCATAAAATTACAAAAAGATCTATCATTCTGTATAGTTCAGTGTAGCAACTAAACTGAGATAACTTCTGCACAGAGAATGCACTTCTAGGATTGATAGTGGATTGTGTGAAGTTGCCAGTTGTTTTTACTACAATAAGTTTAAAAACAAAGAATATATTTTATCCCGAAGACAGTTTTGGTGAGGTGTTTAAAGCATGGAATATATTTCCAAATGATAGAATGTTTGAAAAATTAGTTAGGTTCCCTATCAATCCTGCTAGTTGATATAGAGCTAAATGTAAAAACTTCTGACATTGGGTAACCAAAACTGCTGTTCAATTTTTGTTTGGACCTCTGAACTTTTTATTGGCCTCCTATTACCCAAAGGACACCTTGCTTCTGCTGCCTCAAAACCTCAGAACTTTAGTGTCATTGGTGTCAGATGCTACTTTGCCGTCCACTATCCTGCAAGTGGTGGTCTTTCGGATGGCTTGCATGGGGTTGCTGCTATCCAGGGCATCACCCGGATTGAAGTCCCTCCCATCTTCCAGCAAGCAGCAGTAAGGTGGCCAGCTTAGCTGACAGTTTGACCTTGATGTTCAGCAGGGCCTCCTCATATACCCGGGCCTGGCACCACCCCTCTGCCAGAGTCTGTGCCATCTCTGACTCCAGGTGCAGCAGAACCCCATTGAGGTGATCTATCTGCATGGCATAGTGGGCCTCCATCTCCCTTGGGCTGTTCTCCAAGCTGGCCTTAAGATTTCTCATGGAGTCCAGGTTGATCTCCAAGGACTGGACTGTACCTCTCAGCTCCGTGAGCATCACCTTAGCATTTCTGATTTTGGCGACTGCATGGTGATGACTGTGGTGTTCTCCTCAATCTGCTAGGACCAGTGTTTTCCAGTTCCTCTAGGTTCTTCTGAGCCAGCTCATCACACTGATCTGCCAGGATCTTGCTGGGGTCCTGAGATTTAGGGACATCTACCTCTATGGTCAAACCAGAACTGGCAAACTGGGCTTGTAAGTCTTTTTTTTTTCCTCTTTGTGGTTCTTCTTCATGAAGAGCAGCTCCTCTTTGAGAGCCGAGATCTGTCTTCAGCTGCAGCTGACTGACATTGGTGTCATCAGTGACCTTCCTGAGACCATGAATGTGGCTCTCCACAGATGGGCATATGGCCAGCTCTGTCTCCTACTTGACTCTAAAATCATCAGCAGCAAGATAGGCATTGCCAATCTGCAGAACGATGCAGGCATTGTCCACAGAATTTGCAAAGATCTGAGCCCTGAAGTCCTCTATGATCTTAACATAATGTCCTCAGTCTCTGACCTGGGGCCGCTTCTTCTCCAGATGTTCCCAGATTTTGATTTCTAGCCTCCGATTCTCAGTCTCCAGGCCACCCACTCTGTCCAGGTAGGAGGCTAGGCACTTATTCAGGCCTGGCATGGCCTCATTCTTACTCTGTATGCCCCGCTATTTCTACCAGATCCCCGGTCCCCCAGCCTACCCAGAAGCTGGTGGAGCTGAAAGAAAAGATCCAGGAGCTGGAGCCTGTGGTGCTTGCATAAAGGATAGCCAGACTACTGGCAAGCAACTGCATGGACCCCATGGACAGGCAGTTAGTGGAGAAGGTGGTGGAGTGGGTGATGAATCTCATGTCTGTTTGTTACAGAAAAATTAAAGAATGCTAATAAAATAAAAGTAATAAATCATTCCAAATCAAAATGTTAGTAACATATGTCAATGTAAGAACAGGCATTCAGTGTTTTTTTATTACATGATAGGAATGTCCACATAAAAATAAGAAAATAACAAGCAATTTATCAACATTGAATCTTTGGGAAAGGGACAACATTATAAATTTTGAACAATTTCTGTGTTATTACAGACGAGACTTCTTTTAAGAAGTAGTCTCCAGCTACTAAAAGCAGGCAGCTTTGGGCAAAGCAAATAAAAAGCACAGAATAACACCACAAAGGTCTTAATTTGAAGGAATGAAGTCCAGAGGAGAAGGTAAATAATGAATGATGGAGACTGTATTAATGTTGAGTATGCTGACACAACAGACCCCAAACTTCCAGTGCCAAAAAAAAAAAAAAAAAAGCCTGGTCTTTTCTTTTCTTTTTTTTTTTTTTTTTTTTTTTTTTTTTTTTTGGCACAGGGTCTAACTCTGTTGCCCAGGCTGGAGTGCAGTGGCACAATCTTGGCTCACTGTGACCTCTGCCTCCCAGGCTCAAGAGATCCTCCTACCTCGGCCTCCCTAGTAGCTGGGACCACAGATGCCTTCCCTCATGCGTGGCTAACTTTTTGTATGTTTGGTGGAGACAGGGTTTTGCCATGTTGCCCAGGCTGGTCTCAAACTCCTGAACTCAGTTGATTATCCTGCCTTGGCCTCCCGAAATGCTGAGATTACAGGAGTGAGCCACCATGCCCAGCCTATTTCTTTCTCAGCTGATTGTCCTGGCTGTTATTTGGGTTGATAGCTGCATTTTCACTTTGCAGACATCCAAGGCAGACTGATGGCTACTTTGCCATCTTCAATATGTGGATTCCAAGGTCACCAGGGGCATAATCATCAGCCAGAAATGGGGAATGGAGAGCATAGAGGTTGCTCATGGGAGGTTTATTTGAGCCACTTTTGGAAGCTGTACACATGACTTCTCTTTACAGTACCTTCATTAAAACAACCATATGTCTACACTCAATTGCATTGGAGGCTAATTCTAGTCTAGCTGTGTTCTCAAGAAGAGGCAACCAATATCTGTTTATCTGCTTGTGTGTTATCTGTTTGGTGGACAGCTGGCTGTCTCAGCCACAGAGATGATTCTACTTCAGGTAGTATTTTCTATTTAATTATGGCATACTGAAGAAAATCTCTGGTTGAACTTCTTATGTCCACTTTATATTGCATAGCTTCTTTTCAGCAAATACATATTAGTATATACATATACATATTAGTAGCAAATATATATTAGTATACATTATTAGAATAACGAAAAGCTTTTTTTAAATAAGCAAGGTTAATATTACTCCAAATATTATGATCCAGAATACACCCAATGTTAATATTTATGCATATATATGTCCTTTTAGATAATCTATTTACCTATCATCTGTTTATCTAATAATGCTCCATTGAATTTGTCAGATATTTTGGTTGTCAAGAATAAAGTCAGATCTTGTTATTGTAAGTGAAAATAAATTTATTTTAAGACATCAGGTAGCTCACAGACTCAGTGAAAGATTCCAGAATACCAGGTTCTGCTGTTACCCCAACAGGAACAATGCAGCCAGTAAAACTGCCCAATCACATGATAGAAATATTTCTGTCATCAGAACGCTTTGCTCTACACCAAAGATGGTGGGAGAACTAGATACCATATTGTTAGCATAGTTGCTCCAGAAGAACCAAATGCCTCTATTTCCATGCTTTCCAGAACATGTGAACTCCCCTCACATAGAGAGCATCTCACAGCATTCATTTTGCATCTAAATCTTGCATATGTGCATATGATTTTTAGAAACCAAATCAAATACTTATATTGCTGATATCCTGTAACAAGGAGCATAAGATTTTGCATTAGATTTTAAGCCTTTGTAGCACATAGGAAGGCAAATTATGAGTTGTTGAAATAAGAATTGAGTGAACCTATTTAAAATATTTGCCTGCTGGGAGTGGTGGCTCTCACCTGTAATCCCAGCACTTTGGAAGGCTGAGGAGGGTGGATCCCGTGAACTCAGGAGTTCAAGACCAACCTGGGCAACATGGCGAAACTCCGTCTCTAAGAAGAATACAAAAATTATCCGGGCATGGTGGCACGCACTTGTAGTGCCTGCTATACGGGAGGCTGAGGCAAGAGGATCCACTGAGACTTGGGAGGTTGAGGCTACAGTGAGCAGTGATCATGCCACTGGACTCCAGCCTGGGTGACAGAATGAGACCCTGTCTCAAAAAAATAGAATAAAATAAAATATTTTCCAGTGAGATTTGTCTCAAGTATTTGTTTCTTAATGGTTATTTTAAAAGCTATTATTGTTATATTTTCAACTAGCCAGCTACTGAATTGTATTCTAGTTTCAAGAGTTTTTCAGTTTATTTTTTGTGTGCTTTTTAGATAGATAATTATATTTGCAATAATGGTATTTATCTTTTCATTTCTAATATTTATACTCTTTTTCATTTCTTTGTTTATGGCATTAACTATTTTACCAAAGTTATCCTAAATAATACATGCTCTTTCAAGTTCTCTCTAAATAAAAGAGATAAATACTTGATGATACCTGTAGGCATAATGCTTCTTTTCTTTTCTTTCTTTCTTTTTTTTTTTTTTTTTTGAGATGGAGTCTCGCTATGTCGCCCAGGCTGGAGCATAGTGGCGTGATCTCGGCTCACTGCAATCTCCACCTCCCGGGTTCACGCCATTCTCCTGCCTCAGCCTCCCGAGTAGCTGGGACTACAGGGGCCTGCCACCACGCCCAGCTAATTTTTTTGTATTTTCAGTAGAGACGGGGTTTCACCATGGTCTCGATCTCCTGACTTTGTGATCCGCCCGCCGTGGCCTCCCAAAGTGCTAGGATTACAGGCGTGAGCCACCACACCCAGCTAATGCTTCTTTTAAGTAGATATTTAATAATAGGAAAATATTATTGACTCTAAATGCTTTGCTGACCGTGTTTGCTTAAGGAATTATCTTTATGGTTTGTAAAAGAGAGAACTAGTGGTTCTAAGATTCCAGTATAAAACTAGCAATTAGACTAACTTAAATAAAAAATAACTTTAATTATAATAAAACTAGTTTAAAAGTAGATTAATATAGAGGAGAAAATAAAATCACCAATAATTTCATTGCTCAAGATATACATGCATCTCTGCACACCCTTCCCAAAGCCCCTGCCGACACACACACACACACACACATTTAAAAAACTGAATCATATGATCATTTTGAATACACTATTTAATTATAAATTAAAGTATATTATTGTGTCAATCATTGTCATTTTATTGCAAAATTTGATATAATTTATTTATTTAATCCAGAAAAGTTTTATCTCCAAACATGTGTTATGGGATACCTGATTTCCACCAGATCTAATCTACCTCTTCATCCTATTCTACATTTTAAAAACTCTTCACTGAGATTTTAAAATTTACTAGTCTTCAGTTTTGAAGCCCTTTAAAGGCTGAATTTTTGTTTTATTTAGAGTATTCTAAGTATTTTATTACGGATCAGATAGTGTTTTATAAATCAACATGTGTCTATATTCTATCATGTAGACTGATTAGCCAGTAAGAATAATTTCTTATCTTTATTTTAATTTTTCTGACTTAAAAGTAAAATGGCTAAACTAAATAAATTCCAAATTCATTCAGTCTGTGGAAAAGTAATGATGTGCAAAGGAAAGATTAATCAAAATAAGAACAGATGTAAAAAAAAATTTATTAGCTTCCCACAGCATACAACTTTTACAGAACTTTGTGAAAATTTTCCAATGTTATGTTAAGTTTGTGTGATGTAGCATCAGTAAATGATCCCTCGAGAATATGAATTAATAATAGAAGTCCATTTTTGTTTTAAAGATTTTAGATAATCCTGAAGCAATTCTAGACGAGTGGAAGAAAGTCCTGAGTCTGAGTAAATGAGGCTGGGTATAGGCAGCCAATTTAAAGAAATTTCAGCAGCAGTAGTAGAAATTTTATGTGGGTGTATGTGAAATATATTAGCAATTGTTGTTGTATTTTGAAGAGAATTTTTAACTGTCCCTCCTCAAGGCCCATTAAACTTTGTTTGCATTAATTTCGTCTTAACACTCAGAGTAAATCAAATCGGATAGAACTTTAAAATTTTAGTTCTGTATATAGTTTACATTAATATAGGGTTTTAAAAAATAAAAGCAATAATATTAAAAACTTCAAAAATATAGATAAGTAAAATAAATGCAAATCATCCTCAGTCTTATTATACAACAATAGTAGCATTTCAGAGTTTTGTCTTTCATATATACTCAGAATGAAAACATACTAAATATATTCGTTTTAGTATTTTCTTTTCACTTAATTTTTAAATGTCTTTCCATGTTACTAAATTTCTTTGCATAACAATTTTTAATTACAATGATTTATTTTGCACATTTGAATAACTCATATGATCATATTTTTCTCAAAATTGTTGTGTTTATAAAGAAAATGCATAGAAAGTCCTTGTGATGTGACTGTATCTTTGTGTATGTTGTCAGTTGTTTTCTTACAATACATTCCTAGAATTTGACTTTTATCCAAAATGACCTAACAAAATGTTCCATATCAAAATTTTATTCAAAAATTATATTAAAATATGTTTTTGATACAATGCAATTATAAGTTAACAAGACAAAAATCCCCTTATGTTTGAAAATTAAAAAAAAAAAAAAACACCAAAGTACTTGAATTTAAGCTAAAATAGAAAGCCCATACAACATTTTATATCTTTCCTTTCTAGAAAAAATGTTGGAAGTTCAATAAATAAATAAATAGAAGCTAAAAACTCATGGTATGATTTCAATTTCAGGTACTCATTTTTAAAAAGCAATGACATTTAAGAAATGAGGTTGAAAGCCTCTAAACAGTCAGAGGCTAAACGAAGAAACACGTATATTGTAATACTAAATCTAACTTTTTGGAAAACCTCTAATGTGGCTGCTCTCACTGGCCCAGGAGGAATATTTTCAGAAATCTAGACAGGAATCAAATCATGTATTTCAGCTGAATGGGACCATTCTGTCGCATATCCATGAGAGGCTTTTAAAATTGTACTGAGGCTACACTCTACTGACTAAATACATGCACTTTTTAGTCTTGATTTTGGAATATTAAAACAATTCCACTTATACTGATTTTGTATTAAGTGGCTATATCTAACAACCCTGGAAAAAGAGATCAGACTTTGAGAATTCAAATGGCTCAATTTGATGAAAATCTATCTTAACAGTTTCCATAAGCACTAATGCTAGCACTTTCAGGACTTGAAAAACTGACAAATCAAGTCAAGCACAGTTCTTTTTTAAAGACTTAGTTGTATTTTTAATTGACAAATAATAATTGTAAAATTCCACTTCTGGATATATGTCCAAAGAAATTGAAATCAGTATGCCAAGATATATCTGTACTGCCACATTCGCTGTACATTATTTACAATGGCAAACAGTTGTCTTATGGCCTGATTTCCTTGCGATTGTATAGATCTGGACAAACATTAATTTAGCTGTAGCGTAACTTTCAAATTTAATTATCCTATGTTCCTCCCATAACAAGGTTGAAAGAAAAACATAAAGAAATGGTAATCATAAAAATGAATAAACATGATTTCTACAGGGTGGGAAAGGTAATCCACTAGAAACTGGCTATTTATTTTATTTGAGCTTGCTCATTTATCCATTTATTTATTTGTTCTTTTATCAATGATTATGGGTTCTGTATTCCCACTACTGAATTAGACACTGGAAATTCCAATATGAAGAAGACAATGTACTTTGGAAGAGATAGAGAGGTTGATTTTTATGATAGTATGATATGCAGTAATATACAGGTTCTGTATTTGGGGTGGCTGTATTATTTAGTATTTCAGAACTTTAGCTCTAAAATAATAATGTATGGATTCAAAGTCTGCTCCATATCTCATCACCAGGTGGTCTTGGACAAGTGTTTAATTTTTTGGTTCCAGTTTTCTCATCTGTTAAATAAGGATGATAACATTACCCATATTATGGAATGGTTTTAAGGCATAAATGAGGTATTATCTGTCTCTATAATAGTGTGTGACACATAACTGTATGTTAATGTTAACTATTGTTATTCGTGCTTTTGTTATTAAGGAATAATTGTGCCAAAAGGTGAAAGAGAGAGGATGACTAATGCAAGATGAGAAGAAAAGGGCATCATGATTAAGCAGAGAAGGGAGGGAAAGGCACTCCAAGTGGGAGATGGAGAGAAAATAGTGCAGAGCAGTAAGGTGTAGAGATTCAGAACAGGTTCAGAGACCAGTGACCTTTTATATTCAACTCAATGTGTAATGGTGAGTCATTTGAACTTTATCCCGAAAACTTTTAAGCTAACAAGAAAAGAAATAGCATGATTAGATTTGGGTATCAGAAATATGGTATAGTAAATAATGTGGAAAACAAATCTGAGTGCGAGCAGATGAGATTAGAGAGACTTATGAGACAGACCTAATTATCCAAGTGAGAAACTGAAGACATAAATTAAAGCTTAAATATTAAAGATTAAACCAGGCATATGGTCTACAAATTATGTATGACACACATGTGATGAAAAGGTGGGATTTAAAGCTGATGCCCAGATTTCCAGCTTGTGCAAATTGATGACAATGCTATTAGCCAAGATAGAGAATATAATAAAATACAAGAAAGAAAATATAATATAATATAATTATAATATAATTATTACAATATTTAATATTATTTAGTTCTTAATTTGTGTCAGGCTCAAGCTCTGCTCCAAATACTTTTTTTTTTTTTTGAGATGGACTCTCGCTCTATCACCAGGCTGGCGTGCAGTGGTGTGATCTCGCTCACTGCAACCTCTGCCTCTGGGTTCAAGCAATTCTCCTGCCTGAGGCTCCCGAGTAGCTGGGACTGCGGGCAAACACCACCACGCCCAGCTAATTTTTGTATTTTTAGTAGAGATGGGGTTTCACCATGTCAGTCAGGATGGTCTCGATCTCTTGGCCTCATGATCTGCCTGCCTTGGGCTCCCAAAGTGCTGGGATTACAGGCGTGAGCCACCAAGCCTGGCCTCCAAATACTTTTTTTTTTTTTTTTAAGACAGTCTCACTCTATTGCCCATGCTGGAGTGCAATGGTGCTATGATAGCTTGCTGTAAACTGGAACTCGTGGGCTCAAGTGATCCTCCCATGTCAGAGTAGCTATCTTGTCCACCATCATGTACAACTAATTCTTTAACTTTTTTGTAGAAACAGGGTCTCACTATGTTGCCCTAGCTGGTCTTCAATTCTTGGCCTCAAACAATCTTTGCACCTTGGCCTCTTAAAGTGCTGAGATTCCAAATATTCTTAATGCAATAACTCATTTAATTCTCCCAACAATGCTACAAAATAATATTTTTCCATTTTACAGATAAGGAAATTGTAGGACATAAGAAATAAATAATTTTCCAAGGTCACATAGCTAGTGACCAGGAGAGTGGAATTGCTAATGTGGTTGAATAGTTGCAGAGCTTATGCCTTTGAGCTCCATGCCACACAGCTTTGCTACTGAGAAGAGGAACAAATTTGAAGGAGGAGTTGGCCTCTACAAAGATAGATAAGGCATAATGTAAAGATTTTGGTTCTCTTTTGAACAACGTTCTATACAATTAGTATCAACACAGTGCTATATTAGTTCATTATTTTAACAACTAATCAACTTGACTGTGTCTTCATTTTGTAAACGTAAGTAAATATAAATCAAATACATATACATAAATTTATGTATGTACATACACACATACATACATATATATAAAAATATAACACTTCCACACAATGGACTAGTTACCACATCAAAATAATGTGGGCTTAGTCTAGGATGACTTATTATTCATAAATATATGATTGTTTTTAGTACTTAAACATTTTATTTTTAAATGTTCATACTATTATGCTAAGTTTTTCTTTATGTCTTCATGAATAGAGATTCTATTAATATTTCCCAGACCTATAGCTAATTAGATATTTATTTACTTGTGTGGATCAGGGATGGAAACTAAATATAATCTTACACATCTTACATCTATGTCTCAAGAAATCATAAGCATCTTCTCAAACTCCATATTGGCTTATTACTACATATTTGTGTTAATTAGATGAGTTTTATCTATAGTAATAAACTCCTAAATATGCTAATGAACAATTCTGTCTCTATATTGTTTGATTGATACTATCATAGGACTCATCGATTACACATTTCAAACTGTAAAATGTTAGTATGTCATTTTACTTAATAAATCACTGCATATATTGAAATAAACTCAAGGGCTAGATAAATTTATAGATCTAATGGGAATTCCACTTTTTTTGGTTATGTAGCTTCCACAAGCTTTAATTCAGTGATTACACATTTCTTATTAGGTAAGCAAATCTGGGATACCAACAACATGAATACAGGCCATGAAACGAATGATTTTCTCAATGATGTGAGGGGGCAACAAAACATATGAATAACTATTATTGGTTTCAAATTATAATATCTATAATATTTATTATTAAATTAGTCTTTCAAAGTAGTACAGATAAAGAAAATAAAAATATAAGTTTAATTTTCTACATATCAAGCGGAACTGCAAATGCATTCATTTATTAATGTTCCACTTGAGACTGCCAATCTTGTAGGTCCTCAGTTTTCTCTCCTATTCTCTACAGCAGTTATTTCAATCTTTTCTATTCTCTCAGATCTTGTATGAAACCAGGTATTTGTTCATCATCAGATGATGAATTTACCTCATAAATTTTAGAGAAAATGAGAATTATAGGTAGGAATTACTTCACTTTCCTTTTCTCCTCTCAATAAAATTCAAGAAGTGTCTTTCCTCCTAGGGCCATTATCTGAGGTAGCATTTCCTGTCTTCTCTTCCAGGAACATACTCCATCAATAGTCCCTCTTTCTCTATCTTCATTGTCTCCCTTCCTGGTAACTGTTTCTCAACAGCATTTAAAGCTTCTTGAATCTCCTTATCAATGTTAGTTTTCTAGGACTGCTGTAACAAAGTATCACAAAGGCAGAAATTTATGGTCTCACAATTCTGGGCTACCTCTTCGTAGCTTCTGGTGGTTTCCTGGTAATCTTTGGTGTTCCTTGGCTCACAGATACTTAATTCCCTTCTCTGCTTTTGATGTCCTGTGTGTTCCCTCTGTGTCTCTGTTTTCACATGGCCATGTGCTTATGAAGATACTAGTCATATTGGATGAGAGGCCAATCCTACTCCAGTATGACCTCATCTTATTGTAGTAACATCTGCAATAACTCTATTTCTAAATAAAAAGTCACATTACAAAGTACTGGGGGTTAGGACTTCAAAATACATATATATATATATACTTTTGGCTGGGGACACAATTCAACCCATAACACTACCTTAATAAAACAAAATACTAAACTTTCAAACATTCTTTAACCAGACATTCTGTTTCAGCCACCATTTTAATCTTTTCTTTCCTTTACAATCACACTTTTAAAGGTTTTGTAAAAAATTTTTGCCTTTACTTCCTCTACAATCCATTTTTTAAACCAAGCTTATAAAGAAAATTGTCTTTCCTTGTGTGTGTGTAAGTGTAATTTGCCCTGATTATGCAAAAATAACACTCAGCCTGATAGTTCTATTTCTCGGTGGTAATTAATCTATTAACATTTTGATTTTATGTATAACAATAAACTATAATATATTCATCATCTAGTTCCAGATATGTTGGTAAATATAACTAATTTTATTCTCACTATTTTGAAGATGAAAAATATAAGTAAATTTAATTTTATTGGCTTTGTTCACCTGAGGCTCCCCACTGGGAAATATATTCTTTCTCGATTACTGATAAAACTTGGTTTCAGGAAACCCATAAGCTTGGGATCCAGACTGAGAAAAGTGTGGTTAAATTCATCAAAATAATGTCACCCTTTAAGCTTCCTGGAGGACAGGCAGCTGGTTTTCTTCTAGACTCATTCATGGTGCTTTATTTTGAGTCTAATATTACATAATATATATTAGTCTGTGTGTGTATGTGTGTGTGTATATATATATATATACACAAACATACTAATATTTAGTGTATTCAGGCCACCACTATATTCATTTACACAGGTTGAGCATCCCTAATCCGAAATCTGAAATCAAGTATGGTCCAAAGAGCATTTATTTTGAGTATGAGGTTTGAATGTCATGTCTACACTCAAAAAGTTTCAGATTTTAGATCATTTTGGATTTCAGATTTTCAGATTAGGGATGATCAACCTGCACTATGCCAACAATCTTCTAAGTGTCCTTTCTTCTAGCCTTACTCTTTTCCAATCAATATAACAATAAACAAACACAAGAAAACATTCTCACTTTACCTAATAATAAAATAAACATAGAATATAAAGAAGTTTAAAAATTCACATATCACATTGGCATAGACAACAAGTATTAATAATATTCAGTCTGGGCAAGATTTTAAATACTGTTAGTTTAAGTTTTGATGTCCTGGAGGATCATTGGCAAATTACAGAACCAGTATAACTGGTTTTTAATTTGCCAGTGAATACTGTTGAACAATCCTATCAATAAATGTTTCCTGAGACAAAAATTTCATAACTTCTTATTATTTCTGAAAGCCACCCTGCGCCCACCATCAATTCTTCCTCACTCTCAGGAAATTATCTGTAAGAAAATGAAGCAGTGTTCTGTCATTAGAAAGACAACTTTCTAATGGTCTACAATTACTTTTGTCTTTTGTTCTCCGTTATTCTCAGTTGGACAGGGATGTCCTTTGCAATTCCATTTTATTTTTCCTTAATCACTAATGCCCCTCTTCAGAAGATTAATCTCAACAACACAAATATACTCAACACTTCCTGTCTTTTGTTTTAAACTCAATTTGTGTATTTATCCATTTCCACTTTACATTCTCATTTGTTGACGCTTCTTTATAACAAAACTTCTTAAAATTTTTGCATAAGGTCTGCTTTTTTTCACTATTAACTCTCTTTATTTTCACCAACCTTATTAAAGAACAAATAACAAATGAAATTTTATATATTTACCGTGTACAACATGATGTTTTGAAATATGTACACATCGTGAAAAGATTTCCGTAATCAAGGTAATGAACATATCCATTACCTCACCTAGTTTTTTTTCCAGTGAGAACATTTAAGATCTAGACTCAGCAAATCTTGAGTATAAAATACAGTATTATTAACTAAAGCCACTATCCTCTACATTAGATCTTTACAACTTATTCATCCTGCATAACCAAAAATTTGTACCATTTATCCAACATGTTCTCATTCTCCCCACCTTCTTCCCTCTGGCGACTCATCATTCTTGTCTCTGTTTCAATGAGTTTGCTTTTTTTATATTCCTCATAGAAGTGAGACCAAGCAGTATTTGTCTTCTCATGCATGACTTATTTTACATAGATTAATGTCCTCCAGGTCTATTTATGTCATCACAAATGATAGCATGTCTACTTTTTTAATGGCTAAATAATATTCCATTGTGTGTGTGTGTGTGTGTATGCATATGTGTGTGTCTTTTTGTTTATAATTGTTTTGGGTATTTGGGACATTTTGTGGTTCTATATTATATATATACATTTATGTATAATTTTCTTTATCTGTTTATCTTCGTTGAATGATTAGGTTGATTTCATATCTTGACTATTCTGAATAATGCTGCAATCAGAAAAAGAAATATGTATTTAACCAATATTTAGGAATGTCACATGAGAGGTCCAGGTTTGGAATGGGGTAGTGTGAGAATATAAGCAGTAATGTCATCTTTACTATGGACTTGAGGTGAATAAAGAATATTTTAGAGTGACACAAAATAAGAACAATTATTCAATTAGAGCCTTATATTTTGCCGAAGGTCCACACTAAAAGTAACATTATTGCTTATATTCTTGCCCTCCCCCTCCACAATTTTCCTCATTTTTTGTACATGGCCCCATTTTCGACCTAACAGGCTAACCAAGAAATTTGAAAAATGACTTAGTTTGTCTTTGTCTTTCACCCACTACATTGAGTAGATCACCAAATACTATTGATTCTATCTTTAGAAAGCTCTTCATCTTTCCTCTCTGCGTGGACTCCATATAAAATCGAAATCTTTATTTTTCTAGAGGGTAACTATTATATCAACAGTTATATTAATAACTGTAGCTTTGCTCTGTTCAAACACGTCCCACTAACTTTTCTCTGACTTATCTTTCTGAAATAGAAAATGTTTTCTTATATTTCCCTTGCTTAAAATATTGCAATGGTGCTCAAGACTTTGTAACAGGGCAATAATTCATGAGTTTGCTTGGCTTTGCTCCTCAAAGTTATTTCTCTCCAGTTCTTTTTTATCCTTATTACTAAAGTATTCACTCTGGCTATATTCAATAATTTACAGTTTCTCACATACTCCTTTGCTTGACAGAAATGACTTCCCCAAATGCCCTCTAACACAGACTAACTCCTACAAATCCTTTGAGACTTTGCTCATGTGCTGCTAGGAGATTAGGGAGAAAATCTTGCTAAATTCCCCCAATATATTGTATATCAAGGACTACTTCATTTATTGCAGATAAAATGGGAAACAAAAAAGTTATGGTGCTTGACGTTATGTTAGAGTCTAGTGATGAGAGGCAGGAAAAATAAACAAACAAAAATAAAACAATCACGTTTTGTTTAACACTTTACAGGAAACAAACAGAAAACTAAGAATTAATGAGAGTGAATGTGTAGATGGGAGATCTACTTTGGATAGGGTGGTCAGAAAGAGGAGTCATTTTAGCTGATACCTAAAAGACAAGGAGCAGCACAGATATATGCCTTGAGTCCTTGTTGGCATTTGATAGTCAGCTTCCTCCACTCACCATGAGCTTCTGAGATCTCCAATCTCTATCACACTGAATATTCTTAGAAATGTCTAGAATAGAAAGTGTTTACACAGAATTAATTTATTTTGGAGACCCATGACTACGTTGCTTATTATTTCTTACATCTTCTTTCCCCATTCAGCAGATAGTCTGAAGAATGGCATAGCATCATTTTCATAAGCCTTTCACAAGCTAGCTAGCATTTCACACACTGTCTTCCTCCAGCATTGGGTAGTGTGCAGAAACAATTCCCATTCTAGCTTTGTAATTTTTCTCTAATTTACATTTAAGATTCTTATAAATTGCATCCGTACTTTCAGATTACTTAAGTCTCATTTGAATAAGTGTGTAGCATTCCAAAAGCCATCATCAAGAGTTTTTGTTTGTTCATTCGTTTGTTTGTTTTAATGCATACAACCTCACACGGGGCACTCCATTTTAAAGTATTTAAGAAGAAAATGGTTAATTAAAGGAATCTGAAAACTGCTCAAGTGGGAATATTTAGAGTTGCATACGTTCTCAGTAAAAGTCTATTTTGTTTTAGATTTGGTCTCAGCCTCCACAATGCCTACTTTAGTGTCAGCAAGGATGAGAAACACAGAATCAAGGCAAGAGCAACAACATTTTGTAAGCTGGAAAAGAGACGGAAAAGTTTGTAAAAGGAGAATAAATCTCTGAACCCCCAAATCTCTAAGGCAAAGGGAAAAGTCAAGCTAGGAGCTGCATCAGGCAAACCTGCCTCCCATTTTATTCCTAAATAAGATAGCTGCAAAGATAAAAAAAAAGTTACATACCTCCCTCACAATACGCCCACAAGGAAATTCCTTGTGGGTCTCAGGATCTTTGCCCTGAAACAGTTCTGTTGAATTTCACTTGCCAATGTAAACTGATAACTTATCTTCACAGATGTGGGAAAAGGGGACAGAACTCAAAGTCATCTCAGCTCACCTGAGACAAATGCATATCTGATTTCTTCTTCTGCCCTATTGTTTATGTAAAATATAAAGATTCACTGAGTCAGACTAAGGTATAAGTGACTATTCCTCTAGCCCCCTCCCCCACATTTAAATTGTGTGTTCAGTGAAAGGATGATAAAAGACTCAAAAGAATGCAACTCTTTGTCTCTTATCTACCTATGACCTCAAAATCTGGAGCAGCCTTCCAGTTGTCCTGCCTTTCTGGACGAAATCAATGTACATCTTGTACATAATGATTGCTGTCCCATGTCTCCTAAAATGTATGAAACCAAGCTGTATCCTGACCACCTTGGTCACATGTCATCAGACTTCCTGAGGCTGTGTCACAAGTGTGTCCTTAACCTTGGCAAAATAAACTTTTTAAGTTGATTGAGACCTGTCTCAGATACTTTGGCTTCACAAGTGGTAACAGTTTCATCCGTCTCAAAAAAGCCAGATTCCAAGCCTGACATGAGGAAATCTTAAGACTGCACAAAGTTTGCTGAATAATTCTCAAGAATTACCAGAAATATCAAGGACCACGTAATCGTAAGTGAAGGAAAAGCCTAACATGAGGAAGACTGGCTAAAAGCTATATATATGCATTACTATTTCTAGATCCCCTAAAAAATACTTCCTGTTTGTAAATTGCCTCTTTCTCAACCAAATAGAAATCTAAAAGTTTATGCTATGAATTGAGTAAATAGAGGGGATTGGTAGAAACAAGCACAACGGGGATATTCCCCAAAGGGATTAAATGGTGATTCCTATAGTGACTAATGAATTCAACGATGACAGCCCTTCTCTACCATTGAGCTTCTAGGTCCTTACCTTCCAAGTAGGAAATTGGCGGACTCTATGGGAGACCAGACCGGTCCTTGAGAATAGGCCTAAAATTCTGACATCAAGGGTTCTGTTGGTATTGATAAGAGAAACTAGATACCCTTTTGAAGCTCAAAGAAAGCCAAGACAGAGGACAAAATTGAATACTTGAAACAAGACATTTACCACAAGAAAGAGGTAAAGAGACCTCCTGGTAAGGTTATGAAGAAAGATCCCTCAACGATAACTGTGCTTCAGAATAGATTGGAATAAACTCAAGAGACAAACTTGTTGAAGTCTACTTTCAACAACTTCTCCACTGCCTCTGTGCCATTATTATTAATCTAAGAGCAGAATGCCTAGGTGGCACCTATCTCAGATTCTTACCTGTACCTGGTTGAACTAAACCATGTACTGATAAAGTTGTTGCTTCTCTCCTCATGCTTTATTCCCTGGACCAGTTGACGATCCCATAAGTGTTCTGCTTTGGCCAATTCATGGGAGCTAAAGTTGGGCTATGATGAGCTTAGAAGCAGAAAATGCAGAGCTGCTCACTTCCTCTGACCATATTTCTGTTGAATATTCCTCAATATCTATTTGTCACTTCAACCTAGCTACATGGTCTAAGTGACACAAGCCCTCTTTGTCAGGACTCTAATAGCTTCACCCACTAACTTCACCAAAAAGGCTCTTATACACTCTCAGAGATCCTATCTCTCAGCAAAGCTTTTCCTGAAAGCTTTCCACTAATAGTGTAAGATTCCATTTTTATTATTCATCTAGTTTTATGCTCTACTTAGTGTTTCAAAACTAGACATACATATTCCGCAGCTAAATATATATGGAAAAAGAGAATAATGAACACAAAATTGACTCTAGAGGATAACTATAATTTTGTAGGAGCTCACGACTTCTTAGGAACCAGTAGTGTTCTAACTCATTAATATGGTGGCGAGACTATGATATTCACTTATTCTTTCAAAATCTGCATATATTATAGATTTATATATATATGCGAGATTAAACAATTAACTTTTTTCAAAAGAATTTAGCATTGGCAGAATGTAAAAATAGGCCTATTTGTACAGTGCTGATAGAATATTATGTTAGTATAATATTTGACAAAGGTACATTGTATGCACAAAGGGATTATATTTCAAATAATTTGGTGGACAGCATGGACACTGACCATTGACATAGTTTAAGGTATATACCTTAGAAACACTTAGAGAAACTTCACACATTTATATAAGAAATACACAGAAGACTGTTTGCTGCATATTTATTTAAAATATTGAAAGTTTGAAGTCTAAGTATTCATCAATATGGGATAGGTAAATAAAACATTGATTGATTGTGATGCAATTGTTAAAATGAATCAACTAGATTACATCTGAAATTGTAAGAAAATGTTTATAGAATCATTTCACAGCATGATACAATTTATGTAGGTCAACATATAATTAATGTTGATGGCTTACATATAATACGTATGCAGTCAAAGAATTAAAAACATTGTCTGGCAGAATACACACCAAGCTCAGTATAGCAGTTGTCTCTAGAGAGGAAATAAGAGGACTGTGAGAATAAGAACATAAGAATATTGCATATTATTTGTATAGTTTGCTTTTTTAGATAAGATGGTAATCTTTGCTACAGGTTCCATTGCTTGTTTTCTAGATAGATAGATAGATGATAGATGATAGATAGATAGATAGATAGATAGATAGATAGATAGATAGGAAGAAAAAATAGATAGATATAGATAGATAGACTTTCAAACTAAACAAATAAACAAAGGAGGGTTGGATTGTGGGGAAAAAAATTCTCTTACAATGAGACAGGCATGATTTAATGGTTCAGCTAGTGGCTTTGAAATTAGACAGACTGATTTTGAATTATGCTCCAACATTGCTAGTTTTAATCCTGGGCAAGTTTCTTCACTTCTAAAACTCATTTTGACCTGTATGTCACATGGGTATATAAACAAATTTCAGGGTTTTTGTTTCCTTCTTAGGTTAGAGCAGAGACAATATTCAGAGAATTTAAATAAGTTTTGTAATTTTTTTGTAAGTAAAGACCATTGAGTTATTGAGTTTAATCTCTACAGATGAAAATGTATATGTGTGAGTCACATATATAATGATCTATCCACTAATTACAAGGCATATTGGAGACTATGCATAATGAATAATTCAAATTTATTATTATTTTTATCCCAATGTCTCTAAGTACCTAGAATACCTCAACATAATATCTCTTTGTTGATAATCAACCATTATTTTTTCTGTGACGTTGTCTACTTTGATGACACAGTGCATCAAGATACTCACTGTTGGTATCCCTCCCAAAACAATAGTCCCATCTGTGGTGTCTTTTATTATCATACAGGCAGAGCAGTGTGCAACACTCAGTAACTGGCCAACCAGCCACAGTCTCTGCAATGCACTCATTCAAAGCTACTAAAACTCACAGATGGGTACATTGCTGTGCTAATGTTAGACTGTGCTTCTCTCAGATGAACTGGAAAGTTGCCCTACTCATTGGAACCCAGAAAGCCATTCACTGTTATCCCATGTCTGCACTATTAGCTCATACTTCAGAACTAGCCTATGTTTTGGCCTGCAGTGTACAATAACTTGTGTTTTAGATGCAAGTTCATGCTGTCACTTGGTTGAACAAAGTATAACAATAGAACAAATACAGCCCATTATTATAATTCCTTGTACTCAGCAGACTATGTTTATGATAATAACTAGTGAATTGCATTTTTAGTTCAACAGAAGTGATGACATAAATATAAAAATACAGAAGGCTGATTAAATTACTTATGGTTAGGGAGCTGTTCATATTAAATCAAGAAGATAACCAGTAACAGCATTACTGGAACACAAAACTCAGTAGTATATTTTGTACAAAAGACTAATATGGTTAGCTTATCTATCAGAGTGATGAGTATGTGATTATAATATCATCTCACCTAACCATATGCTACAGTGTTTATACAAATTTACCAAATTTGGTGAAACAAAAATTCTTTCATATGGTGTGTATTAATCTGTCATTCCTCTTTAGTAAATGCAGCCTTGAATAGATGGGGATGGTGGTCATTTATTGCTTTCTTTCCTGAAATTACAAATTCTGGAATATTGTCTAGGGATGTTTTTCTTACGAAGTACACCAAATGCCAACCTCCTCTCAGACAATAAAACATAATAACTCAGTCACTGCTCACTGAAATAAACATTCATGTGATGAGAGATAATGTGACAAGAAAAAAATAATTTCAACCGGGGATTTTCAAACTATTTTTCTTAGAGTCCTGGAAGCTGTTTATTGGTAGTCGGGGTTGGCGGCTTTAACCATTGCAGGTTCATCTTTCAGGGATTGTTTTTTTAGACTCTACTCAAACTTTCATATGAAGACAGGGTTCCATTGCTAAATAATACCAATGTGCACAAAACAGTATTTTAGGTAAATTAATGTGGTACCCATTGTTCTAACAGAGTACAAATGGTAATATCTACGAAAATTGGCATTCTGATGCAAAAATTTATATGAAGCAGATATTGCACTATTTTTTCAAAATAAATGTAAGGGGGTTTATAACAATAGGAAACACTTATAAAGTATTTACTATATAATAAATACTGATCTAAGAACTCTACGTATATTAACTCACTTATAACAATCCTAAAAATAATCTTATAATTCTAATACTTCTCTAATACTTAATAATCCTATACTCATGCAAATTTTACAAATAGGGAATGGGAGGTACAGAAAGTTCAACCAACATACCAGCAGGCAGGAAGTACTGCTGCCAGGAATGGGTCTGAAATCTGTGCTCTTAAACATTAGACCTCATCTGTGAGGTGCTAGTGGAATTTTTTTCTTCAATACATACACTTCAATACATCATAGTGCTAAAATAACACAGTATTGTTTCAAAAATACATCAATGCCATTGAATAAGGAAAACAGAAATAGCCCATTTCTATGTGGGAATTTATAATATAAAATGGGTTGTATTTCAAATTAGTATGGAAAGTAAAAGCAAGCTTTTAGTAAATTGGAGATGAACATCTATTTTAAAACAAAATTTGATTTCAATAGCTACCTCACACTATATAAAAAGTACTAATAGATTAAGATCTAAATATTTAAAAAAGTAGTAGAAAAAATATAGAAAAATATTTTTGAATTTAGGGATTGAGATATCTTCCTAAACAAGATATAAAATGTAAAATATCTAAAGAAGAGATTGAATGACTTTGCTACATAAAACACAAAACTCTTAATAAACAGACATCATAAATATAGGCAAATGACAAGCTTGAGGCTGGAACAAAGTATTTTTACGTTTACCTGCAACAAAGGAGTAATAAACAGAATACACAGAAAGCTTTTATGTTTCAGTAAGAAAATGGCCAAGAGAAAAAAATGAGCAAATTATATGTACAGATTTTACAGAAAAAGGTACAAATGATCAATACATACACTAAAAAATATTTGACCTCACTAGTAATTTGTAAAACTCCCAATTAAGACAATAATAATATACATAAGTTGGATAAAATGGAAAAGTTTAATATTCAGTGATGAGGAGAATATTAGGGAAATGGAACATTAATACACTGTTGAGGGTGATGGTAAATTGATTCAGTTTTTAGGAGGCTATCTTAGTTCATTTTGTCCTATTATAACAAAATACCTGAGACTGGATAACTTATAAAGAACAGAAACTTATTTCTTACATTTCCGGAGGATGGATAATACAAGATCAAAGTACCAGCATTTGGTGTCTTGATAAGGGCTTTTCTCTGCTTCCTAGATGGAGGCTTGTTGCTGTATCCTCTGGAGGGAAGGAACACTATGTTCTCATATGGCAGTGGGGATGAAGAATCAATGAGATGAATGCTGTTTCCCCCAGCTCTTTTATTAGATTAAGAATTCTATTCATGTGGGCTCAAACCAGTGGGAATAAACAGACAAACACAAGTAATAAATAAACCATTTGGTGTTTTTGTGAACAAAAGTCAGGCTGATTGATTTTTAAATTTTGGCCCTGTGTTAATGTACTCATAAACACCACCCAGAGATACTCTACGTCTGTGTAAGACTAGGGATCTTTTAGATCTTTAGACCTTATTGAAAAATGAAACTTAATATTATCAAGTGCAAAATATAGGTTACATTAAATTTTATTTGAGAAACTGTCATCATCTTAAAATATGGCTGATTTTGAATCAATTTCTATTCATGCTTTAGTTGTAGCAAAGCCACTATGGGACACTAGTGACTATTTTCTATGTTTTTTAATCACTTTACTTCCCTTTTTATGGCCATAGAAATAGCATGACTTAGTGGCTAAGATCTTTCATTTCATAGACACAGTTTAAATTTTGTGTGCCCTGGTTTACACACCAACTGTGTACCCTAGATCAAGATGTGTGATTCCTCTGTTTTATTTTCCAAATGAGAAAATGTAACAAACTCAGGATAATTGTGAGGATAAAATAAAGTAATGCTTGAATGCACCTAAATAATGCTGCCTATTATCATCTGAATGTTTGTGTTGTCTCTAAATTCATATGTTGAAACCTAATCACCATGTGAGGATATTAAGAGGTGGGGCCATTGGAAAGTGATTAAATCATGAGGGCTCAGCTTCATGAATGAGATTAGTTTGCCCTTATAAAAGAGTCCCTAGAAAGCTGCCTTAACTTCTTTGAACTATGTGAGTACAGACCCAGAAGTCTCCATATATGAACCAGAAAATGGGCCTTCACTAGGCACCAAATATGTCAATGCCTTGAACTTGGATTTCCAAGCCTCCAGAACTGTGAGAAATAAATTTCTTTTCTTTATAAGCTACCCAGTTAAGGGTATTTTACTACTGCAGCCCAATGGGCTAAGACTCCTGCTATATAGTAGTCAAATATCTTAATATTCATATCTATATTTTCTGATTTATCACTCTATCACAAATGATTGTTAGTTTATTATAACAGCATACAAATAAAAGAAAATAGATTTTTTTCTACTGTGTTAAAGGTTTTCACAGATTTCTGAAAGTCTCCGGATATATTTAGATCAGGAGGATACTAGACTTGCTCTAGTTTTGGAAATAGAATAATCTAATCAAACTGAAGATACACAGATGTTTGTCTAATTCTCTAAGGAATCGACAGGTGTCAAAATAAATATGGATAAAAGAACTTATTAGTCACTCCTTCAAAATTTAATGTCTAGGCTTCTAATTATATACTTTTCCTTTCTCTTGTTTTAAAAAATGACTTTATTAAAGTATAATTCACCCCATACAATTCATTCATTTAAAGTGTACAATTCAATTATTTTTAGTATATTCACAGATATGTTCAAACCTCACCACAGAACATTTTATTGCCACAAAAAGAAACTTCTGTAAGCTTTAGCTATCCTTCTGCCATCCACCCTCCCCTATCCCTAAGCAACCACTAATTTACTTTCTGTCTCTGTAGATTTCCCTGTTCTGGACATTTCAAACAAATCGAATCATAAAATAAGTTGGTTTTTTTTGTGACTGGTTTCTTTCATTTAGCATAAGGTTTTCTTTTTATTTCCAACTTTTAAGTTCAAGGGTACATGTGCAGGATGTGCAGATTTGTTACATAGGTAAACATGTGCCATGGTTGTTTGCTGCACAGATCATCCCATCACCCATGTATTAAGCGTGGGATTTATTAGCTATTCTTCCTGATGCTCTCCCTCCTCCCAGCTTCCACCCTCTGAGAGGCCCCAGGATGTGTTGTTTCCCCCCTTGTGCCCATATGTTCTCAGGATTCAGCTTCCACTTATAAGTGAGAACACGTGGTATTTGGTTTTCCGTTTCTGCATTAGTTTGCTAAGGATAATGGCCCCCAGCTCCATCCATGTCCCTGCAAAGGACATCATCTCATTACTTTTTATGGCTGCATAGCATTCCATGTTTTGTATGTACCATGTTTTCGATATCCAGGCTATCATTGATGAGCTTCTGGTTGATTCCATGTCTTTGCTATTGTGAATAATGCTGTCAAGAGCAATTTCAACAAAAGCAAAAATTGACAAATGGGATCTAATAAAGAGTTTCTGCACAGCAAAAGAAACTATCAACAGAGTAAACAGACAACCTACAGAATGGGCGAAAAGTTTTGCAATCCATTAGACAAAAGTCTAATAACCAGAGTCTTCAGGAACTTAAATAAACTTATGAGAAAAAAAAAACCCTATTAAAAAGTGGAAAAGGACATGGAACAGACACTTCTCAAAAGAAGACATACATGAGGCCAACAAATGTATGAAAAAAAGCTCAAATCACTGACCATCAGAAAAATGCAAATCAAAACCACAATGAGATACCATCTCACATCAGTCAGAATGGTTATTATTAAAATGTCAAAAAACAACAGATGCTGGCAAGGTAATGGAGGAAAAAGAACACTTTACACTATTGGTGGGAGTGTAAATTACTTCATCCATTTTGGAAGACAGTTTGGTGATCCCTCAAAGACCTAAAGGCATAAATACCATTCAACCCAGCAATCCCATTACTGAGTAAATGCTCAAAGGAATATAAATCATTTTATTAAAAAGATACATTCATGTGTATGTTCATTACTTTCCCTTTTCCTTGAAATCTTTTTGATTAATAGAATCTTGGAAACTCTAGCAGAACTCATGAAATCTTTTCTTTGTCTGCTATTGAAAGTAAGCTATAACTCTGATTTAGAATATGATAGGAACAGTTCTCCTCTAGAATTGTGTAAAAAATTTTAAAGTTCTTTTTCTACTCTATCATTTCATAAAATAATTATAAAAATTGAAAATGAAGAAATACCTAAAAAGTCTAATTTAGTCATCTTTTTCAGTTATATCTGGTTATAAAAATAGAAGAGAGAAAACAAAAAAAACAGCAAGAGATTTTTTGTCATAAAGAAATAATTTTCTAGACAAAATCAATAGTTTCCACTATTTTACATAAATTTTCAATACCACCACCAATATTTTCAGCATCAAATATACATAGTTAAGTATGTATATATTTAGATGTATATTTGTACATATATGTCTATAGAAACATACATGTTAAAACTTTTATTTCTATTTTATTAACAATATATTACTCTGTTATTAACTACATTGGAGTAGTCTAGGACTAAGAATTATCTTGTTCAAATTAAATTTTAAAATAAATATTTAAGGAGTTACTCTGTGAAACAATTCATTAAACACAAAGATAAATAAGACACACAACAATTCAAAATAGCCTATGCTTAGTGTGGAATGAATGTTTTTCATCAATAGAAGTGCAACTAGCATTAATCAAGCACCAAATTTGTGCTAGGCACTGGAAAAATCATTTTAAGTAAATTTTTTTGTCTATCTTCAGGGCAGCCCTAAAAGTTATATATTACTAGTTCCATTTTATAGATGAGAAAACCAAAGCTCAAAAACAGTAAATATCTAGTCTGTGTTTAATAAATGGTAGGTCAACATTATAATTGGGTCTGGGTGCATCCATGCCCACAAATCATTCTATTATGTCATTCAGATCCCAGAGGGTGACAGTTCCCTGGGAAGTGCACAAATTACAAATTCTAAAACAATTAACCTAAAAAAATTATGCCAGAATAGAGGTATGTGTAACTTTTTTTTTTTTTTTTGATGGAGTCTCACTTTGTTTCCCAGGCTGGAGTGCAGTGGCGCAATCTCAGCTCACTGCAACCTCTGCCTCATAGATTCAAGTGATTATCCTGTCTCAGCCTCCCAAGTAGCTGGGATTACCGGCGTGCACCACCATGCCCGGGTGATTTTTGTATTTTTAATAGAGATGGGTTTCACCATGTTGGCCAGGCTGGTCTCAAACTCCTGACCTAAGGTGATCCACCCACCTCAGCCTCCCAAAGTGCTGGGGTTACAGGAGTGAGCCACCATGCCCGGCCAACACAAAATTATTGATCTTGACTGAGTCTATGTAAAGTGACTTATGATACTTCCTCTGTCTAATGCACACCTACTCATTAATTAGCAATATGCTATTCTGTGTCATGCCTTGCTGCTTTAGTCACATACATAGATTGTACATATGCAACATGAAGAAAAAGCTGATTGCCCCCGAGAGAGTATCACTGCTACAAAAACATAGATCTTGCCAATTTGCTGAGTTTTTAAAGATCAATACCATTTCTCAGGGACTGTAGTTTGAACATGCACATATGCAAATATTAAACTTTAATTTTGTCAGCCCCAAAACAAGGAGCAGGCACAGTGGGTTCAAGGTCATCTACGGTTTTTAGGAGGAAGAAATAGAGAATGATTCTATGCTTACTGTATATTATTGACAGTTGAACCATATGAAATTAATTATATTTAGTTATCATTTTATGGAGTTAACTATTCTCAAATAAAATGCTAGATTATAGGACCCTTTAGTTTGTTTTTTTTTTTCTATAAAAAGACTTGGTCATGATGAACTCTATAAACCTGACATTTAAGTTGAAACATAGGTAGTATAAAATTCTTTACCGACAAACGTTCTTTGACTACTAGCACATTGAGGACATCAGCTATTTGGAATGAGCACCGGACCAACTATATCAGATACTGGTCCTTTTACATTAACAGCATACATTGTCTATGAGAGAGAGTAAAAGTCTTGCTTGATATCGATATATGTCAGTATCATTGCTTTTGGGTATGAGAACACAGGTTATCCGAATATTTACTAACTCCTTTATAGTAGAATAAGAAACTATGGAAAGGATCCATGAGCAAAGTCAAGCAGAAGTTAATGCATTTTGTGCTACAACATATATTCACATATTTAAATTTCTATGTATTTCTTGATATTGAGGTCAGAGGAGTGCCCTGGACTTTAAAATAGAAGAATTAAATATTATATTTCCTTTGTGATTTACTATTTGTATTGCCTTTGCTTCCTGCTGAAAGACCTACAAAATTATTAAATTTGCATATAGGCTAGCTTGTGACAGTTGAGTCCGAATGAATTCTGTTCGAAAGTTTGGTCTGAATGTTTGACTTAATTGACCATATGTCTAGGAATGAGCTGATATTCGGCTTTCTGTGCTTGGAGATATATTTATCTCAGATAAATTTCTCTTAGCACAATTTTTATTTCCTCTCCTGACTATTCCTCCTGTCCAGTTTACTCAGCATAGGTAAATGGTGTCATTATTCACCCATTTTTCTCAAGCAGAAATACTGAGAGTCATCTTGTATTCTTTTCTTTCCCTCACACCCTACATCCAATACAACAAAATTTTCTTTTTTGCTCTAACTTCACACCTGAATACTTCTCACCATCTCTGCTACCACAACGCTAAGCACAAACAAAATTATTTGCCAGTGAGGCACACACAGTAACTTCTCGTTAGTTTCTCTGCTTGCAGTTTTGTCTTTTTATATAGTTCATTCTCTGCAAAGAGGTTAATTTAATATTTTATGAGCATAAATCATATATTACTTTTCTGCTAAGAAACTGCTTATAAATCTTCAATAGAGGGTATTCATGTCCCTGTTTGCTTGGGAGAGTCCCAGTTTGTTTCTATTGTTCTGAAATAATTATTAATTGAGCCTCCTTTCTCTCTCAAAAGATTCTGGTTTGGATGACAGGTTGTGTAGTTATCCTACTTCAGTAGCTTCTTATTGCAATTCAAGTCAAGTAAAACACACCCTTCTCTCCTTAGCTTAGAAGACCTGATCTCATTGACCTCTACCTACTTCACTGACTTAAACTTTTTTACTTTCATTTGATCAATTCTAGGGACACTGGTCTTTGTATATTTCAAACAAGGTCAAGCTAGTTCTTACTTGAGGCCTTTGCACTTGATTTTCCCTCTGCATAGAAAGCTTTTCTACCAGATCTTTACATGGCAGGATCCTCCTTAGAAAAGACCTTTTTTGTCACCATCTTTTAAAATCACCAATCAGCCCTTGTTTCCCTTTTTATTGAACAGATCTTTTTTTAATATAATTTTTATTTTTAATTGAACTTCCATTTATTTACTTTTCTGGTTAATATTTCCCTATTAGGCTACAGCTTACTAGAATGTAGCTGTCAAGGGCAGCTAATAGCTTTGTTTCCAGAACTTAGCTTTAAACCAGTTTTCAGTACATAGTAGCTGCCCCATAAATATTTGTTGATTATATGAATTTGCTATAGAGACCCAGGAGCATAAATATGATGACCTTTGTACAGAAACTTACTGTAGAATAAATTGACGCTTTGACTAAAGCAAACATTCCATGAATGATTCTATAAAATTTTAGGCCACGAAAATCATATACTTGTAATTCAGTAAGAACCAGGTTAAACTTTGGTAAAGATAAAAATACATTCAATGATACATTTTCATGATTTTGTTAAACTTAAATCTGCCAGCCCGTCATGACTGTATGTTCACCCAGTATTTAAAATGCTGCTAGGTTGAGGAAATCATACCCTCTCTTTGCCACCAATTCTTTGATTCTATTATTATTATTAATCAATTAGCACTCAGAAAAGGTAAAGTCAAGTTCTTATACTTGAGAATTCTATAAGTTTACAGATAAATCTTCACAAAATACACAGATTATTTTCACTTCTACTAATCTCAAAAATCTTATTTTTCTACCTTATAATGAAATCCAGGCAAAAATCTTATTTGTCTACCTTATACTGAAATCAAGGCATATAGGAGTACTGGCAAATTATGAGGTAGAGTGGACATGGTGAAAAACCTGAACTTGGTTGGAAACCAGTTTATCAAGAGAGTTATGCAACTTGACTGTAGCCCGTTAAGGAAGTCCATGAAATGGTGGTTCTTTTTGCCTTGGAGCCTCAGCATGTTTATTAAAAATATCAGTACAAGTCAATAACCTTTGTGTGACAACCTTTGTAAAGTACTCAAAAATGTCCCAGCCCAGTCAATTCAAATTTCCTTTTCCTTTCCTTGTCTCCTTCAGCTAAATTCAGTTCAACACACATTTATAGAGAATCTTTCATTTTTTTAAGCCTGGTGCTAGACGCTGAAAACCAAAAATCAAGAGACCTCATCCCAGTCCTTAGGGATGCCTATGTTTATAGGACTTTTTTTTTTTCAAAAGTATTACACTAGATTTTATGTTACAAAGTGTCCTATAGCAATAGGAATGAAAGTAATGAATTTTGGTTCTCTCTAAAAGTTAAGTCCATTGAAATAAATTGTGTTGACTTTCACCTCCTTGAGTTGGATATTACCTAGAAAATACTTCCTTATGATGTAAATATTGTAAACAATCAATCAGAGTTAAGCAGATTGTATTGAAATCATGCTTGTATAGCAAACAAAAGCCACTATAATCTTTGGATTTTCATATTTTTGTTTCAGTTGCTACCTCATAAAACTGTACCATTTGAGAAACCACAAAGTTAAGCTATTTACTGTAATTTACTAATCATATTTCTCTGTGCCAAAATGATTAATGCAAAGCTGTTTTATCAAAATCATTGGTTTGACCTCTATATAGGCTATATATCATAATCATAGCTAGCTGTTGTGAAAACATTTATTATTGAATATAAGGGGTCGGGAACTGAATGTAAAAGGATCAGTGCAATTACATCACTATTATAGGAAAATAATAATTGAAAATATATTTCACACTGCCTGAGTCTTCATTCCATTATATTGGTTTATAAAAACAAATTACAACAAAGTCGCTTATTAATGTTACCTATTTATGATTCTGTATAAATGATACAAAAATTCCTAAGTGAGAACAAAGATAAGGAAATACATTTTCCAGGTAAACCTAAGTACTCCTGTATAAGAGCTATTCGACTGATTGTATATTTCCTCTTACACATATTTTCAATAATCATGATCGTAATGATGTTAATTCCAATAGCTAAAGTTAAAAACTTCAGCCAGGTATGGTGGGCATGCACCTGTAGCCCCAGCTACATAGGAAGCTGAAGCAGGAGGATTACTTGGGCTCAGAAGTTCTGGACTCTGGTGTGCTGTGCCAATCAGGTGTCTGTCCTAGGTTTGGCATCAATTTGGTGACCTTCTGGCGGCAAGGGACCACCGGCTTTTTTAAGTAAGGGTGAACCAAAACAGGTTAAAAATAAAGCAGGTCAATGCTCCCATGCTGTGTCACTGCATCCCAGCCTGGGCAACATACCAAGACCCTACGTCTTAAAAAATAAAACATAAAAGTTTAAAACTTCAAAAACATTCCAGTAAAGATGATCCTGAGAATCCAAACGTAATCAACCAACTGCATATCCAAACAAACAGCAATGATAGACATATCTGTTTAAATGCATTTAAAAGGCATAGTTGTTTATAAAAGCGAGCTATGCATCTCCAAAAATGAGGAATGCAACATAAAAAGAACAGTGCCTGATACCTGAAGCTGTATGCTTACTGGGCTCTTGGAAATGGACACAGAGGTAGATGGTCTGGAATCGTTTTTTCTCTTCTGAGTAACAGGAATGCAAAATAGGCCATACATACCAGGAGATCAGAGAAAAGCTAAAGGTAGGGCCGGTGACTAGGTTTCCATTCTTCCAGCTCTCCAGGAAAAATATTCTGAAAAGAGTTGAAACTGTTGCCCAGGTCTGTAGTTTGAACTTCTACCTGAAGAAGTGGAAGAAAGTAGAGACAGCTGCACGACTAGAACCTAAGTGAAGCGAGTAAAAAATCAATCAAATCTCAATTCCCACACGACTGGGGAGGAAAGTCATAATGATAAAAACTGTTTCTAACATCAGCCTTCCAGATTGCTAGGTAGAGAATAGAAAGCTGCTGATTGAGGAAGGGATAACTATCTCTCAAAATGAGACAAAAATTAAAGTTTTAAAGTACAAAAGGAAAAATAGATGTGATATATGTCAGTCTCAAATTCGTCAGCAAAATTTATTCTTGAAGCAACATGAATAATAGAGCAACCTTAAAGGATTTACGAATGAATATTTCTTTCATAGAAACCTCATGAAAATGTAAAATGGTATAATTACTTTGAAATGGGATGCTTCATTCTATTGCCATGACTGTTTTGTTTTTGTTTTTTTGGGTTTTTGGTTTTGAGATGGAGTCTCACTACCTCACCCAGGCTGGAATGCAGTGGCACACTCGGCTCACCGCAGCCTCTGCTTCTTGGGTTCAAGGGATTCTGCTGCCTCAGCATCCCTAGTAGCTGAGATTACAGTTGTACACCACCATGCCCGGCTAATTTTTTGTGTTTTTAGAAGAGAAGGGGTTTCACTTTTTGGTCAGGCTAGTCTCAAACTACTCATGACTCTTTTTTACTCACTTTTACTAAGGTGTTGGATTTTTATTTTTCATGAATACTGAAATAGTGTTAATTTATCTTTTTAAGAAAGGTCAAGTAGATAAATTTGTATATTCAGTATGATTTAAAAGCTAGATAAATTCATATAACTAACATTTCTCTTTTGAATTATTCATTTACTAACATTATATAGTATATGCTATGTTATACCACTGGGAAGTAGAATAATTTTCCCCATGTTGTCTCAAATTTGTTGTGAAGATCTTACATTTATTTATTAATAAAGATAGCTAGGCAAGTCATTTTACTGAATGTTGGGAAATGAAAATATTACTGTCTATATTCATTATACAAATATATGTATGATGCCATCAAAACATTCTTTAAGCTTACAAACCTAAAAGAGTTTTAGAAAACTATATTTTAAATTAATTTTTAAATATTTATTTTTACTGGAGTGGAAGTATGATATAATAAAAGCATAGTCAAAATAATGAATAAGGTGCAAATATTGATAAAAATGGGTAAGATAATTTAGACAATGGTAAACACCATATTATTCACTGAACACATTGAAATAGGTGAAATTACCATTAACAGCCAGAGACTATTTAGTGCTAGTTATTCATACTATTGAAAATTTTAGTTTGAACCGGTTCAATAAAGAAAAACTACTTCCAAACTTAAATGTATACAGAATTTATTATTAATTTTTTTTTCTCAAACCATATAATCAGGGGAAAATGAATAAGGCAAGAAAATACTGTTCTCAATGGCATGCTGGATAATATTGCTTTCCTGGGAAGTCTAGCATAACAAGTCTCCTCGCATTTATCTGTAGGGACATGGCTAGACTACGTTACATTATTCCTGAGATCCGTTTCCTAGTATATGGTCTTCCCTTATCCACAGTTTTGCTTTCTGAGGTTTCAGTTTCTGGGATGAACTGTGGTCCAAAAATTATTAAGTGGAAAATTCCAGAAATAAACAATGCCTAGTTTTTAAATTGTGCACTGTTCTGAGTAGCATGGTGAAATCACAGACCATTCTGCTCCATCTCGCCTGGAATGTGAATCATCCCTTTGTTCAAGGTATCCATGCTGTATAATCTACCCATCCATTAGTCACTTAGTAGCTGTCTTGGTTATCAGAGCTACTCCTGGGATATCACAGTGACTGTGTTTAAGTAACCCTTATTTTATTTAATAATGGTCCCAGGGTGCAAGAGTAGTGATGTTGGTATATTGTTATAATTATTCTATTTTATTATTATTGCTAATCTCTTACTGTGTCTAATTTATATATTAAATTTTATCACAGGTATGTATGTATAGGAAAAAACATAGTATATATAGAATTTGGTACAATCCATGGTTTCAGGCATCATCCATGGTTTCAGGCATTTACTGAGGTTCTTGGAACATATTCCCTGTGGATAACGGCGGGGGTGGGGTTACTATGTTCACTCACTGTAAACCAAAACCATTTTTCTCCGGCCATTACATGAATCCTCCAACTTTCTTTGTGAACACCCTTTTAAATTCCTGAAAACTTTGCTTCCTGGCCCTCATCTACATCTCTTGACTTACTCCACTATTTATAATTTTCATCTCTAGCTCATCTTTTACGAGTGTACTTTATATTTCTAGTTGCCTGGATGCACATTTTACTTTGAGGAGTGGACAAGCTCTGATAATTCACATTTATGTAACTGAAAGTAGACTTCCATTCCAGTTAATATGGCAGAATAGATAATCCCCAGGTAGTCTTACTACAAAGTATGGGTAAATGATTGATAAAATACAAAAATTATAATTCAAAATGCATAGCTGACTGGCAAAATGGTAGAAAAATTGGCCAAATATCAAGAGAAAGCTGAAAAACAGCTTTAATCATGAGGTGTGGATACTCTGTCTTGGTTTTCATGTGGAGATGGGAAAGGCTGCTTTGGGTTTACGTGATTGTGAGTTAGAATGAAACCAATGCATAAAGCTAGGACTTTTGAAAAGCTGCATTTTCCATGACAGGGTGCACTAGAAAAATCTTCTTTGCCATCTAGGATACACTCTCAGTAGGAAATCAAAAAATTCCCTAACAATTAGTACAATGGTCTGCCCTTAAAGTGGTGTTGGAATACTAACATACGTAAAGTCTAATAACATTTAAGCTGTAACTTAATATGAAGAGCGCCCCTGGGATGACAATACCTCCAAGGTGATTAGTAGAAGCACATGCAATATGACTTTGCAAACACATACCTTCAGCTAAGGTGTCAGAGGATTTCCAGTAAATATGAGCCTACTATCAAAAATTGTAAAATAAAAGCAGATACAGTGTTCTATGAGCAATAGAAAACAACACCAAAGATAAGTCATGATTAAGGAATTAAAAACACAAGAATGGAGAAGACACAGTAAATAGGATCAGACCAGTTTGGAAAACACCCAAGTAGAACACCTAGAAATGAAGAAATTAAATCAATAAAATAAAAACTGAATAACTTCGTTAAACAGAAGACTAGACACATCCAGGGAATTAGTTAGTAAATTAGGATATAAATCATAAAAAAGTATCACTCAGAAGCAATATAAAAGAAAAATTTTTAAAACATGTAGAATAAAAAAAAAATTCTATACATATCAATGAGACTTCCAGAAGAGATAATAGTGATGTTATGGCAGATGGCACAATTGATAAGACACTAACAGTGAACATTACAGAATTGATTATTTTGAATTGGCTATCTGAGAATCCTCAGATTTAGGCAGCACAAGACATCCCAAGAAAGAGTAAAATTTTACTAATAATTTATGTGAACATAAAATTCTAGCATGACAGTTATTTTATCTATCACTTGAAATGTTTATTGTCTTTTAAATTGTATTGGCATTGGTATATCTATCCCATTGTTAATTGTCTTTTTGATTTTCAGCTATTAAGACATCTTTATTTACACTGCTGCTATTTTGTTAACATACATCTATGTAGGATTGTTTGCCTATAAATTATGTTTGATTTTTTTATTTCAACAATTTATCATACTTATTTAACTGGACTCTTATTTTATTATCACTGTTGATAAACTTATTGCCATTCTAAAAGTCATCACTTTATTGGTGACACAATATTTCTCTTTGGCTGTTTTTAAGATCACCTTTTGGTCTTTAGTTTTCTGTAGTTTCACTTTGATTTTAAAAACAGTTTTAAGTTTTTAATTTAAATTTAATTATAATTCAAATTAACAATTTTATCATTTTTAAACACATACCTCAATGTAAATTCACATACCCAGAAACTTTTACTGAGATGTTGGATTTTTATTTTTCATGAATACTGAAAAACAACCTATAGTGGGTTAAGTAGTGCTCCCCTCAATTCTTGTTTACTTGGAAGCTCAGCAGTACACCTACCATTTGATCCAGCAATCCCACTGTGGGTCCAAAAGAGAAGAAGTCATTATATGAAAAAGACACTTGCACACATATGTTTATAGTACCACAGCTCACAATTGCAAATATATGGAAGCAACTTAAGTGGCCATTGACTAATGAGTAGATAAAGAAAATGTTGTATACTTTCTTAACAGCATGGATTACTACTCAGCCATTAAAAGGAATGAAATAATGTCTTCTGCAGCCACTTGGTTGAAGCTGTAGACCATTATTCCAAGTGAAGTAGCACAGGAATGGAAAACCAAAAACAGTTATGTTCTCACTTATTAGTGAGAGCTAAGCTATGAGTTCGCAAAGGCATACAGAGTGATATAATGGATTTAGAGACTCATAAGGGGAAGGGTGGAAGGGAGGCTAGGGATAAAAAACTACACTAAAATTTGCACTAAAATCTCAGAATTCACCACTATGTATTCATCCATGTAACAAAAAAAACACTTATACCCCAAAAGATATTGAAATAAAAATTAATAAAAAAAAGAATGTGAGAATCATTGAAAATAACGTCTTTGCAGATGTAATTAGTTGAGGACTCATGATGAAACATCCTGGATATAGGATGGGCCCTAAATGACTGGCATCTTTATAAAGAGGAGAGAACACAGACAGACACATAGAAAAAGGGCCATATGAACACAGGGACAGAGATGGAGTTTTGCTGCCACAAACCAAGGAACGCCAGGAGTAGCCAACTGGAACCTAGAAGAGGCAGAGGCTCTCTCCTAGAGCCTATGGAGGGAGCATAGCCCCTCTGGTACCTTGATTTCCGACTTGCAGCCTCCGGAAATGTGAAAGAATAAATTTGTTTTAAGCCATCAACTATGTTGTAATTGCATGGCAATCAGTACACATTCCAACCACCATTTTAAAAATGTTAAATCTGTGGTGATGGATTCTAATTAGACATGTTTTAAACCTTCACATTCTGCTTTCCCTATATCTTAATACATCTCCTTATTTATTTTTACCTCCTTATCTTCATGTGATGCATTCTATCCTTCAGACGAATCTTTCAGTTCATTTACTCTTCATTCAGCAATGTCTAATCCTGTTGTACCTGTCTTTTTACTTTTCAAAAATATTCAATCCTTATGGTTTTCATGGATTTTAAAAAATGCCTATTTATTGCTTATGGAATATACCTTTCCTACATATATGCTCGAAATTCTGTATCTAAAAGTTCTGAAATTTGGGGGTACCTAATTCTGTTATTCATTACTCATTTTTTGTGATCTAGTGGCTTTCCTTATCATGTGCCTGTTATTATTTTTTTATTAGCTTTTTGCTTGCCCTTAATCTGTGGAATGTCAAGTGACTATATATATATAGGAAAGTTTCCCTCAGAAAAATATTTCCTTCTATTGATATCCAAGGAGCACTACTGCCTGGTATGACTTTAGGCCTACCCCAGGGTCCTTGCTCAGGGCAAATTTCAGGCTTACTTCCCTCAAATTAGTACTGTTGAAGGCTCAGTGTGAAGATTACACGGTATAGCATATATATACACATACACACACACACGCACATATACAGATACAGTATATATATATATATATATACACACACACACACGTATATATATACCTGAATCTAAAGAGATTCTTATGTACCCCCACGTACCCATGAATGAATTGTTGTCCTCACTAGCTCAGTTGTTATTAGTCGTAACTATGCAACCAAGTATAGAATAGGTCCCAAGTATACAAGAGGTGTTTTATATTAGAAACCCTTGGATATAACTTACCATGTTAATAGAATCAATGAACAAAAATAAGTGTGACCAACTACAAAGAAGAAGGGATATTATTTAGTATAATGCAATACATGTTTATAGTGAAAAATCTTATTAAACTAGAACTATAAATGAATTTTCTTACCCTACTTATGGCAGCTACTCCAAGCCTACAGGAAAAATTATCTTCGTAAGAATGGTAGATATGCATTTCATTTAAAGTTGCTATGATAGGCAGACTTCTAAGATGACTCCTAGTGACCTTCAGTATTCTATAACCTACTCAGCTTTGAGTGTGGGTGGGAGTTATGACTACAAAGAGATATCACTCCCATGAGTCTGTTAATTTATTTAGTAAATGGGAAATTATGTTTGGTTGTACTGACCTAACCAGACAATGCCTTTAAAGGTAGAATTTTCACCTGCTTGTCACAAAAGAGGAATTGAGAGAGATGAACTTTGGTCAGCCTTAATGAAAGCAAATATTATAAACTACCTATACAGTTTATTAAAGTTCCTGCCACGTGGCAAGGAACTTTAGGTGGGTTGTAGGAGTTGAGAGTAGTCCCAGGTAATAGCTCATAGGGAACTGAGGACCTCAGTCCTGCAATCACAAGGGAATAAATTGTACCAGAACCAGTGAGCTTGCAAGACACCAAGCTTCATGTGAGAACTGTAACCCTGGCCAACAATTTGATGTCAGCATAGTAAGACCCTGAGGAGAAAAACTCCAGCCACACTGTGCTCAGATGTTTGACCTGCATAATCTGTGAGATGAATTTGTGCTGTGTCAAGCCACAAGGTTTATAATAATTTATTACACAGCAGCATGAAAATGAATATAATCAGAACTTCTATCAGTACATCGGCTATCCCAATTGATTCAATTCTTTTCTATATCCGAGGTTTAGCCTGGGACTGTAGAACTTTCTGTGATGATGGAAATGTTCTATTTCTGTGTGGTACAATATTGCAGCCACTTAACTCGTGGCTATTGAGCACTTGAAATGTGTATAGTAATTGAGGAACTGAGTAGTTGATTTTATTTGAATCTAATTAATTTAAATGTAAATAATCATATGTAACTACTGGCTATTATTGAGGACTGTGCAATTCCAGTCAATGCAGTGAGTAAATAAAAATAAGTCAAAGTCATAATTCTTATAAAGAAAATAATACACTTTTATACTGATAGGATTGCTTATGTAGATGATCAAAAAGAACCGAGATGCAAACTTTTGAAACTACTCAGGGAGTTCTACAATTTGCTATACATATATAAACAAAGATATAAAAACAAATGGTGTTTCTGTTCACTAGTAAAAATCCAATAGTATTCAAATTTTGAAAATCCTGGTTTTTAGCAACCATAAAAATTAAAATCAAAGTCGGGCGCAGTGGCTCTTGCCTGTAATCCTAGCGTTTTGGGAGGCTGAGGTGGGCAGACCACTTGAGGCCAGGAGTTCATGACCAGTCTGGACAACATGGCAAAACCCTGTCTCTACGAAAAATACAAAAATTAGCAGGGCAGGGTGTTGGGAGTCTGTAGTCCTAGCTACTCAGGAGACTGAGGTGAGAGCATCACCTGAGCCCGGGAGGCCGGGGCTGTGGTGAGCCGTGGTTGTGCCACAGCACTCAAGCCTGGGTGATAGTGAGACCCTGTCCCCCACTGCCAAACAAAATCATTGAAACTATAATCTATATTTAAATCTAGCTAAATATAATACAAGTATCTTATATGAACTATTGTAAAGAGTTTTTGAAGAGTGTGAAGTCAGACTTAAGTGGTGAGATATATTCTTTCCTGAATGGGAAGCCTCAATACCACAAATACATCACATTTCCCACGATTAATTTAACATAATCCAGTTAAAATATCGGCAAAGTATTGGTAGATTTTAACAAGTGATAGTACTATAAATACTTATTATGATGTTATAAAAATCTAAATATTATGGTGTTGGTGCAAGGATAACAAATACAGGGGCAGGGGAGTCACTCGCAGACATAAAATCTTTCTTAATATAGAGGTGGCAGCTGGGCGCGGTGGCTCACGCCTGTAATCCCAGCACTTTGGGAGGCCGAGGTGGGTGGATCACAAGGTCAGGAGATCGAGACTATCCTGGCTAACAGGGTTAAACCCCGTCTCTACTAAATAAATACAAAAAAATTAGCCGGGCGCAGTGGCAGGCGCCTGTAGTCCCAGCTACTCGGGAGGCTGAGGTGGGAGAATGGCTTGAACTCGGGAGGTGGAGTGGAGCTTGCAGTGAGCTGAGGTTGTGCCACTGCACTCCAGCCTGGGCGACAGAGCGAGACTCACTCTCAAAAAAAAAAAAAATATATATATATATATATATATATATATATAGAGAGAGAGAGAGAGAGAGAGAGAGAGGTGGCATTGAACATGAGTCAGGAAAATATTGACTGTCTAATAAAACGGATAATTGTCTATCCATATTAAAAAGCAGAAAATTGTACCTCAATCTCATGCAGCATGTTATACAGAAATTTAAGCTTAACTCCCACACTTCATAATTAAATTTAAAACAATACAACCAAACGATATAAAAATAACAAGAAACTCTATGACTTCGAGGCAAGGAAGAATCTCTTAGACAAGACATACAAAGTACACACCCCACAAGAACAGATTGATAAATTAGACAATAAAATTGGAAACTTCTGTATGACCAAAGATACTATAAACAAAGTAAAAACCCACCCACAGTGAATGAGTCAGTGAATGAATGAAACCTGTATCACAAATATTTACATAGGTAACCAGTAAATCTGAGCTAATAAAGTAAGGTGCAAGATGAAAGGTTTAAATACATTTCGAAGATGCATAATCAATACTTTATGGAATCACACAAATTTAATGAAGGCATAAAAACATAGACAGTAAACACAAAATAACTTTAGAATCATGCCTGCCTTTAATCATGGGGGGTGGGAGTGAATGGAATAGAGGGCTTCAAAGACATCTGTATTATTTCTTTATATGAAAACTATAAAAACAAATATGGCAAAATTACAGCATTTGTCAAATCTATATGCTTAAAAGATGTAGTCACATTAAAAATTCAGCCTTTTCCAGGTATCTCCCCAGCCAATAACATATCTATTCTTACGATATTGTTTGATAGCTTGGGATCTCTAATCTGATATTCTTTCATTTACTTTTATTATTTTTCTCTATTTTCATATGTAAATCGGTCTTTACATACTGTGTCTGATCATTGTATTTCTTTCCCATAATCTATGCTAGTTGTTCTTCAACTAATGCTGGAATATCTACAAGTGTCTTCAGTTTTTCTACTTTCAGTAATTACTGTTACAACTCAAGCTTCGTATGACTTCAAGAATGCTTTTCCTTACATAGCATTTATACCCTACTAATTATGAAAGAAATTTATGGCACCTCCCATTGTCCATGCCTTAAATTTAGAGTCAATTGTTTAGTGTATTCTTTTTAGACATTGCAAATGTAAGTGCTATGCATAATTTGTCTATTATTTTCTAACAATTTCTCTTGCATAAATTTCTCTCTCATTCTTTTCTACCAAATCACATCTATTAATTCTTGAACTGGCCAGAAATAATTTTATTCTAATCCAGCTTGTTCTGTATGTCATCTCATTTAATGAATGAGTCACCTAATATGGGTTAAGCACTGGAGCCATAATATGCATATGCATGGTCATCATTCTTATTAGAAACTTCTATTGCTATTTGTTCAGAAGGTCTTGGTTTCTATCGATACGATGCTATTGATCTCTTGTATATGTCTTAGATCCTAAATCAAAGTGTTAGTTACTTCAACACTGTAAGCAGTTTTTCTATCCTTTTCTCTATTCCCTCAATCTGTTATCTACTTTTTAAAAGTATATGCAATTAGCAAGTAATTGATAATTGATTTAAATCTAATTTCATCTTCTTATGTGTGTCACACTTCATGTGCCTTGGAAAGTAAGTGCAGCGAAGTAAATCTACTAAGTGGTTGAATGATGACTTGTGTTCAGCCCAAAACCTCACCTGGGGATCTACCCACCTAGTATTTGTTAAATCTGTACACTTGAAACAGGGTTTAATATTAAATATTCAATAGGGTGTCTTGTCCCAGATGAGTCCTTGGCCAATAATATACCTTTCCTTGATTCCTCCAATTATAAGACTAGTTGAATTGTTGGGACCTCTGGTCTAGCAATATTTAATTCACTTTGATTGTTTGCCTTCACTCTTACATGTAAATCATCTGGCGAGAAAACATCCACTTCAAGCCTTCGTATCATAGGAGAGATTGTGTAAGTGCACTAGATGTATCTAAAATTTCTGGTCTCATGAAGATCCATCTTTGAGATTTATACCTTAGAATATGATTATCATTAAATTCTACTTAATTTCTTAAATTCACTTCAACCTGCATTCTAAATGGTCACTGAGCTCTCCTATTTGTACTTAGACAAATGCTAACATTCCTTCAGGAAAAAAAAAAGTCTTTGCTTCCCTGTCATATTTTATTCACTGTCTTCATAGCCCATTTCACTTCACTACTGACTAATCATTTTTAAAAAACCCAAAGAACAAAACACATGCTCAGCAGGGCCTAAACGTTTTCAAACTCATTGCACAAAGTATAGGACCCTGAGAGAAGGTATAGCACCAGGTGGTGGCTGCAGAGCCAGCATCTGGGCTCCACGATAATCACCTTGTGTGAATCACAGCAGAGAAAGAACAGCATTACTAGATGAGGTGAGCCTCAGACACTTCCACCTGTTTTTCAAACTGCACTGTGTTTATCAGGATTGCAGTTTGTGACATCTGGCAGTTTTTCTTATACTTCACGTGTCTTTGAGAAGAGAAAAAGGAAAAGAGAGACAATAGAAAATACCATTCTTGGCCAGCAAAAGACATTTGTGATTAAATTGCTGTATCTTTAAAGTCTTCATATATTGTGTACATGGTTGAAGGGCAAGAACTTGAAGGTGAAGTGTTTCTAAATAAATTGATTTTCTTATTGCTTCTATAGTCTATAAATGTGCTGAGCTGCTAGTACTGTTATTTTTTAAGGCTCTCACAGATACAAGTTCTTAAATACTTACATCTTAAAACATATGTATATATTTTATAGCTGTGGAAAATCAATTAAGGTAAATCTGAATGAAATTGTTTTGAAGATATCTCCAAAAATCTCCCCATATTCCAGTAGGTATCTAGACAAAATTTTAATAGTTTATGTCAATTTAAACCCCTTTTCAGGAGCCACTTGTGAGTTTTTGACCAGTCTGCAATTGACTGTACAATGTGTTAGTGTGAATAAAAGAAATTGTAACTATGAAATTTGGCTCCAAGAAGTCAATTTCTTTGAAGTTTGGGTGTAGTAAACAAACATGTAACCTCAGGGGCCATAAAAACTTTGATAATTATCAAATTGTATTGATTCTATATGCACTGAATATCTGTTAAAATACCACCAATTTTTCATAGAAACATCTTAAATCAGAATTTAGGAATCTATGAAGACTCAGGCTCTGCTAACTTTCCAGAGCGCCATTTGAGTTCTCTTCCTCTTATTGAACTTCACACTGTGTTTTACATGGGGATGCAAGAAGAAAATTGTTTTGCTTGTGAAAATTGCCCATATCTGGTTCCATACTGGAACACTGAAAATAACACTGATGGCAAATGTGTCCCTGACTCTGATAGTGCAACCAAGAAAAAGTGAAGAACCTGGAAAATTCTAATATAAGCGCATATCAAAATGGAGATCCTACTCCTCCAATAGTAAGGTGCCAGTTATTGAGACATTTTTAAATAGAAAGGGAAGTATTTTCAAACCAGGTTCCTTGATATTACTGGACAGTGCTTGATGAAGGAATATTGGCAGATTTATAATCTCCAATTTTTTTGTTGTTTTAATCGTTGTTGTTACTTATTTATTGATCATTTTAACATTTATTCTGGGCTGGGTGCGGTGGCTCACGCCTGTAATCCCAGCACTCTGGGAGGCCGAGGGGGGCAGATTACGAGATCAGGAGATCAAGACCATCCTGGCTAACCTGCGGAAACCCCGTCTCTACTAAAAATACAAAAAAAAAAAATTAGCCGGGCTAGGTGGTGGGCACCTGTATTCCCAGATACTCACGAGGCTGAGGCAGGAGAATAGCGTGAACCCAGGAGGCGGAGGTTGCAGTGAGCCCAGATCGCGCCACTGCACACCAGCCTGGGCGACAGAGCAAGACTCCATCTCAAGAAAAAAAAAAAAAAAAAATTTATTCTGTTAGTATTAGTTAGCTTGAACTTTCTCAAGTTACGATTCCACTTTTTTTTCTTTTCTTCAGTCTTGTAACATATACCATATTTGTTATTTTATTTATAATAGGGGACACCAAGTAGAGTAAGAGAATATGACTGATGTCCTTTATTATTATCCTTGTCTTTATAAGTTTTATCAGCAGCAACTGACTGTCTTAAGAGCTCTAAGATGTTCATTAAAATAAGTGTTGTGTGAGATTCGTTGTCCAGCTTATTCTTTGAGAAGAACTCTTTTTTTTTCACATGGGATTATAGGATATTTCTTTCTTTCTTTTTTAATTATACCTAAGTTCTGGGATACATGTGCAGAACGTGCAGGTTTGTTATATAGGTATACATGTGCCATAGTGGTTTGCTACACCCATCAACCCGTCATCCACATTAGGTATTTCTCCTAATGCTATCCCTCTCCTTGCCATCACTGGTCATTAGAGAAATGCAAATCAAAACCACAATGAGATACCATTTCACACTAATTAGAATGGCGATCATTGAAAAGTCAGGAAACAACAGATGCTGGAGAGGATGTAGAGAAATAGGGATGCCTTTACACTGCTGGTGGGAGTGTAAACTAGTTCAACCGCTGTGGAAGACAGTGTGGCGATGCCTCAAGGATCTAGAACTAGAAATGCCATTTGACCCACAATCCCATTACTGGGTATGTACCCAAAGGATTATAAATCATTCTACTCTAAAGACACACGTACACGTATGTTTATTGAGATGAACTCTTTGCTTTTCCAGCCAACTCATTAGGACAAATCAATCACAGAAAACACCTTTGTATGTCAGCAAGTGCTTTTCTCCTTAATGCACTGGTGCTTTCCTCCTGTGGCCTCTTGCCTGGGAATATATTGCCATTTCCAATACTTTCCCTTATTTCCTCACTTCTATCACCTTTCCTTTCACTCTCATCCTTGCCCATTTAAAAATTAAGGAACTTCGAGTTCAGATTCTGGAGAAGGTGGGTAAGTACACTTCTCCCAGTTTCTCCCACTGAAAACCCCAAGTTCCAGACAGAACGTGTGGAACAGCAATCCAAGGCCCTAAAAAGCACACAGTAGCAGTTGTATTGGGGAAGGACATCAGAATTTCAAAATTCAAAGTTCCGTGGAAGTGCTGGTAAGTTTATAGTGTTTTCTTTCTGCCTCTGGTATTACCCAACCTGGACTAAAAACAGCCCCAAATCTGGAAATGCATACCAAGCACAGATAGAAAGAGGTCCATGAGAAATATGTTCTCCAATTTGAGGAGAAAGAAACTACCGAAGGTTGGAAAAAATGAAAGAAATGGCCTGTTTTGTTTTAACTTTTTTTTCCTTCTCTCCTGTTCTAGCTCCCAGGCAGCTGTGATGGTGGGGAGGCAGCTGCACAGTGATGGCAGTGGCTGCCAGGCAGGCCCCCACAACCCTGAGAAAGGAAAATTCTGCTCTCTGGTAAGAAAATCTGGGGTCCCCAGAGCATGAAGCAAATTTCCGTTTTTTCCCCCACCCTCTGTCCTCCCACCATTTGGTCCTAAATACAGACGTGCTTTTAGGAAGTGTCTGGAAGAGGAAGAAGTTAGGTTTCTAGAGAGAGGACAGGAAAGGGTGGCATCAGGAAGGTAGAAAGTGTTGTGGAGGTCAGAGAAAAAATGATCAACAGAAATCCCATAAATTGTGTAGGAACTCCTTAGCTCACCTCCAAACTGCACATTCATGGATTTCACCCTAAACATGCTATCAAAGATTTTGGAAACTGAGCCCAGGGTAGGCTTCCACTCACTGTTTGGCCACTGGGGGGCACAAATGTGGAGTGATCTAAACAGTACAGCAAATGCTCTGAAGACTGAACTGAGGGAATAAGAACCCACAGAAAGCAAGTTGGTACTTGTGGCCTAAACCTCTACATAATCAGATTGCCTAATAAAAATCAAAAAATCAATATCCTCTTTAGGATTTAAATGAGACACAAAGTCTGAAAACATAATATTAAAAATATCTATAATTTGGTTTCAAATTACCTTGCCTACACAGTACCAGGAAAGTCATAAAGGAAAATACAATCACAAAATGACACAGATGTTGGGATTATCAAACGAAGGCCATAAATTAGCTATTATAAACATGCCCCACCTGGCTAACAAATGATAAAACCAAGACCTGAACTCAGCTCATGCCATTATATACTATGCTCGTTATCTTCTTCATTCCCAATTCAAGATAAACTGTCTCAAAAGTACAGACTCAGTGTGAAAAATTGAGCATGAAGCTAATGCATAAACTATATTATTAAGAGAATAAGGCTGAGCAACTAAGGGAAATGTATTTGTCATAGCCATGCAGTCTCTGTCATAAGTACTTTTTGATATAGTGATTTTATATTGTTCTCTCAGTTTTTGGGACATTGCAAATTAAAAGAGGATTTACTAATAAATTTACAAGTTAATTAAACTAGAGTACACACTTGTATTTGGAATGATGTAGTTGTGTTTAATATAAGTCATGGAAGTCATGTTTGTCCATTTTATTCCCTTAAAGCAGGAACTAGCAGCCTGTGCCCCAACTCTGTCTGGTGGCACATTTTTATGCAATATGAGAGCTAATAATTTTTTTTACATATTTAAAGAATCCGTAGAAAGAAGAAAGAAAAAAAAAAAAAAAAAAAAAAAAAAAAAAAAAAAAAAAAAAAAAAAAAAAAAAAAAAAAAAAAAAAAAAAAAAAAAGAATCTGTAGAAAGAAGAGGATGAGGGGGACCGGCAGGAGGGAGATGTGGAGAAGGAGAATGATGAAAGAAGCCTTCATAAATACTACATGTGGCCCATAAACCCTGAAGTATTTAACATCTGGCCCTTTACAGAAAACCTTTGCCAACCTCTGGTCCAAAGAAATGGAAACACCTTGAAAGGAACAATTTCATGTTTTTCTGTTTCTTTCTAGTGTTTTAAATTCATGTCACAAGGGAGCACCTAATAAGGACCTGACTCACAGTGGACACTGAGTGACTATGTGAACTAATCGGTGGATAAATAGTTGGCTGTCTGCTTCAAGCACAGCAAAACAAGTCAGCTTCTTGGATACCTTTTATGGGAGATAATATGGCTATCCAAATGTTCACCACTCCCTCACTTATGCCTTGTGCCCACTAATGGGAGACATATAATCCCATGCCCCAGTGATGTTGGGCTTTGACATGTGATTTGCTTTGGCCAAGAGAATGTAATCAGAGATAGCATATGCCACATTTTATCAGAAGCTGTGAGAGGTATTTTACATTTCTATCAGTCACCTTTAATTTCTGCCTTCTGCAATTTTAAAAGTATGTTGTAGTTGTGGCTGATATTTCCACTTGGATACTACGGTAAGAAACACAAGGAGACAGGCCAAGCACAATGAGACAAACCAACCAAATCCAGAAATGCTCAGCCAAACTGAAACTGACCCTCGGCATTCATGTAATGGGTGAGAACTACAAAGTATAAGCCTTTGAGATTTTGTGGTTCTCTGGCTGAAAGAAAAGTTGATTGATATCCTTCTATAAAACAAAAGATTCAGAAGGATCTAATGGATTAGGTTTTAGTATATTATTGCAAATCATAATGATTTCTTAGATACAGATTTTTTTAACCATAATAGGAAGAGTAGCTATTTATACAACTCATATTTACAAGATGATTTCATATTTTTAGTTCATTTTCTGCTGTGTAGAAATGTAATGGTTATAATATGGTGCCCTTTCATGCTCATCAAGCAATATTTTGTCTCACTAATGAAGGGCAAAAGTGATGGATATATGTTGTTACTAGAATAAAAAGGCACCTTACACTCAAGAAAATTAATGTATTATGGTGATAACTTTGCTATTAAAAATGAATCATTCTTGAATCAGAATTTCTTTACTTTGGAAGTTAGTATTTCGCCCTTATATCAATTTAACTTTGTAGAAATAAGACTAGAAATTAAATGGCATAAAAACTGAGAAACAAATTTATACAGAAAAGATTTATAATTTATAATGAGTTCCGCCAAGTGGCAAATACTTTAACCTCATAAGGATAAGTGTGAAATCAAGAAATTTGTAATCAAAGGTGGTTCATCCTATAAAAATAAAAGTATATAGGAGAATACTGATGAGAAGACAAAATTAAAATCTCCAGAAATTGTCATGTAGCTTATTTGAAGTCACAAAATGTGACAAAAATACCATAAAATAAAATGTGTAATTCAGGGCTCCAGAAATGGCCATGGTGCTGATAGTTGACAGCTGTTGTTTTTGCCTCCCCAGCACTCTCCCACTTTTTAATGTTAAGAGAATTCTAATTCTGTTTTGGGAAACATCCTCTCCTCTTTCACTTCAGTAGCCCTAGTGCTACAATGTCATTCCTCTTTTAAATGTGGGCAATGCCAGCCCAATAAATCATAGTCGCATATGACCCTCACCACAGGCATTTCTTTAGGACTGGTATCTGAGCCAAGAGAGGATACTCAGAGCAGATAGGAATCTGAGGAGTGAGAGAAACTTTCTTCAGCTATTAAAGTTGAGAGAAGATAGCAGTAACATGGGAGCAGCCGGTGGACATCTGGTCAGCAGAAATGGCAAACCAGCCTGAGAACTCCACTAACACAAAAGAAAGCAAAGCTCAGAGAAGGCAAGGGACAGACCAAGTTCTGATGATGCCATATAATCCCACACCCTCCCAAACAGGATACACCTGATTTTTTAACCTTGTTTTCCTTTCTTTTGCAATTTCAATCCCTGATAGATACAGTGCTCCTGGGGGTGGTTGAGGCATTTGAAGATGAATATTTTACAATTAGACTTTCCCTTCACGTCTGTATTTCAGTAAACCCATAAATAACATATTTCAGAAGTGGTTGAATTCTTGTGATGTTTCTCAATTTAAGTTTCATTTTTGCAACCACGTCCTCTACAGGAATTCCAGCAAATGGCTGGCAGTGAAGTTTGGCATGCAAACATATAAGGACTGTATCTGAAAATCTCCTTTGAATATAGATTCATCAGATGATTAATCTCTATTTTTTTAATTTAAAAAAGCAGGCTATATTATCAATATAAAAAGAGTTTTGTTCATTTTGTAAATTTTTATTTTGGGAAAAAAGTCAAACCTACAGAAAAGTTGGAGGAATTTTACTATAGGCACAATGCAACTTGTACCTAGCGAAATTTAGACATTACATTTTTCCCAAAATTATTTTCCTTCTCTAAATACGTATGCTTTTTTTTCTTTTGCAGAACAATTTGAAAATAATTTGCAGGCATTTCATAACTTCTCTGACAAATATGTTAGCAGGACTCTCCTAAGAATAAAAACATTCTTCTCTGTAACTACTATACCAATGTTGCATCTAAGAAAATTAACTCTAATTTTAAAATATCACCTAATATACTGTCCATCTTCAAAAATCCCTAATTGTTCTAAAATTGTCTTTTAGAATCTTTTTGTAAACTCCAGGATCCAACTGTGGTTTGTAAATTGAATTTGGTTATGTCTCTTTAGTTTTTTTTAATGTTGAACTGTCCCTTATCTTTTTTCTCATTATAGTGAATTGTTGACCTTTCTAGGCCTCTGGTCTTTTACAATGTGTTCCTTTCTTGGTTTTTCTTATGTAAATTCAGTTTAATAATTTTGGCAAGAATAGTACACAGTTGCTATGTATATTTCTTGTTGTTTCACAGTAAGAACATTATATCAAGTTGTCCTACCATTGATGATTCAAAGTTTGGCTGCTAAATCTCCAAATCATAAAGAAAAATTGTTTTCTATTAGTAATTAATATTATACTTGTGTGATATCTTGAATAGGTAGAAAGTCCTGTTTTCCAACAATCCCCCACACAATGGTTTTAGCATCTGTTGATAACGCTCAGAGAAGGCAAGGGACAGACCAAGTTCTGATGATGTGTTTTCGTTTTCGTTTGAATAAAGTTCATTTTTAGAATTCAATCATTTTTTCCATATTTGTTAGATGTCCTTTATCTATAAAGAAAAAGAAGAGTTTACTTCCATCCCTCCGTCTTCTTCATACTCACACACTTAATTAACCATTTTCATTATTTTCTGTTTATCTTTTCTGTGTGTGGCATGTATTACATATTATACATTTTAAATACATATATAATAGAGAACATTTATTTGTACACATACACCCACACATTTCTTCTATGCTCATTCACAAAGATACCATAGTATGTACACTTTTTTGAGTCTCTTTTTTCACTTAACAATGTATCTTGGAAATACTACATATAAGTTAATAGCTAGTTATCTTTTTATTGTTCTGTAAATTATTTAATCTGTCTTCTATAGATGGGCATTTCGTTTTTATCCAACATTTGTTATTTTAATTAATGCTGCAGTGAATAACGTTTCGCATATATTGTTTTGTTATTTGCAGGAAGGTATACACAAGCAAAATCTTAGAGGGAGGATTTCTGGATCAAAGTGTAAATGCACCGGCAGCTTTGTTAGATATTGCCACATTGTGTTCAACAAGGGTTTTACCATCATATGTTCCCATCAACAGTTGTGAGTGTCTGTTTTCCCAAAGCCTAGCCAATAGGATGTGTTTTCAAGGTGCTGATTTTCTCCTGATCTGGTAGCTAAGAAATAGCACAATGATGTAGTTTTAATTTGCATTCCTATTATTATCAGTGAGTTAGAGTGCCTTTTCATATGTTCAAGGACCATTTTTATATATTTTCTCTAAGCTCTTCATTTTTTAATCATTTTCCCATGTTATTTTCACTTTATTTTCAATAACTCTTTTTAAGTGAAAGATATTAGCATTTTATTTTCTGTGATGTAAGTTGCAAATATTTTTGTCCAGCCTGTCTTTTAATTTTTCTCAGTTTTATCATGCATTTTAAAATTTTTAATGAAGTTGAATTTATAATTTTTATATAGCTGCTTGATAGTGAATCATAATTAGAAACGTCTCCACATACATTATAAAGAAAGCCAAGCATGTTCCCGTTTAGACTGTTGATCCAAGTAGAGGGTTTTCACATTCTACTAGATCAATAATGGATCCAATTTTTTTCTTTTCTAAAAGACTATCCAGTTTTCCCAACACTATGTTTTAAAAAGACTATACTTTTTTCCAGTAGCCTAAGATATCATATATAATATTTACTAAATCTTCATTTGTACTTGAGTCTATTCTGAGCTTTCCATACAATTTTGTTAATCTATTAATATATTCTTGAATCTGTGTCATGCTGTTTTGATTACAGAGACATAATCGTATACTTTTTAAAAATAGACTATTTTTTAGGCCAGATTAAGGTTCACAGCAGAAGTTACAGAGCTTTCCCAAATACTCCCTACACCGACAGATGCACAGCCTCCCCTATTATCAGCATCCCCCATCAGAGTGATACAATTGCTATAATTGATGAACCTAAATTGACCTATCATTATTACTCAGAATCCATAGTTTACACTGGGGTTCACTCTTGGTTTTGTGAATTCTATGGGTTTGGAAAAGTTCATAATGGTATATATCCATTCTTATAACATCATACAAAGTAGTTTCACTGCTCTAAAAATCCTCTGTGCTCCAGCTATTTGCCTCTCCCTTCTCCTGACCCTTGGTCTTTTTATTATCTCCACAGTTTTGCCTTTTCTGGAATGTCATATAGTTAGAATCATATGGTATGTAGCTTTTTTAGATTGGATTGTTTCATTTAGTCATTTGCATTTGAATTTCCTCGATGTCTTTTCATGGCTTGATAGCACATTAAAAAATCATTAAGTAATATTTTATTGTCTAGATGTACATATTTTATTTATGCATTCACCAACTAAAGTAAATCTTGATTAATTTCATGTTCTGAAAATTATAAATAATTGTGTGTATTTTAATATTTGGCAGTACTACCTAATTGCACTTATTTTTAAATGTTTACTTAAATATTATTTCATGTTATTTCTTCCACATAATATATTAAATGTAACACTAATAAAAATAAAAGAATCAGCATATGTATGGATGTTGAGACATATCCATGAACAAGGAATTATTGGATCTATACAATTGTTCAAGCTTGGTCTTAAAGAATGGTTTGGAGATTTCTTCTTACAGGTTTAAATATTTCTAGACAAGATTTAAGTTCATTTAAGCATGTTACTATTTTTGTTGTTGTTATATTTTTAAATTGTTTTCTGATTTTTTGTTTTTATAACGATTATTGATTTTTGTGTACTAACTGAAAAGTTTTGTTCTTATACAAGAGTTATTGCAATCCCTATAATACTCCCTTTGTTGAAAAAAATTTACTTCTGCTATTGAGTTCTCTTTCTTTCCTAAAATGAACTTACCACCGGCACAGTGACTCATACCTGTAATCTCAGCTGAGGCAGGAGGATCGCTTAAGGCCAAGAGTTGGAGAAAGGCCTGGGCAACAGAGAGAGACTCTATCTCTAATAAGTAAATAAATACATAAAATGAACTCATTTTCTCCCTGAGAAAATGTCTATAAGGTAGACTTTTTTTTTATGTCTACCTTATAATTGAACATCCACAGATCACAATTACTTGGTGCTTAATAAGAAAAATGTATTCAGTGCATGATAATTACATTTGTGTGTATTCAATTCTATTATTTCCATAAGCTAATATAAAGTTGGAAATACGTATCTCTGAGAAAATAGTGACCTCCAAGTGTAATAAAATTTAAAATGCATTTTAATAATTATTTGGTAAAATATATAAGCTTAAATGAAAAATTAATATTCTGTTCAAAAATCACACATTTCTAATAAAATGCCATTCTCATACTGCAATCCTATGAACATGCAATGTTTTGTGTATGCACAACCATAGCAAGTAGAAACCACGCAGGATCATTTGAGCAGGGCTGAGAAGATAAGCTTTGCCCATGTGTCTGATCCCTAACTTCCACAAGCTTCAGACTGAAAATCAGATTTAGACGTATTAATATGTCTAGTTATCTCCATTAAATACACACATTGCATCCCTCATTAACCAGGGTAAGCTTTTCAGATTAGTCTGTTCACCACTTTGGACCGAAGACATGAGGTCTAGTACACACCATTTTCACATGGGATTATTGTGACATAAACTGGATGCTATATTGCAGCCCAGGAGATTATGTGTTGTAGCTCTAGTAAGACAAATAAAAATAAATGTTGATTTTTAAGGAATTTATTTTGGCACAAATCTTCAAGACACACAAATCAGAAGGTTGCTGAGATACTGTGTCATAATTTTTGAGTATGTATGGGTCCTGAAAAAAAAAAATCAAGAAATGTGTGTTCAGCTGGGTGCAGAGGCTCATGCCTGTAATCCCAGCACTTTGGGAGGCTGAGGCGGGTGGATCATCTGAGGTCAGAAGTTCGAGACCAGCCTGGCTAACATGGTGAAATCCATCTCTACTAAAAATACAAAAATTAGCTGGGCTTAGTGGCGCACACCTGTAGTCCCAACTACTCAGGAGGCTGAGGCAAGAGAATCGCTCGAATCTGGAGGTGGAGATTGCAGTGAGGCAAGATCACACCACTGTACTCCAGCCTTGGTGACAAGAGCAAAACTCCGTCAAAAAAAAAAAAAAAAAAAAAAAAGAAAGAAAAGAAAAAAGAAATGTGTGTTCTAAACAAGGAATACTGTCTTAGCAAGAGTTCTGAAATGACTTTGAACCTCTCATATTGGTCTCTCTCATAAAGTATGGAGTGTACCTTTTGGGAAAGAAATCACTCTTAAATGGAGAGCAGCAAGCCACATTAATTATTTCCAAGAATCTGATCCATTATTAAGGGACAGGTGTACTGAAGGTATCTGGGTGCAAATCATGTTCCCTTTTCTGTGAATGCTCTCTGATGTCCGAGGCAGTCACCAGTTGTCATGTCAAACTTGTTATATGTGGCAATAACCACATTTCCTGATACGTGAACCAAAAAATTTGGAAAACTAGACTATAGGGAGGGTCAGGGACAAAAAAGGAAAAAACAAGGGACAGCAGAGTAAAGCAAAATCCAGGGTCAAAGCAGAAGTCCCAAGAGGACTTAGACCTTCCCTTTATTATGACTTTGAGTATTATATTATAAAGAATTACATTTTTGTGCTTATGAAATCCAGAGTCAATTTCTGTTGCAAATTAATACAATAAGGGCAGTGCTCAACGTAGCACACTTTCTGCCACTTTGATTGACCTCAGTCTAATTCATTCACTCCTTCAATAAGTATTTTGGAGAAATACTAGTATTTTCCAAGCTTTGTGCTCAGGATTATTGATAGTGGTGCACAAATAGACACAGTCTTCACTTTTATGGTATTACCAATATAGTGAAGAAGGCAAGGATTTAAGAAACAATTAACCAATGAAGAAGTGTAAATAGCATAAGATATATTTGGTAAAATAACAGGTATCATAACAATTTATAACACGACTAATAGATTAAGTTAGTTGTTTTTAAAGATGTGAAGTGACCTTAAATTGAGGCTTGAATGATGACTAGGAAGTGGCCAAGTGAAGAGTAGGGATAAGAGTATCATAGGCAAAGAGAACCACATGAGCAAAGGTTTTGAAGTAGGAGTGAGTGAGGTACTTATACTTTGGAAGGTTGATGTGTCTGAAACATATGAATCCAGGGGAAGCATAGTGTGAGATCCAGCTAGAGATGCTGTCAGGGGTAATGCTGTCAATAATAAAGATAACCAAATGAAAATTGTATTCTAAATTCAATATTAAATCATTAATAAATTTTAAGCCAGTTTGGTGGCTTAACAAACACTGAAATAAGTTATTTCTATATAACATATTTAAAACCTAAAGAAATCCTGATTTGTAATCCTGGAAGTAGACACAAAAGCATAGATCATCCTAAGCAGGAGATGGTTTGGAATGGAGAAGAAACCAAAAAGAATACAGTAGTTAGATGGACATGCATGTGCAGGCAATGGCTGAACCAAGAGCCTCAGGGCATACATTTGTCATGAGAATCAGTAGCACTGGGCATTTGGTAAAGTGATCTGTGGCTTAATAATGTAATTACTTAGACATGAGCCAGTTGTCACCATGGCCTAACAGAAAGTCCTGGGTCAAAGAACACATAATATTGCTTCATGAACACTGTGAGATAGTCTCACCTGAAAACTTTCAAAATATTAGGAAAAATATGAGACTATTCTCAGATTCTGGTATTCTGCAGAATAGGTGAGTACAGAGTAGAGGAAATTTAAGTCAATTAATTCTTGACTAATGTGTGTAGGAGTGGGCAGAAGGATATATATGATTTATTAATTTATCACTTTTCTTTTCCTTAACTGTAAACTTCTGGGACAGTCTTTTTAACTTTAATTCTGAAATAACTCCCTAAAGGATCTAGCTGTAGCTTTCTAGCCTCAGGAAATTGTTCCATTATGTTAGAAGGAAAGTTGGAATGATGGTATACGGAAATATCTTTGAATTAACACTAATGTAGAAAAACATTCTTGCACGAATAAATGCTTAACTACTCTTAGTAATAAATTATTTCCAACATATCACACTTATCACAAAATACCTAGACTCTTGCAATGGTCTTGTGAGAGAATTATTAAAGAAATCTTTAATTCTTGTAAAGAATTTGTAACCTATTAGCCAAATGTCAAGAAGGTCCTAAGAATGCTAATTTTGAGGATTTACCCAGAGTGACTCAAGTCATTTCCCAAACAATTAAAAAAGCAGAGTTGAAAGAGATTATTTTACTTCCTTTATTAATGAACTTGATTTTTCTCATTCTTCATAAAGCACATTAAAAGTAAAGAGGAAAAAGAATTGTAGGCATATATTAAATGCAATGTAGTAGTGTAATTGCTCTTAATGGCAACATTTGCCCTTCTCTAACAATATCACATTTTTTTAGCATTCAAATTGTAAACACAAGTGACTATCCAGAATTTGATTTTAGTTAAAGGTATATAATCTGCATTATAAGATCTCTATACCACTTATAGTAACTTTTTCCATAAAACTATTAACCTAAGTTTGTTTTATATACATATATATATATATCAATATGTGAACAGTCTTTAGTTATGCTTCAAGCAATTGTCAGAGTAAATGGAATCAAAGAAAAATTTATTATCTTCATTAGTACTTATTATTAAATCTATTTTTTAATGAAACTAAACTTGCTTTTTATACTATCAATGTTTTTGTAATAGATTAAACATCTCTATTACTGATTGATTACTTGCATACATTACAGTTTTATTTAGTGTATTTAATGTTAATGGGGAGAAATACCCTTTACTATATCAATTATCACACTTATAAGGATGGACTATACAGATTTTGAGGATTCCTAAGTGACCTCAATCTTTAAAATGTGCTAATTTTGTCCTTAACCACTGACAAACTACTGCAGGTTGGATTTTACATTCAGTTACTCCTGAATCAGGCTGGATTTTGCATTTGGGTACTCTTACATTCAAGTACTCTGGTACTCTTGCTTCTCTGTTCAAGCTATAGGCTATTGTAATTTTTCTGAAATTTCACTGCATGTATAGACTTCTGTGCCCTAAAAGACACCACCTGGCTGCTTTGCACTACATGAGTAGCTCACTCCCATGTCTCACATACAAAAACAAGCTGTGCAGCACACATTGACTCATTGGAATAGATGAGAAATTTCTTTTAGTTCCATCTCAGCCAACACAGTATCTCTTCTTGTCTCTGCCCCTATCCCTGTGTCACTAATGCTTACATTTTACTTTTCAATTTAAAAAATTTTTCAAGTCGTAGAACAGCCACTACTTGTATAGCTGGTTCTCAAGTTTTATTTAAACATTCCTGGATATTTTTTCAGTTACCAAATTTAAAGAAACCCTATTTCTTTTATTAGTAGTTACTTTATTGTTTATTTCTTTCTTTAAAACTTGTTCAAGAGAAAGTAATGTTTTCCCTGTTTTCTCGGTCTTCCAGTGCTCTATTTTCAGTCTTCTGAGTGTTTCACCCTCTCTATATACATACTGAGGTTTGGCTTATGATAAACTGACGAATCAGAATGACAAGATGACATTTAGTGTCAACAGCATATGCAAGAACTCATTGAGTGAATGGGATTTTAGTGGTATAGATATGCAGAATTCACAAGTGTGAGTCCTCCTTAGCCCTTTCCTCATCTGAGACAACTTAATTTTCAAGTGTGAGACTTTTGTAAGAAATAGGAAGATTCTAAGATCAATGGAAAGATTTACACATTAATGATAGACTAGATCAAGGGCTTTCAGGCTAAATTAATTGGAACTGTATGTGGTCATATCATAAATCTCAACATTATTTTACTATCCCATTATGGTAAGAGTTATTATGCATAGGCAACACCTAAGTTTGCCTCAAAATTTCTGTTACAGCAAAGGTCTGTATCATTTTGATGTCTTTTTTTATCCTACAGGATGATTCAGGAGTCTCAGAACTGTCTGAACCAGGCCAGGCCAGCTTACGTCCTTTCAGTTTGAGAAGCACCAAACACATTAAGAGTTTGGGTTGCACTATGATATGGTTTGGCTCTGTGTCTCCACCCAAATCTCATCTTGTAGCTCCCGTAATTCCCATGTGTTGTAGGAAGGACTCGGTGAAAGATGATTGAATTATGGAGGTGGGTCTTTTCCAAGCTGTTCTCATGATAGTGAATAAACCTCACGAGATCTGATGGTTTTAAAAGGGGGAGTTTTTCTGCACAAGCTCTCTTCTTTTGTCTGCCACCAAGTGAGACATGCCTTTCACCTTCTGCCATGACTGTGAGACCTCCCCAGCCATGTGGAATTCAAAGTCCAATAAACCTCTTTCTTTTGTAAATTGCCCAATCTCAGGTATGTCTTTATTAGCAGCGTGAAAATGAACTAATACACTGTACATGCCTTCTTAAAAATGTAAGTACTTAATTTCTTTTGAGAAAAACTGGTTTCTTTTGAGTTAATTAAAAAATATAGAGAGATAAGGAAGAAATTATCCTTAATTCAGAAAGAATAAAACAATCCTGATATTGTTCAGTGAATAAGAAATAGCCTTTCTTGTGCTCGCTTCGGCAGCACATATACTAAAATTGGAACGATACAGAGAAGATTAGCATGGCCCCTGCGCAAGGATGACACGCAAATTCGTGAAGCGTTCCATATTTTTAATATATATGCACCCAACACAGGATCACCCAGATTCATAAAGCAAGTCATGAGTGACCTACAAAGGGACTTAAACTCCCACACAATAATAATGGGAGATTTTAACACCCCACTGTCAGCATTAGACAGATCAACGAGACAGAAAGTTAACAAGGATATCCAGGAATTGAACTCAGCTCTACATAAAGTGGACCTAATAGACATCTACAGAACTCTCCACCCCAAGTCAACAGAATATACATTTTTTTCAGCACCACACCACACCTATTCCAAAATTGACCACATAGTTGGAAGTAAAGCTCTCCTCAGCAAATGTAAAAGAACAGAAATTATAGCAAACTGTCTCTCAGACCACAGCGCAATCAAACTAGAACTCAGGATTAAGAAACTCACTCAAAACCGCTCTACTACATGGAAACTGAACAACCTGCTCCTGAATGACTATTGGGTATATAATGAAATGAAGGCAGAAATAAAGATGTTCTTTGAAACCAACGAGAACAAAGACACAACATACCAGAATCTCTGGGACACATTCAAAGCAGTGTGTAGAGGGAAATTTATAGCACTAAATGCCCACAAGAGAAAGCAGGAAAGATCCAAAATTGACTCCCTAACATCACAATTAAAAGAACTAGAAAAGCAAGAGCAAACACATTCAAAAGCTAGCAGAAGGCTAGAAATAGCTAAAATCAGAGCAGAACTGAAGGAAATAGAGACACAAAAAACCCTTCAAAAAATTAATGAATCCAGGAGCTGGTTTTTTGAAAAGATCAACAAAATTGATGGACCGCTAGCAAGACTAATAAAGAAGAAAAGAGAGAAGAATCAAATAGATGCAATAAAAAACGAAAAAGGGGATATCACCACCGATCCCACAGAAATACAATCTACCATCAGAGAATACTACAAACACCTCTATGCAAATAAACTAGAAAATCTAGAAGAAATGGATAAATTCCTCGACAAATACACCTTCCCAAGACTAAACCAGGAAGAAGTTGAATCTCTGAATAGACCAATAACAGGTTCTGAAATTGTGGCAATAATCAATAGCTTACCAACCAAAAAGAGTCCAGGACCTGATGGATTCACAGCTGAATTCTACCAGAGGTACAAGGAGGAACTGGTACCATTCCTTCTGAAACTATTCCAATCGATAGAAAAAGAGGGAATCCTCCCTAACACATTTTATGAAGCCAGCATCGTCCTGATACCAAAACCTGGCAGAGACATAACCAAAAAAGAGAATTTCAGACCAATATCCTTGATGAACATTGATGCAAAAATCCTCAATAAAATACTGGCAAACCGAATCCAGCAGCACATCAAAAAGCTTATCCACCATGATCAAGTGGGCTTCATCCCTGGGATGCAAGGCTGGTTCAACATACGCAAATCAATAAATGTAATCCAGCATATAAACAGAACCAAAGACAAAAACCACATGATTATCTCAATAGATGCAGAAAAGGCCTTTGACAAAATTCAACAACCCTTCATGCTAAAAACTCTCAATAAATTAGGTATTGATGGGACGTATCTCAAAATAATAAGAGCTATCTACGACAAACCCACAGCCAATATCATACTGAATGGGCAAAAACTGGAAGCATTCCCTCTGAAAACTGGCACAAGACAGGGATGCCCTCTCTCACCACTCCTATTCAACATAGTGCTGGAAGTTCTGGCCAGAGCAATCAGGCAGGAGAAGGAAATAAAAGGTATTCAATTAGGAAAAGAGGATGTCAAATTGTCCCTGTTTGCAGATGACATGATTGTATATCTAGAAAACCCCATTGTCTCAGCCCAAAATCTCCTTAAGCTGATTAGCAACTTCAGCGAAGTCTCAGGATACAAAATTAATGTACAAAAATCACAAGCATTCTTGTACACCAATAACAGACAAACAGAGAGCCAAATCATGAGTGAACTCCCATTCACAATTGCTTCAAAGAGAATAAAATACCTAGGAATCCAACTTACAAGGGATGTGAAGGACCTCTTCAAGGAGAACTACAAACCACTGCTCAATGAAATAAAAGAGGATACAAACAAATGGAAGAACATTCCATGCTCATGGGTTGGAAGAATCAATATCGTGAAAATGGCCATACTGCCCAAGGTAATTTATAGATTCAATGCCATCCCCATCAAGCTACCAATGACTTTCTTCACAGAATTGGAAAAAACTACTTTAAAGTTCATATGGAACCAAAAAAGAGCCCGCATCGCCAAGTCAATCCTAAGCCAAAAGAACAAAGCTGGAGGCATCACGCTACCTGACTTTAAACTATACTACAAGGCTACAGTAACCAAAACAGCATGGTACTGGTACCACAACAGAGACATAGATCAATGGAACAGAACAGAGCCCTCAGAAATGATGCCGCATAGCTACAACTATCTGATCTTTGACAAACCTGTCAAGAACAAGAAATGGGGAAAGGATTCCCTATTTAATAAATGGTGCTGGGAAAACTGGCTAGCCATATGTAGAAAGCTGCAACTGGATCCCTTCCTTACACCTTATACAAAAATTAATTCAAGATGGATTAAAGACTTATATGTTAGACCTAAAACCATTAAAATCCTGCAGGAAAACCTAGGCAATACCATTCAGGACATAGGCGTGGGCAAGGACTTCATGTCTAAAACACCAAAAGCAATGGCAACAAAAGCCAAAATCAACAAATGGGATCTCATTAAACTAAGGAGCTTCTGCACAGCAAAAGAAACTATCATCAGAATGAACAGGCAACCTACAGAATGGGAGAAAATTTTTGCAACCTACTCATCTGACAAAGTGCTAATATCCAGAATCTACAATGAACTCAAACAAATATACAAGAAAAAAACAAACAACCCCATCAAAAAGTGGGCAGAGGACATGAACAAACACTTCTCAAAAGAAGACATTTATGCAGCCAGAAAACACATGAAGAAATGCTCATCATCACTGGCCATCAGAGAAATGCAAATCAAAACCACAGTGAGATACCATCTCACACCAGTTAGAATGGCCATCATTAAAAAATCAGGAAACAACAGGTGCTGGAGAGGATGTGGAGAAATAGGAACACTTTTACACTGTTGGTGGGACTGTAAACTAGTTCAACCATTGTGGAAGTCAGTGTGGCAATTCCTCAGGGATCTCGAACTAGAAATACCATTTGACCCAGCCATCCCATTACTGGGTATATACCCAAAGGACTATAAATCATGCTGCTATAAAGACACATGCACACGTATGTTTATTGCGGCACTATTCACAATAGCAAAGAGTTGGAACCAACCGAAATGTCCAACAACGATTGACTGGATTAAGAAAATGTGGCACATATACACCATGGAATACTATGCAGCCATAAAAAATGATGAGTTCGTGTCCTTTGTAGGGACATGGATGAAACTGGAAAACATCATTCTCAGTAAACTATCGCAAGGACAAAAAACCAAACACCGCATGTTCTCTCTCATAGGTGGGAATTGAACAATGAGAACTCATGGACACAGGAAGGGGAACATCACACTCTGGGGACTGTTGTGGGGTGGGGGGAGGGGGGAGGGACAGCATTAGGGGATACACCTAATGCTAAATGACGAGTTAATGGGTGCAGGAAATCAACATGGCACATGGATACATATGTAACAAACCTGCACATTGTGCACATGTACCCTAAACCCTAAAGTATAATAAAAAAAAAAAAGGAAAAAAAAAAAAAAAAAAAAAAAAGAAATAGCCTTTCTTCCCTCTTGCCTCCAGGAAGCTTCCACATTTCTTTCCTAAATCACTTTAAAGAAAAGACATATTCTTCATTTGATTTTTCAGAATTCCAGATACTGACGGAAGCGTGGTTGTAAGTGGGTAGGATTACTGTGCTCAAGCAGTGGTACCCAGTGCTGTTCTCTGTTCCTTCGTTTGCATTCCTTGGAGTGAGCAGACCCAGATAAGGTGCTCCCTCAGCAAGCACCATGGATCAAGGCCCTCCTCTTGCTACACTTCTATCCCACACTCATCTGGGGAGGTAACTTTTCAAAACTTTCTATACATATAAGTCATGTATATTTCTCTCTTTTCTCTACAAGTAAGCATGAACATAATGAACTTAAAATGAGCAAAGGGGTAAATAGAAAGCTTTACTTGACTCTCATCCATGAGCCATCCCTCCCCAGCCAAGATTTTGTTGTAGAAGTTTGTACTGAAGTTTCTAAAACTTGGATAGCTTTTCACCACTCTTTTATTCTTATTCTAAAACTCTTCTTTGTAAATTCCCTCCTTAGATCCTTACACTAGACGTGGGAGAAGGTAAGGCAGGCTGGTGGCTAAAGGTAATTGACAGACGAAGATTCAGGTGTAACTTAGTTTTGAAGCAGGATATTTACCTGGCCCTTTCATGGGTGGGAATTGGAGCACATGAGCGCTAGAGTCAGCTGGCCACTCCAGTGCCAGCAGGGGCAAATTCCATTCACTTGGACTTGCTGCATTCCACTCCTTGTGGGAGGGAGCACACAGGAGAGTGGGTGCAGGAGACAGGGCGAGTGTTTTTGGGTGCTGGCAAGAGCCAACTCCATACCGACATTGCAGCAGCCTCTGGTAGGGATGCGAGGTGTGACCCCTGAAGCCCTGGAGGAAGTGTTACAGTACTCTTTTAGCTCTGCCGTCCGCTGAAGGCTTAAGTGTTAACAGCTCAGTAGACCATTTGCCTTTTCGCATGAGGCAGCTAGCTGCATTCCGCCAGCGAGGGCAAAGGCTCAGTGTGAGTCTTTTGCATCTGCACCCAGTGGCACCCAAGCTCTTGTCCCACATCCAGGAGAAATGAAGTTGCGTGAACAAATTGAAAGATGGTAAATGTGGGGGATTTTATTGCTGATGGAGGTGGCTTTCAGTGAAAAGGAATGCTGAAAGGGGGACAGGGTGGGAAGGTAATCTTCCCCTGAAGTCCAGCTGTCTATATCCAGATTCTTCTCCAAAGATTCGCTGTGAAGATGTCCCCCAGAGGTCAAGCTGCTTCTCTCTGATGTCCAACTGTAGTTGCTGACATCAGCTGCTTCTCCTGTCTCTGCTGGCTGAGCTGGGGTTTTTATGGACACAGGATGGGGCTCGGGACAGGCCACGGGTGGTTTTAGAAAACGCAACATTCCAGCAGAAAAACAGGGATGTCAGTTCTTGCTTTGGGCCATGGTTTCAGGCTTGTGTGTGTGTTTTTTTCAGGGACCTGCCCTTTTCTGCCTAGAATATCTCTGTTTCCTGAACCTGTCAGTTTGGCGTCATAAAGCTATATTTTACAATAAAAAAAATCACCTACAATCGCTTAAATATAGCAACCAATGGTAGGGACGTCAGTTTCAAGGGCAAATCAAGCTTCCTGTAAGCAAAAGAGGCACTATATTACAAGTTAAGCAACTGAGTCTGTTTTCAGATACTTCAAAAGAAGAGGGAGAAAAATGAGATATAAAGTAATTATGAAAAATGTGGGGAATAGGCCAACTTGAAACAATAATTTCCTAGAAGGTAATGCCACAAATTATATTGTTAAATAGCAAAATCATTAACATGTTGCCAAATGTCCTTAAAATATGATTAATCTTAGTGGTAATTACCGAATTAGTTAAGATTATTAACTGTAGCTTATTTTAAACAGAAATAGCTTAAACATCGAGTCTGAAGTTTTCAACTAATCTTCTACAATTTATTCATATAAATTTGATCTTTGAGCACTGAAATATTTTTCTGTTATTAAAGAATGCTTGTTTTATTAGGTTGGTACAACAGTAACTGCAGTTTTTGCCATTAAAAATAATTGCAAAATATATATTTGGAGCACTGCTTTTGGTAAGATAAGCATATAAATTAATGTAGTATAGAAGAATCTTTAATATGAGCTGATAAAAAACCTGGCATGCAATCTTTGTTAAGATATCTTCATGTTACTTTTTTTCTACTTGTTTAATACCTATTTTCTGTATACATTAAGAATCTTTTTAATGTATTTTACAATTTTGTTAACTTTATGGACAAACAAAATATCACTTGTACCTGAAACCAGAAATAGAAACAATAGGATGCTTGGGGAGTTGAAAATTGACAGATGCAATGAGAAAAAAATAAAGAGAAACTAATTTCAAACACTGTCAACAACATGGAAGATAAGACCTACTCTCAAACTTCAATGGTCTTAGTTTCTAATGTAATGAATCTGTCAAAATGAAAACAAAGTAAACATACTAGAACAAGAAATTCAGGTGATAGATGTTACTGATTCATGTTAACTTATCTTGATCATGCGATGCCTTATAATTTGCATCAGGATAGCATTCTGAGAATATGCATGCTGGCATAACATATGCTCACCAGGTTGCATGGTATATGTTTTATATTTTTATTTGAATCCTCCAGTAATCCTGTCAGTAAAGAAATAATAGCAACTGGAAAATATCCATCCTTGTTTACTGTCTCTGTGCCATAAAAATCCCAATGTCTGTGAGAATAAATGTCAACATAGAAGCGGCTAATATTGCATGAGCACTTAACATAAATTAAGAAGTTCATATCAATTCTTTCTTTTGATCCTTATCTTAGTCTTATAAATTGAAGTACTTTTCATTTCACATGGTAGGTTTCAGGCTATGAGAGATTACATGGCCCGAATTTTGACCAATGTGTCTGTCCCCTAAGACTTTGTGCTTAACCACCTTCATACTGCTCCCCCCACACACTTCCGCTGTGCTGTCATCAAAGGTTTTCTTAACAATCTGAATCCAGTGCAGGTTTCAAGTCTTATTACCTTAATTTTTAGCTAAATTTCTTTTGGTTGACACCCAAAAGAGATAACTGAGTTCCCAGAGTAGCAATCATTTTAGTGCTAGTTTTTAATACTTGAAAAATGTCTACATGTCTTTGAGCTTATTTAAATTTCCACTTAATAAGTATATTAAAGTACCCAGACTGGAACTCTGATCAAATTAAATATTAATCTGACATCTTTTTCAGTAGCCTAAAAACAATTGAGGATTTTAGCACCACATTATTTCTGGATGTCTCTCAAAACCCAGAACAAAAAATGGGTATTGATTGCCCTTCACTTCATCCCTTTGCAAATTACATTTTTCTTTTTACACATGTGAAGCCTTACCAGATGAGGCCTTTGCCAGCATTTAGCATTAATACATTTTTGCAACCAATTTGAAGTTCCAATACATCCATCTCCTTTGCACAATATGTCTTAGTATTACAATAAAGTTATTAAGATCTGTGGTTTCCTGAATGCATCCACCACCTAATTTCAATTTAGTTTTTTTGGTTCTGAATTACTACTTTTAAATGGCCCTTTTGGAGGCAAAGAAAGATACACTTTAGAACTATTTACTAGTATCAAATGATATACTTATCTGTAAGGTTATCTCTATAGAATGTTCAATGTGTGGATTAAAACTCAAACGAATATAAATCTAATATGATTTTGAACATTTAAATTTCATTGTTTTGTATCTCAACCCATGATACATGGTGACATGTCATTACAAACTTGGATGATATTTGGTGTTTGTTAGTTTGTTCTTTGTAACTGAAAAATGTGCATATATGTTCAATCTCAAAGTAAACTTAATTTCAAGAAAACTTTGTGGGAGTAAATTTTGATTATTTCCTAAAAGTTGATAGAGTCATTTCCATGCCATTTGATATTTACAGTTATCTTAGCTTCCTTCTCCCTTCAGTTCCAAAAATAGAAGTTAATGTGATTTTATAATATATTTAGATGTACGGACTATAGCAAATAATTACATTTTAAGAAGAAAGCCATCTTTGTAAAGCATTGTAAGTTAAAAATGCAGAGATAATATACTATGAATTATTCGGGGTTTTATCATGAAAAAAATTGATACCACTATACACTTATTAGAGTGGTTAAATTAAAAAAATATTAGCAATACTAGTATATGACGAGGATATGAAGCACTTGGAGCTCTCAAACATTGCTAGTGGAAATACAGAATGGTACAACAACTTGAAAAGTAACTTCCTATAAAGCTAAATATACACTTACTTAATGACTCAGCAGTCCCACCCCTGAGTAGTTACTCTCAAGTAATGAAAACTTAGATCTTCATGAAAACCTACACATGAATATTTATAGCAACTTGCCTCCTAATTGCCAAAAAACTGGAAATGACTCAAATATTCTCTAACAGATAAATAGACCTGAGAAGATAAGGAAAATCCGTCATTCTCTTTATTAAGAGTGAAAAGATACACGGACCAGGGCTTTTTGTGAGAATCAGCTTCTTTTGTATTTTAGACATCTACCACCATCACTGACATTTTTGTGCAGTTCCTGACCTCAGTGGCAATAGTAACATTCAGATTCTCTGTAGACCAGCAGTGTACCTGAGATCCAGCCATTGTATTAGTTTTGTAAGCACACAGATTATTAAATTAAAGCCTGTCCTGTGTGAATATCTACAGTGTTTATTGCTTTTCTGAATAAGTGCTGCTCTAGTAAAATGCATTACCTTCACTTTACAAATGTGCATTCTGAGGCATTGAAAGTTTCACAGTGAGTAGAGATAAAGACATGATAGGATTGTAAAATCAGTACTCATTCTTTACCTCCAGAATTTCTGCTGCTTTCCATAGGACAATGCTGCTTTTAAAAAAACAGTAGAGTGACCTATCTTTAGCCATTTTCCTTTGGGTAACATAATATGGATGTTGGGTCACGCACACAAGAAAGAAAGACACTCAGAAACCTTTATACTAACGGTACAAGACAGCATTATGAGAATAAATAATAGAGATGGACCTTTTTGAAGATCTATATGTAGGTCATAGAATACTGAATGGGGCCACAAATTATGTCTTACCCTTGACAAAGAGATCAATAAATATAACATATAAGATGACAACAATCAGAAATTATAACTTTGGTAATACCAAAGGAGATTGGGCAAAAAAAGTCTTAAGCTGACTTTTAGGAGATAGGAAGTAACCAGATTACAAAGTAAATAACTAGGGATCTACTTGGAGTTGAGAATCTTCATGGACAAATATGATTTAAAAAAAGGTCAAACTAGGCCAGGTGCTCACGCCTGTAATCCCAGCACTTTGGGAAGCCAAGGTGGGTGGATCACGAGGTCAGGAGATCGAGACCATCCTGGCTAACACGGTGAAACCCCGTCTCTACTAAAAATACACAAAAAATTAGCCGGGCGTGGTGGCAGGCGCCTGTAGTCCCAGCTACTCAGGAGGCTGAGGCAGGAGAATGGCGTGAACCCGGGAGGCGGAGCTTGCAGTGAGCCGAGATAGCGCCACTGCACTCCAGCCTGGGCGACACGGCGAGACTCCGTCTCAAAAAAAAAAAAAAAAAAAAAAAGGTCAAACAGAAGCACTGATGAAAGGAACAATAGGAGGGCCGTTTGCAAAACTCAACACATGCAGTGGACTCCCAGGAAAACTAGGTATGCAGAAGGAAATGTTCCACCAGGTCTCATGTACCACTTTAAAAATAAAATAAAACCAAGAAAAGAGACAGACTACATGAGTGGGTTTCACAGATTGAGTTTCAAAGGCACTGTGAGTTTCTAAATGCAGTTTACATATGTAAAATGCTTTATTTTGTTTTTCTGCTAAATTAACACTGAATATAATATTTTGACAAAAGTGCTTGTGTCATAGTCAGGTATTCTCGTGAATATGCAACCGTGAGGGAATTTCTTTTAGAAAATAATATTCTTGAAATGATGTAAAGATTTCTGGAGAAATACGTTTCCCACTATGCTTTTGTGAAATCATATTATATCCCATTATTCAAAAAACTTGAATTAAAAACATAAAGTCTTAAAAATTATTATACAAGAGATTTGTATTTCAGCCGTGTTCATCAACAGTGATTTTATAATCTATATACCTGCATCTACTTTGACGAAAGTGAGTTTATTCCTATTTTATAAAAGGAAAAATAAAATTTTAAAGATTTTAGACTTCTATTATAATAAACGTGAAAGTTCTAAATTTCCCATGTTTGTGTTATATATTTATGTATTTCTCATGAGAACCAAAAATTAATTTCACTTTTTCATATACTCATTGGTTTTCAAATTTCTTTATACTCAATATTTGTTAAATATATCATTTTTATTAAGTATTTTAATATAAAATTTTAAGAAATAAATAGAAATTCACAAACAGCAATTTGAAATAGCCCTATTATCTGTATATAGCAAATGCTGTATTTTGCTTTCACTTTAAAACAGATGTTAGAAAATTCAATCGAATGTATGTTTTGAAATATGCTCATAAACAATTTTGTGTGTTTAGAGATTTGTTCATAAATTTCCCAGTTTGGTGCCAACTATATTGATAGATAAAAATACCTACAATGGAAACAAATAATGTTTTTTGAATTGAATATTTGGTCTTACAGAATACAATACACAGAACACAATGTGAATGGAATCTTCATCCCAGAGCTCAATAGCAAAACTGGAAATGAGTTTAAAAGGCTGAGAAATAAAAAGATAAAATAATTTCACATATTTAGAAATTAAAGATAATATTTCTAAGAAATCCAGGAGTCAAACAGTACAGTAGAAGTTAAGAAGCTAAAAAATAAATAGCAATGAAAATATGATACATTAAAAACTTAATCCAAATAGTAATTTGAAGGGAAATTTATAACCTTCAATGCAGCTATTTAAAATAAAAATGTTTGAAAGATAGAAAATTACTGACATCATAATTCAACATAAACTTAAGAAAGATAGGCAGAAAAAAACACATAAAATAAGTAAATAATAAGAGGCAGAATAAAACAATAAATGAAAATAACAAAGGTCTATGAAAAAGACTGATCAAACAGTTTTGGAAAATTTAATAAAAACAACAAAAATAAAGACACTAAGAGAAAATGCACAGATAATAATAACAGCTTGTATTTCACTTGTATTAACTGATTCAATTTGCAACAACTTACAGAGTAGAGTATCACTGTTCTCAATTTATAGTTGCCTAAAATCACACAATTGGCCAAGCTCCCACAATGAGCCAGAAATTTGAGTGCATAGAGTCTGTCTTTAGTGCCCTTTTGCTCAGCAAATTGTTTTTCATCACTAGATAAACTGTATTTGTTTCTGGATACATTTGTAATACAATAATATGATAGAATTTATGCTAATAAATTTGAAATTTGAAAGAAAATAAACTCATGGTCAGTGAATGTATCATGTCTGATTCTGCTTTCATGAGAAGTATTTCTAAGAATTTTCCTTTCCCCTTTATCCCTCTAGGCAAGCAGGGATAATTTGACTGATAATTGTGGGCAGAATAAATGGTACATGGTCAGCTCAGTTCCTCCCAATTCCTTTAGAAACTGGCCGACCAGGACAGCATTTGTTCCTCACTCCTTTGAGCAGTGTGGGGCTAGGTGTTTTCCCTGTGTTCATCAGGGTGAGTTTGAGTGGATATGCTGACCGCACTGTGGATTTCAATATCAGGGAAACTGTTGGTGTGCTCCCCAACCTCACCTTCAAAATCATCCTCGTCAGCAATAAGGGTGACAGCTGCTTTCCATCGACTTTTATCTGTTGTTTTATCTTTCAATTTCTTAAGAACATAAAGGGGTGAGGTAGGAAGAAGGAATCTTATGTATCCTCCTCAAATATCAAGATCTAGTGCATGGGGAGATAGCAGGAAGTACAATTTTGCAGAGGAAAGATAACCTGTGCAGATGAGGATTCTGGCAGTCAGGACATGCAGATTTAAGCATTGGGACATTGCCCTATCACAGGCCTTTGACCTTGGCAGTTTGCTATGGCCTGTGTTGTACAGCGTGACTGCGTTACTAGGTGTATGGCTGAATTTAACTTCAAGTCTTGGGTCTTCTGGAATTTTCCCTTTGTGTCACTGAAGCTTATGTTGGATAGCAAATTAGAATTAGAATCCAGACATGTATACCTCTTTGCTAACCTCTTTTTTTTTTTTTTAATGGGCCAAAAAAACACAGTTCTATATGCAAGTTCTGCTGCTTCACACTGGAATATTAAAGGAAACTGCCCCTGAAAGAGAGGGCTGTTTTCCACTGCCTCCTGTGACAGGCAGACACATACCTTATTCTGGCAGTCAGGATTAAAAAGTTTTATTCCCACAGTTATAAGCTGCATCTTTTAACCTACATTTTATAAATAAAAGTGATATTTTGATCTCCCCTTCATTCATTTATGTATTTGATTTGTCAATTTGTTCAAAACTCAGGTATGTAAGAGAGCTGATATATATTGGTCACTTTGAATTCAGAAATCTAGTGTATAGGCTGAACTTTTGAAATATGGACAAGAAGTAGACTTGGGAGTACATTAAAATATAGGGAAACAAAAGCTTATTTCATGGCCAGGGCAGGGGACTTTAGGCCTTGGCAATATTTTCCTAAAGGTAGGACTTGTGGAATTCTGATCCTGTTGAGGCTCTGCAGTATATAGCTGTTTTGCTTAATTAATATACCATAGCCCTCAACAAAGACAATGACCTCATCAAAGTGCAGGCTATTCTGTCAGCAGGCACTTTGTACTAGTTGCTCCAAATCCTTTTTCTATTTTACTTTTTTCTGGACTGTCTTCAGGGTCTAATTCTTATATTTTCTCCATAGTTTCAAATGTCACTTACTTCCACAAGCCATTAAGTTGATTTTAGATTTGTTAATTATAAAAACGTTGAACATTTCAAAAATGCAACCTATAGCTTAAAAGAAGGATAGATTTTACCCTGGAAGTCAGGATTAGAGGAATGAGGGCCCCTTATTGTGAAAAAAGTACGTAACTCCTCAACGCACTTCAATGATCACAAAGCTTAAGGTTAAAGAAACGGTTAATAAGGCTTGCACATGAAATGCACTGTCTCCTGGCATCAAGATTATCCAGAAAACTAAGGAAAACCTGGAGTGGGTTTGAAAACACGTTTGCCATCAGAACAGGAACAATAGAAGAATGAAAACAGAATAAAGTATGGTAGACTGATTAAATTGGGAAAACAGATTTCTTTTTATTATAGTCTGATAAAAGTGGTAAAATTAAAATTTAAAGGACCGGAGAGTCTGAAATAAAAAGGAAAACAGTATCTACCCAGGTTTGTGCTAAATGGATTTTCAGGAGAGTGGTTATTAGTTCAGAAATAGTCCTTGGTGTCCAGTAAAATCTGAAGGAGAAAGAGGTATGGATACAGAGAGTATATTGGAATGGTACTCTCAAAAGACTGTGACAGTCCCTAATAAGAGAATAAGAGCTGTATAAATGCTGTCACTTAGAAATTAGAACAGCTAAATAATATGGTTAAATTAAATTTCAAAAGACATGAGCGAAAAAGTTGAGGAAGATCAGAATAAAACACGGAATGAATTACTGGGTGTGTTTCAAGGTATTATAGATATTTGGAGAGTACTACTACTATTTGAGAAATTTACCATATTTAAACTCTGAAAAAATATAGCAAATATAAGTCATATTAAGAGGGAACCTGGGGTACAATAATAGGGCAAAATCTAGCTGGTTGAGATGTTGGTTTGATCAGAGTCCATCTACTGAGTGGATTTATTTATTATCAATTAAATAAAGTATAGATGGATGATATTTGTTTGAACATGTATGCTTTTTGGATGGCCAAGAGCTCAATGACTTCCTATTTCTTACCTTTAGAGAATCGATAATTTAAAATCTAGATGTGCCTTAAGAAGCAAACATCTTGCTAAGATGCAAAGGAGAAAAATGGAAAGAGCTTATATCAGCAAACCATACTTATTCCATCACTGTAAGCATAAGGAAATCTTTAAGCAGATTAAATGGCCAATAATTATATGAAAAAATGCTCAACATCACTAAGTCAGAGAAATACAAATTAAAACTACAATGAAATATCAACTCACACCTAGTAGGATGGCTAATCTCAAAAAGACAAGAAATAATTGTTAGAGAGGACGTAGAGGAAAGAAAACCCTTGCACGCTGTTGGTGAGAATGTAAATTAATATAGCCATTACGAAAAACATTATGGAAATTCCTCAAAAATCAAAAATAGAGGTACCAGATGATCCAGCAATTTCATTTCTTGGTATATGTCTGAAAGAAATAAAATCAGTATGTCAAATTGATATTTGCATTTCTATATTCACTGCAGCATTATTCAGAATAACCAAGACACAGAATCAACCTAAGTGCCCATTAACGGAAGAAAGGATAAAGAAAATATGGTATATAGACAAAATAGAATATTATTCAGCTTTAAAAAAGAAGAAAATCCTGTCGTTTACAACAACATGGATGAACCCAGAGGACATTATGCTAAGTGAAATAAACAAGACACAGAAGGAAAAACAATGCATGTGCATTCTAAAAACATCAAACTCATAGAAGCAGATAATAGACTGGTGATCTAGGGACTGGGGCAGGAGCTGGGACATTGGGGAAATGTTGGTCAAAGGACACACAATTTTAGTTAGATAGAAGGATGAAGTTCAGGAGATGTATTGTACAACATGGTGATTATAATTAACAATGTACTATATTCTTGAAAATTGTTAACACCATAGATTTTAGTTGTTCTCACAAGGCACAAAAAAGTGATAAAGTAATGTATGTGTTAATTAGCTTTATTTAGCCATTCTGCAATGTATGCACATATCAAAATATCATATTTTACACCATAAATATATACTTCTTTTTTCAATTAAAAATAAATTATTAAGGACACTAGTTAACAATTTACTAGAGGCATATCTCAATACAACAGAAAAAGATGCAGAAGGAATGCAAAGGCTGGGATATTTGGAAGCCAAGGTAAGCAAAGGAGCACGAGTGCTTCTGGTCCTCATGTGCTTTTAGGGACCCTAGCTTCAGAAGCATCAACTACTGCCTCACTGCAGAAATCTTCCTAAAGTGAAGATCCTGCTGAAACATGTGGGGATGAAAGGGAAACCATCATCTACTAGGGTGAACACAACAAGACGTGCCACCAACAGAGGAATGAAAACACCTTTGTCACTAGCTACATGCCACACTCAAGTCAGCAAGAATTCTGAATACAATGAATAAGAAAGAAAGATACCTCAGGTAAGACCTGATGACAGGGAATTTCAATAATGCACATTTCTAAACATTGCAGATATTAAGTAATGTCTCATTTACCAAAGACAAGATGTATAGTTTGATTTTCCCTGTACATTGGGTAAATAAATCACTTGTTACATTTCTCCTAATTGAATTTAATCTCAATGAATAGACTCTGGAAACCTATTGAAGCTGAAACTCAAGTCAAACGCCTTCATTAGACACCACTGAGTTAGTGCTATCACCCTTGGCAATGCTACACATTGGTTTCTGGGAATATCACTTTGTTGGGGTTAATTGCTTTATGGGACATACGTTAATTGTTTCCTAAATTTGGTGATAGTGATTTCAATGCTGTGATAATCTCGTATGTTCTATAAATGTGTTGGATTCTGCAAAAGTGAAGCACATCAGAAATTTGGCATTGAACTAATTCTCCTCCTCAAGATGGCAAGGAATCTTATCCATTCCCATGAAAGGCAGCCCAGGCTGTAGCTTCTGAAGAAACTTCAACTCCATCCAGCCATTAAGAGATCCTCTTGCTAAGAGTGAGAAGGATAATCAATTGTAAGGATTTATAGATGTTTTATACTCAAAGGGTGAGTTAGTGTGATTTTAGATTTTAGTTACACTGGACTTTAGTTTGCAAGGAAATTTAGTATTTTGACTTTAGTTTTTCCAATGAAACTTTATAACTGGAGAAAGGAAGTTTGTAATCATTTTTTGGCCCTTCTGTCATTGGCACTTTATTACTAGATTGTCTTTATAATGTTAATTGGTTTTGCTGAAGAACCATAATGTGATGTGTTAAAAGCATGACCATACTTAATTTGGAATGGGAAATATATTCAGTAATAAATTTGCAGCTTCAAGTGCAGAATAATCTTTAAGTTAACTTAAGTAACATGTCCATTTCAGAGACCCGTATTTTAAACTGTTCTGAAGATATATTCTATGGTGTATTAGTCCATTCTCACACTGCTAATAAAGACATACCCAAGGCTGGGTAATTTATAAAGGAAAGAGGTTTAATTGACTCATGTCCTAAGCAAAAAGAACAAAGCAGGAGGCAGAATGCTACCTGACTTCAAACTATACTACAAGGCTACAGTAATCAAAACAGCATGGTACTGGCACCAAAACAGAGATGTAGACCAAGGGAACAGAGCAGAGTGCTCAGAAATAACACCACACATCTACAACCATCTGATCTTTGACAAACCTGACAAAAAGAAGAAATGGGGAAAGGATTCCTTATTTAATAAATGGTGCTGGAAAAACTGGCTAGCCATATGTAGAAAGCTGAAACTGGATCCCTTCCTTACACTTTATACAAAAATTAATTCAGGATGGATTAAAGACTTAAAGGTTAGGCCCAAAGCCATAAAAACCCTAGAAGAAAACCTAGGCAATACCATTCAGGCCATAGGCATGGCCAAGGACTTCATGACTAAAACACCAAAAGCAATGGCAGCAAAAGCCAAAATTGACAAATGGGATCTAATTAAACTAAAGAGCTTCTGCATAGCAAAAGAAACTACCATCAGAGTGAACAGGCAACCTACAGAATGGGAGAAAATTTTTACAATCTACCCATCTGACAAAGGGCTAATATCCAGAATCTACAAAGAACTTAAACAAATTTACAAGAAAAAAATCAAACAACCCCACCAAAAAGTGGGCAAAGGATGTGAGCTGACACTTCTCAAAAGAAGACATTTATGCAGCCAACAGATACATAAAAAATGCTCATCATCGCTGGCCATCAGAGAAATGCAAATCAAAACCAAAATGAGATACCATCTCCCACCAGTTAGAATGGCAATCATTAAAAAGTCAGGAAACAACAGGTGCTGGAGAGGATGTGGAGAAATAGGAACACTTTTACACTGTTGGTGGGACTGTAAACTAGTTCAACCATTGTGGAAGACAGTGTGGTGATTCCTCATGGATCTAGAACCAGAAATACCATTTGACCCAGCCATCCCATTACTGGGCATATACCAAAAGGATTATAAATCATGCTGCTATAAAGAACATGCACACGTATGTTTACTGTGGCACTATTTACAATAGAAAAGACTTGGAACCAACCCAAATGTCCATCAATGATAGACTGGATTAAGAAAATGTGGCACATATACACTATGGAATACTATGCAGCCATAAAAAAGGATGAGTTCATGTCCTTTGTAGGGACATGGATGAAGCTAGAAACCATCATTCTGAGCAAACTATCACAAGGACAGAAAACCAAACACCACATGTTCTCACTCATAGGTGGGAATTGAACAATGAGAACACATGGACACAGGGTGGGGAACAACACACCGGGGCCTGTCGTGGAGTTGGGGGAGGCGGGAGGGATAGCATTAGGAGATATACCTAATGTAAATGACGAGTTAATGGGTGCAGCACACCAACATGGCACATGTATACACGTGTAACAAACCTGCACGTTGTGCACATGTACCCTAGAACTTAAAGTATAATAAAAAATAAAAAATAAAAAAATACAAATAAATAAAAGAAAATATTTTTTAAAAAGAAGTGAAATGCATTTGAAAGAAATGGTAGAAAATAAGAAAAAATACTTATATGATCAATATTCCTTAAGAAGATTAAAAAAAATGGAATATAACATAACCAAAACTACAATCTTAGAAATATTCCTAGAAATAAAAGAAAACCTGAATGTACACATTTAAAGGATCTATGAGACACCTGGGATAATTAGCCCAGAATAACAACTTCAAAGCCAATTATAGTAAAACTATTACATTTAAAAGATGAAGAAAAAATTTCTTATGGCCACAAAGAGACATAACCAAATAATTGCAAGGACAAAATAATTAGCCTGGTATGAACATTTTATGGAGTAGCATTTTCAAAAAACTCAAACATAGTATGAATTACAATCTACATCTAGCTATGTAATATAGCATGAATTACAAACTACATCTAGCTATGTAATATAGTATGAATTACAAACTACATCTAGCTATGTAATACAGTATGAATTACAAACTACATCTGGCCAGGTAATACAGTATGAATTACAAACTACATCTAGCTATGTAATATAGTATGAATTACAAACTACATCTAGCTATGTAATATAGTATGAATTAAAAACTACATCTGGCTATGTAATATACTATGAATTACAAGCTACAAGTTGTCTTTCAAGTGTTAAGGTTATAGAAATCAGTTTCGGGCATACAAGAGCTTAGCGAACTCCGCATCCATGAACCCTCCTTGAGGCGCCTAGTACAGCAATAATCTAATCTGCTTATGAAGATAAAGTTTTGTTGGAACACAGTCATGAATACTTATTTATGGGTGGCCTATGGCTGCTTTTGAACTACAATAATTCTATTAGCCAGGATTCTACAGAGAAACAGAACCAATAAGATATATATATAAATTTATATATATATATAAGTTTATATGTATAAATATATATATATAAATTTATATATATATATAAGTTTATATGTATAAATATAAATATATATATAAAACGTGATTATGGAAACTGGGACTTCCCATGGTATGCCATCTGCAAGCTGGAGAACTGGAAAAGCTGGTGGTATAATTCATTCTGTGTCCAAAATCCTGAGAACTAGACTAGGAGCTTCAATGTCTGAGGGCAGGTGAAATTGATGTCCCAGCTCAAGAAGGTAGAGAGAAAATTCACCCTTCCTCTGCCTTCCTGTAGTTTGGACCCACAAAAAATTGGATGATGCCTGCCCACATTGGTGAGGGTGGATCTTCTATATTCAGTCTACTGATTCAAAGGCTAATGTCTTCCACAAACACTCTCACGAACACACCCAGAAACAATGTTTTGTGAGCATAAGCTAATTCAACTAAGCCATGACTAGAAAAACTTCAGCAAAAGGAATGATGGGGTGGAGATGACCATAAAAGACTAATGGACAGGTGTCATATGTTGCACAAATTGGAGAAGGGAGAAAAAAATACAATAAGTTTATTGATTAGATGACATTAAAGGGTACCATAAAACTGACAAAACTGATTGTAGATATTGTATAAGACAACAGAAGACTAAGATGATTGAAGAAGGTAAAGTATGAAGGAAACTACTACAAAAACAAAAACCTTCCTAAATACCATTTTTTCCATAAATTCAAAAGAAAAAAATACATTAAAGAAGGAAATAGAGCTAATTATCACGTAATGGATACACTTAAAAATTTAACAGAGTTCAGAGTAAACATTTCAGTTGCACCCATAAATGTGAATAGGATCAACTTCGTCCATCTAAAGGTCAATCTTTCAATTTGGCTAATGAAGTATGACCCAACCATATGCAGTACATTAAATACTCATAAAAATAATGGCTCAGAAAGGCTAAAAAAAGAAATGATGGACAGACAGAAACAATAAAAGAGCAGTGGTAGTGTTCTAATATCAGAAAAGTAGAATTCAAACCAAAAAGTACAAGATGTGATCAAAAAGTTTACTATTTAATGCCAAATGCCAAAATTCATAAAATATATTCATAAATATATATGCAGAAAATAAAAAAGCATCCATCTTTATGAAGGATAATTACAGGAGATAAAAGGAAACATACCTAGAAAGAGAATAATAATGAGACTTTACTGCCCCACTATCAGTGTAAGACAGATAAATGAATAGATGTAAGTACTAAACAACATAAAGAGGTAGATCCAATAGATATATATATATATCTTTCAAGCTCTAATAATTAAGGAAACATCTTATTCTCAAGCATCATGGAATAATCACAAAAATTTAACACATATTAAGTTGCAAAAAAAATCACTAAGTTCTACAAAGTGAAAATATTATGCAACACATTCAGATAACAATGCAGTAAAATTAGAAAGTATTTTTAAAAGGTCCTTTTACATTTAAATTTAAATGTCTTCCATTAAACAACTATGGGGTAAAAGGGAAAACACAGGTATAAATTACAGGATTCCTGGAAAATAGCCATAGTGGGAACTCTACATATAAGAATTTGAGATGTAGTTAAACAGCCATCTAAGAAAAATTCATCCTAATAAACCCTTTATCTGTAGAAATGAAAGAGTAAAATAAATACATGGTTCAAAATAAAAATGGAGAGGAACAAAGTAAATCAAAGAAACCATATAGCAGGACATAAATAAATAAGAAGAAGAAATAAATAAGATAGACTATGAAAGCTGTAGACCTAATTAATAAATCAAATTTGTTTATTAAAAATAATAAACTAATCTCATCAAAAGAAAGAGAGAAAAAAAACCCCAATACAGAAAAGAAATAACAACAGGGAGCTATCGGTTCAAATAGAAAAAAAATTCTTAAATAGGAAAGACAACTTTTTAGGTCTCTACAAAAACAAATTTTAAAATTTAGATTAAATAAATAATTCCTAGGTCATACTGGTATCATTTAAAAAAAGAGTGCACAAACACACAGATTTTATAGAATAAGTAAAGAAATTTGTTATGTTACTACTACATACACACACAAAAGGACCAACTCTGATGGTTTTTACTGTGGATTTTAATAATTTTTCAAATTGGTTGTTCCAATACTCTCAAAATTGTTCCAGAGTATGGAAACTAAAGCAATACTTTCTAATTGCTTTATGAAACAAGTATGACATTGACACAGAAGTATAAAGAATATGTGGTACATATATACCATGGAAGACTATGCAGCCATTAAAAAGAATGAGATCATGTCCTTTGCAGGACCATAGACGAAGCTGGAGGCCATTATCCTTGGCAAACTAACACAGGAACAGAAAAACCAAATGCTCCATGTTCTCACCGCGTAAGTGGCTGCTGAAGGATGAGAATGCATGAACACACAGAGGGGAATAACACACATTGGAGCCTATCGGAGGGTAGAGGGTGGGAGGTGGGAGAGAATTAGAAAAAATAACCAATAGGTACTAAGTTTAATACCTGGGTGATGAAATAATCTGTACAATGAACAAACCCGTATGACACAAGTTTACCTTTGTTAACAAACTTGCACATGTACCCTTGAACTTAAAAGTTAAAAAAATAAACAAATAAAAATAAATAAATAAAGTCAGGCTAATATCATCTATAAATATTGATGTAAAAATACTAAGTAAAATGTTAGCAAACATAATTAAACTCCACATTAAGAAAATAGTATACCTTCACCAACTATAACTTATTCCAATAATGCAAAGTGATTCGAAATTAGGAAATCCATCAGTACAATGTGAATGTAGAGCTAAGGTAAAATTTTATAAAGCTATCTCCACAAATAACAAAAAAGCCTTCTGCCATTCTTGATAGCAATATTAGAGAAAATAGAAATTAAGGAACATTTTTAAATACAATAGTTCCTTAGTATTAATGTAAGTATCTTTCTTAATGTGCAGCATATCTGCAAAAATCAGAAAGAAGACAAATATATGTGCTATTTTCTGAACAAAATATTTTGCTTTGCAGTTATAGAAGAGAAAAAAATGAAAAGCATAAGTTTTGATAAGAAAAAAGAGGATCTCTATTTGTAGATTATATATGAAAAACATGAGAGAATCCTTGATAAAACTAAACCAATAAAATTCAGCAAGTAAGCAGAATATCAAATTAACATATTTAAATTAATAGCCTTCATATACACAAAAAATAACAAGCTACATAATATAAAGTTAGAAGGAAATCCCATTTACACTAACAACAAAAATGAAGTAATAGAAATAAACTTAATAAGAAATATACAAAAAAATTCTCAAGAATTGAAAATTAGATGAATAAATGGAAAAACCTCTTTTTTGAATGGAGGAAAATATGTATCAGTTCTCTGGCCAGGCATGGTGGCTCATGCCTGTTATCCCAGCACTTTGGGAGGCCGAAGTGGGCAGATCACGAGGTCAGGAGATCGAGACCATACTGGCTAACACAGTGAAACCCCGTCTCTACTAAAAATACAAAAAACTAGCCGGGTGTGGTGGCGGGCGCCTGTAATCCTCAGCTACTTGGGAGGCTGAGGCAGGAAAATAGCGTGAGCCCGGGAGGCAGAGCTTGCAGTGAGCCAAGAACGCACCACTGCACTCCAGCCTGGGCAACAGAGCAAGACTCTGTTTCAAAAAAAAAAAAAAAATTAAAAATTAAAAAAATATATATATATCAGTTCTCCCTATGTTAATATGTATATTAAAAACAACCTCAATAAAATATCACAAGTGTTTTATGGTTTTAAACAATTTGATACTAAAATTCATATGAAAAAAACAAACCGAAAAAAACAGGCAGCAAAATACAGAAAAGGAAAAACTACAGAAGGGAACAAGCCCTATCAGACATTAAAATACATTCTAAAACCTCTATAATTAAGTCAGTATTTTACTGGTATATTGATAAACGTATAGAACAGCAAAATAAAATGTATAGCCTCAAAATAGATGCAAATGCCTTTGGAAATTAAGTATATGATGATGGTGTTAATTCAAATTCCTGCAGCAAAAATAAACATTTTAATAAATGGTTCTGGGAAAACTGGATAGTTATTTGGTAAAAGATAGAATTAGATCTATAATTTAGATTGTACCCTCCAAAGAGGGTGGAGTGAAACATTTAGTGTTGAAAGGAAAAAGAAACAAAAAACAAAAATAACAACAACAACAAAAAACACCAACTTAGAATTCTATCAAGTAAATTATCCTTCAAAAGTAAAGGAGACATAGAGACTTTCTTCAAAAAATAAAAAAAAAAAGAGTAAACTCGTTGCCAGCAGAACCGCCCTCAACTAAATGATAAAACATGTTCTCCAGGGAAAATGAGACTTACATAGGCCAGAAATACAGATCTATGTAAAGAAAGGAAGAGCATCAAGAAGGAATAAATAAAGGTATATAAAATCTTTTGTTTTTCTTAACTGATCTAAAAGAGAACTCCTTTTAAGTGATAATACTAGCAATGCATTAGATGATTTGCAGCATTTGGATAAGTGAATATGAATGACAGCAATGTTATAAAGCTTAGAAAAGAGGAACTCGCAATACTTTGTTATAAGGTACCTGCACTAAATGTAAAGAAGTAAAGACTTATTGGAGAGTGGACTTACATTACTTGTTAATGTATATTACAACCAGTGAAACAAAAAGACTTATTGGAAAGTGGACTTAAATTACTTGTTACTGTATATTGCAACCAGTGAAACAAGGCAACCAGTGAAACATTTTCATGAAAATGAGTAATTGAAACAAAATGAAATAATGTAAAATGTTGAAATAAAACCAGAGAACGCAAAGAATGTAATGAATAAAACCGTTATGGTAGGTATCAATCTAACTATATCAATAATAATTTTGTATGTGAATGGTCTAAATACACCAATTAAAATACAGATATTGTTAACTGGATACAAAAAATAAGAGTTAATTATTGTGTTGTCTAAAGTAAAACTATGTTAAGTATAAAGACACAGGTTAAAAATAAAGAGATATACTATGCTAATGGTAAATAAAACAAAACTGGAGTAGCTATATTAATTTCAGACAAAGCAAACTTCAGAACAAAGGAAATTATTAAGGATAAGAGTAGTATTACATAATGATAAAGGGAGTCAATTCTCCAGGAAGACATAGCGCTACTTATCATGCATACTCCTTACATCAAAATACATAAGACAAAATCTGATATAACTTAAAGAATAAATAGACATATCCACAAAAAAAAACATATATTGAAGTCTTTATAATTTGACCTTATTTGAAGTTAGGGTGTTTACACAGATGAGTTAATTAGAGTGAGTATTAATCCTTTATGACCAATATTATTATTAAAAGGGAACTTTTAGGCACAGACGTGCACACAGAGAGAACATCATGTGAAAATGAAGGAAGAGATTAGGGTGATGTACACAAGCCAGAGAAGTCAAAGTTGCCAGCAAACCACCTAGAAACTTAAAGAAAGGCATGGAGCGGATTTTCCCCAACATCACTCAAAAAGGAACCCTGCTGGCACCTTGATCTCAGACTTCTAGCCTCCAGAACTATGAGATATTTAATTAAATTCTGTTGTCTAAGCCATCCAGTTTGTGGTTCTTTGTTGCAGTTCTAGCAAACTGATATGAAGATCTTTATGTGGAAAACTACCTACAGCTCTACATACTATTAGAATAGCTAAAATCCAAAAACTTGACAATATAAATGCTGGTGAAAAAAATCAAGCAATTGTCGCTGGTACTAATGCAAAATAGTGCAGAGACAGTGACTTTGGAAGAGAGTTTGGCTATTTCTTATAAAACTAAACATAATCTTAGCATATGATTCAGCAATGTGTACTTGAATTCTTATCCAACTAATTTTAAATCTTATGTCCTTATGAAATTCCACATAAAAATGTTTATAATGGCTTTATTCATAATTCGTAATTTCCCCAAACTGGAAGCAACCAAGATGGATTGCGATAGGTGAATAAACATCCATTCTGTGAAATATTAATCATCAACAAAAATAAATAAAACTTTAAGGGTCAAGAAGATATGGGTGAACCTTAAATACATATTGTTATGCATTTTTAGGTTTAAAAAGTTGTTTTAAAAAGGCTACATACTGTATAATTCCAATTATATAACATTCTGGAAAGGGCAAAACTACAAAGACAATAAAATGATGAATGGTTGCTAGAAGATTTGGAAGACAGGGAAAGGTTGATTAGGTGAAGGATATGGAATTTTTAGGGCAGTAAGACTATTCTGTCTATACTGACACTAAAATGGTTGATAAATGACTTTTTGCATCTGTCAAAACCTATAGAACTTTACTACATGGAGAATTCATTTTAATAATTGCAACCTACAAAAAGTAATAATGAGCCAGATCTGGTGGCTCATGCCTATAGTTCTAGCACTTTGAGAAGTCAAGGCAAAAGAATGTCTTGAGGCCAGGAGTTTGAGACCAGCCTGGGCAACATAGCCAGACCCTGTCTTTACAAAAATAAAATAAAATAAAAAATCAGCCTAGTATAGCAGTATGTGCCTGTATTCCTAGCTACTCAAGAGGCTGAGGTGGGAGAATTGCTTGAGCCCAGGAGTATAAGGCTGAAGTAAGCTGCAATCACGCCACTGCACTCCAACCTGGGTGACAGAGAGAACTGGTCTCCAGGAAAAAAAATAAAAAATAAGAAGCAGAAATTACATAGGAGGTTTGCGAATCATAGGAAGAAACATAGATTGTAAAAAGAGAGTCTAATTGTATTATGAACTATTAAATAACCCAAAAGAAGGGGATTGGGAGAAAAGTGCCTTTGAGTGGAGTCTGCAAGACTAAAGGCAAAAACAAACTACATACAAGCACTCACTCTACTTTTTTTTCTTTTAGAGACAAGGCCTTGCTGTGTTGCCCAGGCTGGAGTGCAGTGGTGTGATCACAGCTCACTGTAGCCTCAACCACTAGGGCTCAAGTGATCCTCTCACCTCAGCCTCCCAAGTAGCTGAGACTATAGGCACACATTACCACACTAAGGTAATTTTTAAATTTTGTTTTTGTAAGACAAGGTCTCACTCTGTTTCCCAGGCTGGTCTAGAACTCCTGGACTCAAGCTATCCTCCCAAAGTGTTGGGATTACAGATGTTAGCCACTGCACCTGGATACACTCTATTCTTGATAAAGTCGTTTCACATAGCAGTATAGGTTAACGATCCTAATATCACTTTACTGGTATACTGGAATTGAACAATTAAGAATGATGAATAATGAGAACAAATTTTCTCACTGCTGGAGTAGGACATTACATATGAGGAATGAGGCTAGAAAAATTCATGTAGTAATAGATTAGTGTCAGAGAGATCAATATAAACTCATGTTAAGCTTAATATAGATACAGATGGTTACATATGTGTTTTTATACTGGACAATATTCACACTTTTAAATTTTCCTGCTCTTTCAGCCAAAAGGACCTAAGAAGACTTGATAATTAAATGTATTGTGGCAATTCTTGGTGGGAATTGTGGGTTTTAAAGAAGGACATGAGGTAAAAACTCAATAAAATTGAATAAACTATGGACTTAATAATAATGTGTTAGTATTGTTTTATTAATGCTAACAAATGAAATATAGTAATTTAAGATATTAATTGATATGGTTTGGCTGTGTCCCCATCCAAATCCCACCTTGAATTGTAACTCCCACAATTTCCACATCGTGGAAGGAACACAGTGGGTGGTGATTGAATTATGGGGGCAGGTCTTTCCTGTTCTGATGATAGTGAATATGTCTCACAAGATTTGATGCTTTTAAAAACGGAAGTTTCCCCGCATGAGCTCTCTCTCTTTTTGCCTGCTGCCATCCATGCAAGAAGTGATTCACTCCTCCTTGCCTTCTGCTATGATTGTGAGGCATCCCCAACCATGTAGAACTGTAAGTCCATTAAACCTCTTTTTCTTCCCAGTCTCAGGTATGTCTTTATTAGTATGTTGAAAATGGACTAATACAGTAAATTGGTACCAGTAGAGTGGGGCGTTGCTGAAAAGATACCTGAATATGTGGAAACGACTTTGGAACTGGTAACAGGCAAAGAATGGAACAGTGTGGAGGGCTAAGAAAAAGACGGGAAAATGTGGGAAAGTTTGGAACTTGGTGACCCAAGTGCTGTTAAAAGAATTCAGTTTAAAAAGGGAAACAGAGCATAAAAGTTCAGAAAATTTGCAGCCTGATAATGGGCTAGAAAAGAAAAACCCATTTTCTGAGGAGAAATTCAAACTGGCTGCAGAAATTTGGTAAGTAACTGGAAGCCAAATGTTAATCACCAAGACAATGGGGAAAATGTCTCCAGGGCAAGTCAGAGATTTTTGCGGCACCCCTCCCATCACAGTCCTGGAGGTCTAGTAGGAAAAAAATGGTTTTGTGGGCCGGACTCAAGGTTCCTGTGTTTGGTGCCCTTTGTCCCAGTCAGGCCAGCTGTTACTAAAAGGGGCCAAGGTACAGCTTGGGCCATAGCTTCAGAGGGTGCAAGCCCCAAGCCTTGGCAGCTTCCACATGGTGTTGAGCCTGTGGGCGCACAGAAGTCAAGAATTGAGGTTTGGGAACCTCTACCTAGATTTCAGAGGATGTACGGAAATACCTGAATGTCCAGGCAGAAGTTTGCTGCAGGGGCGGGGCTCTCATGGAGAACCTCTGCTAGGGCAGTATGGAAAGGAAACGTAGGATTGGAGCCCCACATGGAGTCCCTACTGGGGCACCACCTAGTGGATCTGTGAGAAGAGGGCCACCGTCAACCAGACCCCAGAACGGTAGATCCACTGACAGCTTGTACCGTATGCCTGGAAAAGCCACAGACACTCAACAACAACCGATGAAAGCAGCCAGGAGGGAGGTTGTACCCTGTAAAGCCACAGGGGCAGAGCTGCCCAAGATCAAGGGACACCCCCTCTTGCATTAGTGTGACATGGATTTGAGACATGGAGTCAAAGGAGATCATTCTGGAGCTTTAGGATTTGACTGCCCTAATGGATTTTGGACTTGCATGGGGCCTGTCTGTAGACCCTTTGTTTTGGCCAATTTCTCCCATTTGGAATGGCTGTATTTACCCAATGCCTGTACCCCCATGGTTTCTAGGAAGTAACTAACTTGCTTTTGATTTTACAGACTCACAGGTGGAGTCTCAGATGAGACGTTGAACTGTGGACTTCTTAGTTAATGCTGAAATGACTTAAGACTTTGGGAGACTGTTAGGAAGGCATGATTGGTTTTGAAATGTGAGGACATGAGATTTGGGAGGAGCCAGGGGCAGAATGATATGCTTTGGCTATGTCCCCACCCAAATCTCATCTTGAATTTTAACTCCCACAATTCCCACATGTCACGGGAGGAACCTGATGGGAAGTGATTGAATTATGGGGGCTGGTCTATCCTGCACTGTTCTCGTGATAGTGAATGAGCTTCTCAAAATCTGATGGTTTTAAAAGCAGGAGTTTCCCTGAACAAGCTCCCTCTTTTTGCCTGCCACCATCCACATAAGATGTGACTTTCTCCTCCTTGCCTGCTGGCATTATTGTGAGGCCTCCTCAGCCATGTGGAGTGCACATGTAAGTCCATTAAACTTCTTTTTCTCCCCAGTCTCAGGTATGTCTTTATCAGCAGCATGAAAATGGACTAATACATTAATAATGGGGCAAACTGAGTGTTTGGTATGTGGGAACTGTCTGTACTATTTTCTTAATTTTGGGGGGGTTATTTTTGAGACAGGATTTCACTCTGTCACCCAGGCTAAAGTGCAGTGGTGCTATCACAGCTCATCATAGCCTCAACCTCTCAGACTTAAGTCATTCTCCCCACTCAGCCTCCTGAGTAGCTAGCTTAATTTTTTTCTGTAAATGTGAAACTGTTTTAAAAAGTCAAGTCTACTTTTAAAAATTGTGGGGGTTAGTTCGATGAGCACAGGAATCAGCCTGAAGGGACTCCCAGTTACCAAAATTTGGGATAATTTGAATGGCAATGAGAGTAATTCATTATGATCCATAAAATAAAATGACTACCCATGATTACAGACTGATATAAATGAACAGTTGAATAAATAAACGCATCAAGAAGGGACAGTTCTTCCTTATAGTAAAATTTGTACTTAGAAGGAGTGACAGAAAATCACCATTGAACAATCAACATAGAAATAATAGTTATAGGCAATAATAGTTTACAGATGCTGAGACTAGTGGATGAGAGTATAAGGAGAAACAGGGCATTCTGCATAGTCTCAATTTATCTCCCCACAGTATAATAGTATAGAAACCTGGTACACAGCACCTTAATCAAATGATCAAAGTTGACCTCACCAGTACTGAGATGTACTGTTATCATCAGCTCCCTGGTTTGTTGCTGTGAGAAGGGAACAATAATGTTTGTGGTATTTATGCCAATAATTAATAACCAGAATGTAAACATGAGAAAATATCAGACATTTGGGACATGGACATTCTAAAAGGTAACTTTTCAATACTCTTCACAAGTGTCATAAAAGGTTATGAAAGGCAAAGTGTGACCAAGTGTTATTAGTCCATTTTCATATTGCTATAAACAATTGCCCAAAATGTAAGTGACAGACTGGATAAAGAAAATGTGGTACATATACACCACAGAATATACTATATGGCCATAAAATGGAATGAGATCATGTCCTTTGCAGGGACATGGATGAAGCTGGAGGCCATTATCCTCAGCAAACTAATAGGAACAGAAAACCAAATACCACGTTCTCACTTATAAGTGGGAGCTGAACAATGAGAACACATGGACACAGGGAGGGGAACAACACACACTGGGGGCTGTCAGGGGTGCTGAGGGAGGGAGAGCATCAGGATAAATAGCTAATGCGCATGGGGCTTAATACCTAGGTGATGGGTTGATAGGTGCAGCAAACCACCATGGCACATGTTTACCTATATAACAAACCTGCATATTCTGCACATGTATCCTGGAACTTGGAATAAAATTAAATCAAAATTAAAAAAAAAAAAGAATTGCCTGAGACTGTTGAGACTGAGTAATTTATAAAGGAAGAGGTTTAATTGACTCAGTTCAGCATGGCCTCAGAAAACTTACAATCATGGAAGAAGGTGAAGAGGAAGCAAGGCACCTTCTTCACAAGGTGGCAGGAAGGAGAACTGCTGAGCAAAGGGAAAAGAGCCCCTTATAAAACCAACAGATCTCCTGAGAATTCACTCACTATTGTGAGAACAGCATGCAGGAGACCACCCCCATGATTCACTTACCTCCACGTGGTCTCTCCCTTGACACGTGGGGATTATGGGAATTACAATTTAAGGTGAGATTTAGATGGGGACACAAATCTTAACCATATCACCAAGGAATTGTTCCTGATTGGACGAGACTGAAGAGACATGACAACTACATGCAATTTACTATCCTGGATTTGTCATTAGGTTAAATGTGAATAAATTGTATAGACTAACAGTGTTACAGACTGAATGTATATGTCCCCCAAAATTCATATATTAAAGCTCTGACCCCCAGTGTGGCTGTATTTTGAGTAAGGAAGTAATTAAGTTTAAATGAGGTCATAATATTTAGGCCCTGGTCAATAGGATTGGTGTCCTTAAAAGAGGAGATGCCAGAGAGCTTGTTCTGTGTGCACAGGTACTGAAGCGAGGCCACATGAGCACACAGAAAGAAGGTGGCCATCTAAAGCCCAGTGGGAGCCCTCATCAGACACTGTGCTGGCATCTTGATCCTGAGCTTCCTAGGCTTCCAGACTGGATCAAATAAACGCCTGCAGTTTAAGTCACCCAGCTTGCAGTATTTTATGATAGCAGCTTGAGCAGACTAATACAAATAGTTATTAAAAGTATGATATCAGTGTATTGTATCAATTATTACCAAGCCCTAACGTTTAAGCCTGGGTACTATTTTAGTGACTTTTTGTACTGTTTAGAGTATATTTTTAATACTTTATCAGATACCATTTATATGTGGAACAATTATTCCCTTCCATGAATCTCTCCCTGATGCTCCCACTCCAGATGATGAGGCAAGGGACTAAAAACCAGGAGATTAATTACAAGTCTTCATACAGAAAAAATAGATCCTCACTCTCTCCTCTGTCCAGAAATCAGAACACTGTGAGTGTGGCTGCTATCTAGGTAAGAAATGGAAGTAAACTCTCTGAAGAAATTAAAATTCCCCCAAAAAAATCCTCAATGTAAAGAGCACTCCTCCCAACTCCTCCACCCACATTCCAAATGACGTTACATGGATGATGATCCCTGCTCTGGTCATGGAGTTGTAAGGATTTGAGCAATAATCTTCAGGTCCTTGGCTCTCAACCTGTGTGCAAAACTATATCAAAAGAATGATACTGAGAATAGCAATATAAAGTAGACAGGGTGGCTTAGAGTCTTTGATCAGTTGAGGCACCACATCTTACCAAAATGAATGTTTTATTCCTTTTTCCCTTGCCTTTGTTTTTTTGTTATAGCTCATATCATGGTTTATATTCAAAACTTCATAAATGGATTCGAGTTCTGGGCTATTTTTTATTAAGTATGATTGAAAAATGTCATATTCATTTTGACTGAGTTATTCACAGTTATGGTAAGCTGTTAAAACCATGAAGGATTTTTAAATCTTTTAAATGTTTATGTCTCTCTGTCTCATTTTATTAATCTATAATATGGTGATAATAATAGTATTGTAGGGTTGTGGCAATTAATTGACATGATCCACGGCAAATGCATAGCACTGCACCAACAAATAAGCATTCAACGAAGGTCAGGCATTACTGTCATTGTTTGTTACTACTATTTCCTTTATTTTTTAATTATTCAATCAATCATGTAATTATTTCCTAAACTAATGTTGACAACACACAGTAAGGGGTACCAATCTCTGAGCAGTTGGAAATCTGCATATAACATTTGACTCCTCAAGAACTTAATTACTAATAGCTACTGTCGACTGAAAGCCTTACTGATAATGTAAATAACCGATTAGCACAAATTTTAGAAATATATTGTATATACACTCTTATAATAAAGCAAGCTAGAGAAAAAATATTGTTAAGAAAATCATAAGGAAGAGAAAATATATTTACTATTCATTAAGTGGCAGTGTAGAAGTGAATCATGAAGGTCTTCATCTTTATAATCTTCCTTTTAAGTAGGCTGAGGGAGAAGGAGGCGGAGGAGGAGAAGTTGGTCTTGTTCTCTTAGGGTGACAGTGGCAAAAAAGTCCACATATAAGTGGATCCATGCAGTTCAAACTTAATGTTGTTTAAGGGTAAACATGGTTACATTATGTCTGTATTATGTTTGTCAGCTTAATTTAAATTTTGGAAATACACACTATAACATAAAGTGATAAATTACAAAGACTACTCTCAATTTTTCATCTTTAAAAATGCTTCTTTTTGAGAAATAACATGTTAGTTTTTTTGCTTTGAAATGTACCTTGTAAAATGAGGGTGTTCCTTACTAATATTAAGAATAGAATAGAAGTCAATAATGATGTTGTGAAATAAATGTACTCTAGGGCATTAGAGTTCATTGTTAGCTCACATAAAATAAAAATGTCAGCAAACTTAAGTTCAATCAATTTATGGACTTCCTTGTTTTATTGTATTATCTTTCTCATATCAAAGTCAAACCTTTGTTTATTATAAACCTTTATGTTTTATTGTTTCTGACAAATTAAATAGATTATTCTGACAGACTTAAATGTTACCACTTGATATTTCTGCTAATATCTAAACACAGCTGTTTTCTTTAAAGATATCTCCCAATAATCCCTGCTGACATGTACAAATGCAATTTGTACTGCAATCTTTTCAAAGTTCTCTTAGTAAGTGAATAGTACCTTAGTTACAAAAAGGTGAATAAAACATAGCAGTGCATAATATTTTAAGTTTGTAGGAATTATTTAATATTTGAAGAAATTTTGAACTTGTCATTATATGAACATAAAGTCATCTGAAGGCATAAAAAAAAGACTGGAATATTTGTTTTTATTTTATCCATTGACCATTGCTAAACATCTTTGTTTTAACCAGGATGTGAATTTTGTTCTGCTCTGTTTACATCCTGGAAGTTTCATCCCTCTGGTGAATCGCATTGTGATACTGGCACAGAATGACAAGGGTGTTTGTGTGCGTGTGCGTGTGTGTGTGTGTGTGTGTGTGTATTTCCATAGTATCAAAATGCCAGCATTAATAACAGTATTTGATTTAAAAGTACCCACAATACACACAAAAAAAAGCTAAAACTAAATATATGATCCTGAGACAAATATGCTATAAATCAAAAAATATATAAGTAAATATTATTATCTATATGTATAATATAAACATAATATAAATCAAATACAGAAAAGTATACATATATTATAAAGTATTAATTATAATACACATTAGCAAATATATATAATTCAAATATATTGTCATTCTATTATAAATGAGTAGCAGATACATACCTAAAATAAGCAGTATAAAGTGTGAAAGTAATTTAAATATAAAATTGAAAGTAAAATATTATTTTTAAACAAGTGGATTTTAAAAACCAGTGCATCAAGTTTTCCCTGGTTGAGTTGAAGCATCTTTTTGAGCATTTTTTCCTCAGCTGATGAGAAATAGAAATCTCTTTATGGCTCCATAGCATAATGTTGCTAAATTTAGTTTGAGTACACTGCAGGCCAAAACCCTTGAGCTCAGCACTCTTACATTTCTGCCTCTTAAGGAGCTCGTCACATAGGCATGCACCATCATAGCCAGGCATTCATGTTACATGTGTAACGGGGGAAATTTCATTTACAACCTCCACGGAATTTTATGAGAGAATTCCTGATAGCATCAGACCCTTGTTTACTGAGCATTATCTTGGGCTTTGGTAAGTAAGTTTGGAGGTGGAAGCTGGGAAAAACTGAATTACTTAGCATAGCAATTGGGGTGAGGAAGATTCAGAGATAACGAAATAGAAAGCCATGAGACTATCCTAACCCCTGTGGACAGAGAGCAGAAAAGAGCAATGCCCATTAGTGATGAAAGTGTGAAAAAAAGGGAAGTTAAGAGAGCATAGGTGTCTGCTTTACGTTTTAAATTCATGTGACTTGGTGTGTGCTGAGGGCAAACAAGGGTAACTAATGCCAAGAAACATGACACATGAGTATCTGGTCAAGTCCCAGGTTTAGAACATTAATATTGAATTGTTATCTTGTTGCCATTCTATGTCCTCATCAGTGAGTGTCTAGCTTGTGCCTTTCTCTATTGGTTATGACATCTTGGAAATTCCTTTTAAATTAAAATTATTTAGAGATTTTAGTCAATTCTGGGAGCACTATTCTCTCTTTTTCTAAACGTTGAAACTTTAAAAGTAAAAATCTCCTTCGTTCTTGGAGTCTGACTTGACTTAGGATTTGAGTGCTGACCTCAAATCCTGAGCCAAAATATTTAAAATTTCAAAATTAAAATCAGCATCTTAAATCCCAGAAGTCATATAGTACAAATGAACACTCCCTTAGGTATATAACATGACCAAAATCAAATAAAAAAAATATACACCATGGATTACTATGCAGCCATAAAAAAAGAAATGCAAGAATGTACTTGCAGGAACGTGGGTATAGCTGGAAGCCATTATGCCAAGCAAATGAACGCAGAAACAGAAAACAAAATACTACATGTTCTCACTTACAAGTGGGAGGTAAATGCTGGGTACTTTTGGACATAAAGATGGAAACGATGGACACTGGGGGCTACTCGGAGGGAGGAGGGAGGTGACAAGTGTTGAAAAACTAACTATTGGGTACTGTGATCAGTACCTGGATGATAGGATCAATCATACCCCAAACCTCAGTATCACACAATACCCCCAGTAACAAACCTGAACATGTATCCCTTGAATCTAAAATAAAAGTTGAAAATATTTTTTAAAAGTTCAACCATCAGTCATGGATTCTCTCCAAAGGACTAGCTTCTAAGGCTGATGTCAACTCACTTCCACCATTGTAACAAAGATAAAAAAAAAATTGTTACAACACCAGAATTCTTATTTTTTTCAGTTTTGGTAACTTCTTTTAACCTATCTTGATGCTCAGCAATTCTTTCACTGAACTGAGTCTATAGATGAGCCTTCAAAGGCATTCTTCATTTCTCTTACAATGTTCTTCATTTCTATTACAATGTTATTCATTTCTAGAACTTCCACTTAATTCTTCCTTACGGTTTCCCTTTCTCTGCTGAGATTACACATTTAATCTTGAATGTTGTCAACCTTTTCTATTAAACTTTTAACCTACTCAATATAGTTATTTTAATTTCCCTGGAATATAGTCCCAACATCTGTGTCATGGTAACCTTGTCTCTGGGAGTATGTTGCTTTATTCTGTCTTATGTGCTTCATAATTTTTAGTTGTTTTTGAAAGCTGGACTTCTCATATAGTATAGTAAAGACAGAGGTAAGTAGCATTATACACCTGGAAATGGACATTCCTTCCTTTCAGTGGGGTCTTGAGCAAGGGAATTACTCTAAGTAAGAGTTGGCCTGGGTTTGAGAGTTTTTGTTATTATGTTACCCTTAACGTATTATAGCCTTCAAATTCCTCTAAATAAATAGTATCTGTTTAGAGAAGGGGTTAGTTTTCCAGATATTTTTGTTTGTTCGGTTTTCCTCAATATTTATTCTGCTGAGAGCTTTGCATTGCGTCTCAGAGATATTCTCTCTTTAGCAAGGTCCTTTCTATTCTAAGCCTGTTAGCCTAGTGGTAATGGTGGTGGTGGTAGGTGTTTTACGTTCTTCAAATAAAGCCTCAACCTTGGGAAGACACCATATGTCTGCTGACCTTTCCCCAGGGATAGAGTTATTCTCCTCTTCTTTTATCTCTCTTGCGATGGATTTTCACCAATGCCCTAATGACAACAGTGTTTGCTGTCTTTTTCCCTACAGATGAAGGCTTTTGTTCGGTAGGAGAGATGGGGATGAGTATCTAAGCAGTGTTCTCCACCCCCGTCCCTACTGGGAGCTCCTGGTGCCCTCCCTCTGTTCTGCACTATGAGACAGACATTCTTAGAATTTTCTCAATCTTTCTGTGACCACCAGGTAGTTTGTGGACAAAATGGTGTGAAGAGAATGTGCCACTCTCAGAAGCTTCGCCCCTGTCACTAGCACATACACCAATATACCAATCCCTCAAGCTAAACCACTCCTGCCAGTGGGTGTCTGACTATTTCTTGCACAAGAAATCCAGGGCTCCAGTCTTTTCTCTCCCTGCCTGTCTCTCCTTAGATTTGGGGCCAGCTGGTTGCTATGCAACCTCAGCCCTCAAGTGGATCAAAAAAAAGATTATAAATCTGATGCGTGTTTCGCTTATTTTTACTGTAAGATTGGAGACCTCACTTTTTGCAGCTCCCTACATCTCTGAATGGAAACCAGAAGGAAGTCTTAGTCCTTTGAATTTTTAATTTTTTTGGTTACTCTCTTTGAAAACTGCTTCTTTTGACTTGCTGGAAATATGTAATCAGATCAATGACGTAACAATTTCAAATGGGATGCATGGAAAGATACATATAAAGATAATTTCGAAATAACCAATCTTTACTGAGTAAAATATTATCTTTCCTTTCACTTTACATTCTAAAATTACTATTTCAGAGATATTCACACATATCACAGCCAAATACATGCACAGAAACAGTAAGAAAGACTAATGACAACAGTGTTGTCATTTGCCCAAGGGAACTGTGGAATAAATATTATCTCAACCTACTACTAATTTAATAAAGATTTTCTCCCCAGGGAAGCAGAAGTCACTTTAAGGTTTCCTAATTTGTTTTTATATTGCTGTTAAGAGAAGCAATAATAGTCCTTATCACACATGCTCCTGGAGAAATTAAAAAAGGTACCTTGCCCCAAGCCAAAGTTAATTGGTCGGTGAATCACTGGAAACTCAAACTCCCAATCCAGTGAATCACTCCCTTCAGCTCCCTCTCTCCAAATAAAGCCTATTTAAGGCTCCTGAATGCTTTAATTAAGCATCAGATATTAATATGAATGTTCCACTTTTTAATATTTTCTTTTTGTTTTATTCTACATCTAAAATCTTGTGCTAAAATTTTTTACCGATGTGTCTTATATATGAACTAGACATATGAACTAGAAACCAGCTTCCTCAAATCTTGTAGGTTCTGTGCTGCTTTCTAACCCCATGCCAGTAATGCTCACTTATTTCTATAATTTTCTAGAAATTTAAATAAAATAAAAGACCTACAGACTAAATTCTGCCTCGAGAACTTTTATGGTACTTATAATAGGAAATAAAGCAACACTTACGAACCTCGTCTGTGGAGATGCTGCATTGACAGTGCTAGAAGCTAGTTTACCCTAACTGGTGAGTAGATCTCACCTTGGTTGTGCAGCAAGCTTCCTATAGAGCAGTACTTCTCAGAGTTTCCTGTGCACATCAACTCGTGAGTTCTTGTGAAAGTGCTAATTACGATTCAGTAGGTATGGGAAAGCCAAGATTCTGCATATCTAAAAAGCTCCCAAGAGGTGCTGGTCACCAGACAATATTTTGAGAGCATTTTTAAAAACAATGAACCTCACTTTTAGAGACTCTCATGCTGAAGATCTCTGAGGGCAGCCTTATAATTGTATTTTTTAAGAGTTGCAAATGTTGATTTTATTGCCCAGCTAGGGAAAAGGATCACTTCTGTGGGTGTATCTCACCTTTGTGAAAATGTTTGCAAAGGGTCTTGTACAGCTCAATTTTGATACCTAAGTTGCATTATATATACAGTATTTTCTTATTTACTAAATTTCATTTTAAAGTATTGGATAATACAAAAGATCTTTTTGAAATTTTGTTAAATATGACAAAGTAATATATTATTTTAAATTCAATTTTCACATAGGCTTTTTAAGCAGGGCATACTTTTTTAGAATTTCTTTTACTGAGATGAAAATTATTTTGAATCTTCTCTTTTGCATAACTCATATTTTCAAAGATTAAATCGTTGTAAGGAGAAAAAGTTATTCTGAGGCAAGATAGTGTGATTCTAGCAGTTTAAAGTTCTTTAAGGATGACTGAATTAAATTCTAAACCATAATTACAAAATCTCTGACTTCACAAAATTTTTGATAACAGGATTTGAGGCTGTCTTATTATAGGATCCCATCAAAGGGAGATTCTTTTGCTATTAAGAGTTCTGCTCTATCTTTATCCACTGAACCAGAGGGTCTTAATGTTTTTCTCAGCTTAACCAAATTTTAGACAGGCTTCCTTCTGCATCTCAGCCCCTGGCTTCCCTTTTGTTAGAGCATTTACTTTTGAAAATTTGTAATTGTAAATTCTTTGCCTTTTTGAGATACAAATTTCTTAAAAGACTTTTCCAGTTTTTACAATGAAGACTGTCTCAAGAACCTGGGAGCCAAAACTCTGAAACGCCCTAATTTAGAAAGATGGAACCTGTCTCCCAGCATCTGAGAGGGAAGGAGCCTATCTCTCCTGTTACAAACACACTAGAAAGTTTACTTTCCCTTTGGGTGAGGCCAATGAGTAAATAAAGATGGCCTTTGTTTCAGTAGAATTAAGTTGAGCTTTGACGTCTCTCCCCTGTTGCAATATGGAAGTCCTCACTTATCCACGGGGGATACGTTCCAAGACCCCCAAAGAATGCTTGAAATCACAGAGAGTACCAAACCCAATTTCCATCAACCCAAACACACTTCTGTTCGTATCTTGTACCCACAAATTTAATGCCTTTTTCATCTTAACTAAGCACTTGACATGCACTGTGACCATAACTTTTGCAGTCTGAGGTGTGACAGCAAATCTAGCCTAAGTTTCTTCTTTTTTTCTTCTTCACTGTTTCACAAATAGAAGATTCATTCTTACCATAGATTTTTAGAACCTTAGCATACATTTTTTTCCTTTATTAAGTAGACAACTTTCACCTTTTTCCATAAAGGAAGAATGTTACAGCTCCTCTTTGGCATATCCAAATTGTCAGCATCACTACTTATATGCCTTGGGGCCATTATTGAGTAAAATAAGGGTTACCTGAACACAGCATTGTGATACCACAACAGTGAATCTGATAACCAAGATGGCTACAAAGTGACTAATGGGTGTGGATACATTGGACAAAGGGAGGATTCACGTCTCAGGTGGAGCAAAGTTGGACAGCATCAGATTGCATCACTCTACTCAGAATGGCCCACAGTTAAAAGTTTACGAATTTTTTATTTCATATTTTCAGGCTGCAGTTGACTCTAGGCAACTGAAACCACAAAACTCAAAACTGCGAATAAGGAGGAACTACTATAGTCTTGAATAAAGCCTTCCTTGACTGTTTAACTTTAACCAGTTTAATTTTTGCTTTGACATCATCTTGATATTAAACTTTTAGAGTGAATTTAGGAAATAATCTGTTTCCTAAACTTTCCTAACAGAGTCTCTCATCTCTTTCCCACCACTCTCTAATACCAGCCCATTAAGATTTTTCTTGTTTAATTGAACCATTAGTAGCTTTCACCAAAATGTGGGTTCAAGTACATGTTTCAAAACTGATTGAACATGCACTTCCTTAGCTGAGTGAATCTGCAACATAGCACTTATTTAAAGGGGTGCTGGGTTTAGACAGGGCAGTGGTTATATTGTCAGACCTTGAAGTAAGCTTTTCAAGCATGAGTTTACTTCTGGAATGTGATTGATCAGAATTATTTGTGTGAGATTTTCAGATAGTTTCGAATATATTATATTCATAAAGGTCTTCAATTGGACATTTATCTCTCCATGGACAAGGAGAGAAAGACAAACAATAATTGGCTGGCAGTGATAGACTAACCACAGTTATTTTTCTCAGCCTATGCTTTTTAAAATTCTACGCTTCTCCTGTCTATTAGACAAAAAGCCCTTTAGGAAAAAGACCATGTTTTTGTTCACCATTTTATAAACAACGCCTAGTACAATGTTAAATGTACACACAAAAAAGCAGTTACAGTGGCAAGATGCAAAATCAAAGTTAAAAGTAGTCAGATAAGATTTTTTAAAAATCAGATGTAAATATCAGTGCAAATTGTTTAGTGTCTCAAATAGATCCAACAATGGGAATACCATAAATTTTGTAAGAGAGACTCATGAAAGATCAGTTCTCTAGATATAGCTAGAAGGTTCCCTGTTTTATGCACTAGCAACCAACTTCCTCAAATCTTGTATGTTCTATGCTGCTTTTTAACCCTGTGCCAGTAATGCTCACTCATTTATATAATTTTCTAGAAATTTAAATATAATAAAACACCTGTAGACTAAGTTCTGCCTCCAGAACTTATATGGTTACTGAATAATTTCTGTCAATTTGTTTTACTTCATTGAATCTATCAGTTAGGACTTTCTAGCTGTCTTACAGAATTTTCTGTCTCATAGAGTGTTCTCTCTCAAATTTCCTTATGAGCATGTTAAGTTAGTGTAATAACAACATTGTGTCCGGAATTGGTGGGTTCTTGGTCTCACTGACTTCAAGAATGAAGCCGCGGACCCTAGCGGTGAGTGTTACCGTTTTAAAGGCGGCATGTCCGGAGTTTGTTCCTTCTGATGTTCGGATGTGTTCAGAGTTTCTTCCTTCTGGTGGGTTCCTGGTTTCGCTGGCTCAGGAGTGAAGCTGCAGACCTTTGCAGTGAGTATTACAGCTCATAAAAGCAATGTGGACCCAAAGAGTGACCAGTAGCAAGATTTATTGCAAAGAGCAAAAGAACAAAGCTTCCACGGTGTGGAAGGGGACCGGAGCGGGTTGTGACTGCTGGCTCCGGCAGCCTGCTTTTATTCTCTTATCTAGCCCCACCCACGTCCTGCTGATTGGTAGAGCCGAGTGGTCTGTTTTGACAGGGCACTGATTGGTGTGTTCACACACCTTGAGCTAGATACAGAGTGCCGATTGATGTGTTTACAATCCGTGAGCTAGACATAAAGGTTCCCCACATCTCCACCAGAGCAGCTAGATACAGAGTGTCCATTGGTGCACTCGAGCTAGACAGAGGGTGCTGATTGGCGTGTTTACAATCCGTGAGCTAGACATAAATGTTCCCCACATCTCCACCAGACTCAGAAGCCCAGCTGGCTTCACTCAGTGCATCCTGCACCGGGGCTGCAGGCGGAGCTGCCTGCCAGTCCCTTGCCATGCGCTCGCACTCCTCAGCCCTTGGGTGGTCGGTGGGACTGGGCGCCCTGGAGCAGGGGGCGGCGCTCGTCGGGGAGGCTTGGGCGGCACAGGAGCCCATGGAGGGGTGGGAGGCTCAGGCATGGTGGGCTGCAGGTTCCGAGCCCTGCCCCGCAGGAAGGCAGCCAAGGCCCGGCGAGAAATCCAGCGCAGCGGCAGTGGGCTGGCACTGCTGGGGGACCCAGTACACCCTCCGCAGCCACGGGCCCCGGTGCTAAGTCCCTTATTGCCCGGGGCCGGCAGGGCCGGCCGGGTGCTCCGAGTGCAGGGCGGGCCGAGCCCACGCCCACCCGGAACTCCAGCCGGCCCGCAAGCGCCGCCGCACGCAGTCCCGGCTCCGGCTTGCGCTTCTCCCTCCACACCTCCCTGCAAGCTGAGGGAGCTGGCTCCCGCCTTGGCCAGCCCAGAATGGTGCCCCACAGTGCAGTGGTGCGCTGAAGGGCTCCCCAAGTGCCGCCAAAGTGGGAGCCCGGGCAGAGGAGGCACCGAGAGCGTGTGAGGACTGCCAGCATGCTGTCACCTCTCAACATGACATTTATTGAAGGTGACTATGTTTTAGGCACTATTTTAGGCATTTTACATACATCAACTTATTCAATCTCTGCAACAATCCCATGAGGTAAGTACTATGTTTAACATTTTACACATGAGAACACTGGGTTCAAAAATATCAAATACCTTTTCAAAGCTATGCAACTTCCAAAATTGCAGAAACATAATTCAAAATTCATGCTCAAGCTTATTTGATTCTAAAATCGATTATTTTAATCCTTTACTGTATTGTGACTTATGATATAATTTTTCATTATCTTGTGGAAAAATGCTTAATATATGTAACCACAGTCAAACTCAAATTTTGATAAAATATAGATTTATAGAGTATAAAAACAGGTATAGCAATTTTCATTCTTCATTCCTCTAAATGTCATTTTTCCTAGATATTTAAAAATATTATTTCCTCAAGATGATCCTCAAAAATTTCAATAATGTAGCTCTTGCTGTGAAGTATTCACATATCATTCAACTCTATGATTACTTACCATAAAACCACTCATATACTTATCCTTTTATATCCAACTGCTGTTTAGAAAATATTTAACAAGCAACTGCAATTAAATTCTTTGACATAGCTGAGAATTCTATTAAGCATTCAGAGCTTTCAAATACAGGTAAAGAATTGTGAATAATAATTTACCTATACTTTTCTTAGAATTCATTAAATATCAGAAGAGTGGCTTCATTAATTTGTTAATTTTGTTTTTGTCTGCATTGTTACACATTTAAAGATGTCTGTTACTTCTCAAACACACATACAATCTGTCTGTGACTTGGGGATGCCGGGAAGTTGTATTATACCGAACATCTTTATACGTTACATAGGAAATATATAGGTATTATAAATTAAACCTTTGAGAACTTTACATAAACACTGACCTTTATGTCTAGGACTGTTTCACTAGTCTCATCTGTTTGCCCACCCTGTAGGATCAATCCCTTAGCCATCTTTAATACTCTACCATGCCCATCGCCTATGGTGCTTCCTCATCAACTACCACAGCTAGGAAAACTTATCCGTAGCTGCACAGTGGACTTATCTGGAGAACTTTAAAATGTACTGATACCTGGGCTTTGCTTCTAGAGACTCTGCTCTGTTGGTGGACTCAGGCATTTTAACAACTTCTCAGATACATGTGATATGTGACCAGGATTGAGAACCTCTGGACTTCAATCAGAGCAGGTCTCTTATTTGATTTACTTGTAGTGTTTACCCAAACACTTCTTTCAAATGCAAACTTCTACTTCTTTCAGAAATATGTTTAAAATCTATTGCAGAGTTGTTGTGCCTTTCATATGACACCATGGACATTAATCTATAGTACTAATACTCTTTGAGAAGTATGGTACTTAATGCTATGTATTTCTTTTCCTTACTGACCTCTTGGAGATCAGAGTTTATGACTTAATCTCTGTAGTCCTTACCTTTGTCATTTATAAAATGAGAATTGCAAAAAGGCTCATTGTGTTGGTTAAGGGAAACCATCCATATGAAGTGTCAAAAACATAGTGAATGATCAATAAATATGTGTTTAAGGAACACATTAAGTAGTAGAAAATAAGTATTTATTCTAGATGTAAATAAGCATATTACTTACTCCAGAAATAATGTATGCTTATCATAAACAATAAAATCACTTCTTTTATTTCTGTAGTTTAGGACACTAAACTGGAATAGCTTCTTCTGTGCATGTCTGTACCAACAGTTAACCAACATGCTGGTCAGTTCCACCGCCCCACTGAGTAGATGCCTTCCTCTTTCTTCCCAGGCAACAACGCTTCCCTCCAGGCAACTCACCTGCAAGAAATGTGCTCCTCACTCTGCTTAGGTCTGACACCATGAGCTGGTACACTCTTAGGCAGCTGATCAAGTCACTGCACCTGTTACCTTGTCCCACACTTGAAGACACCCTGGTGATCCCACTTGAGCTCCCAGATCTTTCCCTGGACTGCTTTCTGCTGGGTGTTTCCACCACTCTGTTTGTGCTCAGACTCTCTGGGATAGGCCATTCCTCTGTGAGGCCCCCTCACACCCTGGTTGGGCTCCAAAATGATACAGTAGGCCACACTCCCTTGAGGGTACTCCCCTAACCCCACACAGCTACCTTTCCATGGGATGCCCACGTGGACATACCATCACTTCTCAGGAATAGCTCCTCTCCCCAGTCAGCCTCCCTCACTCTTCTCAGCATGGAGTCCTTATTTGGCTTGGCACCTCCTAATGGCCTTTGGACAGTGTCTTAGTCCTTATGGGCTGCTATAACAGGATAACATAAACTGGGTGGCCTAGAAACTACAGAAAGTTTTTTTCCCACAGTTCTGGAAGGTAGAAGTCTGAGATCAAGGTGCAGGCAGATTCAGTGTCTGGTAACGGCCTTCTTCCTGGTACATAGACTGCTATCTCCTAATTATGTCCTCACATGGTAGAAGGAACAAGAGAGTTCTCTGGGATCACCCTTATAAAGAACTAATTTCATTAGTGGACTCTTCATTACCTAATCATCTCCCAGAGGACCCACATCCAAATATCATCACCTTAAGGATTAGCTTTCAACAGGCATATGAATTTTGAGGCACATTAATATTCAGTCAATAGCTGACTGAAATGTTCAGAAAGGAACAGGGAAGAGGAAGAGCTTCATTGCTTTTTAAAATACCATCTACTAGTATATTTCTATCACAAAATGACCTTCTATTTGTATATATTTACTAGGAAAATTATATATACTGAAAAATATTGTTTATTCTTTAAAAATTTATGAATAGCCAAGACCAAGTGTATTTCTTTTTTCATTCTGGGGCAGGGAAAATAAGATATGAACCTGAAATACCTTGTAAAGGCAATAATGTTAACAAATAATAAATGTTGAGAATAATAGAATTAGCAAAATCACCAGTTTGCAAACATCACTATAGCAATTGGCTTCTTTTCTTTTTTCTTATTTTCCTGTGAAATTTCAATTTTAGGTTCGGGGATACATGTACAGGTTGGTTACATGGGTATATTGCATGACACTGAGGTTTGGGATACAAATAATCCCATCACCCAGGTAGTGAGCATAGTATTCAATAGTTACTTGTCCCCATCCTTTCCTCCTTACTCTAGTAGTCCCCAGTGTCTGTTGTTTCCATCTTCATGTCCATGCGTACTCAACATTTGGCTCCAACTTATAAGTGAGAACATGATGTATATGACTTTTTGTTCCTTTGTTTTCTCACGTGGGATAAGGCCTCCAGCTACATTCATGTTCCTGCAAGGGCATGACTACATTCTTTTTTATGGCTATGTAGTAATCCATGGTGTATATGTACCATATTTTCTTTATTTCATTTTGGTCATGTTATATACCTAAGGGAGTGTTCATCTGTACCGCATGACTTCTCCTGGGATTTAAGATGCTGATTTTAATTTTGAAAATGAAAATTAAATATCTGGCTCAGGTCAGCCCCTAAATCCTAAGTCAAGCCAGACTTCAAAAACTAAGGAGATTTTTACCTTTAAAGTTAAAATTTTAGAAAAATTTGAGAGAGAATGGTGCTTCCAGAATTGACTGAAGTTTCTAAATAATTTTATTTTAAAAGGAGCTTTCCATAATGCCATAATCAATAGAGAAAAGTTTATTCACTTAGGATAATGGCCTCCAGCTGCATCCATATTTCTGCAAAGGACATGATTTCATTCTTTTTTATGGCTGCATAGCATTCTATGGCATATGTGTACCATATTTTCTTTAGACAGTTCACCTTTGATGACACCTAGGCTGATTCCACGTCTTTGCCATTGTGAATACTACTGTAGTGAACATGAGTGCATATGTCCTTTTTTGTATAATGCTGCTGGATTGAATGGTAGTTCTACTTTAAGTTCTTTGAGAAATCTCCAAACTGCTTTCCATAATGGTTGAACTCATTTACATTCCCATCAACAGCATATAAACATTCCCTTTTCCCACACCCTCACCAATGTCTGTTGTTTTTTTGACTTTTTAATAATAGTCATTCCAACTGATGTGAGATAGCATCTCATTGTGGTTTTAATTTGTCTGATGATTAATGATGATGAGCAGTTTTTCATGTTTGTTGGTGCTTGTATATGTTCTTTTGAGAAGTGTCTATGTCTTTTGATCATTTTTTTAATTGAGTTATTTGTTTTTTGCTTGTTCAATTGTTTAAGTTCCTTATAGATTCTGGATATTAGACCTTTGTCAGATGCATAGTTTGTGAATATTTTCTCCCATTCTCCAGGTTGTATGTTTATTCTTGGTAGTTTCTTTTGCTGTACAGAAGCTCTTTAGGTTAATTAGATCCCACTTGTCAATTTTTGTTGTTGCAATTGGTTTTAAGGACTTAGTAATAACTTTTTTCCCAAGGCCCATGTACAGAATGGTGTTTTCTAGGTTTTCTTCTAGGATGTTTATAGTTTAAGGTCTTATATTTAAATCTTGAATCCATATTGAGTTAATATTGGTGTATGGTGAAAGGTAGGGCTTCAGTTTTATTCTTTTATATGTGGCTAGCCAGCTATCCCCGCACCATTTGTTGAATAGGGAGCTTTTACCACATTGCTTATTTTTGTTAATTTTGTCGAAGATCAGGTGGCTGTAGGTGTGCACCCTTGATGGTTGACTTTCAGGGACATGTTTACCAAATGAGTAGTCATCGATTGATTAAGAAGATTTTAAAATAGTTCTAAAGTTTACTGATTATCACAACTATAGAACAATATGGGAATTATATAAAAATTTGTAATTCTGTATATGATTCTAATTGCTGACTTGGTCTAAGATGAATTAAAAGCCATAAACACATGAAACAGTTAAGCAGAATTATTTTATTTCAAGTCTGGCATAGCTAGTTTTCATGATGAATTTCTAATACATTTCTAATTGCTGAAAATTTCAAAGATTTTGAGACATTAAGATAAACCAAAGTGGACTTCTATTTTAATACCAGATTTTTACGTTATGTAATCATGTGACAATATGCTGGAATTGTTAAGCCTTGGTCTCTGAAGATGGAAGCCTTCAATATTTTAATCAAAAATAAATTTTTAAGACAAGGTCTTAACTCTGTTGCCCAGGCTAGAGTACAGTGGCACAATCATAACTCACTGCAGCCTTGACCTCCTTGGCTAAACCAAAACCCCAAGCTCAGCCTCCCGAGTTGTTAGGACTACAAGCACACACCACCATGCCCAGATAATTTTGTTATTTTTCTGTAGAAATGACATCTCACTATGTTGCCCAGGCTGGTCTTGAACACCTGGGCTGAACCAATCCTCCTGCCTCAGCCTCTCAAAGTGCTGAGATTATAGGCATGAGCCACAATGCCCAGCCTTAATCAGATTTTTTCTTTTAGAATTCTCCTCCCCTCTGCTGTATGTCAGACCTTGGGCAAAAACATTAATTTCTGTAGTATGATTCCAGATTTACAGAATGATTTCTATTGTAGACACATTAAAATTAAATTGAATATGAGAAGACACAGCAAATGATATTTGATGCATTACTGTGATGCATCTCAGTGTGTGGGTTTTTAATTTTGAAAATATTTTAAGACTGAGTTTTAGAAGAATAAAAATCATTTATTGCAGAAAACAGCTTATCTCCAGATAGTGTCTGTTTATGTGATTACAAACACTTTTGTCAGAAACTGTGTAATTGACAATAATTTTCTTGCTAATCTAATTGAGCTATGAACAAATGGTGCAAGAAATTGTGAAGAATTCTGGGTAGAGCCTTGGGCCCTTCGTGATAGATATTACTGATGGTACTAAGTTCATTGTTCTGAGTCATTATTTTATGCATTGGGTGGTGAAGAGAGATTCGAAATATCATTTTTGCAGTAGTTCCATGTTTAAACTCCCAAACATCCTACTGGTGATTTAAAATAAGAAAGTTTTTAACATATGATAATATGAAAAAAAAAGAAAAACAGGAGGATTTAGGTAGCTGGCAAACTAGCAGTGAATCAAGAACTGTGTCCTCACTGCGTATGTCCCCCTGCCTGACCCTCAGGACCCCAGGTGTTTCTACCTGTTTCTAATGGAGGGCTCTCACCCCTTTCTAAGACCAAGTGAGTCTTGGGCTGGAAGGAAATAACAGAGTTCTGGCTCTGAAGCCAGTTGCCTTGGCACTAATCCTCATTTCTTTTACATGCTTAAAATAATCACATTTTTAAAGCAAATATCAGTACATGTCTGGCAAGCAGAAGTGTATGTGGAGAGACTACAGGTCAGGCTATTTACAATCAAAGCTGTTTCAGAAAATCTTAGATTCTTGATTGTTGTATCTATGATTATTTTACTCAAATATCTGTATATAAGCCCCTCCCCTTCTAGTCCTTTCCAGCCTCACCCTACTTGTACATGGCTTCAGTCATTCACAATTTACTTAACCATTCAATAAATATGAATTGATGTTATACTTTTATATCCACCACAGTTCTAAATGCATCAGTAGTTTCCCAAATACCTGACATACTTCTCCCTCTGATTTTTCCCAAGACTTCTTTCTCCTTTTTATGGCAGTTCACATGTTTTCATTAACAATTATTTCCATTCAAGTATTTGTGTTCAGTCATCTAGATGTAAACTCCATGAGAGTGAATATCACGTCTACCATTTATTCTAGCTGTGCCCACCACATACCCTGGTTTAAATTAGAGCTTTTCAATACACACTCACAGAATAAATTATTCAGTGGAAAGATCTGTTTCATATTCATTCTTTTTTATCAAGTTCAGGTATATGAGATTCTCTGCAAAGTTGAATAGATAATTAGTTAATTAATTAATGTATTCAAACTTTCTATTCTTCACCCAATACACTTTGTTTTTTAAAAATTTTTAGTCAGATCATCTGTTGAATATTTGCAGCTTTGCTCCATAGCCTCATGCTTTTTCTGAAACCTTTGCTCACCAGACCTGCCTGTATAGTACTTGAACATTGTGTCTTCTATCATTACCCTCCCTCCTAGTAACATGCGGCTCCTCTCCTAACCATTCAAATTTCTGCATCTAACATTTTCTGTTCCGCCTCTTCCTTGTCCTGGCCAAGTCCTGGCATGGTAGCCTCTATTCACCCTGTGCTGAAACCCCTGGCCTCAGAAGGTCTATCCTGTCCTGAATCTTGCTCCTGGGGCCCAAGTTTAAATAAGGCCACATGATAAAATTTTTTGATTTGAGATTTTGAATTGGTTAATTTTACATTGTTATTGTACTCAGCATTTTCCTTAAAATCCTTTTACTCATTTGTTTCATTTGGGATGTCTATCTTTCTCATGAAAATTAAAAATCTGTGAAGGCCAGTGACTGTGCTATGTTTTTTTCCATTTTCCATTTTCTCCCTGTCATCTGAGCATCTAGCTCGGTGTATTATTTATAATAGTGACATGATGCGTCAATAAAATAAAACTAAGTAATAAAATAAGGAAAAATTCTGTAAGATGATCAACTATTTATTATATAACAACTACTCTCAGAAATATGAATTATTTACAAATCTATGTTCTTAGTGGCATCTACTCTATTAAGTCAATCTTGAGATACAAAATTAGACTCGTGAGCCTTCCAAAACATTTGGGTCTTTTAAATTGAGTAGACTATTAATTTTAGATTTTGTACTATAAATTTTTTAATAAAATTTCAACTAAGATGAAATTATCTGTATGCCCTCAGCTATTATTGCTATATAATAGATGTACAATAAAGATATATAATGTAACTGAAGTATAATATTATTTTACATTTATAAAAATCTTTATAGTTTAACAATAATCATTGACTGCATTTCTCATTTAATCCTTAAAATACTACTGTGAGGTGAGTATATTATCTCCATTTTTAGGTATGGAACTCATTTTAGGTATTTTAGAGATGTTAAACTGGCTTTTCCCAAAATAGAAAAACCAGACCTTTTGATACTATATTTAATACTTTTCTTAAATGAATACCTTATCTCTTGTTTTGATGCTTAGAAGTATTTAATGAGCTAAGCTTTGTTTTTTTTTTAAAGAAACCTTAGAGTCATTTATTTTTTTATCGGTAGGTGAAAGCTTGATACTAATATATATTTAATTTGAATCCATTCAGTTCTTGGTCTATTGTAAAACTTAAAAATTAATTCTGCAGTATGTTTCTGAATGATTATAAAATCATGATGAATGTCACAGGGGAGCCATGTCTATTTGAGCCCATGGCATGAGGGTAAAACAACTTACCAAGACAGTTGTAGATAAAGTAAGGTTTATTAGAGAAAGTATGAAAATACATTGCAAGGGAGCAACGGGCAGGATCAGCAGAAGAGGAGCTATGAGGAAACGAAGGCTTGCTGGAGATTTTACAGGATAGTATTTATGCTGCATGCCGTAAAGGGCTTTGTGCAATACTGATAACTCCAAGGTTGTAGTGAGCTAACCTGCAGGGGTTTTTTTTGTATCAGCCAAGGGTCTGGTGATAACTGGGCACAGAAAGATTGTGAATTATTTGCGCAGGAGGGCTGTGTGTCGTGGACCGTGAAGTAAGGCAGACTTGTAGCTAATCTGCTTCTTCTTTTCGCTTTCCCCTGCTTCCACCAGTCTGACTTCCTTTCCTTAAATAGGACACCACAATGAAGATTATATAAAGGTAACAACCTGTGAAAGTCAAATCAAGTATTGGAGCTGGAACAAACAGAATGCATCCAGACCCAGTGTGGTCAAATGACTTGCCCACGGGCATTCCATTCTTAGAGTCAATATTTGGAAACGAAATTTACTTGACATGACATTTCTCTACACCATATTAGAATTCATGAAAATATAAATATGTCTTAAACACTTTTTTACTTTAGGCGCTCCACACCTGCCTCTGTAGGTCTACTTGTCGGGGTCACATATTGTTGCCAACCATCTCTGCCAGTAGATGTCAGCACCACATGCATATACTGACATTTTTATTAGGCTAAGAGACATCTCATAAATAAAGGCAAGAAAGGATGGTTAAAACTTACGAGGTAAATGTATTTCATCTATAATACATAAAGTTAGCTTTCATGTGGATTTTCTAATTATAAATTTTGATAATTTATGTTTAAAATGTTAAATGCTTTTATCACTTGCCTATTACGTATGCATGTCTGCATTTGTAGCCTTAACTTTCAGTGTTTAAGGCATGTTTATGAATAAGACAGTAGAAAAAAAGGAAGAAAGTGATAGATATTGGATCACGCACCTTGTGGGGATACTCATATATAGTATCTCCAATTAAAAAGTGAAATATCACAAATAAATTAGTCATCTTCCAACTTTGTGTGGCAGTTTTACCTTTAATGTACTATTTTTTAAATCTATACTTTTTGTTAATAGAAAGAAAATTATGAATCATGATTTTACTAATTCATACATGTTAAGTGTTTGGTTAAATGGGGGAATGTACATAAAGTATAGTGATTTTTTCTTAAAGCAATTTCAAGGTTTCACATGAAAGTTTCAACATAGAGGCTTTATATGAAAAGGAGCTCAAACAATTTTATTTCACCTGTGTATACAGATAACATGTAATTTTATACTAAAAGTAAATTTAGAGATTTTTCTAATCTATTTTCATATTATAGATCAGGAAATAAAGACCATAAAAGGTTAAAGACTCTTTCCAATTTTTCCAAATTCCCAAATCATGGTATCTGAACGGGGCAGAGATTAGAATTTATTTCTCCTAGGTCCCTATTCTGAGTCCATCCTTGTGCACTGAGCCTCAAGGCCAAAACATTACCTGTTAAATGAATCATTCTATGTCTTATTAAAAAGTATTGCAAAATCACTTCTTTTTCAGGAAAGTGTGTTTTTAGAATCAAGACCATGAATTGTATCTAATTAAAAGCTATTTAATAGCAAATTACATTGCCTATTACTTTAATGTTTATATTATAGGCGCTTTATCACTTGTAAATAAATAAAATTGTATAGCACTAAATAAGGATGCCTATTCTCTTAGGCAATCCGATCAATCAATCAATGAATCATTGAATATATTTCCAATATTGTGTATAGAAGAACACACAAGGTCCTAAATTTGTAAAAACTTATGATTTAGCTGGAGAGATAGAATAGATTTATAAAAATTAATTGACTACGTAGAGCTGAGAAAAGCTCAATGAATATAATTTGTGTTGAAGTTTGTAAGGTGGTGGGAAAACCCTGACATACCTAATAAATGAAGATAGGGGAAATTAACTTAGGATTTTTAAAAATAAGCATTTAAGTAGGTGAGAAGTGAAGAGAGATAGGCAAATGAATTGTGACACAACGAACCAACTGGAAAAAACCAACCTGAATTCTTCAGTTTGAGATGTTTCAGGAGAAATAAAAATGAACATATATGCATTCCTTAATTTATTTTTATTGTGTTTCTTACCTCATTCAAGAGCTAACCGTCCTTTTTTGTAGAAATGTGGAAGCTTATTTGCCATTATTTTAAATAATTTCAGTAAGTAAATGGCATATTAAATAAACTGTCTGATGTCCTGAAGCAAAGCATTATCAACTATTTGAAGCATCAACATTTTTATCCCCTGCAAATTTCCTTCAGGCTCAAAGCTTAGTTCAGTAAAATAAATTTAAAATTTCAAAGTCCCATACGTATATTTGTAGAAACCCACACATAATGCAAATGAGAGAGGAATTGATTAGTAGCATATGTAAAAAAGAACTATGAGATAATTGTGTGTGTGATTGCCAACAGAATAAATTTGATATAAATATCATATTTTGAAAAAAGAATCATTTATATCTTGCAGAATAAACTTACATCATTTGATGTCTGCCTTTAGGTAAATCTCATAATTTTATGTTTCAAATAGGTAATATTTGCTTTATTGGTTTTAAATACCAGTTGGAAATTCTATCTGACTCCATTTTATCAGCATTGCTGTAGTATTTATTCAGAAGATTCTTTTGAAAACTTGAGAAATAATTTGACATTAATTATCAATGAAATTTTTGAAAAATACTGCTAATGAAGACATGCCATTCTGGGAGACATCGTGAAATATTTTTTCCCTCAAAATGTTACTAGATTCAGAAATAAATTAAACTGAATTCCTTACGCTTAGGTGTCTACCTAAACTTTTCAAAGGGAATAATAGAAACTAAACAGACTAGTGAGTGGGTGTCTTTCTATATGTGGGTGTAATTGGAAAGCCTTTTTAGAAGCACTTTGCATAAGCGATTTTTTAAAAATGTAATGCTTTTCAATTATTACTAAAAACTGGAAGACATGAAGAAAAGAAAATCTTCAGGAGCCAAGATGGCAAGTGAAGATCTGAAGGCAAATTATCTGATGATAAGAAAAATATGAATCAGCTAAAATTTTGTACAAAAATTTAATTGCATTTAAATTATTGGCTCATTTATAAACCAGCCTTTCATAAACTAAAGAAAAATAATAAAATGTAATATGGATTTTTATTGTAATACAAATTCTTTGCATGAACCATTTGTGTATGATTCATCTAGTCTATCCAACAGTTTTGAGAGCTTGGCAAATGTTTCTTAGTGTACTCTGCTGCGGGAAATTTCTTATGGTTTTGTCACTTGGAGAAAAATTTATGATGATGTGCTTCCAATAAATAGACTATATTCAAAAGGAGAATTAAGAAATAAATGGTCTTCAGGTGATCCTTGTGAAAATTATAGCAAACAGTGTTAAGGAGTCTGAAAGGTGAGAAAAAATATACTTTTATAATCTGTTAATGACATTTCTCTCAGATAAGTTCATAACACTGCAATGTCAGAAAATAGAAGGTACAAGTAAAAGGGGGTGTGAAATAGAAAAAGAAAGAAATAATAGTAATTGAGGGGAAGAAACTGTTCCACGAGGAGAACAGATGTATCAGGCAATTAAAATACTTGCTTAATGTAGCTTCATGTAGGGTGTCATATATCTGTAATTTCCTTAACCAATCAGAAAGCTTTATTCAAGCTACCACTAGGACATTTTATCCTAAATTTAATTACTCTTCAACTATTATCCTAGTAGGCATGTAGACACAGCATTATTTAAACTATTATAAATGCATTCACACCTTTTGTTTGGTGATGAAATAGAGATGCATTTAGGAAGCATTCTAATTCATTAAACAAAAAAGCTAGTAAGTTTTTCAACCTGTGGAATGGAGATAGCCATTATTGGATTTAGGCATTTTTGGAGCGAGAAATAAGCAGAAAAAATAAAAAAGACAAAATTGCAGCAGCAGATTTAGACTTTCTCCCTTTTTCCTCTCTTCTACTTTAGTTTCTTTCCGTTTCTTTTTTTATTTTTCCCATTGATTCCATACTGCTCACCTGACAGATTCTAGAGACTCCCTATTGCATGGAGAAACTAGATTTTCTGTGCTTGTGCACCCACATACTTGTGTGCTGTGTGTCTCAAGAGCTTGAGAATTTTCTAGATTCACAAGTGTTTGTTCTGTAGCATAGTCAATTCTTATAAACTACAAAAAGGATGTCAGTCCAAAAGCTTAATTCTAATTTTTGCTCTAGAATTTATAAAGTGTAAGTACCCCCCTCTGATTAATTAATTATGCTTTTCACACCTTAATCTGCAAAGGTATAAAAGTTTAGCTTTCATTGCCCTAAATTATGCTATTTAAAATAATACAAGACATCACACAGCTTTCGCTTCTGGGAAAAAATGGTGAAGACTCACATTTTCTGCTCTTCTCCTCAAAATATGCTAAAAGAACCTGGAAATAAATAATGATGAAAGGACCCTGAAATTTAAAAAGAAGAAAAGAGGTTGATTTGAGGCCTTGGGACTTGAGAAACAAAATACAGTGAGTTTTCTAGGTTTTCTTTTTTTTTTTTTTCCTATAATTTTCCTTATACTCAGCTAGGTACCAAACAGGCATGAAACCCAGAACCACCAGCCACCTGTTTATCCTTCCTTTCAGCTGGTGATTTTGTGTAAAAATTCAGTAAGAAAGATGAAGCTATTAGATACAATCTCTTATATTTCCACTACCAAGTACAAATCTACTACACTCACACACACCGTCTCCTCCTTCCTTCCTGTTACGATGTAGGACATGATTAGCAGAGCCTGTTCCCTCTACCTGAGCTGTACAGCCAGTTCCCTCTCACCTTTTCAAGGAATTCAAGCCCGTTCATACACTCTACCCAGCATCATTATTTTTGCCCTCACAGCTGCTAAACTACTAGCATATAAACAATTTTTAGCATCTCCTGCTAAAATTTTTCTTAAAAAATAACTCTTGAATCCATAGTCCCATCTACAAATCAGGTCATGGAATATTTTACTACTTTATTTTCTGTTCACCTTTACAATCGAATTCTAGGAAAAAATTGTATTTGTTGTTCTCACTTTGTTATTTACTCATCAGTTCTTGTTCTGTTTTTGTTTATATTTTATTCTCTTTTTGCTTGGAATTTATATATTTTTCTGTTCTTTCAGTGGTTAACTTTATGCTTCTAAGCATGTAAAGTTAGGCAATATATTCTAAATACACATGTGGACAATACAGCCCAGCACACTTTAAGGTGTCATTGTCCCTCTCTCAACTTACATGCTATAATTGAACCATATTTTAGTCTTATAATTTGTTATTCTTATAAATTATCTTTATGATTACATTAGTATTATATTAATAACAGTGTTTTCTTCCATTACTAAACATTTGCTTTTTAATTTTATCATTCCTTCTTGTATTTCAGACAATTTGTCTTATTCCTAAAGTAAAGCCTATGATGTTTCCATAACATCTATCATAATTTTCCTAAAATAATTCTATCTGCTACTAGTTATTTAATATATGTTGTTCTTGCTAGATTTTAAGCTCAATAAAAGCAGGCCCATATCTGTTTTTCTCTACTATTTGTTACACTTGGCAGAGATTCTAGTAGTGTGTTACTTCTTGGGTGACATTTGGTGGACTAAACATATTTTTATAAAACATTTTTGCTTCTGCTTTTCTTTATATTGCAAAAGGTAATTTCCTCTCATGCCATAATTCTAGTTAACCAGAAAAGTCCCTAAATCTACCTTGAGTCAAGAAAAAGATGAGTTAGAGACAGGAGGAAAGTGGAGGGTATAGAAAGAAAGAAAAGAGAACATTGAAGTATGGCAAGGAGAGAACTGTAATTTTATTTAAGTCTGGTGACAATTCTTTTCTGTTTTGTTTTGTTTTGTTTTTACCATTGAAATGATCAGTTCCTATGGCTGTACCTTGCCTATAGAATATACTTAATTCATACTTCCTGAATGATTAGAGGAATAAAAGGCTGTAAATTCCTCTGTAAGTAATGGAGGTTTTAATTATTTTGGAAATGGCACAATTACCTGAATCTAACATGCCAAGCAAAGACTATGCCATAGTATTTGTTGGAGTGGTTGCTTAAGGAATTTGAAATACGAACGTCATCCAAAGATTATTTAGAGAAATACTTATTAGAAGGCAGGTAGTTATTAGTTTAATCTGGCAGTTTGAGAATATATTAATATTTATCAATTTATTTGACCTATATTTTATATCTTAATTTGAAAAGAAAAATAAACTTTGACTTTTTCTCTCTTGCTTTTTCACAATCTATAATGCATTAGTTGCTTTACCTGTGGTTCGCTATTCCCTTATTTGATTATCTAGTTTCCCTTAAATTATGTTGATTATGCATGTTTGAATATAATTCCGCATATTTTGTGATCTATTTTTGTTTGTTCTCAACAATATGATAAATTCCTATAAATCAGGTCTTACTAAACTTTCATCTTCAAATAAGGTCCTACTTTCCTCAGCCTGGAGCAACATCTTGCACATGGCAAATGTTCATCAAATTTAGTGACTCAAATTGTTTTGCTTTAATACAGCCTCATTCTAATACATTATCATTTCTCTGTTTTCAAATTGGAAATTTGGTGCCAAGCTTATGTACGGTCCATTGGAGATATTTTTCCAAGTTCTGGGTGAGAGATTGGATCAAGAAAAATGTAACACTTTAGTATTCTGGTTCCCTAATGTCATTGATTTTATAATCCAAGAATTTCTAAATTATTTTAAAGTACTAGTAAAACATTTTCTGTTTAAAAGAAATTTTGTTGAAATAGAATTAGTAAGATAAGAGCTATAAGTGATGTTAGCAAGCTGTTAGAGTAGGAATTTTCAGCCCTCATCACCCCTTCTTCCCACCAACACACACAAATTGATTTCAACAACCACCCATGGATGAGAGTACCTCTGTGGGAACTCAGGAGTGTAGCAGAGAGATCTCAGCACACAGTTGGAGGAGAAAATCCCAGAATACGGCACCTTAAGTAGGATAAGATGTAGAGTTTGACTTTACCTGAATCACCCCTCCCTCGAGGTTGCACAGCTCAGTGCTAAGAGAGACCCCTTTGACCCATGATTCCTCTCACAGAAGACAGTGAGAGTATAGTGAGCAGAACACTGCCCAAGAGGCCTGCTTCTTTCTCTCCTCATCCAGGTCACTGAGGGGATCAGAGCAAAGAATAGTCTGTGGACAGATAAGAGCAGGGAAAAGAGGAGAGGGCTCATAGCAACAGAGACAGAGATTTCAGCAAAGGGCTGCAGTTTCTACTAACCACCTGTGGACTCCACCAGAAAGCCTGCCCACAAAGTTCACAGGATAAATCTCTCTGAGAACCAGACAGCTCATTGCATTTCCAGCATTTCTCATATTCCTCTGCCGCCCCCCCTACTTCTGCTGGATTGGAGAAGATGCATAACTTGAACACTTTAGAGAATAACCCTGGGGAAAATAAATAGAAAGCTCTCCACACCCGATTTGGCTTTTCAGGATCAAGAGAAGGCACAGAGTCCTGAGATCTCCCAGGGAGGAAAACAAGAGGATTAGTGTGAAAAGGCCTGAAAGGCCTCAGAAACCTTAGTGGGGCTGATGGCTGAAGTAATTTGTCTCCTGAAGCCAGTCAATAAAGACTGGAGGAGGTGACTACTTCTTCAAATGCAACGATAGAAATGTCAGAATTCAAGGAACACAAAAAAATTAAGTAAACAGGACACCATCAAAGAAAACACATAAGTTTTCAGTAACCAATCCCAAAGAAACAGAAATCTACAAATGTCCTGAAAAATAATTTAAAATAATTGTTTTAAGGAAGCTCAGCAAGCTACAAGAGAATATAAATAAACAATGTTTTCAGGAAAACAATACATGAACAAAACAATAAGTTTAACAGAAATAAAAATCATAAAAAGAACAAACAGAAAATCTGGAGCTGATTAATACAATAAATGAACTAAAAAGATGCAATAGAAAGTTTCAACAGCTGACACAATAAAAGAATAAAAGAAGTGTACTTTAAATGTAAATAAATTAAATTCTCCAAACAAAATAAATACAGTGGCTGCATGGATTTTTTTAAAAACAAGATCCAGCAATATGCTGCCTGCAAAAATAAAAATAAAAAATAAAAGAATCTGTGAACTCAAAGACAGATCATTGAAATTATCCAGTCAGAGGAGGAGAAAGGAAAAAAAGAATGACAAGTGAAAGTATGGGATTTATGGTGCAGCAGCAAGTGAACCAAAATACAGATTATAACAGTTCCAGGAGGAGAAAAGAGAGAGAAATGAGAAGAAAGCTCATGAAAAGAAATTGTGTCTGAAAACTTCCCAAATCTTGGAAGGATATGAATATCTAGGTTAACAAAACTCTAAGGTTTCCAAACATGTAACCTCTCCCTTGAATTATATCAAGACACATTATAATCAAATTTTCAAATGTTACAGACAAAGAAGAAATTTTTGAAAGCAAGAGAAAAGCAACTCATCACATACAAGGGAATGTGCATAAGATTGTCATTGAGTTTTTCAGCAGGAGAGATTGGGATAGAATTTTCAAAGTACTAAAAGAAAAAAAAATGTCAACCAATACTCATTAAAACTGTCTTTCAGAAATGAAGGTGAGATAAAAACTTGCCCAGGCAAACAAAAACTGAAGGAGTGCATAACCAGTATGCCTGCTTTTCAAGAAGTGTTAAAGGGAGTTTTTCACATTGAAATAAAACAATGCTATTACTAATATGTAAATGGGAAAGTATAAAGCTAATTAGTAAAGGTAAATATATATCTGAATTCAGAATACTCTACTATTGTAATACTGGTGCATAAATCACTTTAAACTCTTTTATAAAAGTTAAAAGGACAAAAGTATTTTTAAAATCTATAATTATAATAATATTTAATTACTGATTATATGTACAATATAAAACAAAGTATACAGTATGAAACAATGTAAGCTGTGACATCAATAACATAAAACGTGGGGATAGAGTAGTAAGAGGTTAGAGTTTTTACATGTGATTAAGTTCAGTTATTAGCTGAAAATAGACTGTTAACAACTATAAAACATTTTATGTAAGCCACATGGTTAAAATAAAAAGCCTCTAGTAGATTCACAGATACACAATAGATCAAGAGAAATAAATAAAAGCATATTGCTTCTGAAAATCATTGAATCACAAAGGAATGTACAAAGAGAAAAAAGAACAAAGTAATTACAAAACAATCAGAAAAAATTAATAAATGACAATAGTTTTTACCTATAAATAATTAGATGCTGCTTGACTTATGATGAAGTTTCATCCCAATAAACATATCACAAGTTGAAAATAATGTCAAACAGCATGTAATACACCTAAACTACTAAACATCATAACTTAGCATAGCCTACCTTAAACATGTTCAGAACACTTAGCCTACAGTTGGGCAAAATCATCAAACACAAAGCTTATTTTATCTATTTTATATTAAATGTTGGTTATCTCATGTAATTTATTTAATTATTTACTGAAAGTGAAAAACAGAATGGTTGTATGGGTGCTTGAAGTATAGTTGCTACTGAATGTTTATAGCTTTGGCACCCTCATAAAATAAATAAATTATAGATCTACCATTGTGAGTTCAGGACCATATGTATTTTAAATGTAAATAAATTAAATTCTCCAAACGAAATGAATACAGTGGCTGAATGGATTTTTTAAAAACAAGATCCAGCAATATGCTGCCTACAAAAATAAAAATAAAAAATAAAAAAAACAAAAATTTACTTTAGGGTTAATAGACTGAATGTAAAATGTTAGAAAAAGATATTTCATGCAAATAATAACCAAAAGAGAGCAGGGTGAACATAGTTATACCAGAAAAAAATAGTCTTTAAGTCTAAATCTGTAAAAGGAGACAAATTCATCATAAAATGATAAATGGGTCATCAGGAAGCTATAACATAGTTTCATATTACATACACCCAACACTGGAGAACCAAAATATTTAAGCAAATATTAACAGAATTGAAGGGAGAGATAGACAGCAATGCAATAATAGTAAGGGACTTCAATACCCCACTTTCAACAACAGATAGATCATTCTAACAGAAAACTAATAAGGAACAGCAGATTTGAATAACATACACAAGATGGACTTAACAGACATATACAAAACATTCTTCTATCCAACAGCAGCAGAATATACATTCAAGCAACTTAGAACATTCTTCAAGTATATGTTGGGCTACAAAAGATTGAAATTACACCAGTTATCTTTTCTAACCGCAATGGTATGAAACTAAAAATCAATAACAGGAGAAAAATTAGAAAATTCACAGATTTGTGGAAATAAAATAGTACACTTCAGAACAACCAATGGGTGAAAAGAAATCAAAACAGAAATAAAAATACCTTGAGACAAATAAAAGTGATAATACAACAGTAGAACTTATGAGACACAGCAGAAGCAGTTCTAAGAAGAAAGTTTATACCAATAAATGCCTACGTTAAGAAAAAAGAAAAGTCTTAAGTAAGTCTAACTTTACACCTCAAAGATAAGAAAAAAATTTACAAACAAAGCCTGAGTGAGCAAAAATATGTAAATAATAAATATTCAAGCAGTAATAAATGAAATAGAGGCTAGATAAACAATAGAAAAGTTCAGCAAAACTGAGGATTTTTTTTGCAAATATTATCAAAATTTTGCTTAGACTAACTCTAAGGAAATATTTTTAAAAAGCTCAAGTAAATAAGATTCTAAATGAAAGATAAGACTTTCAACTGATACCAGACAGACAGAGAGAATCATGAGATATTATTGTGAACAGATTATGTTCTATTACATTGGATAATCTAGTGAAACAGAAAAATCCCTAGAAACATAGTCTTCCAAGACTAAACCACAAAGAAATAGAAAATCTGAAGCAATCAATATGAGTAAAGAGATTGATACAGTAAGCAAAATCTTCCCAACAAAGAAAAGCCTAGGACCAAATGGCTTCCCAAGTGAATTCTATCAAACATTTAAAGAATAATTAACACCAAACCTCCTCAAGCTTTTCCCAAAACTTGAATAAGAGAGAATACTTCCAAACTTATTTTATGAGGTTAGTATTACTTTAATACCAAAGCCAGATTTCTTTTTCTACAAGAAAAGGAAACTACTGACCAGTATCTCTAATAAACATAGATGCAAAAATCAACAACAAAATTCTAGTGAACTAAACTCGACAGCCCAGTAAAAGAAGCATTACCATGATCAAGTGGAATTTATTCCTGGGCTGCAAGGATGGTTCAACACATGAAAATAAATACATGTTATATACCACTTTAACAGAATGAAGATTTAAATCTTGTAATTATCTCAATCAATTCAGAACAAGCATTTTCCAAATTTCAACATTTTAAATTATAAAAACTCATCAAATTAGATACATAAAAATATACATCAATACACTAATGACCACGTATGACAAACCCACAGCTATCATCTTACCCAATGGTGAAAAGTTAAAAGCCTTTTGTCTCAGTTCAAGAACAAGACAAGAAGGCCCACTCTGACCACTTCTATTCAATATAGGGCTACAAGTCATACTGAGTTAAAAGGCAGGAAAAAGATAAAAGTTATTCAAATCAGAAAGGAAGTAGTAAAATTACCTCTGTTTGCAAATACTATGATCTTATTTATAAAAGAACCTAGGCCAGGCGCGGTGGCTCACACCCGTAATCCCAGCACTTTGGGAGGCCAAGGCAGGCAGATCACGAGGTCAGGAGATTGAGACCATCCTGGCTAACACAGTGAAATCCCATCGCTATTAAAAAATACAAAAAAATTAGCTGGGCATTGTGGTGAGCGCCTGTAGTCCCAGCTACTTGGGAGGCTGAAGCAAGAGAATGGCGTGAACTCAGGAGGCGGAGGTTGCAGTGAGCCGAGATCGCACCACTGCATGCCAGCCTGGGCGACAGAGTGAGACTCTATCTCAAAAAAAAAAAAAAAAAATTTCACCAAAGAATTGTTGGAACTAATAAATGAATTCAATAAAGTTGAAAGATACAAAATCATTATGCAAATTTTTGTGTTTTTAATACATTAACAGCAAACGAAAAGATTATGAAAACAATAATCTAATTGTAATAGCATTACAAAAGTATTTAAGATTAAATTTAACCAAGGAAATGAAAGACCTGTACACTGAAAACTGTAAAACGTTGATGAAATAAATTGAAGAAAACACAATAAATGGAAAAATACCCCACGTTCACTGATTGAATTACTATTGTTATAATGTCCTTATATGTCAGATATATGGTTTGCAAAAGCAATCTACAGATTCAATACCATTCCTATCAAAATTCCAATGGCAAATATTCACAAAAATGTGAAAAAAAATCCTAAAATTTATCTAGAACCAAAAAAGATCCTGAGTATCAAAACAGTCATGAGAAAGAAAATCAAAGTTAGATGCACCAACTTCCTTGTATCAAAATGTATTACAAAGCAATAGTAATCAAAACAGTATAGTATTGAATAAAAACAGTATAGTATTGAATATGGACCAATAGAACATAGTACAGAACCTAGAAACAAGTCTACATATTTATGCTCAACTGACTTTCAGCAGGGGTGTCAGGAATGCAAAAAGGGGAAAGGATAATCTTTATAATAAGTGATGTTAGGGAAATTGGCTATTGACATACAGATGAATAAAATTGAATTGTTACCTTACACCATACAAGAACTATGTGTGAAACTGCTAGAACAAAATGGAGGGAGAAATCTTTCTGACATTGGTTTAGGTAGTCCTTTTTTTGGGTATGACCCCAAAAGTTAGGCAACAAAACCAAAAAGTAGACAAATGGGAATGCATCAAGCTAAAATATTTCTGCACAGTAAAGGAAATGATCAACAGAGTTAAGAGACAACCTATGTAATGGAAGAAAATATTTGCAAACTATATATCTGATAAAGGGTTTGATATCTAAAATATATAAAGAACTTACATAACTTAATAGTTTAAGAAACACATTATTTCATTAAAAAATTAGCAAAGCTTCTGTCAATTTGGACTCAGGCCAGGGCCGTCCCTTTTCACATAAAATGGAATGAAACAGACATGCACATAAACTCATTTCAATTCTGCCTGTCTTACCACAATGATTTGAAAAATGTGTTAAATAAATTAAATTCACAAAAAAATAAAAACTAAGCAAAGACATGAACAACCAGGAAAAATAGCTAAAGCGTGCTGGGCTTAATACCTAGGTGATGGGTTGATAGGTACAGCAAATCACCGTGTCACACATTTACCTATGTAATACACCTGCACATCCTGCACATGTAACCTGGAACATAAAATAAAATAACTGGACAAAGACATGAATAGATAATTCTCCAAAGAAGAAATGCAAATAGCCAACAAGTGTGTAAAAAGGTGCTCATTAGCACTAATCATTAGAGAAACATGTATCAAAACCACAGTGAAAAATCACACCACCACACCCTTTAGAGTGGGTATTACCAAAAAGACAAAAGGTAAGTGTTGGTTCAGATGTGGAGAAATGGAAATATTTGTACACTGTTTGTGGAAATGTAAATTGGCATAACCATTATGGAAAACAGTGGAGTTTCCTTAAACAATTAAAAATAGAACTACCATATCTAGCAATTCTTCTTCTGAATATATATCCAAAGGAAATTAAATCAGAATCTCAAAAAGAGATCTGTACTCATGTTCACAGGAGCTTCATTTACAATAGCCAAAATATGAAAACAACCTAAATGTCCATCAACAGATGAATGGATAAAAAATATGGTATAGATACACAATGGAATATTATTCAACCTTAGAAAGGAAGAAAATTCTGCCATTGGCAACACCATGAATAAAACTGAAAAACATAATGATAAATGAAATAAACCAGATTCAAAAAGCCAAATACCGTATTATCTCACTTATGCATGAAATCCAAAAAGTCAAATTCACAGAAGCAGAGAGTAAATTGCAGTTGCCAGGGGTTAGGAGGTGGGATTAAGATGAAGAGCTAGTGATCATGTAAACAAAGTTTCAGTTATTAATTTTGGAGATTCAATGTAGAGATTTTAAATCTATACTATGACTATATATACTATGTAGACTATTTATACTATCACTATGTCTATAGTTAATAAAACTGTATTGTATATTTGAAATTTGCTAAGAGAGTAGTTCTTATGTATTCTCTTCCAAAAAATAAGATACCTATGTGAGGCAATAAATGTGTTAATTAACTTGCTCCTGGTAATTATTTCACAATGTATACTTATATCAGAACATCACGTTATATACCTTGCTATGATACAATTTTATTTGTCAATTATACTTCAATAAAACTGGAAGAAAAGATGAAGGCTAATATAATACAATTTTCTGTTTTGCTTCTACTTGAATTGGAAATGCATTGGCAGCCCATGGAATGTTGCTATCCTCTGTTTAATATCCTTGGAATTGTTTTATGTTGAAGAATAGTGATTATTTAATAATTTAAAAATTATTAAATTACCCACTGTTTCTTAAATCACATTTTAATATAATCCTGAGTTAGAGGACTAATGTCGCTTTACATTTTCATACTGATCCCTGTAACTAATCTACTGCAATTAGTGTTTTCATCCAAGCTCTCATACAACTCTAATGCTATCAATCATAATTTCGTCTATTGAAATTCGTTGAATGTAGTTTTGACCAAAAGAAAGCATAGTTAGTAGTATGATGTAGACTATGTTAGTATAGATTCAGTTTCAAATAAATGTGTTGAATTGATGCTATCTTCCAAACAGTTTCATGATATTATCTTATTTTATTTTATAACAGTTTGACCAGGTTTTTTTTGGGAGCACCCAGTAACTCTGTCCTTTCTTTCCAGCATGCAAGCTGGAAACATTTCATGACTTCATTTTTTAAAATCACCAGAATTTCAAAACATATACTTTTGTTATATAAAAATAAACATTTGAAACAAATATTAAAATAATACAGTGCACTTTTAATAATCATTTTGATTTTTCATTGTCTAATGAACTTTATCATATTTTCATCAGACCCCTCTTTTAGATCAATATACAACTCAATAAAATGCCATATTCCTCAGAATTATGTAAAATAATCACAATTTACAGAGAAAATATTTATTAATTTTGTACTTATTAATTTTATTATGTTTATTTTGTATTTATTAATTTTTGTGTAAAAGGATATAATTTTCACAACCTGCAAATTCAATATGTAAAACTATAATTTTGTTTATTTTTCCATTACTGAGTATAATTATCATCTCAAATCTCCAATATGTCAGATATTAAAATTTTAATTTAGGTAAATGCAGAGTAAAGTAAGACATATCGGGTTATTTTCCTCATTTGATTCAGGGTTTGCTTAGTCAATTTAGGGATATTCCCAGTATATTTCTAGAGTTTTGATCCAGATTCTCAAATAAAATCTTGTATCTAATTATTAATAATATATTTAATAATGTGTAGTGTAAAATAGGGCTATAATCCAACTTGGCCATTTAAACAGGATTGCCTTTTAGTCACTAGAAACTCTTTGCTGTAATAAAGTAGGAGCTTATAAAATGGTTGCTCTGCGGTCATAAAGAATTGTTATCATTTACAAAATATGTAAGACATGTTTTAGTCAGAAAGGGAAAAATTGTTAGGGGAGATCAGTAACAAAGGCAGGCTTTAGTAAAAGATTTTTTTTGAAGTATATAATCACTTACTCCATCAAAAAGTGTTGCTTGCCATCTGTTTCAATGTTGCTAAACATGTAATTGTCCTATTAGAATTTTCTGCTTTTAATGTCAGTTTATCTCAGTAGTTGAGGTTTTGGGACAATTTAATTCATCCTCTAAAGCAGTGGCTCTCAATTGGGGATGATTTTTCTTCTTGGAGACATGAGCTAGAAACGTTTCAAAGTGTATTCTGAAGAGGGGAAATGATCACCACTGAGAACCACCGCACTTAAGGTACATCCCTAAGAGCATTGGCCAATGTTATTATTTCCAGCACTTTTGAAAGTATGGGAAAGAAGACAATTATTAGTAGCATCAATGGTTGAATACAAACAACTGCAATTTAACTTAGATATGCAAATGTTTATGTGATTTGTCACTGAAAATATGATGAAATATTCCCAGGCTAGGTTCCAAAGGGGGAATAAGGTAGATGGTTTTTCTGTTTTTCTGTGATACTTTTAGTGTCTAAATTACACTACAGAAGAAAGCTGAAAGTTTTCAAAGATATTAATTTTTTGCCATATTCTGGTTTTATTTAGCATTATGATTTACCTAGTGTGATGGTTAATATTGAGTGTCAATTTGACTGGATTGAAGGATGCAAGGTTTTGTTCATGGGTGTGTCTGTGAGAATGTTGCCAAAGGAGATTAACATTTGAGTCAGTGGACTAGGAGAGGCAGACCCAACCTCAATCTGGGTGGGCACCATCTAACCATCTAACCAGCTGCCAGCACGGCTAGAATGAAGCAGGCAGAGGAAAGTGGAAATAGCAGACTTGCTGAGTCTTCCGGTCTTCATCTTTCTCCCATGCTTCCTGCTCTCAAACATCACACTCCAGGCTCTTTGGCTTTTGTACTCTTGGGCTTACACTAGTGCTTTGCCAGAGGCTCTCCGGCCTTCGGCCACAGACTGCAGGCTGTGCTGTCGGCTTCTCTGCTTTTCTTTAACTCTTTTAGTATCTCCACTGAGCAGCCGTTAAGCGTGCTTGGCCGCCTTGTCTTGGCATTAATAAAAATGACAAGTAAAAGGAGAAAATAGAATTGGAATGCCGAGTTCTCTAGCATGAGGAATATTTCTTCACCAAAGACATAAAAGATAAAATTGATTTTCAATAACCATAAATGGTGTTTTTCTCCAGTTCATAAAGTACTGATTTTTCACAATTTACCACATGTCTAAAAGATCATGATTTTAGGAACCTTTGTCATCTCCTTTAAGAAAGGGTAACTTGATTTGTGTGAAGCTGTTTTTTATTATTTCCTGAACATAAATATGACAAATCAAAATGCTTAGGAATTCCTTTCCCTTTCAGTCTTTTGAGTTAAAAATGTCCTGGATTATTAGATATAAACGGACAAATATAACTCTATCTTTAAAAATAAGCTGCATCCCCACTTTTCCCTTAAACATAAAGACCACATATTTACAAGTCTTATTTTTATAAACATTTTTATATCAGGTGATTGGAGGAATAGCCTCTTACTTATAGACTCGTTTAATCTTTATAATCTCTCCCCAGTAGACTTCAAAGACCTTACAAGTATGCAAATCTCATTTATTTTTCAGTTTGCTGTGCTCTTGGTAAAATACCCTCCAGGCAAAAGTACAATCAAATGGCAGTAGTTCAAAATAGACAGTTCGTTTAAAAAAAGGACCAGCAGCGAAAATCAAACCCTAACAAACTAAAAAAAAAAAAATGACAACTATAATTTTGCTAGCCTAGGAAGGCATGTTGTTAAAATAGCTACAACGAAATTTGCTTAGTTAGACAAATAGCACTTTAAGAGACAATGCGACATCTGAGTAGCAAGGAATAGAACTATTTAAGGAAAAATCCACACATAATCTCTAATACTTTCTTCTGAGGGTCATCTCTTTGTGGCCACCCTAAATGGCCTCCTTAAAATACATTTAATTCCAGGAATTCCGAATCCCCTAAGAAATTCACAGATGTCTGTCTCTGAAAGAACATGTAAATCTCAAGACACTAGGCACTATGTATATTTGGAACCCTGGTTTATTCTGAACCATCTCTTTCATTCCTTCTGCGTGATATATTCAGGAACAACTGCTTGTATGAGCCAGTATAACACCCTCCACTTGTACACTACCACACAATTTAATTCCTTATAATCAAGACTATAGATATAATTCAAAAACCAGTTGGTAAGGTCCAGCCCCGTAATGAGCGTTTGGACTTATTATATATGACAGACAGTAGATAGGAACTTGCGTACTCTGTTGCTGCATAATACAAAACCATTATGTCTATAAAAAGTTAGAGGTCTTAGTTTCATGTCTGTGGTTTTAAAACATAAACCATTAATGTCTTTCTTCTTGCCAGGCTGTTTCAAAAGTGGAGGGAAGTGGTGCCGGTTAGGGAAAGTGGGAGACACAATAAGATGAAACAAGGAAATGGACAGGAAGAAGGAATGCAGCTTCAAAGTGTTGTTACTGGGGAGCTCTGCTGTGCTGAGAGGTGACCATGGCAACAAGGGAACTGAGATGATGAGAGAAAAAACATGCTCCAACAATGTGAGCTCCTTTGTCTCTTATCAGAATACTTGATTGCTTTCAGTTGAGACATCCAAGTTCTGTATTGTGTTTTCTTGCCCTAGGAAGCAAATGGCTTTGGCAGGATCATAATCAAAGAATACTCAGAAAGTGACTAAAATATGCAGTGCTCTCTATGATAGCCTGCTGGACTTCTTCTCTTGGGTATTTTATTCGACCTATTTCAAATTACTGTCAATATGAACACACCTGAAAGCTAAGGGGTAGCCCAGTGCATTGGAAGCAACGCCACTGGGAAGAGCAGGTGGCTCCGTCTGCATTAGCCTGTTTGCTGGCGTGGTTGGAAGCAATCCCACACAGCTGTTTCAGGGAATGATGGCTCCATTCCTTGTTAATTACTTAGTCTTCCTAACTGCCTCACTGGTTAGTCCAGTTCTCTGAATTACGCTAGAGAGGAAGATGAAAAGTATAGCGCACTTTCTGCAGAGAGAAAATACAGTTCCGGAAGCACTGACTTCACTAAGGCCATTTTACAAAGAAAATGCTTAGTATAGAGATAAATTTTTGATATGTCTTGGTGTTGACAGTTTTTTGGAAAAGAATGGGGCATACACATGCACACACACAATCATGGGAAAATGTTCTTAAGAATACTCCAGAGACTATGTAGTCAAATAATATAATTACACATTTAAATTTTGCTGAGACTTTTGACATCACTTGTTTTCATACATGTGATGAGACAGCAGATTTTTAGGTCTAACACCACTAGGATAAAATTTGTTTTTAATTAGAGGAGATTATAATGTTCCTCTATGATGATGATGAACCCAATGATGTTTCTAATGTTGGATTATTTCAAAAATGTTATTTCTAGGTTGGCAAATATTATCATAAGTACACTGGTGTTACAAGGAGCTCTTGCAAAGTAGAAAAGTAATGGGATGACAATTAAGTTATCAAACATTCATTTTTTGTTAATTTATTTGATGAACTTGTTTATCGTCGTTGGTTTTCTGTTTCAAGTTACTGTTCATTCTCCCTGCACTGTTTGTGAAAAGAAACTTCATCAGCTTTCAGGAATGGTACAAAACATTAATTAGATTCCTATTTGCTTATCGTCTCCTTTGCCCACATCATAATTTTTATTGTCTTCTTATACTATCTAGTTTTACTTAACTCTCGATTTTAGTGAAGATATAGTTTATGACAAACTAAATGAAATGTGGAGGATAAATGAGTTCTAGGAAAGTTTGCCTTCATCAGAAGTTTCTGCCTCGGAGAGTAGACACCTATGTCTATCACAAGGCCATTGATAACCTTTTAGAGAAGAGTTTTTATTCCTTCTAAAATATAATATCTATGACCTATGGGAGCTAGATAAGATTTCCATCCTGATTTTTACTCTTATTTTAAACATGATTTTACAGTAGTGGGTGTTTATGTAACATATTTCTTCTAAGTAATTCAATAGATTTTCCTATATTTCACTTCTGCTATTGTCTATGAAGTAATAACAGATATATACTATTTCCATGTCTCAGATGGAGAAATAGAGAAACAATGATGAAAAGACTTATCTGTCATGTGACAATTAAGGTTTGAACATTGTTTTGAATATCATACTTTTTTTTATTAAGCAACTCTTCTGCTAAGAGAGCAAATAAAGGAGTATTAGCATAGAAAGAGAGCAGGACCATGACAGTGAATGTGATGAGACAGATTTGGTGATATTCTGATAGACCTTTGTGGGTACTTCAATGGAGGCTCATAGAATAAGTACAGATAACATATCTGTACTTATTTTGAAGTGAATGCACTATTATCGTTGTGGACCCATATTCTAGAACTTCAAAAATCATGCCTTTGCTTCTATCTTTAAATATTTTATTTGGAAACTCATAAAACTGATTTCCTCCTAGGAAGAAAACTCAGTGAGAGAGAGAGAATTTCCACTTCATATTGTTCTGTATCTTTCAAGTATTGAACTCTGTGACTATTATGTGTTTAAAGATGTCATTAGAAATTAATTTTTTTAAATTGTGTTTTAGCAAGGGACATTTTCAACTTCCTATAAAATGAAGATCTGTTCTAAACCACTGAAGAAGATCTCAAACTTTGGAATCTTGGCTCCCTGTTTTTCTGTTAGGTCCTACTCCTATTTTCTTAAACTTTTTTTTTTTTTAACTGAGGAATATATATAGAGAAAAGTTATATGGAAGTGGCAGCTAAGTTTATGGTGCGTATTGAAGTTGTTTATGCAACTGTATCTTCACCAGTGGAATGCCACATGTTCTATAATCTCTCCCTTTCTCCTAGCCCTTTCCGCCCTCATCCCCAAACCCACCGTTAACCAGGGGAAGAAGCTTTTAAAAGCAATGCGATGAGGATGGTCACTACTGGTAAAGGAGACTTATGAGTGCTCCACTTGGAAGCATGTGAAGTTCTAGGCACAAAAGGACTTTCTAACATGGAAAAAGACGAGAGGTCACATAGGAGCAGAATGAAAATATGAAAGAGAAAAGGAAGGATACCAAGGGAAGGGAGAGTTCTGAATGCCCATGCAAGAAAACTTTAGCAGTGCCTCAAAAACCATCCACAGGCAACTGTAAAAACATTTTATCCCATTCTCTATACTCAGAGTACCTTCTCCTTGCTAAAACTTACACTGGCTCATGTCTGATTCTACTACTGTTAGGGGCTGGGGTGAAAAGGCATGATTATGCTTGTGTATTATTAACACTCCTGATTTTTTAAAATTCATGAGTATGGTAAGGAATGGGAATTTATATTCTCAGTCTCATAGGTGAAATATCTGTCATAAGCCACTGAGAAGATTTTTATTTATGTGGATTAATTTTAAAAATTTTGATTGGATTTTCAATAGTCACTGAATTTCAAGTTCTGTTCAAACCAGAACCTATCTTAATATTTATTGGCAAAAGTCATGACTCCATTAGAAGAAAGCATACAATTCTGCTCTTGATATATTTTTCTTTTGCTTTGTTTTGTTTGGCAAATTCCTTTATAAATGTGATTTGACCATGTTTACTGCCCGGGAACCATCTGCCAAGGTGAAAACAGATTCACGTTGTACATTGACAGAGCTTGGTTTGTCAGTAGGAAATTAATAGCTGTTTTGTTTTTATTGCTAATACAATTTATTTTATGAAACTATTTAATTGTTTTTTTGTTGATCTCAGAGTCTTGCCACATTATTAACACCTGGGATTTCTTTCCTTTTAATGAGAAAAATGGATAAAATTTATAATAACTATTTGTGTGGAATGCTACTTAATATAGCAAGGATTGTATTCAGGTATTGTTATTTGTATCTCCCCCATGTCCCTACCAGGAAAATATCTGCTAGTAGATTTTTATTTTCTGGTCACAGAATTCTACACAAAAAGTGCACAAGCTGATACATGGGAAGTATTAGAATCATTAAGTGATGATATCAATGAAATATTTGCACATAAATATGGTCCAAATTGTTCTTTACAACTTATTGGACATTATCCTTTGAAAGAAGAAAGCAATTCCGTGCAGAGTATGAATTAAGTAGTGAACAAAGCTGGGGAAAATAATAGTTGAAGAATTTTTCAGGTTTTATTTTTTAAACTAGACATTCTTAGCCTGCAGACAATTTTAGTTCTCTTTTTCAACCACCTCTCCTTTAATGTATCTTAAGGTTATTTCTTAGCTCTGCCATCCTAGAAAAAGTTGACAAGGACAGGGCAACATGGTAATTGAAATAATCTCCTCTCAGTCCTTAAAGAAAATTGTCAGTGTGGTCTTTTTTTTTCTAGTGGTTAATATTATTTGGTAGAGACATCTAAAAGATTTTCTTCTCTGACTGCCCATATGACTTTAAAAATTATTCAGTTTTTCAACCTCCTAAAATAATGGCATATTTTTTCTAGGACTCTCAAGCAACATCTGATTAAAGATGGTCAACTAATAATCCTTTTAGTCTTTTATTTCCATGAAGCCTACTGGATGATCTTAAGGGCTAAAAAAAGAACATATCTCACAAAAGGATTCAGACAATGCAGTAGTAAGTTAGGGATTAAAAATGTGGTTGCATTTTTCTAAGAATTAATAGTTGATATAATTTGTCTTTAAAAAAATTGTCAAATAGGTGATAAAAATTTTAAATAAGAGGTAACGAGGAAAAGCCTATGTCTCCACAGGAGTAAAAATTTCCATATTTTTACTTATAATAAAGGCCAAATAAACACTGAGAAACAAAGGGACATGCAGTAAAAGCAAAGTATCCAGGAAATAGACTGTGCATCCAAATATTCAAAAGCTTTTCATGATTATGTTTGTAATTAAAGTAATCATATAGGAATAAATAATTTCAGTCGGCTGGTGAGATGCATGGAGGATATCTGTTTTTACAAAATGGCAAAATTATTGAAGCACTAAATTTAAGAGCAAAGTTATCTAAAGATACACAAAATATGTAAATTTTCCACAGTCAAAACACAAACATTCTAAAATTTATAGTGTATTTTCCATGTGTATTAACCAAAAATAGTCTGTTCAGATTAATGTCATGATTTAACTCACAGTGCAAACTTCTCATAAAATAATCCCAGTTATTTTACATATCCTGTACATTTGTATAAATGCATTTAACACATGTTTTCTCATTATATTTTCAAATGAAATGGAAGAAAAATTACTGTACATATATTTCTCTTACCAAAGCAACATCAGTTAACTATAAACCTGAGTTTGTCAAAATGGAATTCACATTCTACAAGATTAAAGTTTAGCAAGATTCTGCCTACTGAATGACAAAGTATACCAAAATTCCTCCCAAGATAAAGAGCTTACTTTAATCTTGCTACTAAACTATCTTGCTTAAATTATTGAAAATAAAGATACAACAAATATTACTACTTTTATTTAATTAATAAAAGATAACCATTTGCTTTTAGTATTCAAAGTTGCATTCAAGTTTATTTAGGGACTTAACATTTTTTAATTATAAGGAAAAGATGTGCGTAAAATGAGGAGTGTGCATTTCTCTTAACAACAACTCCAACACACTACATATTTGTTAAAATTTTTCTAAACTATTAGCTTAAATTCAAAGGTAAATAAAAATGCAGAAAACTTCACCAGAAACAGGAGGAAGAGTTTCAAGAACTACTAAGGTTCTGAAATTTTAGCATATCTAAAAGCTCAAAAGTCAACCTGCCATAGTTTCATCATGGATAACATGAGACTTCTGGTTCAGAGACAAAGGAATTTATTATTCACAGCAATAGCAGAAGACAAGAGTATTAGCTTCTCTTGCAGTGATCTCTCAAACCTCAGTTTCCATAGGGTGACATAACGAAGGCCAGATGATACCTGCATGTGCAATGGACTGTATTACAGGAAAGAAACTCTCACCTTAAAGAACACAAATCTTTTATAATGGGCAATAAGCATGTCTTGTGTTTTCTCCAGTAGGAGACACTATCTCTGTCTTCTAGGACTGTAAGCTAACCTGCCCTTTACTTTGGAAGTAAATACTATCTCTATCTTCCCAGGTTGTTTGTTATGCAAACATCTATGAGAGAATAGTCTCAAACAAAAGGTAATCTGGTGTCTTGCTCATAAAACATGCAGAAAAGCAAAAGGCTCATAGAGAAATAGTCCCAGCAATTACCTACCACTTGCTTCTATACTTTCTTTGTTTCTGGTGAAACTTCCCATAGGGTACACTGTAGGCTAGTCTGATTATTCTAACAAAGGTTGGCCAAATTTGTTGAATTTGCCACATAGAATTTGTTACAACTGAGACGTATAGTAGTCAAGGGGGTCAGTTTGATGGCCCCTCTAATATGGCTCACTGGTAAGCTGTAGGATTTCTAGTCCATTTCAAGTAATTGTATTTAGGCCTTTCTTTTGGAGGAACCACCTGACGGTATTCATGTCACCAGCCAGGTTAAGTTCATCTGTGCTGTGGAATGACTAAACAACTATTAGTGGAATGAAGAATGGAGAAAATATCCAGGTGGTTTGTATGGCAGGTGCAGAAACTGGGGGCTACCCTCTGCTATTTGTTTATGGTAGATATTTTCAGTACAGTTAAGAGGAATGGCAATCAAATTTTGGTCAGAGCTGTTTGGCAGGGAATGGCAGACCCAATAATCAATTAAATGTACTATGTTTGCAATAGTTTAGGAAGGCCACACTAGGAATTTTCTTTGTGAGAATCATTCCATGGAGCAACTCTGAGAGATATTATTAATGTTCTTCACTTCCTTCACAGAGACAGGGCCATTATTGCCCCTCCACTGCCATAAACATGGGTATGTCCTAGTTCAGTAACTGTAAACTAACTTTTTTTTTTTTTTTTCAGCTATCCCCTGCTTACATGTTTTGACTGGAAGGGCCATGTGCAAGAGAGACAAAGAAATTTTTTAAAACTTATAGATATCTATTATTTTCTTAATTTCAGCCTGTATGGGCCACTGCAGGGAACAGTGTAGAAAATGCAAAGAACACTGAATTCAGGCTGGGCACAGTGGCTCATGCCTGTAATCCCAGCACTTTGGGAGGCCGAGGTGGGTGGATCACAAAGTCAGGACTTCAAGACCAGCCTGGCCAGCATGGTGAAACCTGGTCTCTACTAAAAATACAAAAAAAAAAAAAAAAATTAGCTGGGCATAGTATCACACGTCTGTAGTCTCAGCTACCCAAGAGGCTGAGGCAGAAGAGTTGCTTGAGCCTGGGAGGCAGAGGTTGCAGTGAGTGAAGATCATGCCACTGCACTCCAGCCTGGGTGACAGAGCAAGACTCTGTCTCAAAAAAAAAAAAAAGTGAATTCAGCTAAGTGGTCATTATCCATATGATTTTCCTTATAATCAAGGACCATACCAGTCCAACAAGAGAATCCAGGTGGCTAAACCAGAATTAGGCTGGAACACACCAGACGTCTTTGTGAAGAGTGTACTAAAAAGCTAGCCTAAGGTTACTATCAAAAGAAGAAAAAAAAATTATGTCAGAAAACATCAGGGCAGAATCTCTAATTTTTAAAATAGGTCCCTATAGCTCCCCTACCTCCATCATCCTGATGAAAGCACAGGGACCGGCTAGTGGGGGATGCTCTCTTTCTGGAAACAGCCACGCTTAGTGACAAACTCCCTTACTAAGGTGTATAGGTTAGAAGGAGGTTAGGAAATAATCTTTTTGAGCTATTTTTTTAATGCATGTTATTTTAACACTAAACAATACCAATGTCTGTGTATTGCAGAAAGCGTGCAAGGTCCATGGCTTAGCTAATACCTCAATTAACAATATGTAGTTGAGTAGTATTTGTGATAAAAGGAACATCCATTGTCAGAATGCAAATTATCTGGAAAGCTGAAAACATGACACTGGGTAGTTTCAAGATGATATATAAATGGGCCAGTAGTGGCTCCTGTACATTGACCCGTATGTTTTTTCTCCTTCAGAGTGGGCAAGGATCAATTTTCTCAAACTTATCCAGTGCCAAACTCAAGTTCTTAAACATCCAATTGCTTTAAATATAGCCCAAATAAGCATATTTTGGGGCATTTATTTATCCTACCTGCTTTGCATAGCGTATGAAATTGTAGCCAACATCTGTTAGTCATCGATAAGATAAACTCTGTAGCTATAAAAGACCTGTGATTGTTAATTTTATGCAACAACTTGACTGGACCTCTAGGTGCCCAGATACTCTGTCAAATATTATTCTGGGTATTTCTGGGAGGGTGTTCTTGGATGAGGTTAACATTTTAATTACTAGAATAAAGTAGATTCCCTCCCCAAACACCACGTGAGTGGGCCTCTTCCAATCCATTGACAAAAGACCTGAATAGAACAGAAAGAACGATTCTCCCTTGAGTGCAAGAACATTCTTCAGCAGATTGTCTTTAGCCTGGAACTGCACCATCTGCTCTTCTAGGTTTTAAGCCGGTCAGCCTGCACTGCTGAGCTCAAAATTGAATACAGATTTCCTGGCTCAGCATAAGTTTAACCAAGAACTTGTTACCCAATGATTTTTATAAATATTTCTATATCAAAAGCTCTAAGTAAGTCTCATCTGATTGAGATATTCAATCCTGGAAGTAAGACAAACAAACTAAATGCACTTTTAGGCTAAATCTAAAGAAAAATTTACACTAAAAAATTTGAGTAAGTGAAAATAGTGTTTGGCCTAAAATTTTCATAAATTCAACAATTTAGTAGAATCATAAAAACAAAAACTTGCTTAACTGATGTATTATTCTCTCCAAAAAATAATTGTCAGTCATAACTTTTCAATCATGGTCTTTGTTGTCTAATTCCCAGTTCCAGACTGTATTTGACTTTTGCTTTGTGTTTGCTTTGTGTCCTCTGTTTACAGGATATGCTTTGTGAGCAGAAACCTGACCCTGATGGAGCTTTCTAAAAGCTTATAATGTACAATAATGGCAAAAATTCATTTCTAAGGTAAATTCTTTGAATAAACAGAACTCAAGGTAATTCCACTATTTATAATAACTGTCTATTATTCTACCATATATGGCATATTGAACATTTTTATTTGGAAAAGTAAATGAAAATCAAACCTATTATATATTATCTCACCTGTACATATATTTAACTATTCTTAATTTTCCATTAAGTGCTCTCTTTTGTTATAATTTTAATCATTAAAAATAATACTAAGACTCGGCCGGGCGCGGTGGCTCATGCTTGTAATCCCAGCACTTTGGGAGGCCGAGGTGGGCGGATCACGAGGTCAGGAGATCGAGACCATGGTGAAACCCCGTCTCTACTAAAAATACAAAAAATTAGCCGGGCGTGGTGGCGGGCGCCTGTAGTCCCAGCTACTCGGAGAGGCTGAGGCAGGAGAATGGCGTGAACTCGGGAGGCGGAGCTTGCAGTGAGCCGAGATTGCGCCACTGCACTCCAACCTGGGCGACAGAGCGAGACTCCGTCTCAAAAAAAAAAATAAAATAAAAAATAAAAAATAATACTAAGACTCAACCATTAGATATACAAGTAGAAAACACTAATAGTAAAAACTTGTTAATTTTATTTGAAATTATTTATATTTGTACTCTATTGCTATCTTTGGGGCTGCAGGAAAGGAGACTCTTGCTTATTTGAATCACAGATATTTTAAATATTTCATAAACTGAGGCTCGGTTTTCACTATGTAGAGCGTGATAAGAATGAGAGTGATAAGAACGATTCTGTCAGCATGACTTTGGAGTAGGCTTTACGTCAAATGGGCCTGGGTTTGATCTAACTCCAATGTTTCCAGTATTAATTATTTGTGCTACTACAATAGTATGCTAGGGTGGCCATAACAAAATACTATTGACAGGGTGGCTTAAACAACAGAAATTCATTTTCTCACAGTTCTGGACACTAGAAGTCCAAGATCAAGGTTCTGGAAGGGTTGCCAGAAAAGTTGGTTTATAATGAGGCCTCTCTTCTTGGCTTGCTGATGGCCACCTACTGACTGTTTCCTCACATGGCCTTTCCTCTGTGTTTGCACACCTCTGGTGTCTCTTTCTCCTATTACAATACCAGTCCTATCAAATTAGGAGCCTGCCTTTATGAACTCACTTAATGTTAATTACCTCCTTAAAGGTCCTATCTCCAACTACAGTCACATTAGGAGTTAAAGCTTTAGCATATAAATTTTGGAGAGACATAATTCAGTCTAAAACAGTGACCCTAGGCAAATAATTAACCTGAACCTCTGCTTCTCTTTGTGTAAAATGAAGATGTTAAGATGTTAAAGTTACCTTGAAGATTCATTATAATTCTGATTATTAAATGAGATATGATGTGTCAAGTTCACAACATAATAGCAATGCTTAATAAACTACACACACACACACACACACACACACACACACACACACAGAACTGTTATTCTCGTTGTGAATTTTCTACCCTTAGCCCTGACTCTCCATCTCCCACTGGTTGTTGGTTATTGCATAGGTATTCAAGAAGCAAGGGTAGAGGCTGCACTAATCAAAATGTAATCACAGAATACCTTTAAAACTAATAGTATTCCTTTAGGAATTAACCAAAATCAGTTTGGTTGTAGGTTAGGTCCCTCTTTTGTGATTGTCTATATTTTGCCTAAGCCTCTGTGCTCTTGAAAGATGGGAATTTATTCAGAGTATCCTTAGCAAATAAATGTGATGCAAATAGGCCCCCCAAAAAGTGTAATAGTTTGATATAGTATTCAAGCCTCAACCTATAAGAAAGCCAAACAAGGTACATTTAGGTTAAGTGAGTTGCATAGGATTGCACAACTAATTTTTCACAATGATGAGCTCGTTACCTAGGTTTCTTAACTCCTATCCAATACATTTTTTAGTTCATCTTAATTGTTTGCCTTACTTATTAGTTAAGTGACTTTGGCTCTCTAAACATGCCACTTGTTTTTTCATTTGTAAAATAGCAATATTATAGGGTTTTATCCATAGGATTTTTATGAGAATTAAATGTTTTCTTAAAGCAGAGCAGAGCGCCCAACATATTGTAATGATCAATAAAATTAAATTTTTATGATAATTTCTAACAGCATAATTAGGTTACCATTATCTCCTGGTCAGTTTCTTTTCCTGCAGGTGCAATTTTTCACATTTAACTCCTTGAGGTAAATAACTGTTTTGTGACTGTTTTCCACAGCCTTACTTCCTATATCACCACTTGGTATGAGTTCATAGTATACACCAACTCGAACCGCTGGCTCCAGTCCTCCAGTCACCAGTGTTTTCATTGGTTCTGTGTAATTCTCACTCTCAGAAGCACCCTTCTCTGGCAATATTCTATCAGATTCTAATCATTTTGAAAGGTGAAGATCAAGTTTACTTTCACATTAGCCCCTTTCTCAACCATTGTTATACATATTATTTCTCTTTCATTAGACTGAACTAATTCTAGTCTGATTCTTAGTCACTTAAATTGGACTTTTAGACAAATCATTCATCCCATATTCTCAAATAGAAATAAAATATCAACAAGATTTTAACCACATCCTTTTGAAGCCTATTGGCTGGGAGTGAGAGAGGATGACAGAATCATATTCTTCTAGCTAATGGGAGTAACATTTACAATCAGATAAAGTTTTTATTTGTGCAGTCATTACACAAAAGATTTTGGTCATACGAGACACAAATTAGAAAGAGTATGGGTTACATCACTGCTAGGAAGCTTCAGGTTTAGTATCCCTCGGCTTAAATACTTTCTTAGTCACTTAGCACTAGAATGTACCTTGGTCTTAAAAATATGTAACCAATGATGTGTGATTTCAGGCACAGTGGGATTTATGGCCCAAAGGAGAAACATAAGAGTATAGAGATGGGATTTATATTGATCAAATAATTGATAGTTGAGGATGCTGTATCATTTGACCTAAAAATTAAAGAATGAATAATATTTCGATATACAGAGACATGAGAAAGGAGGCACATATTGGGAGAGTGAAAGGGTATTCCAGAAATAGCTTTATCAAAGAAGGTAACTTATCAAAGAAGCAAGTTTAAATAAAAAGGAGGGTATATCAAGAATAGGACAAGTACTGTGGGCCTGAAACTTATATAATTTATGGCCTTTTTTTTTAAAGAATACACATTTGAGAATAAAAATTTGATACAAAAGAAAATATTTTGAATGGGAAATGAAATCCCACAAAATTCATGGGATCTTGGAGATTCAGGACTTTTCCTTCTGAGAGATCTTTAGGCAATTTTTCAGAAATGCTGCCACAGAAGTGCTTCCTGATTGCAACCTGACTTCCAGGTATTCTCTCAGAATTCTCTATTGAGAACTCCCGGCAATTTCTAGCATTCAATGATCTATGCAAGTAAGCAGTCCTGGCATACCAAGTTCATCAGGCTCATGGTAAATCTGTGATTAAGAATGATAACGTTATAGGTAAGTAAAGTAACAGGAGAGAGAGGTAGAAGGTGTGGGGATAGTGGGGTTATGAAAGATCAACTTTAAATAGGGAAAAATGAGGTCAATCATGGGATGCCTTAAAAGCCATCTAAGCTATTTTGGATTTATTCATTGAAGAAGTCTACAAGGAGTTTGGAGCAGTAAGTTTTGTAATTAAGGACTTATTTTCTTATAATAGAAACCACACGGAAAATGATTTGCAGAGATACATCATTTTTCCTGCAGCTAAAATGGAATATGCATTCATATAGGAATTGATTTGATCACCATTCCAATCTAATGTGTGCTATATATAGGAGGTGACTTACGATAGGGCTTCAATGGCTAACTTTGTACTCATTAAAATGTATTTTTCATTTTCGGGCCCTTAAAAAACCAAAAGTACTCATCAGAAGAAACTTGATAGAATTTTTATTGTTTCCTTATCTTTCTTTAAAAGTGATTTTATTTTAATGACATGTACTTAGGAAAATAATGGGATGGAGTTTCATGATATGCTATTTTGATGGAGACAACTACTTTTATTACTAAGCTCCCATACATAGGGCAGAGAAACAGAGTATGAAAAGAAAGATAAAATATTGATAAGAATTTTTTTCCAATTAGAGATACGGGTACAATTGCGTATTTGGAACAAATAAAAAATTAAAGTGAAAACTAAGCTAGCTCTATTTTGTCTTTTCCCTGTCCTGTGAGAGTCCCCATTTGTGTTATAGGGGCCAAGGGTTATAAGCTCCTATGAAATGCCACTCAAAATGCTAATATAGCTTGGAAATTATTCCTTCAAGTGACCCCTCAGAGGGGAACTGTATCAGAGTGGAGATGCTTTCTGACAAGTGAGGATTAGACATGGGTGTTCTGTTTTCACATACACTGTAAACCTAGTATCCTTTTATATAAGGAGGGTTGGGTGTTTTGACAAATGTACTGAGGTGGTTTCCTTGTTCTGCAGTGAATATCTGTTTTACCACCTTGTTGGACAGCAAATATGCATCCTCTTTACCCTCTCAACTTCAGCTTCTCAGGTGCTACAGCTTGTCTTGCGTTCAGTTAGGTCTCTGCTCCTCCTGTGTGAGGCTAGCCTAGCACCCGATTTTATTTGACCTGTTTCTTAGAGTGTTGTCCTAATATGCCTTGTGTCTGAGTGACCAAAGGAATTTATTAAAAAACAGATTGTTTAAGGTCTGAGTCCAGAATAGTATCTAGAAATCCACACTTTTGCCAAGCTCTTCAAATGTTTCCTACGAGCCTCAAATTTGAAAGACTGTTCATGACTAAAATATAAAACTTAAAAGAGATTCTTGTCCCAATTCACCAGTATTCAGCAATGCAATACAACACTTTGAGTATGTGTCTCATTTTTCTTACTTGTAAGATAAGATATGCTTATAAAATGGTCATTATGGATCTAACATGAATACTCTCTATACTAAGTTATGTTAGGCTCTGGTACAACCTTTCACCGTTACCACTTCCCCATTTCCCTTTCTATACTGCTCCCTAGTCCAGAAGTTCTCAAAGTGTAGCCTTTGTATCAGCAACATCATTATTCATCATCTGTGAACTTATCAGAAATGCAAACATACATGTCCTATATTGTCTCCTCCACACTCCAAGTCCTGCTGAACCAGGAACTCTAGGAGTGTGGCTCAGTCTTCCAGATGATTCCAGTGCACATTGAGGTTGGAGAATTTGATCTTAATTTCTTTCCTTCCTATCTCTGTTGCCTACTCAGGAAATAATGGAAATTGTTCAATCAAATCACACTGAGTTTATTAAGAACATCTGTATCTCAATAGAATATCTTGGTAAGAGAGTAAGTGCTAAGCCCACAAAAATAAAGTAGAAACTGAAAAAAAAAAAGGTTATTTTAAATCCTTGAGAGAAAATATTTTGATGAGGTTAGTGAGGGTGTCATCAAACAGTTATGCACTTTATGCTTGATCTACACCTGAAAGTATCTTAGTCCATTTGAGTTGCTATAAAGAATTACTGAGGCTGAATAATTTATCTAAAAGAGGTTTATTTGGCTCACTGTTCTGCAGGCCATATAAAAAGTATGGTGCCAGCAACTGCATGTGTTGATGGCCTGATGGCAAAAAGTGAAGGGGACCCAGCTAGTCACGTGGTGAGGGAGGAAGCAAGAGAGAGGAGAGGGAGGTGACAGGCTCTTTTTAACAAACAGTTCGCGTGGGCACTAATAGAGTGAGGACTCATTACCGTGAAGATGGCACCAAGCCATTTGTAAGGGATCTGCCCCTGTGACCCAAACACCTCCCGTTAGACTCCACCTCCAACACTGTGGATCAAATTCAGTGTAGCCTTAAGGAGGCCAAAAAAATCATATCCAAAACATAGCAATATCCCATTTCCAACATCTCGTCCTGTGCGGATCCATTGGAATGTACCTGACTTATATCATCCCCTCCAGGGTTTCTTTTCTGTACAACAACAAATAATAGATAAATTAATACATGCTGATATACATTATGTTACTCAATATAAGTAGCTTATAATTTTATTGGGCTCTTCTGAAGATGATTCTCCAATTCTACATGTTGGAAAAATCCAGGTAACATGGTAGATTGAGAGGTAGAAAGAGAGCTTCCATGAAGCTTGTTATATCTCCTCATGACTCTTTCTTCAAAGGGAGTTTACACTTGTACCTGAAATATTTACTTAAAAAAAATTAAAGGGAAATCTGATTGCTGTCTTATCTCATTTAAAAGGCAAGTAAATAAGTACTAACTTTACTATGACATTTACAGGAATGTATATTTTAGCTCAATATAAAGAAAACTTTTCCAAGAACTAAAACTGTCTATACCCAAAATTCAAGCAGCATACTGTAGATATTAAGAGCACATTCTGTGGAAGCAAAAGGATCTGAGTTCATATTTTGTGACATGTCTTATTTTTTGTTTGACCTTGAACAAAGTAGTAAATGCTCAAAACCTTAGTTGTCTTAAAAAATAACAATAAATTGTCTTCTTCATAGGGTCATTGTGATAATTAAGTGTGATATTTGTTAGGTATTTAGCACAGTCCCCAGGACAAATGAGCACTCAATAAATGGTAGCTATTATTTTCACAGTTTCTAGCAGAGGCTGAATTACCACCTTGTGGTGATGCCAAAGAGAGAGGGATGAAAGAACTGCTAACGTCTATTTTAAATCTATGAACTTGAGACCCTAGAAAGCCATATATTCTCTAGCTTTTACACTTAGTTGAAGACTACTTCTAGAAAATAATTAAATGTGAAAAAAAATTTCCTCGAAAAAATTTTAAGACGCATTTTGGCTGGCTTACTTTTTCAGGGATCCATAAAACAAATCCTAAATAATCCTTTCAATGGTAATTTTTTTCCCCTTTGAAACTTTTCCACATTTGTAACACAGTTTCTTTGAGGATATTTTCATCTCTCACATAAAAATTCAAACATGGACATGCATCCTTGTTAACATGCAGGTTATCTCCATCACTTATGTTCGAATTCCATGAAGCTCATGGAACACTGGGTTTTGCCTCAAATGCTATATTGTCTCTGGAAAAGTGGCCTTTTTCTTTTTCTAGTCTGCTTCAACATTGTTTTCTGGATGTAGCTTTCTATTTCCCCTGAGTTAAGAGATGGATAAAAGTTTTTATCAATCTGACAAGTTATTTCTTGCCATTATTCAAGACATTTGACATTTGGAGGGTTTTAACGTGTACATTCTTTGATGGCATTTGGAAAACATCATTAAGAATCAGCAATATTCTGATAAATCTGAGAGAGGAGCTTTTCTCTGCTATCCTCAGAAAATGTGATTTTAAATGAACAATGAATGCATTAAAGTCTTTTCTTTTTAAGTGGGAAAAACATTCTCCTTTTATCTCATAAACAAAAAGATACATTTTCCAAATGAAACCAAATATGAGACTCTAATACAATTTTAAACTATCACAGTGCCTTTGATTATAAATTTAATGTATTGCTTATGAGTCCTGTGGATGTTTTGGCAAATTTGTGTTAGAGTAAAAGCAGAAATGTAACTCCAAAAAGTGAACCCTTTATATTTGTCACTTGTTACAATCCTTCTTGACTTAATTCCTGGCCAAGTAGATGTACCATTAATAATTTATTTATGTTAGTATTGACTTCATTTGCTTTCACACTGGGTGCAGGCCCTTTGGGAACCTAGAATGCCAATAGAGTGGATTTCTGTCAGAGATTTATGGAGTCAATGATCTTGGGTCCATTGCAACAATCTAACAAATGACTCTGGCAGAGGTTAGTGGGCATTCAGTCAGTGTCAGAGACTTTGGAGGCAATCCATTTATGAGAATCAATAATCATAACTCAGGCTGGGGCCTCTAGTTTGTAATCTACACAGCTTTGTTTATTATCAACCCGCTCTGGTAAAAAATTAAAAAAAATAGAGCTATTGCATGTTCTTTTCCATATAATTTTGCATCAGTATTATAAAGCTTTTACTATACTTGCATTTACATAAAATTCTAAGGGCAGTATGGAGTCAGAGGGAAAGTGATATGGTTTGGCTCTGTGTCTCCACCCAAATCTCATGTTGAATTTCAATCCTCAGTGTTGGAAGAGGGTTCTGGTGGCTTGGTGGTAGGTGATTGGATAATGGAGGCAGACTTTCCCCTTGCTGTTCTTGTAATAATGAGTGAGTTCTCATGAGATCTGGTCGTTTAAAAGTGTGTAGCACTTCCCACTTGACTCTCTTCTTCCTGCCTTGACCATGTGAAGACGTGCTTGCTTCCCTTTTGCCTTTCACCATAATTGTAAGTTTCCCGAGGCCTTCCCAGCCATACTTCCTGTACAGTCTGCACAACTGCGAGTCAATTAAACCTCTTTTCTTCATAAATTGCCCAGTCTCAGGTATGTCTTTATAGTAGTGTGAGAATGGACTAATACAAGAGGAAACAACTTGAATTTAAAACCATAAACACTGGGCAGAAACCTTCTTCTTAATAGCTTTAAAATTTTAGATAGAAATTAAAAGGAGTATAGGTTACATCACTGCTTGGAAGCATCAGGGTTTAGAATTCCTCAGATTAAATATTTTGTTAGTCACTTAGAACTAGAATGTTCTTAGACTTTGGACTCTGTAGCAGTGATTCTTTTAAAGAATTTTATATATAATATTTTTATTATACTTTCATTGTTCCAATTTTACAAAAATGGGAAGCAAAACACAGAATTTAAGTAACTTGTCCAGAGTCTCTACCTTGTGTTGGGGTAGATGCGATTCGAATCATGATAATTGAACTTCAGGATCCACGTTCTTAACAATTACACATACTGTCCTTAACTGTTGAACATAGAATAACTTATTATATAGAATAACGTAAAAGATAGGGAATAAGCTCTTGTTTATTAATATTATAGTTGCCAGGTGTTTCAAATATTATTGTCCCAGAATCCGTGCAATTTAAAATTTATATGTAGCATCAAACCCATTTTACAGATTAGGGAAATAAATTTCAGAGCGATAAAGCAATTTGCCGTATATTCTATGGTTAGGAAGTAGCAGGTCTGAGATTTAACTTTAAATCTTCCTGAACTCAAAAATTAAATTATTTGTATTCTATCATATTGACCTTAATAATCATAAATAATATTTCTACCTGTTAGAAGTTTAACCCCTAAAGTTACCCTTTAGACGTTATAGCATTAGGAGATATACCTAATGCTAAATGATGAGTTAATGGGTGCAGCACACCAACATGGCACACGTATACATATGTAACAAACCTGCACGTTGTGCACATGTACCCTAAAACTTAAAGTATAATAATAATAATAATAATAAAAAGAAAGGAAAAAAGATATACCTGTCATAAGTGATGGATGCATATTATAAATTCCAGAGCAACCACTGAAACAAACAAACAAACAAAATATATACACCTTAATTCAACTGAAAGCTCAAATGGATTTTTCAGCATTCAATAAAGAGAATATGGTATATACATAAAATGTCCTCTCCATAAACTACGCAACTGATTCCTGCAATTACAGTTAATCGTTAGATAACAAAAACTCTATCAGCTATTTTAAGTCATCTTGAAAGGATCTTTACATTGTTGACGCATAATGCACAATAGAGTGCTATCTTGGTAACTGCAAGTATATGTGAAGATACAAACTAGTATAGGTAGGGAGGAAAGATTCAGATTTGCTACAGAATTCATATCCAATCTGGAGTCTTAAAATAACTGAAATCTGGCTCTTCATGGGGCCATAGTTTCAAACCACATTGAAAGGGTCAAGAGTAACGGATATTTGATATGCAGCTATACTGCAGCAATTACATTTTTATAAGGTTAATTGGAGTCATATGGGTAGTTTAACACAGCATGGTTCTTTTAATACTTCTGAATAACCCACTTGGCTTGAAAGTCCTCAAAACAAGTCTTATATTAGAGGACCATTTTAAAAGCACAGACATCCAGGGCCAAATGGTCATGAGAGTCTGCTCTATTTTATTTTACTAGATTAATGACAACAACCTGGGACTTTGATTGAAGTAGCAATAATAGGATAAGACTAGCCAAAGTAGACAAAACCAGTAGTTCAGATATATAATTTGTAAAGACATGGAAGTAGCTAGCAAATAAGTCTAGGAACATCAAGGTGGGGTGTATTAATGTGAGTTTAAAATGAAATTAGAACCTAGATAGAAAAAATAGCTCAGGACTTGCCGTTTCTTCTCATAGGGCTCCTGAAAGAAAAATATGCCCAGAAAAAGCAAAATTACCCTTTTACTGTGAGTGGACTTTGCCTTGAATCATCTGTGACTCCTTAATGGACAAGCCAGAGGTAACATAAGATAGAAACAAAGCCCAAATAGGCCAAAGCCAAAGTAGGTGAAAGATCTTTTCAGTTTATATCCTCCGCAATTCCCAATCTTATTTCAAACTGCAATTTGAAATAAGTCTAAATCCTATGTACTTTCTTAAAGAACGTGAAGAAAAGGTAAGTTGTCCCAATGCCAAAGGTGAAGCCCCCCACTTGATTTCCTGCCTTGGAGCTTTTCGTCAGTGTTTCCTGTGGTGTCTTCCTTAGCTATGTGGAAAAAGACCAGTTAAAGAAAGAAAGATGCCACCCTGACCCATAATCCTTTTGAAATATCTTCCCTTTGAACTATAGCCCATTACAATATCTTCAACTTGAAAAGCTAGGATTAAAACCTTTCTTTTTGGGGATGAAGTTGAGGCTAGTTTATGGAAGCAGGGAGCAGAAAAAAAAAAAAAAAGTTGACTTTCTTCTTAATAGGATAATACCCCTGACTTTACCATGTACCTTTTATTAACCCCTTAGGTTTAATAGCAAGACCCATAATCAATGAAGAATATGAGAATTTTCTTTTGGGGAGATAATCACAGATAATCAAAAAGGCCTGCCGACAACTTCTCTAAGCCTTGCACTACAATTTTTTTCTTAGACCAATCAGTTGGAAAGTTTACCCTCTGGAGATTTTTTAAATTTTACTTCTAGAGTGTTTGAAAAAGTTCAGAAAAGTACACTGAGTTTATTCAAAATTAATCTTAAGCATAAAGTTAAAAAGATATTCTAAATCTTACTCTGAAAGTTTCTGTTACCCAACTAAGCTTGCAAAACAAGACTTCCTGGTGCACACCAGGTGGCAACACAGCTTGAAAACACCATCATGCCAGTCATGTAAATATAACAGCAGTGTGTTAATGCCTTCTAACAGGTAACAAAAGACAACTTTCTGCAGGTAATTTCTATTTCCCAAAGAAACTTTGAAGTTCTTCCTATAGGTTGAATGTGTTCCCCAAAGTTCATGTATTGAAAACTTGATATGCAATGTGGCAGTGTTGAGAGGTGAAGTCTAATGGAAGATATTTGGTTCATGGGGTACAACCCTTGAGAATAAATTAATGTTGTTATCATGGGAATGGGTTTCTTATAAATGGACGAGTTTGGCTCCCTCTTGCTCTGTTGCCATCTTTTTGCCCTTCCAAAATGTTATGATGATGTAAGAAAGCTCTTGCTAGATGCAGGGCTCTCAATATTAGACTTCCCAGCCTCCAGAATCATGAGCCAATATATTTTGGTTCATTGTAAATTACCCAGTCTGTGGTATTCTGTTATAGCAGCACATAATGGATTTAGAAAGTTCCAATTTGAAACTTCTCCCTTTATTTTCATTATTTTTATTTGAATCTTGCTTTATTGTTTGTTATTGATCTAAGTGTTTTAACTTTTTTTAAAAATTTCCAACATTTATTTTAGGTTCAGGGGTACATGTGTAAGATGTGCAGGTTTGTTACATAGGTAAACATGTGATGTACCATGCTGGTTTACTGCACAGAACATCCCATCACCTAGGTATTAAGTCAAGCATCCATTAGCTATTCTTCCTGATGCTCTCCCTCCTCCCACCTCCCACACTCTTGACAGGCCCTGGTGTATGTTGTTCCCTATCATGTGTCCATATGATCACATCATTTAGCCCCCACTCACAAGAGAGAACTTTGGTTTTCTGTTCCTGTGGTTAATTTGCTGAGGAAAATAGCTTCCAGCTTCATCCACATCTCTGCGAAGGACATGATCTTCTTCATTTTTATGACTGCATTGTATTCCATGGTTCTCCCAGGCTGGAGTGCAGTGACATGATCTTGGCTCACTGCAACCTCTGCCTCCTGGGTTCAAGCAATTCTCCTGCCTCAGCCTCCTGAATAGCTGGGACTACAGGTGCCCGCCACCAGGCCCGGCTAATTTTTTTTGTATTTTAGTAGAGACGGGGTTTCACCATGTTGCCCAGGCTGGTCTCAAACTCCCGAGCTCAGGCAATCCACCAGCCTAAGCTTCCCAAAGTGCTAGGATTACAGGCGTGAGCCACCGCGCCCAGCCCCATATTTTCTTTATTTAGTCTATCATTGATGGGCATTTAGGTTGATTACATGTCGTTGCTATTGTGAATAATGCTGCAATGAACATACATGTGCATGTATCTTTATTAGAGAATGATTTATATTCCATTGAGTATATACCCGGTAATGGGATTGCTGGGTCAAATAGTATTTCTGCCTCTATGTCTTTGAGGAATCGCCATGCTGTCTTCCATAATGGTTGAACTGACTTGCACTCCTACGGAACAGTGTAAAAGCATTCCTTTTTCTCCACAACCTCACCAGCATCTGTTGTTTTTTGACTTTTTAAAAAGGATTTTTCCATAAGTTACTGGGGTACAGGTGGTATTTGGTTACTTGAGTAAGTTCTTTAGTGGTGATTTGTGGGATTTTGGTGTCCCCATCACCCAAGCAGTAATCACTGCACTGTATTTGTAGTCTTCTGTCCCTTGCCCCCTTCCCACTCTTCCCCACAAGTCCCCAAAGTCAATTGCATCATTCTTATGCCTTTGCATCCTCATAGCTTAGTCCCACATATCAGTGAGAACACACGATGTTTGGTTTTCCATTCCTGAGTTACTTTACTTAGAAAAATAGTCTCCAATCTCATCCAGGTCACTGCAAATGCTGTTTTTTCATTCCTTTTTATGGCTGAGTAGTATTACAACAAATATACATATATAAATATATCATCATAAAGAAGTATATTTTATATATATATATATATATATATATATATATATATGTGTGTGTGTGTATCTCACAGTGTATTTATCCGCTCGTTGATTGATGGGCATTTGGGTTGTTTCCATGATTTTGCAACTGTGAATTGTGCTGCTATAAACGTGTGTGCAAATATCTTTTTTGAGTAATGACTGATTTTCCTCTGGGTAGGTACCAAGTAGTGGAATTGCTGAATCAAATGGTAGTTCTGCTTTTAGTTCTTTAAGGAATCTGAACATTGTCTTCTGTAGTGGCTGTACTAGTTTACATTCCCACCAGCAGTATAGAAGTGTCCCCTGTTCAATGCATTCATGCCAGCATATACTGTTTTTTGATTATGGCCATTCTTGCAGGAGTAAGGTGGTATCACATTGTGGTTTTGATTTGCATTTCCCTGATCCTTAGTGATATCAAGCATTTTTTTCATATTTTTGTTGTCTATTTGTATATCTTCTTTTGAGAATTGTCTATTTATGTCCTTAGCCCACTTTTTGATGGGATTTTTTTTCTTACTGATTTGTTTGAGTTTGTTGTAGATTCTGAACATTAGCCCTTTGTCAGATGTATAGATTGTGAAGATTTTCTCCCACTCTGTGGGTTGTCTGTTTACTCTGCTGACTGTTCCTTTGCCTTGCAAAAGCTCTTTAATTTAATTAGGTCCCAGATATTTATCTCTGTTTTTATTGCATTTGCTTTTGGGTCCCTGGTCATGAAATCCTTGCCTAAGCCAATGTCTAGAAGGGTTTCTCCAATGTTATCTTCTAGAATTTTTATAGTTTCAAGTCTTAGGTTTATGTCCTTAATCCATCTTGAGTTGATTTTTGTATAAGGTAAGACATGAGAATCCAGTTTCATTCTCCTACATGTGGCTAGCCAATTATCCGAGCACCACTTATTAAAAAGAGTGTCCTTTCCTCACTTTATGTTTTTGTTTGCTTTGTTGAAGGTCAGTTGGCTGTAAGTATCTGGGTTTATTTCCGGGTTCTCTATTCTGTTACATTTGTCTATGTGCCTATTTTTGTACCGGTACCGTGCTGTTTTTGTGACTATGGCCTTATAGTGTAGTTTGAAATCAGGCAGTGTGATGCCTCCAGATTTGTTCTTTTTGTGTAGTCTTGCTTTGACTGTGTGGACTCTTTTTTGGTTCCATTTGAATTTTAGAATTTTTTTTCTAATTCTGTGAAGAATGATGGTGGTATTTTGATGGGGATTGCATTGAATTTGTAGATAGCTTTGGCAATATGATCATTTCCACAATATTGAATCTATCCATCCATGAGCATGGGATGTTTTTCCATTTGTTCGTGTCATCTATGATTTCTTTCAGCAGTGTTTAGTGTTTTGTAGTTTTCTTTGTAGAGATCTTTCGACTCCTTGGTTAGGCATATTCGTAAGTATTTTTTTTGAAGCTATTGTAAAAGAGATTGAGTTCTTGATTTGATTCTCTGCTTGGTCGCTGTTGGTGTATAGAAGAGCTACTGATTTGTGTACATTGACTTTGTATCCAGAAAGTTTGGTGAATTCTTTTATCAGTTCTAGGAGCTTCCTGGAGGAGTCCTTAGGATTTTCAAGGTAAAAAATCATATTGTCAGCATATCTTCCTGATTTAAGCTAGGAGGGTGTTATTTTTCCAGGAATTTATCCATCTCTTCTAGGTTTTCTAGTTTTTGTGCATACAGGTGTTCATAGTAGCCTTGAATGATCTTTTGTATTTCAGTGGTGTCAGTTGTAATATCTCCTGTTTCATTTTTTAGTATGGTTATTTGGATTTTCTGTCTTCTTTTCTTGGTTAATCTTGCCAGTGATCTATCAATTTTATTTATCTTTTCAAAGAACAAGCTTTTTGTTTCATTTATCATTTGTATTTTTTTTGTGTGTGTTTCAATTTTACTTTGTTCTGTTCTGACCTTGGTTATTTTCCTTCTGCTGGGTTTGGGTTTGGTTTGTTCTTGTTTCTCTAGTTCCTTGGGGTGTGACCTTAGAGTGTCAGTTTGTGCTCTTTCAGTCTGTTTGATGTTTGCATTTAGGGCAATGAACTTTCTCTTAGCATCACCTTTGCTGTATCCCAGAGGTTTTGATAGGTTGTGTCATTACTGTCATTCATTTCAAATAATTTTTTAATTTCCATCTTGATTTCATTTTTGACCCAATGCTCATTAAGGAACAGGTTAATTTCCCTGTATTTGCATGGTTTTGAAGGTTCCTTTTGCAGTTGATTTCCAGTTTTATTCCACTGTAGTCTGAGAGAGTGCTTGATATAATTTCAATTTTCTTAAATTTATTGAGGCTCATTTTATGGCCTATCACATGGTCTATCTTGGAGGAAGTTCCATCTGCTGTTGAATAGAATGTGTATTCTGCAGTTGTTGGATGAAATGTTCTGTATATATCTGTTAAGTCCATTTGTTCCAAGGTGTAGTTTAAATCCATTGTTTCTCTGTTGACTTTCTATCTTGATGACCTGTCTCATGCTGTCAGTGGAGTATTGAAGTCCCTCACTATTATTGTGTTGCTGTCTATCTCATTTCTTAGGTCCATTAGTAATTGTATTATAAATTTGGGAGCACCAGTGTTAGGTAAATATATGTTTAGAATTGTGTTATTTTCCTGTTGGACAAGGCTTTTTACCATTATATAATGTCCCTCTTTGTCTCTTTTAACTGCCATTACTTTAAAGTTTGTTTTGTCTGATGTAAGAATAGCTATCCTTGCTCACTTTTGGTGTCCATTTGCACAAAATGCCTTTTTCCACCCCATTGCTTTATGTTTATGTGAGTCCTTATGTGGTAGGTGAGTCTCCTGAGGGCAGCAGATAGTTGGTTGGTGAGTTCTTATCCATTCTGCAGTTCTGTATCTTTTAAGTGGAGCATTTAGGTCAGTTACATCTAGTGTTAGTATTAAAATGTGAGGTACCGTTGCATTCATTGTGCTCTTTGTTGCCTGTGTACTTTGTTTTTTTTGTTTTTGGTTTTTCATTTGTATTTTAGTTTTATAGGTCCTGTGTGATTTATGCTTTAAAGAGGTTCTGTTTTGATGTGTTTCTACATTTTTTTTAAGAATTTAGAGCTCCTTTTAGCAGTTTTTGTTCTGGTGGCTTGATAATAGCGAATTCTTTCAGCATTTGTTTGTCTGAAAAAGACTGTCTCTTTCCTTCATATATGATGCTTAGTTTCGCTGGATACAAAATTCTTCGCTGATAATTGTTTTGTTTGACGAAGCTGAAGATAGGGCACCAATCCCTTCTAGCTTTTAGGGTTTCTGCTGAGAAATCTGCTGTTAATCTGATAGGTTTTCCTTTATAGGTTACCTGGTGCTTGTGTCTCACAGCTCTTAAGATTCTTTCCTTCATCTTAACTTTGGATAGCCTAATGACAATGTGCCCAGGTGAAGATCTTTTTGTGGTGAATTTCCCAGGTGTTCTCTGTGCTTCTTGTGTTTGGATGTCTAGGTCTCCAGCAAGGCTGGGGAAGTTTTCCTCGATTATTCCCCCAAATATATTTTCCAAGCTTTTAGAATTCTCTTCTTCCTCAGGAATGCCAATCATTCTTAGGTTTGTTTATTTACCATAATCCCAGACTTCTTGGAGGCTTTGTTCATATTTTCTTATTCTTTTTCCTTTGCCTTTGTTGGATTGGGTTAATTTGAAGACCTTGTCTTCGAGCTCTGAATTTCTTTCTTCTTACTCAATTCTATTGTTGAGACTTGCCAGAGCATTTTGCATTTCTAAAAGTGTGTCCAGAGTTTCCTGAATTTTTGATTGTTTTTTTCTTTAAGCTATCTATTACCTTGAATATTTCTCCCTTCACTTTTTTATAATAGTTTAGATTTCCTTGCATTGGGCTTCACCTTTCTCTGGTACCTTCCTATTTAGCTTAATAACTAACTTCCAGAATTCTTTTTCAGGTAAATCAGGGATTTCTTCTTGGTTTAGATCCATTGCTGGAGAACTAGTGTAATAGTGTAATTTTGTGGGGGTGATGACAAGTCTTGTTTTGTCATATTACCGGAGTTGGATTTCTGGTTCCTTCTCATTTGGTAGGCTCTGTCAGAGGGTAGGTCTAGTGCTGAAGGCTGTTGTTCACATTCTTTTGTCCCACGGGATGTTCCCTTGATGTAGTACTCTCCCCCTTTTCCCATGGATGTGGCTTCCTGTGAGCCACACTGCAGTGATTATTGTCTCTCTTCTGGGTCTAGCGGTCCAGTGATCCTACCAGGCTCCAGGCTGGTACTGGGTGTTGTCTGCACAGAGTCCTGTGATGTGAACTCTCTATAAATCTCATTGTCTGTTCCAGTGGAGGTGATAAGGGGTGCAATGGACTCCATGAGGGTTCTTAGCTTTGGTGGTTTAATGTTCTGTTTGTGCTGGTTTGGTGGTCCAATGTTCTTTTTGTGCTGGTTGGCCTCCTGCCAGGAGGTGGCACTTTCCAGAGAGCATCAGCTGTGGTATTATTACAGGGAGGAATTGGTGGTTGGCAGGGCCCTAGAACTCCCAAGATTATATGCCCTTTGTCTTCTGCTACCAGGGTGGGTAGGGAAAGACTATCAATGAGGCAGGGCTAGGTGTGTCTGAGCTCAGACTCTCCTTGGGCAGGTCTGGCTGCAGTTGCTGTGCAGGATGGGGGTGAGATTCCCAGGTCATTGGAGTTGTGTACCTAAGAGAATTATGGCTTCCTCTGCTGAGTCATGCAGGTTGTCAGGAAAATGAGGGAGAGCCGGCAGTCACAGGCCTCACCCAGCTCCCATGCAAACAAAAGGGCCAGTCTCATTCCCACCATGCCTCCCCCAACAGCTCTCAGACCATTTCCAGGTGGAGAGCAATATGGGTTTGAAAACCTGCCCCAGGCTATCCACCTCCTATCTGTGAAAGAAAAGCGCTTAGTACTTTCTCTGCCTGTGAAGTCTGAACACCAGATTAGCGCCCTCCCCACGAGTTCTCACCAGCAGACTTATCACCCCGTTCAAATTGTTACCAAGTTCAGCTACAGATTTGTTTCTTCCTGTTTAGTTTTACCCCCTGCTCCTCTCTGGATGGATCCTTGTGGTGCCAGGTAGGAATGGCCTGCTAGGGAACCCAGCAAGCTCCCAGGGCCTTTCTGTTGCTTCCTCTACCCCTGTATTTCACTCAGCTTTCCAAATTGACTCAGCTCCAGGTAAAGTTGGAAACTTCTCCCCCAAACAGAACTTCAGCTTCTCCAATTGGGGTGTGTATTTGGGAGAGGAGGGTCTCTCTTTCCCACTTGCACAGTTGAGGCACTCAGAGTTTTGCGGGAGATGGAGGGAGGTCTCCTGTGTACTGCAGGAGCAGTCTGCTTCCTTCAGAGGGTCTGTGGGTCCTCTCAGGATTGCTGGTCTATTTTTTGACTTTTTAATAATAACAGTTCTGACTGGCATGAGATGATATCTCATTGTGGTTTTGATTTGCATTTCTCTAATGATCTGTGAGGTTGAGCTTTTTTTCCATATGTTTGTTGGCTGCATGTGTGTCTTCTTTTGAGAATGGTTTGGTCATGTCCTTTGCCCACTTTTTAATGTGGTTGTTTGTTGTTTCCTTTTAAATTTGTTTAAGTTCCTTGTAGATGCTAGATATTATACCTTTGTCAGAGGGATAGATTGCAAAAGTTTTCTCCTTTTCTGTAGGTTGTCTTTTTACTCTGTTGATAGTTCTTTTGCTGTGCAGAAGCTCCTTAGTTGTGAATTGGAGTTCATTATGATTTGTGTCTCTGCTTGTCTGTTGTTGGTGTATAGGAATGCTTGTGATTTATGCACACTGATTTTGCATACTGAGACTTTGCTGGAGTTGCTTATCAGCTTGAGAAACTTTTGGGCTGAGACAATGGGGTTTTCTAAATATAGGAGCATGTCATCCACTAACATAGTTTGACTTCCTCTCTTCCTATCTGAATACGCTTCATTTCTTTTGCTTGCCTCATTGCCCTGGCCAGAGATTCCAATACTTTGTTGAATAGGAGTGGTGAAAGAGAGCATCCTTGTCTTGTGCTCATTTTCAAGCGGAATGCTTATAGCTTTTTCCCATTCAGTATGATACTGGCTGTGTGTTTGTCGTATATGGCTCTTATTGTTTTGAGGTGTGTTCCTTCAATACTTAATTTATTGAGAATTTTTAAGGGATGTTGAATTTTATTGAAGGCCTTTTCTGCATCTATTGAGATAATCATGTGGTTTCTGTCTTTAGTTCTGTCTATGTGATGAATCACTTCTATTGATTTGCATATGTTGAACCAACCTTGCATCCCTGGGATGAAGCCTACTTGATTGTAGTAAATAAGCTTTTTGATGTGCTGCTGAATTCAGTTTGCCAGTATTTTGCTGATTTTTGCATAGATGTTCATCAAGGATATTGGCCTGTAGTTTTCTTTATTTGTTGTATCTCTGCCAGGTTTTGGTATCAGAATGATGCTGGCCTCATAGAATGAGCTAGAGAGGATCCCCACCTTTTCAATTTTTTGGAATAGTTTCAGTTGGAATGGTACCAGCTCTTCTTTTTACCTCTGGTAGAATCAGCTGTGAATCTGTCTGGTCCTAGGCATTTTTTTAGTTGGTAGGCTATTTATTACTGCTTCAATTTCAGAATTCATTATTGGCCTATTCAGGGATGTAATTTCTTCCTGGTTTAGTCTTGGGAGCGTGTATGTGTCCAGGAATTTACTCATTTAGATTTTCTAGTTTATGTGTATAGAGGCGTTTATAATATTCTCTGATAATTTTCTAGTTTGTGTGTGTAGAGGTGTTTATAGTATTATCTGATAGGTGTTTGTATTTCTGGGGGGGGGGGTCAGTGGTGATATCTTCCTTATCATTTCTAATTGTGTTTATTTGAATCTTCTCTCTTTTTTTCCTTATTAGTCTACCTAGCAGTCCAGAAAAATTGAGACTGAAAAAGTGTCCGTCCCTTACTGGCCAGATGGTTTTAATCTGTAGCAGCAGCCTGGATTATCTGTCAGTAAAACGGATTATCTGTCAGTAAAACAGATTATCTGTCAGTAAAACAGCATTTCCAAAGCTGTGCACCACCACCAAATTATTAATTGACTTAGTATTTCTAAAGATCCATGTGGTCAATAAATCCATTAAGGAATCCAAATACCAATTGTACATCAAGAAAATTTAGAAAACACCAGGTTGTTACAACAGTTTAAAATCAATGTACCAATTTTCTCTACCTTAATCCTCAATCAAAAGTAGTGTTCCCAGAACTGTAACATATAGATCTGTACTGATTTGCTAACCATAACCCATAGCAAGGAATTAGCATTATGGATAAAAGTAGTATATTGAAAAGGAAAACAAAGTTATAGAAAGGAAAGATATGTTTCTTGATTTTGTTCTCTAACTTGTACTACTTGATGCTGGTGATCTACAACCCACAATTGGTTATCTTGAGTTTCAATCAATTATGACACATGCTTCACATTTTCTGGAGGAAACAACTTTCATTTATAAAAACAGTTTCTCTGCCAGAAATTGGAACGCAAAACACCTCTGGCTTTTTGCATTTTGAGACATTTGCAGTACAGGCTTCTAGATTTTCCCTCTTAGTTTCAATTTTCTCCCCTACCCCAACCTTAGCAATTTCAGTGGGGCTTTTTCTGTGAAGAAGCTGAGCATAGGCCCAAGTGTCACAACATCTTAGATATTCACTGTGTGTGACCTGAAACAAATTATAAAAACTTTCTTAACTCCAGTTCACTCATCTATTAAAAGATCATAATAATAGCACTCTATCTCACATGGCAATGTTAAGGATTTAATGAGATAATATAAGTAGCATGCCTTGTGCAGTGCCCGACACACAATAGGTACAGGGCATGTTTTTAATAGGTCACTGTCCAAACAAACATCCTGATCTTGAGGGTCTTCTGCTCTTCTCTTTTATGGTTCTTCATCTTTAGCAGAAGGTAATGGGGCCCTAGGGCAAGAGAATCTCACAGATGATAGAATACGGAAAAGAGATTGGGTGAATTTAGGAATTATAAAGATATCAAATGTGTAGCACCATAAAGGGTCATCAAGAGCTGTGTCATAGCTACATACATTATGTGATGATTTTCTTTTATGGAATGGTCACAAATTCACATGGTTCCCCAAGGTCTGTCATTTGATTACACATTGTCCCAGTAAATTTTTACTCCTCTATACTTTGTTTACCCTAATAAGATTGGAAGCTATTTGAAAATAGGATCTTAGCGTCTTGACTTCTTTTATAATTTGTGCCTTCAATATGTAATATATTACAGGACACTTAATCTTCATTTTTTTTGTTGGTTAACTAATGGAGAAATTAGATATGATTGTGTTGTTCCTTTGTCAACTATGAACTTATAGGTAAAATCTTGTGGAGAGAGAAGACACAGAAAAATATAAGAAATGGTGAATTCAATGAAACATGTGTAATTATAGATTTAGAGTAACACTGACATTATAATCCTCTTTATTCACACTTATAACCCAATTTGGGGTTGTTCCTCAGATATTGTTATAGTATCATAATTTTATCTAAATTAAAACATCAAAAAATGTTTGGGTATTGAATTTTTATGAATATTCTAAGTCAAAATGATAAGTATATTTTCAATGTCTTGATCACAGGCAAGACAAACACTGAAATCCAAAGGCAATGTTTATGGAATCATATCTATTAGATCAAGTGTGCTCACTTCTTGGTGATAAAAGTACATTGTAATGTTTAATAATTCTCTCTTCTTTTGCTTGTGACTCTTTGAGTGAGACTATTTACATATGACATTTGCTTTTTATTATATGGAGCTCTTATAATTTTAGTATTGTCTGTTATTATTCACAAAGAAGGGAAAAATTGGAGTTTGTATAGTAAAGCTGGGGTCCAATACTTCAGTTTTGTTTCAGTTAAATAAACAGTTCCGTTTATAAAGATTGTTTGGTTCACCTTCAGTGATCCCTCCCTTGGCAGAGTGCTGCTGTCACACTATTTCCACATGTTCTCAGGCAAAAAGAACACAGTTCAACTTCCATGCCACTGGGTCACTGGTTTGGGGGAAAAGTCAACACATGTTAGGTGAACTCTGCACACTCACTCGGCCCTGGAGAACAGAATGAACCACACTTGGTCTCTTTTCAGGAAGCAGTGGAGGAGCTAGAGAAGGAATCAGACTTATTAATGTCCAACTGTCCTCACAGTTGTACCTTCATATTATAATAATCATGCATACATATTTATTAATGAGAGAAAGGAGATGATTACAAAAAGATTTATAAATAAGAAGCACTCAATTAAAATCTTGTGACTGCAGGAGAAATTAAACATGGGGTCTTAGGGCTAAGTGCATTTTTCCTGCCACTGTTATTTAACCTCTGTTTTATTAAAATACTGTTTTATTTCATAGTTAGTAAATTATAGTTATATCTTTAACTAATATGAAACATTTTTATTAAGCATTATCATAAAATAATAATTTAGAACAATTATAATGATATGTGATCTTTACTAAGTACTTTCTATCTACCAATGATTGTGCTAAGGACTTTATAGTACTTGTTTAATTCATTTACATATAAAATATGTAATACAACTGAATATGATGATAAGAACGGGTGGGAAATATTGCGAACAGAGTAGGTGGAGTGGTAGGTATTTAGACAACTACACATGGAGAACAGATGGATCAAAATGGAAAGTGATTTTTTTGGCCATCCCAGAAGAAGAAAACCAATATCAACCCCCAATAAAGTAAATGCGTGCTCCTCCCTGTCAAGGACCTGGAGAAGTCTGGCAGTGTGTGTAGTTCCACTACATAGTAACTCCTACCTCTCGGGAAGGTGAGGGTGGGAGTGGGCTGTTGTGATCACAGCTGAAGTAATACACAGAAGGATGAAGATCCATCTTAAGGGATAAATAGTTTTCAAACCACAGATTCAATGCCATCCCCATCAAGCTCCAATGACTTTCTTCACAGAATTGGAAAAAACTACTTTAAAGTTCATATGGAACCAAAAAAGAGCCCGCATCGCCAAGTCAGTCCTAAGCCAAAAGAACAAAGCTGGAGGCATCACGCTACTTGACTTCAAACTATACTACAAGGCTACAGTAACCAAAACAGCATGGTACTGGTACCACAACAGAGACATAGATCAATGGAACAGAACAGAGCCCTCAGAAATGATGCCGCATATCTACAACTATCTGATCTTTGACAAACCTGACAAAAACAAGAAATGGGGAAAGGATTCCCTATTTAATAAATGGTGCTGGGAAAACTGGCTAGCCATATGTAGAAAGCTGAAACTGCATCCCTTCCTTACACCTTATACAAAAATTAATTCAAGATGGATTAAAGACTTATATGTTAGACCTAAAACCATTAAAATCCAACAAGAAAACCTAGGCAATACCATTCAGGACATAGGCATGGGCAAGGACTTCATGTCTAAAACACCAAAAGCAATGACAACAAAAGCCACAATTGACAAATGGGATCTAATTAAACTAAACAGCTTCTGCACAGCAAAAGAAACTACCATCACAGTGAACAGGCAACCTACAGAATGGGAGAAAATTTTTGCAACCTACTCATCTGACAAAGGGCTAATATCCAGAATCTACAATGAACTCAAACAAATTTACAAGAAAAAAACAAACAACCCCATCAAAAAGTGGGCAAAGGACATGAACAGACACTTCTCAAAAGAAGACATTTATGCAGCCAACAGACACATGAAAAACTGCTCATCATCACTGGCCATCAGAGAAATGCAAATCAAAACCACAGTGAGATACCATCTCACACCAGTTAGAATGGCCATCATTAAAAAAGCAGGAAACAACAGGTGCTGGAGAGGATGTGGAGAAATAGGAACACTTTTACACTGTTGGTGGGACTGTAAACTAGTTCAACCATTGTGGAAGTCAGTGTGGCGATTCCTCAGGGATCTAGAACTAGAAATACCATTTGACCCAGCCATCCCATTACTGGGTATATACCCAGAGGACTATAAATCATGCTGCTATAAAGACACATGCACACGTATGTTTATTGCGGCACTATTCACAACAGCAAAGAGTTGGAACCAACCCAAATGTCCAACAACAATAGACTGGATTAAGAAAATGTGGCACATATACACCATGGAATACTATGCAGCCATAAAAAATGATGAGTTCATGTCCTTTGTAGGGACATGGATGAAACTGGAAAACATCATTCTCAGTAAACTATCGCAAGGACAAAAAAACCAAACACCGCATGTTCTCACTCATAGGTGGGAATTGAACAATGAGAACTCATGGACACAGGAAGGGGAACATCACACTCTGGGGACTGTTGTGGGGTGAGGGGAGGGGGGAAGGACAGCAGTAGGAGACATACCTAATGCTAAATGACAAGTTAATGGGTACAGGAAATCAACATGGCACATGGATACATATGTAACAAATCTGCACATTGTGCACATGTACCCTAAAACCTAAATTATTATTAAAAAAAAAAAAAAAACACAGGTAGAGCTGAGATGGTTTTTCCAGCTGTTTCTGAGACTTTACATACCCATAGACTCTGGGTAAAGTTAAGAAACTGAAAAAAACAACAACACATGTGCCCACCACGTTCCTTCTTCTGGCCCAGAAAAAGGAATAAATGTCAATGGTTGCAGATGAGGTGGGTGCACTTGGAAGACTAAGGTCACTCAGGTATCCTAAATATTTATATGCACTCCACACATTTAATGTTTAATATATGCAAGTAATCTATATTTTGTTAATTATATTTCTTAATATTGCATCATCACAACAGTGCTTGAAACAATTTTAGATATTCTCAGAAGTGCTGAGAAAAGAAAATATATCTCCAGTAAGATTCTATAAAGCCAATTATCAGGAGAATTCATAAATGGCCTAGGTTAAGATGCTATATATATAATATAAACATATTTTTAGAAGACACTTGCATATAGTCTTCTTCTAGATAACCCAACTGACTGTCCTTATTATTAAAAAAACACTTAAGTACTTGAAAATTAAGACAAATAAATCTAGTCTATGATGTATAGCTTTTAGTTCATATTCTTAAACTATCAATTTTGTCTTCTAGAGACATATTTCTTGTTCTTTATAATAAGGCAGTCTTAGAATCAGAAAACTCTACTTAATTAATCTCAATTGGAGTCCCTCTGATAAATATATAGACTATGAAATAGTCTAAGCACCTAATAATGATTTCTAACATCTGAAGGAAAATAGTTTCAATGCATAATAAAATGTGATGGTTTTATGAAACAACTATGAAATCAGATCTTTTGCAATAAAATAAGAATATTAAAAAATAATTTTTAGGGGTGTTATCCTATGTCACAATGTAAAAAATTGTTTAGAAAGCTAATGTAGAGATTTCTAATTATAAAAAGTTGGAATAGATATCTTCTTTCCTGTCTTTCTCACTAAGTACAGCTAAAATCCCTGGACTTTGTACATATTACAGACTTAAGAAGGCTGTGAAATATGGAGAGAAGGAAGATACTCTAGGGATCTTGGAATTAGGAATGACGTAGTAGTGCATTCCCTGTGTTTCGCTTTTGCATTATCTATGCCAGATTTAATTCTGCAGAAGCCAGCAACCCAGAAATACCAATAAGCACAAACAAAATAAACCCCAAGAAAAGCCCACTCTCTCTATCCTAAGGACGAGGAAAGGGGCAGCCTAACAATACAGAAAATTTTTACACAATAGTCAATCTATGAGGCCGGGCGCGGTGGCTCACGCTTGTAATCCCAGCACTTTGGGAGGCCGAGGCGGGCGGATCATGAGGTCAGGAGATCGAGACCACGGTGAAACCCCGTCTCTACTAAAAATACAAAAAAATTAGCCGGGCGTGGTGGCGGGCGCCTGTAGTTCCAGCTACTTGGAGAGGCTGAGGCAGGAGAATGGCGTGAACCCGGGAGGCGGAGCTTGCAGTGAGCCGAGATCGCGCCACTGCACTCCAGCCTGGGTGACAGAGCGAGACTCCGTCTCAAAAAAAAAAAAAAAAGTCAATCTATGAAAGCAATATATCACAGAAAAAACCATGACCGCACTCCCATTCCCCACTGACAATGGCTGAATCTGAAATCTAACGTCCACTCTATCCATAGTGAAATGAGGCACCTCTTTACCCCACTTCCACCAGGCCAGTGTGGTGTCAGAGAAAGCTAAATGGAGAGCCCAGAGTTTTATCCCAACACGGCAGTAAAGAAGCCCTTCCCTGGTCTCCTGGAGTATCAGTGGAGACCACATGGAAGAGCCTGGACTTCCACTCCCATTGAGGATAAAGAAGTATCCATCTCCTCCTCCTAGGGTAGTATCAGAGGAGATATAATGGAGAGTCAGAACTTTTATCACCCCTAATAATTAACTAGAACAGCCTCTCACCTTTTCAGACATTTACCCCTAACGTGTCAGTAGAGGCCACATGGCTAAGAGTAGCAGAAACAAGACACCCTTGCTTTCCCAGTCATGATCCTGTCAGCAGATGTCTACTGGAGAGCTTCAACTATCATCTTCGCCAAGCTGTAGTAAGAAACTCCTTGGGCCTGGCGCTGTGCCTCACGCCTGTAATCCCAGCACTTTGGGGGGCCAAGGTGGGTGGATCACGAGGTCAGGAGATCGAGACCATCCTGGCTAACACGGTGAAACCCCGTCTCTACTAAAAATACAAAAAATTAGCCAGGTGTGGTGGCGGGCACCTGTAGCCCCAGCTACTCAGGAGGCTGAGGCAGAAGAATGGCGTGAACCCGGGAGGCAGAGCAGAGATCACGCCACTGCACTCCAGCCTGAGCAACAGAGTGAGCCTCTGTCTCAGAAAAAAAAAAAAGAAAGAAACTCCTTGGGGGTAAACAGATAGTGAGTGAGTAACCTGGATTTCACTGTCACTGGCAGTACTGTTACTCGCATGGGAATGGTGGCATAAGAGGCCTGTTAAAATAGATTTAAATAAAATGCATAGCCTCCTAATGTAATACCAAAAACATATAAATTTCTATTAAAAATCACTTCCCATACCAAGAACCTGAAAACTCTTAACTTCAGGGAGAAAGTACAATCCACAAATGCCAATAGCTAGATGATGCAGACGTTAAAAATATCTGGCAAGGACTTTAAAAGCAGTGATCATAAAAATGCTTCAATGAGCAAACGTGAACTCGTTTGAAACAAAATATGGAAAGCAAGGGGGGAAGACATAAAGAACAAAGTGGAAATTCAAAATTTTAAAGTGTAATAACCAAATTGAAAACCCTCTAGATGGGCTCAAAAGAAGAATGAAAATAAAAAAGAAAGGAACTTGTGAATTTGAATATAGAACAATAGAAATTACCCAATATGGACAATAACGAGAAATTGAACATAATAAAGTTCAGGGATGTGAGGGATTGTAGCAAAAGATCCAACTTTTGTGTCATTGGAGTCCTAAAATGAAGAGATATTGAATTTATAATTTTAAGACTTTTAAAAAAAGAAGGTTTCCAGGACCAGATGGTTTCACTGAAGAAGTCCACCAAAGGTTTAAAGAATAATTAATATAAATCTCTTTCAGAAAACAAAGAAGAAAGAACTTTTCCCAACACATTTTATGAAGCTGATATTACTTTGATATCAAACCAGAGAAAGGCAATATGAAAAAGAAAACTACAGACTAATATCCTTCATGAATATGGACATAGAAATTCTTCATAAAATGTTAGAAAATAGAATTCTGCAATATGTTAGAAAATTATGAACCATGGCCAAATGAGCTTTATTTCAGAGATGCAAGACTGATTTTAAAATCAATCAATATAATCCACTATATAATAGGTTAAGAAGAAAAATCAGAATAAAAATGATCATATACATTGATGCCAAAAAGTTATTTGACAAAATTCAACATCTTTTATGGTATAACCTCCCAGAATAATGTGGAATTCATTCAGCTTGTTGAATAACATCTACAAAAAAACCTTCAGCTAACCTTATACCTATTAATGAGACACCGAATGCCTTTTCTCCTAAGATTGGGAACTAGACAGGTGTCTGCCTGTAACATTCTTACCCAACGTGGTACCAGAAATTCTAGACAACAAATTAACACACAAAAAGGAAATAAATGGGATATAGATCAGAAAGGAAGAAATAAAATAGTCTCTATTTACAGGTGACATAAATTTACATAGAAAATCCCAAGGAAACTATGAAAAATTCATAAAGTGAGTACAATAAAGTCAAGGATACAAGTTTAACATGAAAAACACAATTGTATTTCTATGTAAGCTCAATGAACAAACACATACACATCTAAATTAGAAACACAATATCATAATCACTCAAAAAATGAAATACTTACATGTAAATCTAACAAAATATACATGACTTGTATGTTAAACTGCACAACACTGAAGAAGACATTAATGAAATTCTTAATAAATCAAGAAAAATGCCATGTCCATGGATTGGAAGACTCCACATAGGAAAGATGTAATTTTCCTGTACATTAACGTAATTCTTATCAAAATTCCAGCAATATTTTGTGTAGATATAGAAATGTTATTAAAAAGTTTACATGAAAAGACAAAGGGTCTAAAATAGCTAAAGCAATTTTTAAATAGAAGAATAAAATGGGCGAAATCAGTCTACAAAATTCCAAGTCTCAGAATCATGTCATCTGCAAACAGAGATAGTTTGACATTTTCTCTTTATATTTGGATGCCTTTTCTTTCTTTCTTCTGCCTGATTGCTCTGGCCAGAACTTCCAGTACTATTCTGAATGGGGGTGGTAAAGGAGGGCATCCTTGTCTCGTTCTAGATTTCAAGGGGAATGTGTCCAGATTTTGGCCATTCAGTATGCTGTTCACTGTGAGTTTGCAATAGATAGCTCTTACTGTTTTGAAGTATGTGTCTTCAGTGCCTAGTTTATGGAGTATTTTTAACATGAAGGGATGTAGAATTTGATCAAAAGCCTTTTCTGCATCTATTGAGATAATCATATGGTTTTTGTTTGGTAGTTCTGTTTATGTAATGAATCATATTTATTGATTGGCATATGTTGAACCAAACTTGCATCCCAGGGATAAAACCTACATGATTGTGGTGGATTAGCTTTGTGATGTTCTGCTAGATTCAGTTTGCTAATATTTCGTCAAGGATTTTTGCATCTATATTCATCATGGATATTGGCCTGAATTTTCTTTTTGTTGTTGTTGTGTCTTTGCCAGGTTTTGGTATCAGGTTGATGCTGACCTCACAGAATGAACTGGGTAGGAGTCTCAGTCTCTGCCCACCCAAAAGCTCTTTGATCTGATTAACAACCTCAGCAAAATTTCAAAATACAGAATCAATGTACAAAACTTAGTAGCATTCCTATATACCAACAACATCCAAGCTGAGAGCCAAATCAGACATACAACAATTGCCACAAAAAATACCCAGGTATATAGCTAACCAGGGAGGTGAAAAGTCTCTACAGTGAGAATTATAAAACACTGCTTACAGAAATCAGAAATGGCAAACAAATGGGAAAACGTTCCATGATAATGGATAGAAAGAATTAATATTGTCAAAATGGACATATTGCCCAAAGCAATTTATAGATTTGATGCTATTTCTTTCAAACTACCAATGACATTCTTCATAGAATTAGAGAAAACTATTTTAAAATTCATATGGAACAGCAACAACAAAAAAAACCCGAATAGCCAAGTCAATGCTAAGCAAATGGAAGAAAGCTGGAGACATCACACTACCCAACTTCAAACTATGCTACAAGGCTACAGCAACCAAAACAGTGCATTACTGGTACAAAAAAAGACACACAGACCAATGAAACAGTATAGAGAGCCCAGAAATGATGCTTCACACCTACAATTATTTGATCTTCAACAAAACTGATGAAAACAAGCAATGGCTAAAGGATTCTATTCAATAAATGGTGCTGGAATAACTGGCTAACCACATGCAGATGATTGAAACTGCACCCCTTCCTTATACCATATACAAAACCAACTCAAGATGGATTGAAGAGTTAAATGTAACACATAAAACTATAAAAACTCTGGAAGATAACCTAGGAAATGCCATTCTGTACATAAGACTTGCAAAGATTTCATGATGAAGATACCAAAAACAATTGCAAAGAAAACAAAAATTGACAAATGAGACCTAATAAGTCTAAAGGCTTCTGAACAGCAAAAGAAATTATCAACAGAATAAACAGATAATGTACAGAATGGGAGAAAATATTCATAAACTATGCATCTGATAAAGGTCTAATATCCAGAATCTATATGAACTTAAACAAATTTACAAGCAAAAAACACACAACCCTATCAAAAAGTGGGCAAAGGACATGAGCAGACACATTTCAAAAGAAGACATGCATGGGACAAACAAGCATGTGAAAGAAGTACTCAACATAAACTAATCACTAGAGAAATGCATATCCAAACCACAATGAGATACTGTCTCACACCAGTCAGAATGGCTATTATTAAAAAGTCAAAAAATAACATACAGACCAGGTTGCAGAGAAAAGGGAATGCTGATACCTGCTAATGGGAATGTAAATTAGCTCAGCCATGGTGGAAAATCGGTGTGGCAATTTCTCAAAGAAAACAGAATTACCATTCAACCCCTCAAAGCCATTATTTGGTATATACCCAAAGGAATAGAAATCATTCTGCCATAAAGATACATGTACACATATTTTTGCTGCAGCACTACTCACAATGGCAAAGATATGGAATCACCCTAAATGTCCATCAGTGGTAAGCTGGATGAAGAAAATATGGCACATATTCCTATGGAATACTGCAGAGCCATAAAAAAGAACAAGATCATGTCCTCTGCAGCAACATGGATAGAGCTGGGGGTTATTATTCTAAGCAAATTAACACAGGAACAAAAAACCAAATACAACATGTTCTCACTTATAAGTGAGAGTTAAATGATGAGAATACATGGATACAAAGAGGAGAAAAAAATACACTGGGGCCTACTAGAGGGTAGAGAGAGGAAGGAGATCAATGATCAGAAAAAAATATCTATCGGGAACTATGCTTTTTACCTGGGCGATGAAATAATCTGTACACCAAACCCCTATGACAAGCAGTTAACCTATATAGCAAACCTGCACATGTACCCCTGAGCCTAAAATAAAAGTTAAAAACAAAATTCCAAGTCTTATATATAGCAACAGTAATCTGTACTGCATCATATTGGTAGAAGAATAAATGTACAGATCAATGGAACGGAATAGATAATACAGAAACCAGAAATAGCCTCACATAAGTATAGCCAACTCATTTTGAAAAAAAATTAAAAAGCAATTCAATAGAGAAAGGATCATCTTTTTAGCAAATAGTGATAGAGCAATTGTAGCTCCACAGGGAAAAATATATACTTTGACTTAAACCTCATACCTTACACAAAAGTTAACAAAGTATTTTATAAATTCAATTGTAAAATATAAAACTATAAAACTTTTAGGAGAAAATGTTTGTGACTTTAAGACTCGGTATTTAACATGATACCAAAAGTACAATTCCTAAAAGCAAAAAAATCAACAAATGGACTTCAACAAAATTAAATACTATAGTTCCATAAAAGGACCTGTCTCTGCATCTACTGATAATAAAATGAAATAAAATAAACTGCTAAGTGGATGAAAAGACAAACCTACAGACTGGGAAAAAGTATTTGCAAACCACATACCTGACAAACAACCTACATCTAGAATGTATAAAAACTCTCAAGAGTCAACAATAAAAATAATCCAAGCACAATACATGAAGATTTCACCAAAAAGAATATATAGATGGCAAATGAGCACATGAAAAGATGATCAACATCACTAGCTATTAAGGAAATGTAACTTAAGGCCACAATGAGCTTTCACTATACACTTATTAAAACAGCCAAAGTAAAAGTGATAATACCAAAAGCTGGTGAGAATGTGGAGAAACTGTATACCTTACACATTTCATAAAATGGTTCAGCCATCCTGGAAAATAGTTTGGCCATTTCTTTACAAAGTAAACACACATTTACCATATGACTCAGCAATAGTTCCCCTAGGCATTTTTCCCAGAGAAATAACTCCACACAAAAATCTGTACAAAAATGTTCATTGAAGCTTTATTTGTATTTACCTTAAACTAGAAACAATCCAAATATCTTTCAACAGTTGAATGGTTAAATAAATTGTGTTACATCCATACCATAGAATACTACTCAGCAATGAAGAGGAACTACTGATACGTGCAACAACTTGGATGAACCCTGAGAAAACAGTTTTAAAAAGCTAATATCAAAATGTTACATGTTTTATGATTCCATTTATCTTTTTTAATGAAAAAATTTTAGAGATGGATAACTAATTGATTACTTGGGATTAGGAATGGAGAGTGGGGAGGGTATATGTGACTCTGAAGGAAAAATCTTTGAGGTAATGGAATACCTCTATCTTCATTGTGGTGATGTTTCCACAAATCCACATATGCAGTAACATGAAGTAGTCGTATACACACTCATTGAACCATTGCCAATTTTTTGTTTTGATATTATATTATGGTTATGTAAGATATAATCACTTGGAGAAATTGGGTGATAAGTACATGGAGCTTAACTGTACAATTTTCCAACTTCCTGTGAATTTGTAAAAACTGTGACTCAAAATAGAGACTTTTAAAAAAGCTAGTACAAGAGATGTGAAAATCTGCAGAGCTCAAGATCATTGTGAAGGTTTTTGAGGTAGATCTAGAGCAAACTGTTAGAAGTGATCATTCTGTAACTATTAGCACAAGAACTGCTTTCATTAAATTGCTTATAAGGCCAATGTCAATGGGCCATGGCAGTTTCTTTTATATGAATACAGAGTTAGCCTATGTTAAATTAAAACAATAATTATAGCAGTCATTGGCAGTTTTAATTTAAATTGTCACATGTAACAGGATTTTCTTATTTTTGTGGCTGAATACTATTTCACTGTATGTATATACCACATTTTCTTTACACATTTGATATGGTTTGACTATATGCCCCTGCCCAAATCTCATGTCGAATTGTAATCCCCAGTGTTAGAGGAGGGGTCTGGTAGGAGGTGACTGGATTACGGGGGGTGAATTTCCCCCTTGCTGTTGTCATGATAGTGAATGAGTTTTCATGAGATCTAGTTGCTTCAAAGTGGGTAGCATCTCCCCCTTTCCTCTCTTCTTCCTGCTCCAGTCATGTAAGATCTAACTCTTTCCACTTCACCTTCACCATAACTACAAGTTTCCTGAGACCTCCCCAGCCATGCTTCCTGTACATCCTGCAAAACTGTCAGCCCCCCCCCCTTTTTTTAATAAATTACCCAGTCTCAGGTAGTTCTTTATAGCAATGTGAGAATGGACTAATACACCGTTCTTCCATCAATGGACATTTAGATTGTCATACAGTATAGATGAACCTTGAGGACATCATGCTAATTGAAATAAGCCAACCACAGAAGGACAAATACTGCTTGATTCCACTTATACAAGGTATCTCACCTAGTCAAACATAGAAACACAAAGTAGAATGGTGGTTTCCAGGAGCTAGTGAGAGAGGAAAATGGTGAGTTGCTGTTCAATAGACATAGAGTTCCAGTTATGAAAGATGAAAAAGTTCTAGAGACAACACTGTGCTTATAGATAACAACCCTGTACTGTACACTTGAAAGTTTGTGAAGACAGTTGATCGTACAGTGATTTTTCAATACAATAAAAAGTTAAATTGCTACTGGAAATATTTTTCTATATCAGTGCTCTTTCAACTGTGATCCACAAATTGTGCTAACAATAAACTCCTTGTTATGGGGCTTGTGTCAATATAAAGAGCTTAATCAGAATTCACAACGGCACTGAGCATTCTGTTTCATGTATCTGACTGGTTCTTGGTAGCAAGATTCTATTGATGAAGATAGCAATGCATTAAATAACATTTTGGATCAAGCTTCTTATCTCTTAGTGTAAGGGTAATGAACAGTTTGGGAAACAGCTACTTTGAGTAGTGTGGTTACTTTTATTCTTTGTGAGTCATTTCAAAAATAGATAATCAAATACAGAAATTACATATAGAAAGGCAGAATGACTTCCTCATGTGTGCATACACACACACACGACCCCAGGAAGCTCTGCCTTCTGGCAGGCACTTTGATTGCTGAGATAGGAATTGTAATGGTATGTTCAAAAGAGTTCAAAGAAAAATTTCAAAATCAAGAGATTAGTGCCTTTCTTTTGTTTTGTTTGATACCCAGAAAAAAAAGATTGTCAAATTTGTTTTCTGACATCAAAGAAACAGTCCATTTTCATTCATTTTTTTTTGTATTCTGTTCAGTGGAAAGTATGGCCAAGCCAGGACTTACCATTCAATGACCAAGTTAATGCAATAACTAATAATCTGACATAGCTCAGTAATTGAGTACATTTTTTTGGAAAAATGTTTTGGTTGACAGGCAGTAATACAGCTGCACACCTTAAGTTTCTGGAAATGGTGTCACTAGAAGTAATTAACTCTTTCCACATCTGTGAAGTAACTTCTTGTGACATCTTCAAATACTCCACATTGAAAGCATAATGGTATAGGCCATACTATTTTTACAACTCAAGTCTTCTCTTTATATGGCCTGAGGCAAACATCAGAGTGCCTCATAGCATATGTTCAATACATACCTGTTGAATTGAGATAGTTTGGTGTTATGGAAATAGCATGGGCCTGGGAACACGAATATTAGGTTCTAGGCCTAGAGCTGACAGACTTAGTGGTGTGACTGAGTAAGTCATTAGTTGACTTTACACTTTGATTTCCATTTACTGAAAATTCAGGTTAGGGGAACAACACAATACATTACTTTTAAAGGCATCTACTTATCTTGCCTAATAAACACCATTAACCAATTTCCATACTCTTAAAATAATTTCTTTACTGGTCTCTAGTCAGGAAATTTTGGATACACATATAAATTTCACATATACTGATCGCTCCAGGTAAATCTTCTTAAAAGATTTACTTGATCATTTCACTTCTGAGTATTAAAATTGAACAATAAAACAAACAAAAGTTCACTACCATTCTCTAAATAAAGCTCAAAATGTTGACTTTCAGTTTGGCTTTACAAAATCCCCATTAGCCATTAACAGCTATTATTCTCAGTCTTTTATTTCATTCTGCTGTGAAATTAGTATTTATTCTAGCCCAACAACATCCTGCCCTTTACCACACCTGGCTAAGCTCTGCTGCTGTGTTATTAGCTTATAATATTCCTTTAACTTAGAAGTCTCCTCCTTTTCTCCTTTTAACCCATGCTTTGCCAACAATAGTTCACATTTATTGAGTGCTCACTAGTACCAGCAAATACACTAAAACTTTTACAACATTTTCCTGTTTTTAATTTGCACAACAACTCTCTCAAATAGGCAATATTATTAGGTCCATTTTCCTAATAAAAAAACTGAGATATAAAGAGGTTAAATAAATGTTCCAAGGTCAGGCAGACAGTATAGTAGCAAAATGGGAAATGAGATAAAAATCCACTTTATAGGAGGTAAAAATATGTTTTATAGGTATTAAAGATACATTTTATAGAAAGCATAGACTTCTCAATAAGAGACCAAAGGAAAGTCATTAAGGTAGCTTCAAAGGTTATAATAATTATCTCTACTTTAAAAATAATTAAAATTTTAAAAATAACTTTTATATTCTCCATTCTGTTTAATTTTTTTTTTAATTTAGTATCAGCAGAACCTTAAGTTTGGCAAAAGAGAATAACAAGGAAATGAAGAGAACATCATTTTAAAATATAATAATTATTTTCCAATTTGAATACAAAGCTAAAATAGTATGATTATTTCATATTACTTTTTGGTTGTAATAAAAATAATAAAACTGATTTTTACAAGGCTGAAAATAATTTCACTAGAACACTGATTTTCTTAATATTTTAAACGAAAAAATATGTTTCCTTGAATATAAATTATCTGATCCCAACACAGGGCTGCTTAATTAAAGGATGACGTTTGTATTATTAAAGCTTATCTATATGTATGTATATAGCTTTTGCATTCAACTAGTTGACTAGGGAAGGCTTTCAAAAGATTTAAGAGGTATTCATTTGTTGAACAAATGCTTTATATTCACCATTGGGAAATAGTTTAAGCCTACTGTGTCAATTAGCTTAATTGATAAGAACTTCAATTGGTCCTGGAGTGTGTTAATTTCCTGAGGTGAGCCTATTGAGAGAATTACTTAGAGAAACTTTCACAGTTGGGAAACCTTTCAAACGCACTTGACTTAATCTGGGATTGGGTTACCACGCTTTCACACATATTAGATACCCCAAATAGTCCTTACTTTAGCACCTTTGATGTCAAGACAATCTTCTGCTCCCCTTTCTCAGTTTCCTTCTTCTGCCACTCACTTAGACAAGAAGGACAAAAATTAATCCTGATTGTTCCAAAAGGCAAAATTTTCAGTGCTTGAAAATTACTCTTTAGTGTAAGGAAGAACTTCCTTAAACTTTTCTCAAAATTATAAGATGTGTAGTTTGGAGGTGGGTTATGAATAGGCCTATATGTGCTTCTGTTTACCCATATAGATCCTTTAAATATGCAATACTATGTTATCATAGCAGATCTATAAATTACTTATTTCCATTTTATAAATGCAACAAACCAGGCTCAGAGAAATTAAATAACTATTTAAGGCTGCATAGCAGAGCCACGCATTAAATCAAGTTTGGAAAACTCTGTTCTTTTCTCCACATTATGCTATCTTGTTAAAGATGAGCTGGGCAGTAACTTTGAGGCATATGCTAAAAGAAATTCAAGCAATTTTTGGGAATTTAGGGAAGGGTTGGACTAAGGTCTTGCACTTATCTTTGAGTCACTTGATGGCCTAGTCTCTTTCTGAAGTGTCTGAAAATTAATGAGATCTCTCTCTTGCTCTCTTCACCTCTCTCTCTCTCTCCCTCTCTCTAATTTTTACATGATGGTTGATGCATACAGAGAGTGATGAAAACAAGTATAAGCCAAATTTAGGCCTCTGGAGCCTAAATTCTTCTGAGATTTGCAGCTTGATTGACAGGTTTCCTCCCAGTTACCCTTACCCTCTGTGCAAAGTGCTGGTAGCTGCTCAAACGCATTAACTTCTTTGTTTATCAATATTCACACCTATGGGACTTTTCCCTTAATTTCACTCTCACAATCCACGTCCTAATTATGCTCTGAACTTTTCCTCTCTCCACATGTTTGGAAATCTATGGCTGTCAAATCTCTGTCTTCAGTGTGGTCCACTTTTGTAAAATGTATTCTTAATGAACCCCGTTACCTGGATTTTATCCAGCTCTCCTAAACTAAAATGCCCCAATGCCAACAAATTGGCTAACATAGAAGAAATGGATAAATTCTAAAAACGTACAACTTACCAAGACTAAATCAAGAAGAAATAGAAAATATGAACAGACCAACAACTTGTACGGATTGAATCAATAATTTTTTAAAAATCTTGTATCAAAGAAAAGCCCAGAACAAGATAGATTTATAGCAGAATTCTACCGAACATTTAAAGAAGAATATCAATCCTTCTCAAACCCTTCCAAAAATTAAAGGAAAAGAAGTACTTTTAAACTATTTTTATGAGTCAAGCATTACTCGTATATCAAAGCCAGATAAGGACAGTACAAGAAACTAAAATGGCAGGCCAATATCCCTGATGTACATAGATACAAAAATCTTCAACACAATATTAGCAAACTGAATTCAACAGCACATTTAAAGGATCATTCCCCATGATCAAGTGGGATTATTGTCCATAAAGTTGGATATCCCACTATGCTTGCATCTGTGAAATAATGGATAATGTGATATGGTTTATCACATTTATTATGCAAATAGATAAATGTGTTAAACAATATTAACAGAATAAAGAACAAACGCCATAGAATCATTTCAGTGGATGTTAAGAAAGCATTTGGTGAAGTTCAACATTTGTTATGATAAAAGGTCTCAAAAAATTAAGCATGGAAGAAACATGTCTCAATACTATAAAGGCCATATATAAAAAGTTCACAACCAGCCTCATACTCAAAAGTAAAATGTTGAAAGGTTTTCTCTAAGATCAGGAACAAGACAAAGATGCTGACTCTTGCCACATCTATTCAACATAGTCCTGGAAGTCCTAGCCAGAACAACTAGGCAATAAGAAGAAATAAAAGGCATCCAAATAGGAAACAAATAAGTGAAATTGTCTCTGCAGATGACTTGATCTTATCTTTGAAAATATCAAAGACTCCACCAAAAAAACTGTAAGAACTGATAAACAAATTCAGTAAAGTTGCAAAGTACAAAATCAATATATAAAAATCAGCAGCATTTTCTTATACTAACAATAAACAATCTGAAAAAAAATTAATTTATCAATCCCCTTCAAAAGAATGTACACACAAAAAATACCTAGGAGTAAATTTAACCAAGAAAGTGAAAGACCCACATATAGAAAAGTATAAAACATCGATTAAATAAATCACAGTTGAAACAAATAAATGGAGAAGTCCCATGTTCATGGATTGGAAGTATTAATATTGTTAAAATGTCTCTTCTATCCAAATAATTTACAGATTCGGTGCAACCCCTACCAAAATTTCAATGTCATTTTTCATGGAAATAAAAAATATATATAAAATGTATATGAAATCACAAAGTACCCTGGATAGCTAAAGCAATCATAGGCAACAGGAACAAAGTCAGAGGCATCACACTGCCTGACTTCAAAATCTATTACGAAGTTATAATAACCTAAACAATATAGCACTGGCATAAAAATAGACATTACATTGACCAATGGAACAGGCTAGGGAGCTGAAAAATAAACCCACACATGTAGTCAATTGATTTAAACAAAAGTGCCAAGAACATACAATGGAGAAAAGACAGTCTTTTCAGTGCTGTGGGGAAAAACTGGATATCCACATGCAGAAAAATAAAATTTTGTCTTTATCTCACACCATGTACAAAATAAACTCAAAATGAATTACAGACTTAAATGTAAGACCTGAAACTAAAGGCACTTAAAGAAAATACAGGGGAAATCCTCCATAACGTTGGTCTAGGCAAAGATTTCTTGGACACAACTCCAAAAGCATATACAATCAAAGCAAAAATAAATAAATGGAATTGCATTAAACTAGAAAGCTGCTGCATAGCCAAGACAACACTTAGCAGAATGAAGAGACAATTCACAAAACTGGATAAAATATTTGCAAACCATGTATCTAATAAGTGCCTAATATCCAAAATACATAAAAAAACTCAAACAACTTTATATCAAGAAAACAACCCAATCAAAAAATGGGCAAAGGATCTAATAGATACTTCTCAAAAGAAGACACATGACAACAAATATGTGAAAAATGCTTATCATCAATAATCAGCAGGAAAATGCAAATTAAAACATAGTCAATATCACCACCACACGTCTGTTAGAATGGCTATTATGAAAAAGGTAAAAGATAAATGTTGGTAGAGGTATGGAGAAAAGGGAATACTTGTGCACTGTTATTGCGAATATACATGAATACAGCCATTATAGAAAACAGTATAGGGTTCCTCAGAAAACTAAAGACAGAATTACCATATGATCCAGCAATTCATCTTCTGGGTATATACCCAAAGGAATTGAAATCAATATATGATAGAAATGCATACACTCCAATATTCATCACAGCATTATTCACAATAGCCAAGATATGAAAGCAACCTATGTGTTCATCATCAGATGAATGGATAAAGAAAATGTGGCGTATATATATACTGAATTTTGAATACTATTCAGCCTTGAAAGGGGGGGAAATCCTACCATTTGCCACAACTTGGATACACCTGCAACACATTGTGCTAAGTGATTGTGCTAAGCCAGGCACAAAAAGAAAAATACTGCGTGATCTAGCCTATATATGGAATGCAAAATAGTTGAACTTGTAGAAGTAGAGTATAATGATTACCGCCACATGCTGGAGAATGGAGAGAAGATGGGCACATAGGAGATATTGATCAAAGGGAAATGTCAGTTAGAGAGGAGGAATAAGCCTTACTGTCTATGGCACAGAATAGTGACTATAAATAAATAATAATTCATTGTATATTTCAAAATTGCTAAAAGAATATATTTTAAATATTTTCACCAAAAACTGATAAATATGTGAGGTGATATATTTCCTAGTCTGATTTAATCATTCTACATTGATAACATACATCAAACCATCACAATGTACTCCATAAATATATATAATTGTTATTTGTCAATTAAAAATAAATTTAAAAAATAAAAAAATAAAATGCCCCAAATAATCTAGTAATCTTTATATTTACTTATGTCTCGTCTTTGATTCTTCAAAACCATAAAGTAGAGCCTTTGAATTTACCTTGGCCTTCTATAATAAACTAACGATCCAACTGGCCACACTTAGGTTTAGTTAATGGGACTTCACTTCCTAAACACCATTTGCCTCATTGGTCTTTCTTTGTTTTCTCTTAGAATAAGTTCTCTTCTTCTTTGGTCTGGTCTAGAGTAGTGACCTTCTTTAAGAGTTACTATTATAAAATCAATATGAGAATGTCTCTGCAAAGCTAAATAAATATAAAATAAATAATAGGTATATTTTATGTAATCTCATTTGATTCTATGAACAAGTGTTGCTTTTTATTAAGATGTGAAAATTAAAGCTGAAAATATACAAGTGTATTGCCAAAAGTCTCATAGTGAATAAATTGCATAACTGAGTATCAATTCTTTCTTACCACAGTCTCTTTCTATTATTGCAGGCTAGGCCCACCAAAAATTCCTCTTTATACATGGGCTGAAATCTAAATTCCTTTAAAATGTGGCTCTACCTTCAAAATTTTAATTTCTTTCACTCCCACACATTTAATTAATGCTTGTTTAACAAAACTACTTGTCATTTCCCTCAGTAAGCAGGTCTTTATAAATCCACACATGTTCCAACTGTCATTAGAAGGGTAACCAGTAATAAGACTTTTTCTCTACAGAATTTGAACCTCCATGAGCAGGAGAACGTTGCTAACCCCTACTCCTCTCTATCTGTAACACTCACAACTTTGCCAACACTATTTTTCTTAGGAATGATTGTATTAATGCTCTGTATTCTTTTTTGTGTGGTTACTTACTATAAGAAGCCCTATTCTCCCACACCATTTCTTTTCCCTTAGAAATTTGATTCCTTTAGATTCTGTACATTACCTTTTCTGACCTCAACTCCCACTGCTCATCATCTTCTAAAATCTTTTCACTGGACTCTCTGAAATTACATGTCAGTTATGAAGATAAACCTTTATATCCCTACCATTTTCAGTGAACAGTCTTCACCTTTTTTCTCTAACCTAAAACCAGATTTCTACTGTGTCTGTTTCTTGTGTGATCTTATCAAATAATCATAGGTTTTTCCCTACCTGCCTCCTACCATCCATTTTAGAGGTGAATTTGTCTCCACTTTCTTCATTATTGTTGCCTCCAGATACTTTTCTCTCCATCCTCTCTAATCTGAATCTCATGTTTCTATGTCACTAATCTATCATCGTGTTTCTTTATGGCAGACATCTACCTCTCCCTTAGGGTCACTATTCCTTCTTCTTTGACATTAGCACTGGATTCACTATTATTCTCTCCAATATCACTCCTATCATAACTCTTTGCGATTTCCCTGTCCATAAAGATGCTTCCATGATTTAAATCTCTTAGCAACTTGATCTCCTTTACTCCACCACAGCTATACATCCTCATGATCATACCCTACTACTTGTCATGATCAATGACTACTGCAACCTCCCTCCATAATTTCAACATCACACCTCCAACTTCTTTTTCTGGCTCACTCCCTCTAGTAACCCAGCTCCAACAATCCTTCAAAATGCAAAACATATCTTATTCTACAACTTGACAATATTCCTTGGCCCCTTACTCACTTCCATCCTTACTTAGATTAAATTCCACAGCCAATGATTATAATCATTTTGCTCTGTTTCATATGTACTCAGCCTCCTTGCCCTCTGCCTGCAGCCGCACAAATGTATACGTCTGGAAAAAAGCACACAATTATGCTGACTGGCAACTCTTTATAATCATTATCATTAGCCTCAAATGGTTCCTTAATGATGCCCAGTAATCATATTTTATTTTGCTATTCTTATTCATGCTTCCCTTCAACTAGATAAGTGCTTCACGGTTGTTCTTTTCTTAAACTTCCAAAATCTCCTCCTTCCATCCTCATTCTCAGATGATGATTTGCTTGCTATTTCAGAACTGACTACATAATTTGTAAGACTTGCTGCAAAATAAAAATACAGGGTCTCTTGTTTTAAAAGCAGAAAAAATCTACTAGAATGATCTAGTAGAGAGGATGTGGGAAAGAAAAGGGAGAAATGTAATACCTTGAATAGTTGAAAGAGGAGAGATTTCTATAGATGTGAAAGGCTAAAGCATACACAGGAGTATGGACTGTTCCTCAAAGTAGGTGGGAATTTGAGGATATAGGTGTAGAGGCAGGTCAGAATGGTGGTGTGGTGGCAGGAGATTATAAAAGTTCTCTTCTGATGATTTCTATTTCTCATAAAATATGGCAGTCCTTGTCCCATTCTTTGGATGGCACGCCTATTCTCATGGGTATGCAACCCATGCAATTGCAAAAGTCTCTAAACTGCAGGTTTGTTACATATGATACATGTGCCCTGTTGGTGTGCTGCACCCATTAACTCATCATTTAACGTTAGGTATATCTCCTAATGCTATCCCACCTATGAGTGAGAACATGCGGTGTTTGGTTTTTTGTCCTTGCGATAGTTTACTGAGAATGATGGTTTCCAGTTTCATCCATGTCCCTACAAAGGACATGAACTCATCATTTTTTATGGCTGCATAGTATTCCATGGTGTATATGTGCCACATTTTCTTAATCCAGTCTATCATTGTTGGACATTTGGGTTGGTTCCAAGTCTTTGCTATTGTGAATAGTGCCGCAGTAAACATAGGTGTGCATGTATAGCAGCATGATTTATAATCCTCTGGGTATATGCCCAGTAATGGGATGGCTGGGTCAAATGGTATTTCAGGTTCTAGATCCCTGAGGAATCACCACACTGTCTTCCACAATGGCTGAACTAGTTTACAGTCCCACCAACAGTGTAAAAGTGTTCCTATTTCTCCACATCCTCTCCAGCACCTGTTGTTTCCTGAGTTTTTAATGATCACCATTCTAACTGGTGTGAGATGGTACTCACTGTGGTTTTGATTTGCATTTCTCTGATGGCCAGTGATGATGAGCATTTTTTCATATGTCTGTTGGCTGCATAAATGTCTTCTTTTGAGAAGTGTCTGTTTATATCCTTTGCCCACTTTTTGATGGGGTTGTTTGTTTTTTTTCTTGTAAATTTGTTTGAGTTCTTTGTAGATTCTCGATTTCTTCTCTAGCACAAAAATCTCTGAACTTCAGGTTCATATAGTCTGCCTATTTTGCATCCCCACTTAGATGTCAAATAAATACTTCTAATTTAACATGGCTAGGAATCAGCTCCTGGTAAGTGACTTCCCTCAAAAATCACTCTATTTTTCTCTTCAACTTTCTCAACTCAGTAAATGAGAGCTCCATTGCTCTAGTTGCTTTACTCAAAACTCTGGTGTTGTCCTTGGCTCCTTTCTTCTCTAATACTCCACATTAAATCAGAAAATCTTGTTGGCTGTGTTTTCAAAATACATCCAGATCCTAACCATTTAACATTTTCATGTCAACCTCTCTGGACCACTCTGTATTATTATGGGAGCCAGCTAATTGGTGTTTCTTTTCCTGTCATTAGCTTCTACCCACCACCCCTTGTGCCACGTCCTATATAATTAACATTGAGAGTTACCTTATTTGTCTCAAATCAAATTATACTCTTTCTTTGGCTCTAAACTCTTTTCTCTTACTGAGAGAGAACGTCAAAGTATTTGTAATGTCCTATGTTATATGAGACCGAGTTACCTCTATGACTTAATGCCCCTTGGTTGTCCTGTTTCTTTCTTTTTCTTCAAACACATAAGTTGTGCTGTGTTTTCAAGGCTTTTGTATTTGCTGTTCTTTTGTGAAGGGTGTAAGACCTAGGTCTAGATTCAATTTTTTTTTGCATGTGGTTGTCCATTTGTTCCAGTATTATTTGTTGAAAGAGTATCTTTTCTCCACTGTATTGCCTTTGCTCCTTTGTCAGGGATCAGTTGACTATATTTATGTGAGTCTATTTCTGGGCTCTTTATTCTGTTCCATTGATCTATTTGTCTAATCTTTCGCCAATACCACACTGTCTTGATTAATGTAGCTTTATAGTAAGTCTTAGAGAGCATACTTCCTTAAGTGCTTTACCACCTCCTCTTTGTCTTCTCATCTGCTGAAACACTATGCATAGTCAGAACATGACTGACATGTCACGCACGGTCAAGCTGCCTCATCATATAAGGTGAGTTAGACTCTCTGCCTCTGTATTTCCACAGGGAAACATGCATTTCTTTTTACTATATTTTAGAACCAGTCGCATTGTATTTAATTAGTTTATTTACATTTATGTTTCCTTTTGAAAATAAATCAAAGAATAAGTCCTATTCATCTGGGTATTCCAAACACCTGAAATACTATCTGATGCAAAGCAGAGGCCATGACACATGTATCTGGTCAGGAGGCCTTCAACTTTTCCCTGTTCTGTATAATGTTGGCTATGAGTTTGTCATAGATGGTTTTTTATTACCTTAATATATGTCCCTTCTATGCCAATTTTGCTGAGTGTTTCAATCATAAAATGATTCTGGATTTTGTCAAGTGCTTTTTCTGTATCTATTGAAATGATTACATGATTTTTGTTTTTAATTCTGTTTATGTGGTGTATCAGAATTTGTGCCACTGAGATGAGGAGGGTTGTATTGGTGCCCAGAATAAATCTCTACTCATTTTAGCATTTGGAGGACTATGCTCCTTGCTGACCAGCTACCTGATTATTTACTCGAAAACAAAGGCTATCTCTCAACACACCCCAATTTCTATTCACAAAGCTTACAACGTGACCTCCCAGGAATTTTCATGATATAGAACAAGACCCACATCAGCTATCTAAATGAGCAAACAAATGAATTTGTTTTCTTATTAATATTTTAAAATTTTTATTATATATTTAAGGTATACAATATGATTACTTGATATACTATAATAATTTAACTATATATATCATACTATACACATATATAGTTAATATATATTATGTAATGTATGTTATGATACACATTATACATAGTTAAATGATTATTATGATAAATTAGCATGTCTGTATATGTATATATAAAGAGGGTTTATAGATATATAAAGATATATATATAAAAAGAGGTAACTAATTGAAATAATGGATATGCTAATTTACTGCAATAATCATTTAACTATACATAGTTGAATGATTATATTATATATATGTGTGTGTGTGTTGGTAAGAGCACCTAAAATAAACTCTCCTGGAAAATTATCAATATGCAATATTGTATTATTAACTGTAATCCTTATATGCTATAAATCTCTAGATTTATTCATCCTACATAACTGCAACTTTATTATACTCTTGACCTACGTAGCAAATTTGTTTTTAAATATGAATGATCAACCAAAATCAGCAGGCATTTCAGGAACACAAATAGCATAAAATGCAAAGTCCAAGTAAACCAACAAAGGCATTGACCCAGGGTGAAACTGTGATTCAGGAACAGAAGAAAATATTTTAGTTTGTAGAGTGGGATAACACATTTTAAACTATACACTGATGTGCAGAGAAATTGTGACTGCTTTCTTTTTCTTTCATTTTTGGTTGTGGTTGTTGTTGTTTTGAGGCAGGGCCTCAATCTGTCACCTCGGTTGGAGTGCAGTCAGTGCCAAGATAGCTCCGTGCAGCCTCAATCTCCTGGGCTCAAATAATCCTCCTGCATCAGCCTCCCAAGTAGGTAGGACTAGAGGCACACACCACCACACATAAATTTTTAAAACGTTTTTGCACCGACGGGACCTTGCTGTGCTGTCCAGGCTGGTCTTGAAGTCCTGGCCTCAAGGGATCCTCCCACCTTGGCCTCCCAAAGTGCTGGGATAATGGGCATGAGCTACTGTGCCCTGCCAACTTTTTTGTTTGCTATACCTAAGACAATATTCTTCAAATTCTTTCCACTCATTGGGAAAACATTGCTGGGTGATTAGAATTTAGATGTTAGTATGTTAATAACCTCTTTTTAGTTTAAGATTATGACCTTCAAATTCATGCTAAATCTATTCCAGTTTCACATTTTCTCATTTATGGTCTCCCAAATAGTATCTGAGGAATTTCTAGGCATAACGAGACAAGGATTTATTAACTTGTGGGATCTTGTGCTCGTTCTGTTCTTTTTCCTGGACTATGAAGCAGGTGGCTCTATCCAATTGGTCATGTTGCACTCACCCACTCCCTGCTGAAGTGGTGGTTGGTGAACTTGTGGCCTCTACTCACTTGGCTCAGTCAAGTCCTTAGATCCCCTCTATTGATTTGCTTCTCACAGTCTTCAAAGATTTTTCTGACATCAGTCATTGAATTGGTTCCTTATTGATTTTTGGTTTTGAAATAATTCCAGATGTATAGAAAAGTTGCAAGAATTACACCAAAATTCCTATATATTTACCCTTAGATTTTCCAAAAGTTAATATTTTAACACATTTGCTTTATTGTTTCCTCTGTGTGTGTGGAGGGAAGAATATCATTACTTTTCTGAATTATTTCACAGTAAGGTGCACACATTATTTCCCTTTACCCAAAATACTGCAGTGTATATTTCTTAAAATCAAGGATACTCTCTTACATACCCAAAATAAGATTATCAAAATCAGTTAATTCAGATTGGTATAATATTCTTGTTTAATGCAATGGCCTTATTACAATTTTGTGAAATTTCCCTAAGTGTTCTTTATAACAAAAGGAAAAACAATCTAGTTCGGGACATCACATTTACTACTAAGTCTTTTTAAGTATCCTTTAATATGGACCAGTTCCTCAGTCCTTCTTTGTCTTTCGTGACACTGATATTTTTAAAATATAGAGGATTTATTTCATAAAATGTCTTTCACTCTGGGTTTGTCTGATGTTTCTACATGACTATGTTCAGGTTAAATTTTTTGGTAGGAACACCATGAATGTCTACTTTTTAATTTATAGCCTAAACTGCCCTACATGAAGTAGCTCCAGAGTCACTTTGTACCTAGCAAGGAAACTTTCAGGCTTTCTAGTCAACATCACTGGCAAACCTTTCTGCTTCTTCATCAGGTACAAAGGGATTCAGAAAACCTTCCAAGATAGCTATATATACCGTGATTCTCTGCGGATTTAAACTCAAACTCTTCTACTGCCTAAACATGGAAAATCCTGAATTTATCCTAAAATAGCATTCCTCATATTTCGAAAATAAGGATAAAGATCCTCTTTTCTCAACTTTCCCTTCAACCTAATGCGTCCGGAATTGGTGGGTCCTTGGTCTCACTGACTTCAAGAATGAAGCCACGGACCCTCGCAGTGAGTGTTACTGTTCTTAAAGACGGTGTGTCCGGAGTTTGTTCCTTCTGATGTTCGGATGTGTTCGGAGTTTCTTCCTTCTGGTGGGTTTGTGGTCTCGCTGACGCAGGAGTGAAGCTGCAGACCTTCCCGGTGAGTGTTACAGCTCTTAAAGCCGTGCGTCTGGAGTTGTTCATTCCTCCCAACGGGTTCATGGTCTCTCTGGTTTCAGGAGTGAAGCTGCAGAACTTCGCAGTGAGTGTTACAGCTCATAAAGGCAGTGTGGACCCAAAGAGTGAGCAGCAGCAGAATTTATTGCAAAGAGGGAAAGAACAAAGCTTCCACAGTGTGGAAGGAGACCCAAGCAGGTTGCCACTGCTGGCTCCGGCAGACTGCTTTTATTCTCTTATCTGGCCCCACCCACATCCTGCTGATTGGTAGAGCCAAGTGGTCTGTTTTGACAGCGCGCTGATTGGTGCATTTACAATCCCTGAGCTAGACACAAAGGTTCTCCAAGGCCCCACCAGAGTAGCTAGATACAGAGTGTAGACACAAAGGTTCTCCAAGTTCCCACCAGAGTAGCTAGATACAGAGTGTTGATTGGTGCATTCACAAACCCTGAGCTAGACACAGGGTGCTGATTGGTGCGTTTACAAACCTTGAGCTAGATACAGAGTGTTGATCGGTGTATTTACAATCCCCTAGCTAGACACAAAGGTTCTCCAAGTCCCCACCAGACTCAGGAGCCCAGGTGGCTTCACCCAGTGGATCCCGCACCAGGGCTGCAGGGGGAGCTGCCTGCCAGTCCCGTGCCATGCGCCCGCACTCCTCAGCCCTTGGGTGGTCGATGGGACTGGGCACCGTAGAGCAGGGGGTGGCGCTCGTCGGGGAGGCACCGGCGGCACAGGAGCCCACGGAGGGGGTGGGAGACTCAGGCATGGCAGGCTACAGGTCCCAAGCCCTGCACCGCAGGAAGGCAGCTAAGGCCCAGCGAGAAATCGAGCGCAGCGCCGGTGGGCGGGCACTGCTGGGGGACCCAGTACACCCTCTGCAGCCATGGGCCTGGGTGCTAAGCCCCTCATTGCCCAGGGACCAGCAGGGCCTGCCGGCTGCTCCGAGTGTGGGGCCCACCAAGCCCAAGCCCACCTGGAACGCCAGCTGGCCCGCAAGAGCCGCACGCAGCCCCGGTTCCCGCTCGCGCCTTTCCCTCCACACCTCTCTGCAAGCTGAGGGAGCTGGCTCCGGCCTTGGCCAGCCCAGAAAGGGGCTCCCACAGTGCAGTGGTGGGCTGAAGGGCTCTTCAAGTGCTGCCAAAGTGGGAGCCCAGGCAGAGGAGGCGCAGAGAGTGAGCGAGGGCTGTGAGGACTGCCAGCACGCTGTCACCTCTCACTAACACTCTGCCTCAGAGAGAAAAAAAAGGAATATGCATCCAGAAAACAAAAATAAAATTTGACGATTAAAAAAAAGAGAACGTGAAGGAATTCTTAGTAACTGAAGACATTAGTGCTGAATTTTAAAAAATAATAATAAAAGAAGAGTTCAGAGATAAAGTCCAAGAAATGTCCCAGAGGACAGAACATGATGGAAACACATAAAGGTAAATGCAATGTAAAGAACAAATCCAATTAATCAAGGAAGATCTAAAGGAGAAAACAGAAATTTATATGACCATCCAGAGTATTAATCAAGTGCAAGAGCAACATAAAGACATTCTCACACATGAAATAATTGTTTTCACACTCTGTCTAAAGAAATTACTTGAATATCTATGTGTTTTGTCCTAGTGACAACCTTTGTAAATTGCCAGGCTTATCTTCAGAGACACTAGAACAATAAAAAGGTGTCATGAGAACAAAAGAGTGGATGCAAGTTTCTTGTGTCTAACCAGGTTTGGATGAGTGGCATCAGTATCAGTTGCATGATTTTATAGGAAAATTTCGCAGCTCTAAATATCCAGTGCCTCCATCTTGGCATAGATATTAAAGGAAACTTATATCCCTTAATAGTGTTTGTTGAAATCTTTCTTTTTTTTTTTTTTTTGAGACGGAGTCTCGCTCTGTCGCCCAGGATGGAGTGCAGTGGCGCAATCTCGGCTCACTGCAAGCTCTGCCTCCCAGGTTCACGCCATTCTCCTGCCTCAGCCTCTCCGAGTAGCTGGGACTACAGGCGCCCGCCACCACACCCGGCTAATTTTTTGTATTTTTAGTAGAGACGGGGTTTCACTGTGGTCTCGATCTGCTGACCTCATGATCCGCCTGCCTCGGCCTCCCAAAGTGCTGGGATTACAAGCGTGAGCCACCGCGCCCGGCCTTTGTTGAAATCTTTCTAACCATCACTTTACTACCCTGTGTTGAAGCCTATAAAAAGGTATATTCATCTTTTCTCAACAGAAAACACAAAGGCAAAGAAACTTGCTGGCAAAATACGTTTTTAAAAACTGTCTGAAAAGTCATTTTCCAAATAGGAACAAAAGATCACATGACTTTGAGAAACTGGTAGAACAAAAGATATGATTCTGATTACCCTTAATATTGTGAGCTATCATGGTACAGAGCAGTATTTCTAATAATAGTTTGTAAAGAAGCATATATAACATCCAGAAAAAAATATTTTGTCCCACCTTGGTAAATATTTCCATGGCCATAGTTTTTGGGAGGCAATTCTCCATGGGTCTCTTATTTCTGCACATTATCAAAGGCATTCATTGCTAATTTAATCTAAAATGCATTTTCAAGTATGTTTGTATATCAGACAGTCTTAGAAAATAAAAATGTCTCTCCCTGGTGCATGTTTGTTTACATTACACGGTGAGAAAAATAATATCTGTCTCTGGAGGGGAAGATGGAAACCGAGAATTTTGGCTCAGGGGAACAGTATAATGATGTGTTGGTCATTACTACTGATGTAGTAATATTTGGTCTCTAACCCAAGAGCCCCATGTCTCTGCTAGTTTTTATGAAAATGTAGCAGGCTAACTTATCAGCATGTAAGCAGAATAAAATCTCAAACATTTTGCAGTTCTCCTTAATAACAATGCAAATGCTTTTTTTCTAATTTTCATCTTTTAGAAAAAATATAAGCAGGCTGTTTTTGTAGGCATCCATAAACTGATTTTTAAAATTATATGGAATTACAAAGGACCTAAAATAGCCAAAACAATTAGGAAGAAAACATGCTTGGAGAATGAATACCTCCTGATTTCCAAAATTCTTTTAAAGCTACGATAATTAAGACAGTGTGGTAATGGATATGAAGATAAACACATATATCAATGGAAATTAATCAAAGTTCAGAAATAGAACCACATTATATGGTAAATTGATTTTTAACAACAATGTCCAGTTAATTTATTGAGGAAAGGATTCTCTTTTCAAAAAGGGTGCAGGAACAACTAGCAATCAACTACAGGGAAGAAAAAAAAATGAACATTGCTCTTTACCTGACACTATATGCAAACTTCAACTTAAAATAGACCTACATATAAAAAGCTTAAACTAAAACAATTCTAGAAGAAAATATAGGAGAAAATCTTTATTAATTTGAGCTAGACAAATAATTCTTGCACAAACGAGTACATACCATAAAAGGAAATTTGATAATTTGAATTTCATTAAAATAAAAAACAAAAATAAAACTTTTATTCCCTCAAATATACCATTAAGGAAATGAAAAGTCAGGTCAGACTAGGGGAAATATTCTCTCTCTCTTTCTTTCTCTTTCTTTCCATATATATGTGTGTGTGAATGTGTATGTGTGTATTTAAAGTTATATAAATATATATAATATATAATATATAAATATATTTTAAAACTTTAAAGTATTTAAGATGGAGATAATATATATGGAAACAATGGCAACTGCTTATTTTGCTTTAATTCTTAATGTCTATATTGTTCATTTTTAGACAATAATAATAAATAATAATAATATTAAATAAAATATCTAACTATAGTCATTTTTTAATGGACATACTCAGAATCTCTGGCATTGTCTAAAAGCTGTACATAGAGAAAGTTGTTAAGTATTTTGGTACTAAGTAAAAAAACTGCAAAAATTTTGGAAATAAACTCAAGTATAATCTTTTTAAATACTGTGTTTGCTCTGGAGGTTAAGATTGCTGATAGGAAGGGGTTACTTTTAACTTAGAATTTGTTAGCAATTTTCAGTGTTTGTTACTTTCACGCAATTTGTCACCTATAAAATTTATACTTGAAATGGCAAATTTCAGTATCGCCTCTTCTTTTCAAAATTTCAGCCAGTTGGCTATCTATTGTTGTTATCATTAGAAGAGCTCATTGTGGTTGATTGCCTCAGAGCAACTCTCTGACCAACAGCAACTTACAGACTTAAAACCATCAATAACTTAAGTGGGCCTATGCTCAAGAACTCTCTATTAGTATCTAAGTTAGTATTTCTCAAACTTGGATGTACATATAATCGCTTCAAAATATACTTACACCTGGATCGCCTACCATTTTCATTTTTTAATTGTCTGGGAAATTGAATTTTAAAAATAGTCCCTGTTGATGAACATGTGAGGCTATGTTGATAATGCCCTGATTAATCCAGCCTTACTATATAACTAATCATGTGTGGTAAGTTAGTAGCAGCTCAGTGTTTCATGACTGTACTTCATGTATAAGTCAGTTGGTTTCTGTGGATGAAAAGCATCTTAATGACTCTTTTTGCTATTCAAATTACCACTTTCATAAAGCTTTATTTCAAGCTTCTAATCTACTGCTGTAGATTTGAGGAAATGTTAGCTTTAGAGACAGAAAATTATTAGTCAATTACACAAAGGAGAAAGAGAATTTCATACCATGAATTTCTAAACCACATTTTTGTTCTGTACACAGTCCTCTGATTCAACTTATGATAGAGGATCCAGAAATATCATCACAGTCATTTACAGTGATTTTTTTTCTAATTTAAGTAATTAGATTTATTAATTAATCTTAGGTAACTTAGATTTATTAATTAATCTTAGGTAACTAAGATTTATTAATTTGGTTAACAGAATGACTTTGTAGTTTTAAAAGTTTTAGTCATATATTATCCATTGCTAACTGATTGCTTTCTAAATCAGTGGTTATTATGGGCCGAATTATGTTCCTTCCAAATGCCTATGTTGAAGTTCTAACTTCACTACCTCAGAATGTGACTGTATTTGGAGATGGGTCTTTAAAGAGGTAAAATGAGGTCTTTAGGGAGGATTCTAATGCAATATGACTTGTCTCCTTATAAGAAGAGAAGATTAGAAGATTAGGACACAGATACACAGAAGGAGGGTCATGTGAGGACACAGGCAGAAGGTCATCATCTGTAAGCCAGGGTGAGGCTTCAGAAGAAACCAACCCTGCCAACACCTGGATCTCGGACTCTAGTCTCAACAATTCTGAAAAGAAAAAAAAAAATTCTATTGTTTAAGACACCCAGCCTATAGTACTTTGATATGGCTGCCTTAGCTAATGAATACACTGGTTGTCAACCTTGGCTGCTCAATAGAACCACCTGTAGTTACAAACAATAAAATTAAAATAAAATGAAATAACATCCATGCTAATTAAATCATAATGGAGCAAGGGATTGTGAAGGGAGTACAGAGTGAGTGGGCACTAGTTTTAAAAAACAATGTCTCTGTGTAACGTTTAGATTGTTGAGGACAGGCTTACGTTTAACTGTCTTCTTTCTGTAACAGTCTCCAGCAAAGTTGCCTATAGAAAATAATCTGAAAATTGATAAACATGTCATCAACTCTTTACAATCTATTCAGGTTCTATTTGCTGTTTTGACAAGTGTGTTCCTTAAATTATTCAGTTTCTAGTATTTCATATCTATTTAGTATTTAGTATTGTGTGACAGAAAACAGAAGTGAGGTGGTTTAAATTTTTGTTATCCATTATTGAAATAAATTTCTTCTTCTAATGGCTTATGCAGAAGAAGCGTTATTTATTCTACTGCAATATTTCCCTTAAGAGCTAGATCTTGATATGTTCCTGTGTTTTCAACTTGATAGCATAGCCCCAAAGAAAACATAAATGTCAGAATTTTAAACAATTTCATAGTAATATTGAAGACTAATGCCAATTATTAAAGTTTTTAAAATTGTTTGGTTTGATTTCCTTAAAAAGAAAATACTACATCAAATGTAAAAACAGAAAAAAATATTCTGAAACAGAAAAGAATACAAATAAGAAAGCAGCAGCTGCAGCAACTAACCACAGGAGGAACTAACTGCCCAGCTACGCCATTTAAAAGTTAGCTCTTCCCATACTGTTGTTTCCAGATGAGTACTGCTACTTGCTCGGCTGAAAATAGGTAAGACATATGACACATATTGATCATAATATGCATGGTAGGGAGTCTCCAGGAACTGACCCGTATAACAGGATAAGAGTCACCTGGAGATGTCTGGTTGTTCTTGCAGATCAATCCTGAGACCAAAGATGGTATAGGGTTTAAATCCAAAAATTCAGGTGCTGGAATAGATGGGCTGAATTCAAATCTAGTTTTAATCCTTTTGGTTTCGTGACTTTAGGAAAATTATTACCTATTATTATTATTATTTTAATCTTTGTGTGACTTTTTTGCCTCAAAAGTTTGTTATGGTAATTTATTTAAGGTAGTAGTAAACACTCAATGTTAATTTACATCAGACGTTGTCTATTACAACTCTCTAGAAATCCTTACATCTTTTTCTACATTTCCACATGACTTTTGTATTTGATCTATATTTTACTTTTCCATTCCATTTCTTTTTCACTGCCTTTTATGTTGACAATATCAGAAATTCAGATTGCTTTTTTAAATTCTGTATCAACCACATGCCAATATGGTTCCATTTTGGTTTTCACTGGAAATTATCCAACTGGTAATATACTGAAAGAGAAGCTCCTGCCCTCATCAGCCATAATTATCTCACTTGTCATGCCTTACTTCACCTTAGAAAGGGAATGTAGCTCTGAGATGGTTTGTGGTTAAAGAAAAAAAAATTGAAGAAGGTAGTGTCAAAACCTTACAGAGAAAAAATTCTGCTTTTATTAAACAAACTGCTCCATTTTACCAGCTTTACCCACTTAGCCAGCTTATACTGATAACTCTTCAGTTCTTTTCACTGAGTCATCACTTAACTTATCATCCATAATCTAGCAGCACTAAAACCTCAATCTGAGATATGACCCAAGGTCAGGCACTTAATCACTATGAACACTAATTCCTCTCAATATTTTATTCCTTTGAATCTCATTATTTCTAATAGCTCCTGAAATTTAATATTTCTGATAATTCCAATAATCCTTTTATCTGTGACATATTTAACACTGAGTATGGAACATACTGAACATGATATATAATCATCTATCTGTTTTAAATATAACCTTTAAAATTATGTGTCTTTTCCTCTTTAACTGGTTTTAGTACCTGTGAGGAAAAAGACTATGAACTAAATTTCTTCTTGTCCTCTGTAAAGCCCAGAAGAGTGACAGAAACATAAGAGGCATATATTTAGCTTGATTTTATAAGCAATTATTCCTTCAAAATGAAACATAACAGAAAAACATCATTGGTGTTATTCCTTGGTGACTATGGTTTGGCTCTGTGTCCCCACCCTAATTGCATCTCGAATTATAATCCCCATATGTTGAGGGAGGGACCTGGTGGGAGGTGATTGGATCATGGGGATGGTCTCCCCCATGCTGTTCTCATGATAGTGAGGGAGTTCTCACAAGATCTGATGGTTTTAAAAGCGGCATTTTTCCCTGCCCTTTCTCTCACTCCTGCCACCTTGAGAAGAAGGTGCCTGCTTCCCCCTCCACCATGATTGTAAGTTTTCTGAGGCCTCCCCAGTGAAGCAGAACTGTGAGTCAATTAAACCTTGTTTCTTCAAAAATTACCCAGTCTCAGATAGTATCTTTATAGCAGTGTGAGAACAGACGAATACATTTGGTATTTTACTTAATAAGGTACTGGATGGATGTATCTCTTATTTGAATTCATTGTCCTTAAAAGATCTTATTGTATCTTGGTTTGGTCATAGTCATGAGTAGAGATGAAATTAATCCCATTGAAACAAAAGCTCTAGACGTATTTCAAAATTGTGAGAAAATGTTATATTATTCTTGAGTCAGTGGTTTTATTCTGTGTGCATTAGTATATTGGTACAATGTACTGTGGATTTAATTTGGCTGCCTACTAATTACATGTGCAAAGAAATGTTCCTTGTTGTGCTAGATCTCATTAAATGATATAATGTAACAGGAACATGTTTCTTAGTTAATAATTTCATGTTTGCTTTTTAAATTTATTTTCATTCCTTTGCCTGCTTGTCTTGAGGTGAATAATAAGCATATGGCATGCATGAAAATCTGACTGCATAGATAAAAGGCTCGCCTTTTCACTATAAACTCCACTGGTGATTCATTACTGCCTTCACATTTGTGAAACTGGGAGGCTTCTAAAAAGTAATAAAATATCATGATGTGAAAAGAAAGTAGATTTTTTACTTGCGGGAGATGGTTTGATATTCCCTGATGACAAGCCACAGTTATCATAGTGCCTATTGTGTTAATTGGTATTTTCTATTCTAGTGTTCACTGAAATTGTGAATGTCAATGTCTCCAAACGCAATAGAGATTGATATATTGTGAGCCCACGAAAAAAATCTCTTTTGGAATATATGAGTGTGTGTATTTGTTTTTGTGTGTGTACACACAAAAAATTTGCTATTTCTCAGACTGTAAGAGAGAGTATAATAAATAAAAAATAAATTGACTTTTAATAGTAGATTATATTAGAGAGAGCACTGATTACTAAATTCAGTTAAGTCCTAAAGCTATAATTACCATTGTGTTGACTGATACATAATTTTCTCATAAGTGGTATTTTCTGAATCAATATTGGGACTTCCAAACATGCCCATAGAAGTAAAATGATCATTTCAACAAATTTTTCTAAATATATTGACCACTGGAAATTTTCCTATGATTTAGCTACTGCCTTTCGATCTAATGAGGGTTCTTGGCTAGAAGGATTGAAAAACATTTACAACAGGTTTTATTCTTATTAATAACGTTTCTTGATGGCATTAAATAAAAATAAACATAACAATTATATTTGTTCAGGATTATCACAGCATGTAGAATAAAAACAGGTTGCCGAAAAAGAAAAGGAATTAAAATTACCCCTAAACCCTGCCTACAGCATAATTAAGAGTGAGATAATAATACAAGATAAAATTTACGTGTAAGTATGCATAACATACAAGATCACTGCAGTGGTCCCCAGAGTCTACGTCAGAACAAAGAGTCAAACAAAAGTTGCATGGGAGGGGGAAGCAGGGTCCCTGTGGACTAATCCACAGAAGAACAGAAACCCAAATGAAGTGGGAGTACTGGAAACAAGTCCGAGATCTGGTGCATTAGTGCACCGGCTAGATGGAAGATGGAAGAAAGGGTCTTAGCAATTGCTTGGCATGAGAGGTGCTAGCCTTGTTAAGAGAAGGAGGCACCCTAGAAGAGGAAGATAAATCTGAGATGGTTGGTGGTTAAGATAAACAGGAAAATCTAAAAAGTCTATGTCAAAATATCTCAGGAAACCAGAGCAAAAATTCTCCATTTATTAAAGAAGCTACTCCACTATACCAATGAAAAAAGACTTCTTTTTTTTTTTTTTACTAGAATACTGGGTATAATATTCAAACCCCTTCATCCATTCAGCCTCATTGTGTCACCTATATATTGTGGGTCCAGGTAAATCCAATGCATATAAACGTGAACCAACAAAAAACGTCAAATGTATATAAAGTTATGAGAAGAAACTAGGAAAGATGAAACGGATCTTTTGAGCAGATCATTTTTCTTTTTCTTTTTTCTTTTCTTTTCTTTCTTTTTTTGAAACGGGGTCTCTCTCTGTTGTCCAGGCTGGTGTGCAGTGACTCTGCCTCCCGTGTTCAAGCGATTCTCCTTTCTCAGCCTCCCGAGTAGCTGGGACTACAGGGGCATGACAACGCGTCCAGCTAATTTTTGTATTTTTAGTAGAGAAGAGGTTTCACCACATTGGTCAGGCTGGTCTTGAGTTCCTGACCTCAGGTAATCCACCCGCCTCAGCCTCCCAAAGTTCTGGGATTGCAGGCATGAGCCACCACGCCCGACCCTGAACAGGTCATTTTTAAAAAGTCTTTTTGTAAAGCCCTTTGAAAAGGTAGTAAAATAGAAGAAAATTAAAATGTACATTAAAATGAAAATTAAATATGATTTCAGATTTAAAAGCACCAGAAACTAGAAATCCAAAATCTCGACATAAAAATGGATAAATGCCAGGCAAATGTGAAATTGAATTTGAACTGAGGAAATAAAGTAAAAGATAAAATCTTCTCAGATAAGAAAACTAAATTATAAGATACACAAGGGAGTACAGGGAAGGCCAGAATATAATAAGAACCAGAGAGAAGGAGCCAAGAAAATTCAACTGAATAAAGAAGGCATAAAATAGGAAGGAAACAAAAGTGATAAGAAAGATTGACAACTACAACTAGAGCAGGACTAATCTTTAAAAGAATAATCCAAGGAAACCTCCTCAAAATGAAAGATGACCTGAATTTACACATTTGCCATATACTTAGTAAAAATGAGCAGAATGGTCAACTCAAAACTTACCTGAACAGAAACAAGTGCTAATAATAAAGAAGACAAAATCCTCTGGTTCTTCAAGCAAAAAAGTCCTAATTACTAATAAAGGAAAAAAATCATTTCAGCACTTGACTTCTTGATAATCACATCACATTGAAAGCAGAAAACAGTGGAACAAAATTCTTAAGAAATAAGAATTTTGTGTCCAACCAAGATTTTCTTCAAATATAAAGTCTATAAAATGAATGAAGAACTCAAGAAACATTGACTAATGAGGCATCAGCAAAAAACTAATTTAATATTGCAGATTTAAAACTAAAACAAAAGTGGGGTAATAATGAAAAATTGTATGTAAATGTTATGTGCTCTGATAAAGTACAAAAAGAAACAGGACCAAAAAAAATGGGAACAAAAGAAAGCAAATAATAGAAACCTCACTTAATGCCACATAGATAATAGGTAGAAGTCAAACAAAACTATTTAAAGCTGACAAAGCATTGGTAAAAGTCTAAACAAGGAAAAGGGTATTAGATATTAATATAATAGCTAGAAACAAACTAGAAAACAAACACAAGACTTTCCAAATACTAGAAGTAATCCAATATTTTTAAAACAATGAAAACAGGTCACATAGTGGAAAACACAGTAAGTAGAACATAATATGACAGAGCTGAAACTGAGCAAATCAAATATATTACTAAATTCAAATGGGCTTAACTTTAAGTTCCTTTGTAAAGAAAAATGTTTTCCGATTGGTTCAGAAAGCAAAATAGTACTATGTGCTATATGAAAAAGATACCCTTAGAACAACGTGATTCAGAAAGTCTAAAAATATAAGATAGATATTGGAAGGAGGCAAATACAGACAAAATAAAGTAGACATTTGGATCTCAATGTCTGACAAGGTCAAATTAAGAACAAAAGGATTAAGAGTGAAATGAATGACACTTCATAATGCTGAAGGGCCGCTTCACAATGAAGGTACAATACGTATTAATATGTGTGCTTCAAATAACATAATAGCAACTTTAACAAAGTAGAAACTGCAAACAAAAACAGGATTATATTAGGCAAACTTTATATATATATAATTTATATATATATAATTATATATGTATAATTATATATAATATATATTATATATAATATATATTATATATTATATATAATTATATAAATAATTTATATATATAATTTATATATATAAAAATTTTTTTTTTCTGAGACAAGGTGGGGCTCTATTGCCCAGGCTGGAGTGCAGTGGCTCTTGGCTGACTGCAACCTCCACCTCCCAGGCTAAAGGCATCCTCTCACCTTAGTATCCCTAGTAGCTAGAACTACAGGTGCACGCCACCATGCCTGGCTAATTTTTGTATTTTTTGTAGAGATAGGGTTTCACCATGTTGCTCAGGTTGGACTCAAACTCATGAGCTCCAGTGATCCACCCACCTTGGCCTCCCAAAGTGCTAGGATTACAGGTGTAAGCCATCACTCCTCGCCTTAATATACCTTTTTAGTCTAAAATAGTTCACATAAACACATAAAAAAAGTTAGAATACAAAAGAATGATTCTGGTGTATCTAAAACATTAACCAAAAATGATGGTATATCGATTCACAAAAAATAACTTCAAATTGCATGAAATAGAAATGATACATTAGTCACAATGCAATAAAGCTATAAATAAATAGAAATCAAAATAACAACAATAAAAATTAGTCCAGAGAAATTCTTAAAATCCTCTGTTAAGCAACTCTTGAATCTAAGAGGAAATACAAAACAAGATGTATATTATCTAATAAACAACATAATGAAAATATAATTTAACAAATATGTAGGGCTCAATACAATATATGGAATATAATTAAGTGATTAGAGAAAATCCTTGCACTCTAATATTTATTTAAATATCAATAAGATAGAAAAATAACTGAATTAATCTTAAACTTTAAAAAGATGGAAAAAATTCAAAGTAAAAGGAAAATGGAATGATCTAATATAGAAAAAAAGCAGATATTGATAAGTTAGAAAAAATGGATTAATAATTTTAAAAACCTGGATTGTGACAAAAACAACAAAATAAATGCCTGGGTTCTTTTTTTTTTTTTTTTTTTTTTGAGACAGAGTCTCACTCTGTCCCCCAGGCTGGAGTGCAGTGGCGGGATCTCGGCTCACTGCAAGCTCCACCTCCCGGGTTCATGCCATTCTCCTGCCTCAGCCTCCCGAGTAGCTGGGACTACAAGCGCCCACCACGACGCCCAGCTAATTTTTTGTATTTTTAGTAGATACGGGGTTTCACCGTGTTAGCCAGGATGGTCTCGATCTCCTGACCTCGTGATCCACCCACCTCGGCCTCCCGAAGTGCTGGGATTACAAGCGTGAGCCACCACACCCGGCCCTGGGTTCTTAATAAATAAAAATTATAGAACAAATGAACAAGATAACAAGGGTGCATTCATCATTGGAAAAAAATTAAAGAAATCTGATTAGAGATGACTTTGCATATCAAAATCACAAATCTTGATAACCACTACACACCTACTATAAAGTCCAAATCCAAGACACTGACAACACTCCCAATCTACTCCATTTACTCCAAATGCTGGAGTAGATGTGGAGTAACAGAAATTCTCATTCATGGCTGGTGGAAATGCAATGATACAGCCACTTTAAATAGTTTGGCAGTTTCTTATAAAACTAAATGAACTCTAACTATACAGTTTAACAATTGTCACCCCTGGGATTCACCTTAAATTAAAACCTTATGTTCACACAAAAACCTGCACATATGTGTATGTGTATAGCAGCATAATTCACAAATGCCACAACTTGAAAGCTACCAAGATGTCCTTCAGTAGGTGAACGGATAAATAAACTGGTACATCAGACAAAGCAGTATTTTTCAAAACTAAAAAGAAATCAGCCATCAAGTCATGAAAAGACATGGAGAAAACTTAAATGCATATTACTAAATAAAACAAGCTAATCTGAAAAGGCTACATACTATATGACATTCTGGAAAAAGCACAACTATGAAGACAGTAAACAGCAGTTACTAGGGAGTAGAGTGAAGGGTGGGATCAATTCATGGCACACAGGTTTTTAGGGCTGTGGAGCTACTATTTATGATGATATAAGCTTGATACGTTTTATTATAGATTTGTCAAAATCCATGGAACAAGAAATACCTACGAATACAGCTACGAATGTCCAGGGAGGTGAAAGATCTCTACAAGGAAAACTACAAACCATTGCTCAAAGAAACCAGAGATGACACAAACAAATGGAAAAACATTCCATGTTCCTGGATTGGTAGACTCAATATTGTTAAAATGACCATACTGCCCAAAGAAATTTATAGTTTCAATGCTATGCCTATTAAACTACCATTGATATTATTCAAAGAACTAGAAAAAACTATTTTAAAATTTATATGGAACCAAAGAAAAGAGCCTGAATAGCGAAGGCAATCCTAGGTAAAAACAACGAAGCTGGAGGCATCATGCTACCCATCTTCAAGCTACACTACAGGGCTACAGTAACCAAAACAGCATGGTTCTGATACCAAAACAGATACATAGACCAATGAAACTAGATAGAGAGCCCAGAAATCAGACAGCACGCCTGCAACTGTCTGATCTTTGACAAACCTGACAAGAACAAGCAATGGGGAAAGGATTCTCTATTTAATAAATGGTGCTGGAATAACTGGCTAGCCATATGTGAAAGATTGAAATTAAACCCATTCCTTGCACTGAATACAAGATATAAACTTAAGATAGATTAAGACTTAAATGTAAAACCAAAAACTATAAAAACCTGGAAGACAACCTAAGCAATACCATTCAGGACATAGGCACGGGCAAAGATTTCATGGCAAAGACAACAATAGCAATTGCAACAAAAGCAAAAATTGCCAAACGGTATCTAATTAAATTAAGGAGTTTCTGCACAGCAAAAGAAACTATCAACAGCATGAACAGACAACATACAGAATGGGAGGAAACTTTTGCAGCCTATCCATCTGAGAAAGGTCTAATATCCATGATCCACAAGGAACTTAAACAAATTTACAAGAAAAAAAAAAACAACCCCATTAAAACATGGGTGAATGGCATGAACAGACACTTCTCAAAAAAAGACATACATGTGGCCAACAAACTTATGAAAAAAAGCACAACCTCACTGATCATTAGAGAAATGCAAATCAAAACCACAATGAGATACCATCTCATGCCAGTCAGAATGGCTATTATTCAAAAGTCAAGATATAACAGATGCTGGTGAGGCTGTGGAGAAAAAGGATGCTTATACAATGTTGATGGGAGTGTAAAGTCATTCAGCCATTGTGGAAGACAGTGTGGTGGTTCTTCAAAGACCTAAAGACAGAAATACCATTTGGCTCAACAATCCCATTACTGGGTATATACCCATGGGAATATAAATCATTCTATTATAGAGACATACACACATATGTTCATTGCAGCACTATTCACAATAGCAAAGACATGGAATCAAGCTGAGTGCCCATCAGTGATAGACTGGATAAAAGAAAATATGGTGCATATACATCATGGAATACTATGCAGCCATAAAGAAGAATGACATCATGTCCTTTGCAGACACAGAGCTGGAACCCATTATTCTCAGAAAACTAACACAGAAACAGAAAACCAAATACTGAATGTTCTCACTTACAAGTGGGAGCTGAATGATAACACATGGACAGATAGAGGGGAATGACACACACTGGGGCCTTTCAGAGGGTAAAGGGTGGAAAGAGGGAGAGGATCAGGAAAAACAACTAATGGGTACTAGGATTAATACCTGGGTTATGAAATAATCTGTAAAAGAAACCTCTATGACACAAGTTTACCTATGTAACAAACCTACACTTGTACCCCTGAATTTAAAATAAAAGTTAACAAAAAGAAAGAATGAAAAGACTTACTATTTGATAGTACAATAGGGTGACTATTGTAATAATTTAGTTGTACATTTTAAAATAACTAAAATAATTTAGTCGTACATTTTAAAATGACTAAAAGAGTAACTGGATTGTAATTGGGCACCTACAACTATCTGACCTTCAACAAACCTGACAAAAACAATCAATAGGGAAAGGATTCCCTATTCAATAAGTGGTACTGGGACAACTGGCTAGCTATATGCAGGAGATTGTAACTGGACCTCTTCTTATACCATATACAAAAATTAACTTAAGATAGATTAGAGACTTAAATGTAAAACCCAAAAGTATGAAAACCCTGAAAGACAACCTAGGGTTGTAACTGGATTGTTTGTAACCCAAAGAATAAATGCTTGAGAAAATGGATACCCTTCTCCATGATGTGAGTATTTCACATTGCATGCCTGTATCAAAACATCTCATGTACCTCATAAATATGCACACCTACAATGTACCCACAAAAATTAAAAATTAAAAAAAGTGCATGGTAGGGGATCAAAGTCTACATAATAAAGGATGGCTATTTGTCTCTAAAAATTCACAATCTTGTTCTTATAAATATTAAGAACATTAAAAATTGTTCATAATCTTTCAAGTTATAAAAGAATGTAATCTTCTGGCTTGCTTGCTCTTTTTGTTGTTAATTTAGCGAAGAAGATATAATAAAATACAGAAATATATAAAATCCTACTTATATAACATTATATAATTATAATTATATATTTTTAAATATATTTTCTTGTTTACTGAAGAAAAATCATATCCATACACATTGAATAAGCAGAATTCACTACTCATTTCTGATAAAATTCATTATTAAATGTGAATATCAGGAAATAATGAGAGTCAGAATTGTAAAAGACAAGATTAAATGATTTACATTTGAAGACGAGATGACAGTACAACTGGATGTTAACCTCTGTGAAAGGCTTTTGGGAGATATGTTTTACGGGAAATTGAAGCTGGGTGCAATGTGATTTACATAGTGCTATCTTTTGCAGTAAAAGGTAGAGAAATCAAATTATATATCCATATTTGCTTATTCCTACAAAAGGGACACAAGAAGCATTAACTAGAAAATTATCAAAATAAATGGATATGGGGAAAGGCATGAAAGAAGTGGAGAGAATAGCATTGAAAGTGAGTACTCTTTGAGGAAAGCATTTTAAGAAATATTTTTGTTTTTCAAACTGTGTAAGTTTTGCATATTTTTTAAATATAAAATTATCAAACCCTGAAATTAAAAATAAATGGAAACAAACGAGTCTAACTGAGCATTATATTATTATAATTATTATGGAGAAAAATATTTCAGATAACTAAGATACATTATTATAACCATACCTATTTAATGTAACATAAACATAAAAAGGACTACAAAATTGTTAAACTTAATCAGGATTTTTCTTGTTAGGATTCATACATGATATTGTAATTTTGAAAATATTTCACATATAGGATAGCGCTAAGAACAAATGTGTGAGAACATATGTGTGAAAATATCTTTAGAAAATAAGATTTTGATGTAAGAGAAAAATTAGAATAAAAAATCAAAGAAGGTACAAAGGCTAATGTGGAATTACAATTCTAAGGCCAGGTGCAGTGGCTCACACCTGTAATCCCAGTACTTTGGGAGGCCTAGGCAGGCAGATCATCCGAGGTCAGGAGTTCAAGACCAGCCTGGCCAACATGGTGAAACCTCATCTCTACTAAAAATACAAAAATTAGCTGGGCGTGGTGGCAGGCACCTGTAATCCCAGCTACTCGAGGGGCTGAGACAGGAGAATCACTTGAACCCAGGAGCCAGAGGTTGCAGTGAGCTGAGATTGCACCACTGCACTCCAGCCTGGGTGACAGGGTGGGACTCTGTCTCAAAAAAAAAAGGAATTATAAATATTAATGCGAACTTAAGATTTTTAAGGAATATATTTGTGCTTCTGTTTTAATAATTTAGAAGTAATAACACCCCCAATGAGCATTACTGGTAGCCAGATATTAATTTCTAAATATAATTTCCTAATCAAAGGAACCAGTATTTCTTAGAATAATAGTTGATTCCAGAACTAGGGCAGATTTTAAAAAATGCAAGTCAAACTTAGAATATTTTTCTGTGCCAGAAAGCAAGGAAGAAATGTGATAATTAAATGATAAATGAAACAAAACCTGGTTCTTTGGAAAGATAAATAAAATTGATAGACCATTAGCCAGATTAACCAAGAAAAGAAGAGAGAAAATCCAAGTAACCTCATTAAGAAACAAAACAGGACATATTACAACTGACACCACTGAAATACCAAAGGTCATTCAAGGCTACTATGAACAACTTTACACACATAAACTATAAAACCTAGAAGACATGGATAAATTCCTGCAAAAAATACAACCCTACTAGCCTAAATCAAGAAGAATTAGATATCCTGAACAGACCAAAAACAAGCAGCGACATTGAAATGGTAATTTAAAATTTACCAAAAAAAAAAGTCCAGGACCAGACAGATTCACAGAAGAATTTTACCAGACATTCAAAGAAGAATTGGTATTAATCCTTTTGACACTATTCCACAAGATAGAAAAAGAAGGAACCCTCCCTAAATTATTCTATGAAGCCAGCATCACTCTAATACCAAAAGCAGGAAAGGACATAATCAAAAAGGAAAACTACAGAACGATATCCTTGATGAACATAGATGCTAAAATCCTTAACAAAATACTTGCTAACTGAATCCAACAACATATCAAAAAGATAATCCACCATGATCAAGTGGGTTTCATACCAGGGATGCAGGGATGGTTTAACATATGCAAGTCAATAAATGTGATACACTACATAAACAGAATTAAAAACAAAAATCACATGGTCATTTCAATCGATGCAAAAAGCATTCAACAAAATCCAGTGCCTCTTTATGATTAAAACTCTCAGCAAAATCAGCATAGAAGGGATATAACTTAATGTCATAAAAGCCATCTATGACTAATTAAACTAAAGAGCTTTTGCATGCAAAAGGAACAGTCAGCAGAGTAAACAGACAACTCACAGAGTGGGAGAAAATCTTCTCAATCTATACATCTGTCAAAGGGCTAATATCCAGAATCTAAAACTAACTCAAACAAATCAGTAAGAAAAAAAAAAAAAAAAAAACAATTCCATCAAACACTGGACTAAGTTTGGGAAGCTGAAGTGGAGGGATCACCTGAGGTCAGGAGTTCGAGACCAGCCTGGCCAACATGGTGAAACTCCATCTCTACTAAAAATACAAAAAATACCATGGCATGGTGGCACGCGCCTGTGATCCCAGCTACCTGAGAGACTGAGGCATGAGAATTGCTTGAACCTGTGAGGCAAAAGTTACAGTGAGCTGAGATTGTGCCACTGCACTCCACCCTGGACAACAGAGCAAGACTCTGCATCAAAAAAAAAAAAAAAGTGGGCTAAGGACATGAATAGACAATTCGCAAAAGAAGATATACAAATGGACAATAAACATATGAAGAAATGTTCAATATCACTAATGATAAGGAAAATGAAAATCAAAACCACAATGCAATACCACCTCACTCATGCAAGGATGGCCATAATCAAAAAATCAAAAACAGTAGTAGTTATTGGCATGGATGCAGTAAACAGGGAACACTTCTACACTGCTAGTGGGAATGCAAACTAGTCCAGCCACTATGGAAAACAATGCATAGATTCCTTAAAGAACTAAAAGTAGAAGCACCATTTGATCCAGCAATCCCACTACTGGATATCTACCCAGAGGAAAAGAAGTCATTATTCAAAAAAGATACTTGCACAAGCATGTTTACAGCAGCACAATTCACAATTGCAAAATCACGGAACAAACCCAAATGCCCATCAATCAATGAATGGATAAAGACACTGTAGTATAAATATACAATAGAATACTATGCAGCCATAAAAAGGAATGAATTAACAGCACTTGCAGTGACCTGGATGAGATTGGAGAATATTATTCTAAGTGAAGTAATGCAGGAATGGAAAACCAAACATCATATGTTCTCATTGATATGTGGGAGCTAAGCTATGAGGACACAAAGGCATAAGAATGACACAATGGTGGCCAGGCGCTGTGGCTCACACCTGTAATCCCAGCACTTTGAGAGGCTGAGGTGGGTGGATCACAAGGTCAGGAGATGGAGACCATCCTGGCTAATACAGTGAAACCCCGTCTCTACTAAAAATAAAAAAAAATTAGCCAGCCATGGTGGCAGGCGCCTGTAGTCTCAGCCACTTGGGAGGCTGAGGCAGGAGAATGGTGTGAACCCAGGAGGCGGAGCTTGCAGCGAGCTGAGATTGCACCACTGCACTCTAGCCTGGGCAACAGAGCGAGAGACTCAGGCTAAAAAAAAAAAGAAGAATGATACAATGGACTTTGGGGACTTAGGGGGAAGAGCGGGAGGGGGAGGAGGAATAAAATACTACAAATATGGTGCAGTGTATACTGCTTGTGTGATGGGGCACGAAAATCTCACAAATCACCACTGAAGAATTTATTCATGTAACCTAATACCACCTGTACCCCAATAACTTATGGAAAAACAAAATAAAACAAACAAAAAAAGTAAGGAAATGAGATCCCTGCAGTTTGAGAGGCCAAGGTGGGTGGATCACCTGAATCCAGAAGTTTAAGACCAGCATGGGCAACATGGTGAAACCCCTTCTCTACAAAAAAATACAAAACTTAGCCAGACGTGGTGATGTGAGTCTGTAGTCCCAGCTGCTAGGGAGGCTGAGGCGGGAGGATCACTTAACCCTGGAAAGTCGAGGCCGCAGTGAGCAGTGTTCACACCACTACACTCCCACCTGGGTGACAGAGCAAACCCTTTCTAAAAAAAAAAAAAAAAAATGTAAAGGATTAAGGATTTAACCTAGGTTTTTTAGTAGAACTCTTGTTTAACCCCAGAGGAAGAGAAAGCGCTTAAAAAAATACACAAGAGCACTAGTGAAAAGGGAATGAGAGAATTATAAATGAAATATTTGTTATGCAAGAATCATTAATGAAGACTAAAATCACTAGGTGCAAGATATCGGGGACCCATATGTTCACATGGGTTTTATGATAACTTTTAAAAGAAAAAGCATACTTCCACCATAAACACATTTAGGAGTTTTTCACCTTAAGTGATCAAAGTTATCATTAATAATAATGGTGCAACCTGATATTGGGATGTGATACTTTGTGCCACCTGACTTGATCAAATACGAAGTGTACAGGATCACCTATGTAGTGTTACTGGAAAAAAAAATGTTTAGTTTGAAGTTCATCACAAAGGAAGGTACAATTTCCAATTTACTGGAAATATGTGAAAGAAAGGAACTCATAAATGATGCCACAAAGTACCAATCACCCAAATCCAGAATGCAATACATTCTATATAAGAACTGACCTGATCTCCTAAAAAATCCAATATCACGAAGAAAAAGCAAGTAGAAGGCCTATGTTTAAAATAGATTAAAGATACATAATTTAAAATAATGCATCAATTTTTATTGCTTTCTGGTTTTGAAAGATAGCAATATGACATTTGGAGAAAATGGGGAGGATTTGAATATGACTTGAATGATAGATGATATTAAGAAATTATTGTCAATTTTATTAGAAGTTAGAGGGATATTGTTGCTATATGTGTAAATGTCCTTATTCTAAGACCTGTATTCTAAAGCTTTTAGGAGTGAAGTAGCAGGCTGTCTCTAACTTACTTTAAATAGTTCAAAAATATATATATATATATTTAAATTTGTGTCTGTATATGTGTAGAGAAAAGAGATGGTATATTTGGGAAAATGTTAATAATGTTGATAAGATTTGTGAATATATCTTCACTGTATTTTTTTAATTTTTCTGTTTGTAATTTTTCATGATAATGAGAGAAATTTCTACCTTTGTAAAAGACTAATTGCAGCTTTAAAGATTGTGTAGTTTTTTTATTACAATTGTTGTTCTCTAAATATCTATAAGAGTAGGGCCCTTTACATTATGAAAATTAGATAAATGAATCAGACAGATTTTGGCATTCAAAGTGTAGTAAAACAGTAAGCATTAAAACAATTCAACAAACAATAATTCATCTCGGAGGAAAAAGCAATGATGACATAAGGATATAAAAATATGAACAGGTAAAATAATATGGATTTTAAGGAATAATTGATTGTTTGTAGGGAGACCCCCTGAAACTATTGCTACAGAATAAAAGATGAAATGCTCCTGATTATTGTAAATACAAAATTGCATGCAGGATTGTGTAAAGAGAATGCCAGTTTGGGCTGCCAGAATGAGCCAACAGAGTGTGATGTGCTTCCCCCTGCAGAGAGCCTATGAATGGACTTGCAGTCAGGGAGGTTTCACATCACCAAGATTTCTATCCTAGAAAAGTAGATGTTCATAGGTCTGGGAGTGGAATGAGACCCTTGTGGAGAGCCTATAAATGGATGCATGAGGGGTGCCTGTTCATATGGATAAGATAGGGTTATAAATGCCCTCATCTTGCCACTGCTCTTCTAGGCCTCTTTAGGATTAAGGCATACTCCCTTGTGAGAATCTCTGGTCTAACAAGTTGTCTAGCTTCATGTCCTGTTTCTATTGATTGTTTGTAACCAGCTTTTGCTGCAACTGTTACTGCTGATTGATATCTTGCTAATCACAGGTTATGGAAAGACTGTGTTTCTGTTTTAAGGCTCTGCTAGAAATTACTGATGCACACACTATATTGTAAATTCTTATCTCTGTATACTGTACTTCTGCATACAGATGTTATGTTAAAGAATTACTTCATCCCCATGTGACCATCTCACCTCATAATCAAGCGACCCTAAATCCCTCACTAACCTACCCTCACCCTCACTAAACTTAATAATAAATGCTGGTATATCCAGTGCATTGGCAGCATTGCAGGACCAGAAGGTGGGACCCAGCTTTCACTATCTTGTGTGTGTCTATTATTTCTAGACCTGCTGATCCACCTGGGAACAAAGAAAGGGCTCTGTTGCATTGCGGGCTGCTGGCAAGATCCTGCAACAATTGTTTATCTATAAGAAGAAAATTTAAGAAAACCTTCATATAGAAAGTAAGATTTTTGTTTGTTGTTTGTTTGTTTCCTTTTGTTTTTAAGACAGGGTCTCACTCTGTTATCCAGGCTGGAGTGCAGTGGCATGATCACGGCTCACTGCAACCTCAACTTCCCAGGCTCAAAAAGGCTGGAATCCTCCTACCTCAGCATCCTAAGTAGCTGGGACTACAGGCATGAACCACCACACCCAGTTAATGTTTTAATTTTTTGTAGAGATGAGGTCTCCCTATTTTGCCCAGGCTGGTCTTGAACCCCTGGCCTCAAGCTATCTCCCAGCCTTGGTCTCTCAAAGTGCTGGGATTACAGTTGTGAGACACTATGCCTGCCAGAAAGTAAGATTTTTAACTAAATAAAAGAAAAATTAAAGATACACATTTCAAGGTCACTAAAAGATCTTGTTTCAATAATAAAGAATATTTGATAATTATATTAAGCGGCTCCCAGAAGTGATTCTTGTTTAGATGTTGTTTTGTCCAGCTAGTATATTTGTGGTTTTCATACTGTGTACAATTTTATGGTCTTGTTAAGTGAAAAGTGGTGACACAAGATCATGAACTTAGAGTCAAAAGAATTCAGGCCATTTAACTTGTAATAATGGCATTTCTTTTTATTCATATAGTACTTTAATATTTTCTAAGTGTTTAGTCTGTATTATTTCCATTTATTTTCAACCATCTCTTTGGTTAAATGACATACAAACTATAATTCCCTTATACAAAATCAAAGAAATAAGATATTATTAGGTTGTAGCTTTCAGAAATCAGCTACTTTCTTTTCTGTAACAAGAATAGTACAAATAATGTCTATCACATAGAAGATGCAATACAATTCTAAGTGAATGAACTCATAGGTGAATGAATGAATGTGTGAACAAGTTGGTATGAAAAATGCAGTGACCCAGGTTCCTCAAAGTCTCTCCACTTCACCTCGTTCCCTAAAGAGTGGTTCACCTTTAGATGGGCACAGTGACTCACGCCTGTAATCCCAGCACTTTGGGAAGCCGAGGAGGGCAGATCACCCGAGGTCAGGAGTTCAAGACCAGCCTGACCAATATGATGAAACCCTGTCTTACCAAAAATGCAAAAATTAGCCAGGCATGGTGGCATATGCCTATAATCCCAGCTACTGGGGAGAATGAGACAGGAGAATCGCTTGAACCCGGGAGGCAGAGGTTGCAGTGAGCCCAGGTCATGTCATTGAACTCCAGTCTGCGCAACAAAAGTGAAACTCTGTCTCAAAAAAAAAAAAAAAAAAAAAAAGTGGTTTGCTTTCTATGTAGCCCCAGAAGATTCTATGAATGGATGAAATAGTTTTGCTGCTGAAAGACAAATAACCATTTAAAGTGTTCTTATCTTACTATACACAGAAAGACCACTTCAGGTTTAGTTTTAAATTTCTGGCAAGGTATTTGGCCCAAAGTACAATGCAATAGTCCTCCTACATCCTCAGTTTGCTTTCCAAGTTTAGGTTACCGTGGGTCAACTTTGGTCTGCAAATATTTAATGGAAAATTTTAGAAACAAATAGTTCATAAGTTTTAAATTGCAGACCCTCTTGAGTAGCATAATAAAATATTGTACCATTTCACTTCATCTTGTTCAAGATATGAATCATCCCTTTTTCCAGATATACTCACTGTATACACTATCAATGTTAATGATGTTAGTCATCAACATCATCTGCTCCTGACATCTGAACATGGACATCACAGCTCTATGATCCAGGATCACCCAAAGTAGATGATCCTCCTTCTGATGTATCTTCAGAAGGTCAGTAGTGGCCTAACGCTGCATCACAGTGCTAACATCATTCACCTCATGTCATCTCATCATGTAGACTTTTATCCTCTCATGTATGACAAGAAGGGTGAGTATATTACAGTACAATATTTTGAAAGAGTGACCACATTCTAATAATTTTATTACAGTTATATTATTGTAATTTTTCTATTTTGTTATTAGTTATTGTTGTTAATCTATCACTGTGCCCAGTTAATAAATTGCACTTTATCATAGGCATTTATGTATAGTAAAAAACATAGACTATGTAAGGTTTGGTTCTATCTGTGGTTTCAGCCATCCCCTGGATGTCTTGGACTATATCCTCTGTGGATAAGGAGGGGCTACTGTTACTTTAAATCATGCTGAAAGCTTCTAAATTTAAATTATGTAAGGTTGACATCTAAAGACTAAGTGGTAAGCTAACACAGGTAACTTTTGTTCATGCAGGAAATCATTCCAATATAATTGTTGTAGAAAACTCCATAATTCATCAGAAGTCATGTTTACATACACATTTTGATACAAACGGTTGCATCTATGTTTGAGTGGGGTTCAGAATTAATTTTACTTCTTTTCTATGAAATGGCTCATTTCCTACCTTGTTTATTAAAATGTGGTTCTAGGTAAGTGCAAATGCAAAGGTATTATTGCTATAGAAGCTATCATAACTCATGTCACTAAATAAAAGGCACATTGAATGATTATTCCTGTATTTTTTATTGTTTTTCTCATCAACAGCCTACTAAAATTTTATGGCACCTTGAGTTTTGTAATCCTCAAATACATTTTTTTAAGAACCATAACTGCATTATTTTTGGCTGAGTTATTCTGGTAACTCAAACCATGTAATAATCTCAGTCCTGAAAGTTTTTCTCTTTTAAATTGCTTCTATCCACATTATAGAGCACTAATAAGCTTATGAAAGTATGTTTAATTAAAGGCACAAATGAAGAACATACAAATATGTATTATGCACAAACTTAGTTTTACCCTGCACTAGGCTCTGTGAAAAACACAGAAGTAGAAATTGGCTGTTTACTGTTACAAGTTACAGGTACCTACAGTTAAATTGCCAATGTTCTTTAACCAAGAATATGTGTACCAAAGCCCTTGCTGACCTAACATGGCTTCTGCTAGTGTGTACTTGACACTACAAGTAAACACTGCAAATCAGAGCTTTGCTTTTTGGTGTTAAGAGCTGATCACCGGCACACTGAATGTCAGACAATTTAGGCTGAAATCTGTATTTCTGAAATCAGTATTGTAACAATTACAAAAGCCATTACATACTGAGTTTTTATTTGTGTGCCAGTACTGTGCTAAGAAAGTTACATGCATTTGTTCATTTAGTCGTTACATGTCCATTTCTTCTCAGCAAAAAGAAATTTGACATGTAACGGGTACTCAGATGTAATATCAACTTTTAAAATAAAGACAAAATCTGACCTTGTACTTGCATGACTCAACTCACTTCTCCCACCCTAATTCTGGACCCATCAGAACCAGCCTTTTAAAAAACTTGGATATTTTGTTCATTATATATAATTCAAAATTGATTTTGATTTAAAAAATATTAAATTAAACTAACATGTCTTTAAGTACTAAGTTGTCTTAATTCAGGCTGCTATGACAAAAATAACAGTTTGAGTGGCTTAGAAAACAAATATTTATTTCTCAGACATTCTAGAAACTGGGGCATTCAAGATGAAGGCACTAGACAATCTGGTCAGAACACTGTATTAGTCCCATCATGCAATGCTATAAATAAATACCTGAGACTGGGTAATTTATAAAGAGGTCTAATTGGCTCACAATTTTGCAGGGTGTACAGGAAGCATCTGCAGGCTTCTCCTTCAGGGTTGGCCTCTAGAAACTTATAATAGTGGTGGACGGCAAAGGGGAAGCAGGCTCTTAGGATGGCTGGAGGCGGAGGAAGAGAGAGAGGAGGGGCTACACACTTTTAAACAACCAGATCTCACAATAACTCACCCGGTCACTGTCATGAGAACAGCATTGAGGGGATGGTGCTAATCCATTCATCAGAATTTCTTCCCCCTACCCACCCTGTGATCCAATCACCTCCTACCAGGCCCTACTTCCAGCATTGGGGATTACAATTCAACATGAGATTTGGGTAGGGGCACAGATTCAAACCATGTGAAGCCTACTTTCTGATTCATAGATAGCTATCTTTTCCTTATGTCTTCACATGGCAGAAGGAGCAAGCTTGCTCTCTGAGGCCTCTTTTGTAAGGACACTAATTGCATTCATAAGGCTTCCACCCAGAAGACCTAATCACCTCCCCAAGGCCCCACCTTCTAATGCCATCACATTGGCAGTTAGGATTCAAGATGTGAATTTTCAGGGGGCACAAACATTCTGTCCATAACATGAGTTTCTGATCACTTGATTAGGGCTTTTTTGGCATTCTCCTTTCCTCTTAAATTTTACACCTGAGGTGACTGCCAATCTCACCTCACTCTAATCTGGCCCTGAGAGACACAGGAAGGGATCATCTTCTTCCTGAGGTGATTTTTCATTTGCTTCTGCTAAGGGTCTATAGAGACAGGCACTCTGGAATCCTTTACAGATTGAAGTAGTATCTCAGTTTCAGAGATTTAGATACTATACCCTGAGCAGCAGCCTCAGGGAAGCCTGTCTGCTTATGTTCTTCTTTGTTCCCATACTGAAGTCCACTGTTGTCATCTTGCACCTGTGAAACCTTTCATCTCATCCCTGTGTGGCACAAGCTCTTTTCAGTAGCTCAGATTCCTGGGCTTCTCTCCTCTTCTGTCTCCTGGATGAGAAAATATTAATTATTTCATCAACTTTTTTTCCACTCCAGACTTACTAATTGTCCTGAATAAAAGATTTGATCTGAATGACCTAATCAGCCACTAATGGTAGTAGAAATCCAAGATCATTCTATAAAACCTAAATTATTTGCTTTAGATATTCTGGCTATTTAAAGTCCCTCAAATACTCACATAACTCCACCAATCTTTTGCCATACAAACAGATAAGACTATTTTGCTTATTAAGAAAAGGTTTTGCTCCCAGAAAAGTTCTAAAAGATATTCAGTAAGATCTCTAAGTTCAAAATATCAGGGAGTTCAAAAATCATGTCATCTATTACTGTGGAATGTTTGCTCATGAAAGAGATTCTATTTTTAATGACTTTATTCCTTACCTAAAGAGCTCTTGGAAATCATTTGTCATTTTCTTTGTTTACTAACTTGATAGGGAATTTAAACCTTTTTGGAATCAAAAATAGCTTGAGACTCTGAGGAAAACAATATAAACTTTTCTACAGAAATATTTATCTATGTTCAAATATTTGCATATATAAATTCAATGGGTTTCTTATACCTCAGATATACATTACCAAAATAATATATATGAACAATTATTTGAACATTAATTTGTTCTCAGTCAATAACAGGTTCATTTTATATTAGTGACACCTAAAACATTTTCATGTTTTTGGCCAACTCTACCACAGCTTGGAATGTTCCATTTGTTTTGTGGATTATGTGAGTAGTAATATTATAATAACAGAGAAAAGCATACAATAGAATAAGAACAGTGGAAGAAAATATCAAAATAACGTTATGTTAAGCAGTAAAAAATACAAAAGAGGAAGAAGAAGAGGGGTTTGCAAAATAGCCATACCTGGAAAGATTGAATGTGCTTGGTAACAGATTCATGAACTGAGCATTCAAAAATAGTCTTAGTAAATACTGAGTAAAGACTGTGCCTGTTCCATTGATATAATTCCACTGTTAAGCCACTGATCAGTGTGCAATACATGTGTTAGAAAATTCCACAAAAGAGAATTGAAGTGAGTGTGTTGAATGACAGCCATCTAGAAGAATGGGAAATGGAAACACACTCTGGCAGGAAAAACAAAACAAAACAAAACAGGACAATGGGAGGTGATTTGTAGAAACATGATCCAGTGAGAAGAAGGGGTGGTAATCTTCTTTTGAGCTAAAAATTTTTGGTTAAAATATTAACCTATGAGTTAAAACTAATTTATGTATGGAAAAAGGGGCCTCAACTTATGTGTAATAGAGAAGGCTCCATCTCCATAGTTACCTTATGATTCTTTCAGAGCTCTCAGGGCACAAAGGCAGTTGCTAGTGTAACTTGCAGCAGATAAATTAAATCATTTGGGGTGTGGGTGGGGGGGGTCATTGAACTTTAAACATAATTTTTATTAGTTATTTCAATTCAGTTTTACATTGTTCTCCAAACACCACAAGGATCATTTACAGATTCATAAAAAGCTGGGAAATTATTTTCCCAGAATGTTCATATGTAGCTGGTATAACAATTACCTTGACCTAAAGGATTAAAGTAATTCTGAGTGTATTAATCCCTCCTGAGCCACACAAAACTTTTTTTTATTTATATTAGAACCATCAGAGCTGTCCTGATGCTTGCAAAATATGCAATGGTAGTTGAATTTAGCACCTCATATTTGTTTGCATCAAGATTTCATTAGGATGTTGAAATCAAAATATTGCTATCAATATTCACTATTTATCCAATAATTCTAAAGTACAGTCATGCATCGCTTAATAGTGGGAATAAGTCCTGAGCAATGTGCTTTTAGGTGATTTCATTATTGTGCATACATCATAAAGTGTATTTACACAAACCTAGATGGTATAGCCTTCTACATACCTGGGCTATATGGTAGAACATATTGCTCCTAGGCTAAACACCTGTACAGCAGATTACTGGGCAATTGTAATACAATGTGAAATATTTGTGTATTTAAAGATAGAAAAAATAAAGTAAAAATACAGTATGAAAAATAAAAATGGTATACCTGTATAAAACATTTACCATGAATAGAGCTTGCAGGACTAGAAGTTGCTCTGGGTGAATTAATCAGTGAGTGGTGGTTGAATGTGAAGGCCTCGGACATTTGTGTACAGTACTGTAGACTTTATAAACACTGTTTACTTCTGCTACACTAAATTTATTAAAAATCTTTTTTCTTCAATAACTTTACCTTATTGTAGCTATTTTATTTTATAAACTTTAATTTTAAATTTTTATTCTAAAAACACAAACACATTGTACATATGTACAAAAATAATTGCTTTATTTTCTCATTCTATAATTTTTTTCTAGTTTTACAATTTTTTTGCTTTACTTTTAAAATGTTTTGTTAAAAATTAAAACACAAGCACACACATTAGCCTAGGCCTACACAGGTTCAGGATGATCAATATCACTGTCACCCACCTCCACATCTTGTTCCACTGAGACGTCTTCAGGGGCAGTAATATACATGGAGCTGTCGCCTCCTATGACTACAATGCCTTCTTCTAGAATACCTCCTGAAGGACCTGCCTGAGGTTGTTTTACAGTTAGCTGGTTTTGTTTTGTTTGTTTGTTTACATGTAAGTAGAAGTACACTTTAAAAATAATGATTAAAAAGTATACTATAGTAAATACACAGACCAGTAATATAGTAATTTGTTATTGTTAAATATTATGTAGCTCATATATTGTATATGCTAAATTTATACTACTGGCGGTGCAGTAGATTTGTTTGCACCAGCGTCACCAGAAGCACATATGTAATGCATTGGACCTTGTGACGACTAGTCACTAAATGATAGGAATTTTTCAGCTCCATTATAATCTGACAGAACCACCACTCTATGTGTGGTTCATCATTGACCAAAATGTCATTATGTGGCACATGACCGAATGTTAACTTTCAGTCAGATGTTAGTAATTCCATTAGAAATAATCCTCCCTCACCTACTCCTTCCCCCCCACCACCTTCTGCCTCATGTATAACTTTGGAGAAAAAGGAAGAAATGACTCAAAGCAGAAACAAATCTTTTAACAGTTGTAACAAGAAATGTACAGAATAAATTATTTTGTAAACATCAGAACTGCATGCCCTTAAGTGTGAAAGTATTCTCTCTCTTTTTTAAAAATGAAAACTGATACTATCAGTGTAGAAGACTTGACTGGATAGTAATTTAAAATGGGAAGTAAAATGACTATATATATATTCCTGCATCATAAACAAAAATGCATTTATTTCAGTGATTTTTTTCCTTCTGGACTCATAGGTGTGTTGTTACTTATTGAACTTTTCAGAAACATGAAAGATCTTGCTTATTGACAATTTCGAATTTTCCTGAACTGCTATGTGTTTTTTTAGGCAAAAATCATCATATACCTCTGTTCAAAACCTGAACAAAGAGAATATTTTTAATATATGAAGTTGCTAGCCGCCTTTCAACTGGTGCCTTCAGGATAGAAGACTGTGATGAAATGTCAGGAAATGATGTGAATTAGCCAAATTCTGCTTTAATAGGTTTTATTTTTATTTAGGCAGAATAAAGCCAACAGATGAAGAGACAACTGCCATTGAAAAGATAATTTGTTATACTCTTAGATCCCAAAAAAAGGAAGGTCATACTAGGAATCACCAAGCTTGGCCATGAGGCAGAAGGAGAGCAGCAGACTATGGTCCAGATCCTTTATCATGGTTTCTACAGGAAGGAGCAGGCCACGCAGGGTAAGCAGCCTTACAATTGGCCAGTTTGGAATAATGTCAGCAGGCTCTGGGGCATAAGGGCTGGTTCTGGTTGTCTGTTACCTGGTCCTGGGGTGATCAGGGCTGATCTCTAGTGCCCCTGAGTGTGAAAGCCTGATAAATAGGTGATTGGAGGAGTGGACTTAATTGGCTGCTCAGGAAGGGAACTGAACAGCCTCTATCCAGGGCATGCAAACTGGATCAAGACACTATTTAAAAAACTATATACAGTTGATCTTTTGATGTTTCAACATCAGTTTTGAGCTCTATTATTTGAGACATTTGAATGACATGAATAGTAGAGAAGGTCAGAGAGTAGGGCACAAGATGCCCTAAAGAGTCTAGAAAATATTTCAGTATGAAAGTAAAAAGAAAGAACACAAGTAGAAGTACAAGGAGTCCTTGTATGCTGGCTTGAAACTAAGCTTCCCATTTTTATGTCATTAACCCAGAAAAGGTGAAATTTCTGAGGTCTCTAATAATATCTCAGTGGTATTATGTGTGCATATATATAATTTTGATATATTTTTCTGGTCAAGATGGTGGCCAGCTCTAGCAGTTTTGTTGCTGGAGGGTTTGAACTTAGTTTAGTAAAGGATATGTTAAGATTAGTGTCATTTGTGTGTAACCAAGGGGAAGGAGTGGTTGTAGCAGTCATGAATGGAGACACAAGGCAGTGGGCCTTGGTAGAAAGGTGAGGTAATTAAAGAAGAAGGCACTGGGGAGTGAGTAATTCTCTCTTCAGATGGTCAAGGAATTGATTGATAAGAGGAAGATGCCTTCTGGGGAAAATAATCATCTCCATTCATTTTTAGAATGGCACAGATTTTAGTATCCTGTACCCGATTTCCTTTTAGACATGAATGTGTAGCAGTGTATGTTTTGGGAGAGAGCAAGGAGTGTACAAGGATCACAGGCTAAGCAGACAGCAATCTCAGGAAACATAATAGAATTCCTAATATCAAAGGAAGAAAAGCAATAAACGTCTCATGCCCAATTTGTCAGCACCTTAGGAGAGGCAGCCCGTGGGAGTTGCAGAGACAGGGATTTCGGGGTGCTAGGTGAAGTCACAGGGAGCGATGTCACATCCAGTGGTGAACCCCTGGGCCACGGTGATGTCATGTAGAATGTGAGTTCATTGTCACCAGGTGATTAGATATTCTTTTCAAGTGGATATCCACTGCAGAAGAGATGGGTTTTGTTTTCGTGTCTCTGTGGACTCCAAATGAGACTACGCCACTTGTGTATTTGAAGGCAAGATTGGGCTGAGAATTTGGTAAATAAATGTCATTTAAGTCAACAGGCTTCTGGGTGCCAGCTAGCAAAGGCAATGTTGGCATCCATGTGCTGTAGTAAGGGACAAAAGCACCAGAACTCTACTGGCACAATTAAATTCCCCATTAAAGATGGCAGAATCTAAAGTTTCTGATAGTTAAGGTTTTGCCTAGATAGGTAATGAAAGGGATTATGTTGCAAATAGGTTTTAAATCATATGGCCTGATTTGGATACATGTTGTTAATAGGGGATCAGGTTGTTTAAAACAGCAATCCCCATCCTTTTTGGAAGAAAATCTTTTCCACGGCCAGACAAGGTGGAGCAGGGGATAGTTTTGAGATGAAACTCTTTGATATCATGTCATCAGGCACTAGATTATCACAAGGAGCACACAACTTGGATCCCTCACATGCAGTTCACAATAGGGTTCATGCTCCTGTGAGAATCTATTGCCACTGCTGATCTGAAAGGAGGCAGAGCTCAGGTGGTAATGCTGGCTAGCTCAAGGCTCACCTCCTGCTGTGCAGCAGGGTTGCTAACAGGCCTCGACCAGAGCGGTACCACTCTGCCGCCCAGGGGTTGAGGACCTCAGGTTTAAAAGAAATCCAGATATTAATATTTGGGTCCCTTCAAAGGAAAGATTAACAGACAGGTCTACACATTCAACAATTTGCTTTTTAGTGTATCACTCTTAAATTTTATGAAAAGAAAGTTGAAAACAATTTTTAAAAAGGAAGAGGGCTTAGAAGCATCAGATAAATGTAGCAGAAGGAAACTTCTAAAATCAACATCTATCATTATTTTCCTTTATTCTGAGATAACTGAAGATATTTTTGCATAATATGAGAACAAAATGCTATGAAAAGTTAACAGTAAACAAAGAAATCCCTTAAAAATAAAAATATAACAACCAAAAGCTTTTAAAAATTAATTTGAACATTCTTGGGATCTTATAGATATGGAAAGCAGATTAGGGTTGGCACGGGTTAGGGCTGAAGGAGCAGAGAAGAAATGGTGAGGCTACAGGTGTAGCATGAGGCATAACTCTGTGGAGCTGGGACAGTTCTGAATCTTGATTGTAGTTACAAGTCTAGATTTAAGATAAAATTGCACAGAACTACACACACATACACATACACATGAGTACATGTAAAATGGGAAATCTGAATAAGGTCTGGGGGTTATATCAATGTCAATTTCCTGCTTTTGATATTGTACTATGCTGTAGTTATGTAAGTTGTTACCAAACAAAAGGAATGTTAGTTATTAACTCCAGGTAAAAACAAGTCGAACAAGAAAGGTAAGTCATATTAATTGGTTCAAAAGTGAACAATATTTATGTAGTTATACATTAAACATTATTATTAAATTAAAAATTGTGATATAAACTATATCGGAAAAAATGAGTAGCGGCTAAGTGGGAAGATGGGTTTTTAAAAGCTAATGGTTTTTCTCTATATAATACTTAAAATTGATAAATCAAGAAATAATGCTATAAGAATATTACTTTAAAATGTACAGCTAAATATAAAAAGAAATATTTATAAGATTTGAAAGAATAATTGGCCCTGGAAACTACTATTTTTTGTTATAATCTTATTTAATTATTTTGAGTGTGAGCACGCATTACTCCAGCAAGAATAAAATTTAATCAAACACAGTGTAAAATATATTAAAGAAAACTTATGAAACAAGAATTTTTTTATCATGTTATTTTAAGGAATAATAGATAAAATGATATTACCTCAAAATAAAGTTGGATCAAATATGAAGAAGATGTAATTTTCAGCTCACCTAATCACTTTATATCCACATCATGTTCATTGTTATCAGGTTATATTGTTTGGAGTCACCTCAGATCCTGTTAGGAATTCTAGATATTGACATAGAGATTTTCTAGTTCAATGATCAACATACTGAATTATAAATTCCTAACGGGGAATCAACACTGTCTTATTTATCTTGTTAATTCACCCTCAGAACTTTTTCTCACCACGTATTTGTTTAATTTAACTGGAAAACAGACAAAAAACAGAAGAAATTCAGAAGACTAATGGCAGTTGTTTTTATTTCATAGGCAACCATGAGATCAGATCAGATTCATTTAGTGTGCCCCATGTGAATGAAGGTAGACATATAAAACAATAAGAAAGTGAAAAATAAGGATGTGTATGTTGATGCATTTTTAGATGGAGTACTTTTTTATTATTAAGATGCTAAAACCAACATCTTTACAACAGCAGATAAATCACAGAGACTAGAATTTGACAAAAAGCTGATACACATTTTCCTAAATGAGATTTAAAAGAAAATATTAGTGAATTTTAAAGTGAAAAAAGTTTTGTTTCTGGTCAGAGATTTTCAGCATTAGTATTTACCATTTGGGGTGTTAAATTTGAGCTTTTAAGAGATATGTTATCACTTGTGAAATGTGAAAAAGAAAGTCGTTATTTTTTTTTCTAATAGGACTGTATTTTCCATGATATACTTCGATCTGCTGTGTACTCAAAAGCCATAGTTTATATAGTTTGGACTTCAGTAAGTTTGCCACCTTGTTGATGAGACTGGACTTAATTTTCTTTATTCATAAAATTGTTCAATAATAATTTCAAGCAAAAAGCAAATGTATGATAGAATAGTAGACAATGCATAATACTTAGAATATTTAAAGCAAAATAAAATAGCAATTTCAGAGAGAGGTTAAGTTGGGAAAAGCTTGCTGGAGATAACAAAACTTGCTTATGATAAACTATAAGAAAAAAGGACTAGGGCAGATGGGGAGATAAGTGTCTGTTTTTTCTGGTTGAAGCAGAGATTTTGTAGTAATGTAGCAATGAAATCAGACAGATAGATGAGAGACTAGCTTAATGTTTCATGTTGCACTGATTTTCAGGATAACTGCTCCAAATGAAAAGTCTTTTGGTCACTAAGGCACAGCAAATAGAAGATGAAGAAAACCATTCAGGATTCGTTCCCCAATCCTCAGGTCCATGTGCACCTCGCAAATGTGAGCTTGCCAAATATTCCCTGAGTGCTTGCAGTGTCCTTTACTTACCATGTGCCCAGACCTGCTTTTTTTTTTTTCTTTTTAATAGTTCTCTTCTGCTTGAACATGTTATTGTGGATTAGATTCTGAGATAGTGAAGATAATGTCACTTCTATAGCCGAAGCTTGACCTTCAAACCAGCTGCTGATCTTCATCCAGAGCTCACTCACCTGAAGATCCTGGACTGCTTTTCCCTTTCTCCAGTTCTTTATCTTTGTCACCACCTGGAGAAACACAAAATACGAGTCAGGTCAGAGACAGTCTTGAAAGAAATAGTGTTACTTAAGGAGAACTTGAGAAATCTACATTAACTTCTTTGTTTTATCGATGAGTTAACTTGACCTGAGAGAAGTAGGAGCATGTTCAAAGTTATGCAACTTGACAGGGTGGACCAAACAGAGATTAGAGTCCAAGTCTCTGAATTACTAAACTAGCCTTTTCTTCTAATCTGAACTTTTATCAACCAATATGGCAGGGCTAGACTGGCTACGTGCATACCACATGATTTACAAATGTATGTGCATCTGTAAATAAAAGCATTCAGTGTTTGGTTTCAGGCATGAAAAGCTACTAATGAGATAAGAAAATAAAATACTTAGTGAATTTACTTAACTACAGTTGAATCTGATGAAGAATGAAATATCAATTCATGGTCACAGCCACAGCTTGTAATTGACAAGGAAAATGATCCTGGCCTTCACTGTCTGTACTGCCCATAGGAGAAATATTGTGGAATACTTAGTAGCCACACATTTTACAATTTTACTATTCAGTCTATAGCAATAGTCATTACCTCCTCCATATCCCAATGATTGGCCTTATCATCCTAAATTAATTGCAAATGCATAGTTAGGAGTTAACATTGCCAGGTCCCTGTAGAAAACAAATTTCGAGAATTATGTTTTAGTAGTGGCATATCAAGATTCAGACCTAGATAGAACTAGATGGAATTTCTCTGCCTGTTAGTGAATGGAAGACATTTCAGGACCATGACTAATCATGACAGATTCTAGTAACACCTAAACATAAATTTATTCTGTCTAATCAACTCTTAAGAATACATCACCTTCCAACTGAACTCTAATAACTCAATCTAAATGCTCCAGCCCTTTTCAATCATATCTAGAAAATCTTTGGACATCTGGAACATTAACCAAATTTATCTTCCTTTCCACAAATACAGACAATTTAGGATAGAATAAAAATAATCTGTTGCCATTTTAATAAAAAGGTGTTATTAACTTTTATTTTAAAAATCTAATAGAAGTGAAGAGGAATTCCGATTCTCCTTTCATTAAGCTGATCTCTGCATCTCTCCTGCCATCCATTCACTCTTCTAAATCTAGATGTTGGTTTATCTAGATAGAAATGCTTTGAAGCACACCTTTCATTAAGCTGATCTCTGCATCTCTCCTGCCATCTATTCACTCTTCTAAATCTAGATGTTGGTTTATCTAGATAGAAATGCTTTGAAGCACAATCTAACTGAAAATATCTGAGTGCATATGCAGGTATATCATTTACAAATTTAGCATGCAGTCCTGATATTCATATTGGAAAAAATTGTTTGAATTTCTTGAATTCTATTTTCCAACTACTCCTTGTGTTATTGTAGGCCTTATCATCCTTGGCCAGATGCTAATTTTCCAGATCAGTGGTCCTGCGGTCAGTGCCTGAAATTCAAGAAGACTTGGTATTCAATTTCTTTTTCATAATTTCTGACAGAATTTCTCAAAGAATGTCAAATCTTACATTAAATATTACACTTTGTGCCAGTTAACAAGTGCTTAAGCTCCTTCCTGTAGTCAGGGCCTTACTCTTAAAGTTGAGAAGTTGGAAAGAAGGGGCACAAGAAAAAATATCTCTTCATTGACACTCTACCAGAGTTAAATAATTAAAATTGAAAGGTGATGACATAGTACATTCTTTATGTCAGGTATTTTAAAAGTCACTGATGATTCAAATGAAAAGAATATAATAAGACTTAGTCTTCTCAAAAATTAATTAAAAAGTGTATAGATGTATACATAGACATACATACATATTTTCAAAGTTTATGTCTACTTTTAAATATTGGCCACTGAAAAGTATACCCCTGTGATATTGCAGTTTTGTTAAATATAATTTTAGGAGGGTTAAAGTAGAGAGCAGACAATAAGTTTAGTAGAAAAATGTATGAAACTTAAGAATTCTGGTGGCTTCATATGAATGCAAATATTATTTTTCTTTAAAAAGTTTATTTCCTAAGAAGAAAGAGCTTAATATGAGTATGAGCTTCAGAAAGCATCACATCTTATTCCTCCATTTTTGAAGCCATAGAAATTTGAACTATGGAAAAATATGCCCTGATTGACATAAGGATAAAGTAGGCTTGATAGATTCATTGTTTTCTATATGAATACTCAATGGCTTTAAAATTGAGAAGTATTCTAAACTTCACTCATTCATTTGGGATCTAATTTACATAAATTTCAGCACTATAAGTCTGTTTCATAAATAGTACTCTCAATAAAACATATATTTAATCTGATTCTTATTTGGTCCCACTTAGTGAAAATGCAGACACATGGGATGTAGACACAAACCAACAAACACATGGTTTTAAAAAGACTTTTTGTTGATTATGCAGGAAAAATGCATAAATTATTTTAGACTACTTAACATACAGCGGGCATCACTCTTAAAGCTTTTAAATCGTGCAATCCATTCATGATTGTGAAAATCAGTTTGGAGACACTGCAATGAGTTTTAACATTTCAAAATTTATGTGTGTGTCTGTGTGTGTAGGTATACATATATTTTTTAAAAGGATACTTCCAAATATTTACAAGTATTAGACTAATACTTGTAAAGGAATTAGATATGAATTTACAAGTATTAGAATAATTATTGGTATAAGAAACCAGGAAAGGGCCTGGGAGAGCAGGGAACCATGGACTGCTAACTCCTAAAGTAACATCATATCCATTTACTTCACTCTGCCTCAGAAATAGTACCTTGTGCTGTTACAGCCTTGCTATAAAAAGGTTGGGAAGCATTTCTTTTTAACGGCTATTTGCTACCCCCAAGCCCTCTTTCACACGGCCAACATCAGCCCCATATTAGCCTTAGATGTCAGGAGGTTTCTCCTCTTACTTTCTTCATCTGATTTGGACACTTCCACCTTGAGCCTTATTCCCTTTTTTCCTTTTGGGAAGGCTAAATCTGTTGCAAGTCCTTACATAAGGCCAATTTTTAAAAATTTATCTGCCCAACTTGACAATTAAACAAACAAAAACCAATGGGTACTCATAGGTAAATCCACAGAAAAGTTTACAAAGTCAATAGTGCTTCACAATTAAGTAGACACTATACATATCAATGAGTGCTTTGTTTCATTTTTCCCTGAATCAATCTAATACATTCTGCTTTAAGAATGGGGAAAAATGGAGACCTAAAGTAGGACTCACAACAATAAATACTTGTTGAGTGAATACATTTACTGCTGTTTGAATGATAACACTTCATCCATATCCTGGGACATATTTCCTAAAGCACACTCAAGCTTTTAATGAAGGCCAAAATGCTTCTGTGTACATTAATAAGTTGTGTATGTGAGATGAAAATACAATACACAGACTGAATGTGTGACTGGTCCAAGTTCAAACGGTGACTCATATTCTGTTTGATGTTTGGAGCTCAAAAGAGGAATTACATAAAGAAATTTCAACAAGACTGCATATCTTTTTTTAAACCAAAATTTTAATGAAATTTTATCCAGTTTTGTAAAATAAAACTTGCATTCCTGTGGCAGTAAATGTATACAATATAAGAAAAGTAAATCTTAAATGGTCTCAATTTTATTAAAAATATATGAATACCAGCCTGATTAAAATTTTACTGTGTGGAGAGCACACTGTGATTTTTTTGGATCCAGATGATAATGGATTACTTTGGAAACACTGGGTCGATGAATGTGGTACATGGTATTGGTTCTGATGGATCCCTCAGTCTCTCTTGCATTTGTCTTTTTAAAAATGATGGGATTGTGTCTCTAATATTCTAATACATATTTTGAGATTCTGTGGATTAATTATCTGTACTACCATATTACACAACAAATAAGTCTATGAACAGTAAGTGAAATGTTTTCACCCTCATTCTGATCAACGTATATGTTGTCAATGGAATGAAGTATTTGAGTTCATTGGATTTGATAACCAGGATTACAATGAGAATGAATTTGATGCCTAAAATATGTACTAACCTTAGGTGACTTTAATCTTGTCATTTGTCTAGAAAAACATTTTAATGTATTATCTTTACTTTTTAAAGTTGATATGCTTCTATAGAAAAGTTATTGTATTTAACTATGTAAAGAAAGAAAGAAAACATGATACAGTCATTCTTCCCTTTGAAAAAGACTAGCAGGTCAATAAATTCTGATTTCTGTCTATGTAAAAGACAAAAGATTAAAATTTGAAGGTGATTTGTTACATGGGATACCTGGTACAGTTTAGAATTTAAGGGATTATTTTATGTATCTTTAAAATGTTTCTAGCTGCTGACAGAAATAGAACACATGAGAGTGAATTAAAATTTATAAATCTCTTCAACCTTTCATAGAATCTGAGTTTATATATTTTCTGGTCTCATTTGCATGAGTGACCTTTTCTAGTGGAGTGAAAGCCACAAGGATGTATCTATAAATTAGATTCAGACAAGAATTTAAAGCACCTCCTGACAATGAACTTAGTGCAGCTTTGAAATTTCTTTGTGTGACATGATATAATCTACATACTTGTCAATGACTACATCTATGACATTCATTAAAAAATGACTCATTCAAAAACAAGAATAGAAGTATGACTTCTTACATTGTTCCTAATACGTTTTCATTCCATATTTTTTATTATCTATAGGCTACTAACCACACTTGAGGCTTCTCAAACATGTATTATGTTTATTCAAGTTCCTTCTCAATATTTCATCTAACACATATGTGCATACTTTTAAGCAAAATCTGTTCAAACAACTAAAATATTTATATATGAAAATTAAAGGCAATAGCAATAATTCGTTCCCAGGTTTTATTTCCTTTTGCTGTAATACCACTGTTTATTGAAACTCAGCTGAAAATTACAATTAATACAAAATCATGGCAGTTGGGGAAAAAACAAACAATCTTATAGATTATCAGTGTTGAAATGGAACTAAAATTGTGTTAGTTATGACTTTAGAAGACAATGTAGAAGCAACATCTTCTAAAAACCATTTTCCAGAAATATTCAGAATGATTAGGTAAAATAATACAACTTCATTGAATTGATACTCTTCTTAAGTTAGAAAGAGATTTCTCTGCAACTTGATTCCCAATATTTATGGACTTAAAACATATATACACATACTCAAAAGAGGCTTAAATCATTTCCAACTTCATACTTCAAGATATTTCTATGCATACTGAATTCTATATTTTGATTATATCACATTTGAGTTCTATATTTGAATTTCAACGTATTCAAAATATATAATATTCTCTCAAACATTAGCATACTGGAATAGTTTACATTTGAAGAAAAAGTACTGGGATAAGACTGAATAGCTGATGCCAGAGAATGCTATATACACACAGTGGATATCAGTGGATGAAAAAGCAGCTCTTAATTGAGTCTCTAGCTCATTTACTAAAGTCATAATAATGAGACCCTATCCACCCCTGGTTTCCTATGAACTCACCTGGAGGTCTAACCATGTACACAACTTAAAATAACCTGGAAACATGAATATTTCTATTACAAGCTTTGCTTTCCTATAGCAATGCAGCTGCCAATTGAATATTTGAGGACCCACAACACTGCTCTTTTATGCTACAACGTGCTGGTTTAGACTTTTGGGGAGAAAAATAGATTAATTATCTCAATTGTTGCACTAAAATTTCCCTTCCGATTAAAAAGTCAGATCATTTGATGCCAGAATGATCTGACTTTACTGCTCTACTGAAGAATTTGGCTCAAACATAAAGATTGTATCTTGTTTATTTTTGTCTCCCTTAAATTGTGTGAAATATAAAATATCTAAAAGTTGTGAATTGAATGAGACTGAATTAATAAAATGAAACCTAAATGTAGAATTTAATTTCTTTTTAATTAAAATACTGACACAAATAATTCAGACATAATACACCTTTAACTTCTTAGGTTTTAATTGTTAGAAAATGACAATTTCTGCCTCTCCTTTTTAAGCGTCTGGAATTAGATGAGGCAAATATATTTATAGCTCTTTAGCTCTTTAAGACAATCTAAGAGATAATAAAATTTAATCTATATTCACTTTGAGATAGTCAGATCTCTTTTAGTATACCTTCTTAACGTCTTTTGAATATTGTCATTTCTGTCTACCACACTGCTATCCACAGCCCTTGCCTAGATCACCTAAATTTCATGATAATTGTTTTCCACACACTGTAGCCATTATGATCCTTCTTGATTTTATGTAATTAGTCTAATGGTACGAAACACATGATTATTTTATGAAAAAGATATTAAATACAGAAAATTAAAAATTATTAAGTTAAATTTAAATCAACATAAATCAATTATGTCCCCACCACTTTCTAAAATATAAAATCCAATTTTCTGTTCTGGTCAGTTACTTGTTTTTTTAATTGAGAAGTATGTTATAAGAACTTTTCTTTATTACTACATAAGAATTCAAATAATCATTTAAAAGGATAACTAGTACTTAACTCCCTGAATGTACCACAGATTACTGGAACAATGTAAAATTAAAGAAAACTTTGGTTTTTACCAAATTGCTATGATTATAAAGAATATGAGGAATCCTCTTTACTTACATTTCAATGTTTTGTGTTTTTTTTTTCAATTTCTTTTGTTAAATTCCTAAAATTGGGTTGAGAAATAAGAACCTTTTTTTTAAATACATATTACAAGATTCTGTCCATGAAAGCCATACTGTGTTACATCCTGATATGGGCCTGCTTGTTCCACGCCAGTGGTTCCCAATCTGGTAGCACATTAACATCATGTAGAAAACTGCAAGAAAATATTGATTGTTCAACTCATAACCAGAAAATTGTCAAGAAGTGTAATTAAGCAAGGAACACGGTAATGCTGGCCCCATAAAATTAACTGGGGAGTATTTTTTCCTTTTCTGTTCTCTGGAAGAGTTTGTTTAGACTTGGTAGTGTTTCTTCCTTTAGTGATGGCTAAAATTCCATGGTGAAGAAATTTGGCCCTGGAATTTTCTTTGTTGGAAGGTTTAAACTGGCATCTTCAATTTCTTTAATACATACGGATCTAGTCAAGTTTCTATTTATTCTTGCTTGAGCTTTCATAATTTGCAAGTATGGAAATAATCAGATTTCTATTTACTCTTGATTGAGCTTTGATAATTTGTGACTTTTAAGAAATTTCTCAATTTCACTGAAACGATTAAGTATATGACATCAAGTTGTTTATAAATTTTCCTATTATCTTTTTAATGTCTATAGTTCTATAGTAATACTATCTCTTAATTTCTGATCTTTGCAATTTGCATTTTTTTGTGATAAGCCTGCCTAACATTGTGTTTTTTCTGTAGTTATTACTACTTTTTTTGTTGATATTATTCCATTTAGGCTAAATTTTCTTACTTGATTAAACTCTTTTGTTTCTGTTATTACTCTATTTTCATTTATTATTTTGAATAGTTGTTCTTGTCCTTTTTAAATGCCTAGCTGGTCTTTTTTGTTGATTTTTTTATTCCTAAAAATCAACTTATTAATCTATTTATTATTTCTGAAAGTTTTTTTTTTCTAATTCAGATATATGCTTTTCCTTTACTAATCAAATTATTCTATGATTCATCTGTCTTTTTTTAACTGAGTCAGATGATGTTTAATTTGTCTTTTGTGCTTTTTCATTCATATGATGACTTAACTAAAATATATATTTTCTTCTGAACCTAGCTCTGCTCTACCCAAAGTTTAAATGTAATTTTTTAACTGCTACTTTTATAAAATTCAGCAACTTTAATTTTTATTTTCATGATTTAAGTTTTTTAACATACAAGAGAAAGTTACCTCTTTGATTTCAGAATGTTTAAATTTTTAGATGCTTGAAGCTGACATGATATATGATTTACAATTTTAATTTACATAAAATTATATATATTTGTGGAGTACAGTGTGATATTTCAATACACGTATGCCATGTGTAATAATCAGTGAAATTAGCCCATCCATCACCTCAAGCATTTATTATTTCTTTGTGTTGGGGAACACTCAAAGTCCTGTCTTCTAGCTATTTGAAAATATACAATAAATTATCATTAATTATAGTCATACTCTGGTGCTATAGGACATTAGAGATTAGTCCTCCTCTGTAGTTATGATTTTTGTGTTTGTGAACCAGAATCTCCCTATCTTCTCCTCTTCCACATTCTTCCCTGCCTCAAATAATTATTTTTTTACTTTCTACTTCTATGAGATCCACTGTTTTAGCATCTACATGTGAATGAGAACATTTGGTATTTGTATTTCCATACCTGGATCATTTCACTTAACATAATAGTCTTCAGATTCATCTGTATTTCCACAAACAACTGGATTTTATTCTTTTTTATGGCTGAATAATATTCCATTGTGTATATATGCCACATTTCCTTCATTTATTCATTGATGGATACTTAGACTCCGCATTTTGGCTCTTATGAGTAGTGCTGCAATAAACATGAGAGTGCAGATATTTCTTTGAGATACTGATTTCCATTCCTTTCAATATATACCCAGTAGTGAAGTTGCTGAATCATATAGTAGTTCTATTTTTGTTTTTTGAGGAACTTCCATATTGTTTTCCATAATGGCTGAACTAATGTAAATTCCTAACAACAGTCCATAAGAATTTCCTCTTCTTCACATCCTCCCGACATTTTTTATTTATTATGTCTTTTTGATAAAAGCCATTCTAACTGGAATGAGAGAATATCTTGCTGTCTTTTTTTTTTGGATTTCCGTGATGATTAGTGATGTTGAGCATATTTTTATGCATGTGTTGGCCATTTGTATGTCTTCTTTTGAGAAGTCTGTTCAGAAAATTTTCCCATTTATTAATTGGAGGTTTTCTGTTTGTTTTCCTGTTGAGTTGTTTGAGTTCCTTGTATATTCTGAATATTAAACCCTTGTAGAATGAATAGCTTGCAATTATTTTATCTCATTCTGCAGGTTGTTTATTCATTCTGTTGTTGGTTTCATTTGATGTTCAGAAGCTTCTTAATTTGATACAATTTCATCTGTCTACTTTTATTTCGATTGCCTGTGTTTTTAAAGTCTTAATCATAAAATCTTTACCCAGACTAATGTCTTAAAGCATTTCCTTTATGTTTTCTACTAGAAGTTTTAAAGTTTGGGGTCTTACAGTTAAGCTTTTATCCTGATTATGCATACAGATATCTCATTTTACCAGCATCATTTATTGAAAACACTTTCCTTTTCCTGATGTATGTTCTTGGCACATTTGTTGAAAATCAGTTGGCTGCAAATACGTAGATTTGTTTCTAGGTTCTCCATTCAGTTTCATTGGTCTATGTGTCTATTTTTATACCAGTTACCATGTTACTTTGGTTAAATCTTTTTGGTTAAATCTTGGTAGTATATTTTGAAATCAGGTAGTGTCAGGCATACAGCTTTGTTCTTTTGCTTCAGATTGCTTTTGCTATTTGGGGTCTTTTGTAGTTCCGTACAAATTTTAGACTTCTTTTTTCCATTTTTGTGAAGAATGTCATTGGTATTTTGATAAGGATTGCATTGAATCTTTAGATTGTTTGGGGTAGTATGGACTATATTAATTCTAATTCACGAACGCAATATATAGGTATATTCCTTCTATACCTAATTTATTGAGAGTTTTTGTCATGATGAATGTTGGATTTTATCAAATGCTGTTCTGGATTTTATCAAATGCTCTTCTGCATTTTATCTATTGAGATGATCATATGGTACTTGCCCTTCATTCTGCTGATATCATGTATCACTTTTAATTTGTATATGCTGACCAGTACTCGCATCTCTTGGATACATCCCACTTGATCATGATATATAATCTTTTTCATATGCTGTTGGATATGGTTTGCACTAAAATACGGGCTCTTCACCTCATTTAACGTTGTTGGTATGAATTCTACCTTATGTAATATTAAAATCATAGATCTTTGATATCTTTTGTTTGCATTTGCCTAGTAAAATTTTTCACTTGCCCATTTCATTTTAGTCATTTGAAATCTTTATTTTACCTATGTCTCATAAATATAGCATCTGACTGGGTTTTAGTTTATTATACTGCCTTAAAATTTTCATTTTGGCTGGGCGTGGTGGCTCACGCTTGTAATCCCAGCACTTTGGGAGGCCGAGGGGGGGCGGATCATGAGGTCAGGAGATCGAGACCACGGTGAAACCCCGTCTCTACTAAAAAATACAAAAAATTAGCTGGGCGTGGTGGCGGGCGCCTGTAGTCCCAGCTGCTCGGAGAGGCTGAGGCAGGAGAATGGCGTGAACCCGGGAGGCGGAGCTTGCAGTGAGCCGAGATTACGCCACTGCACTCCAGCCTGGTCGGCAGAGCGAGACTCCGTCTCAAAAACAAAAATTTATTTTATAAAGGAAATAAGCTTATTTATATGTAGTGATGTGACAGACATACTTGCTCTTTGTTCTCAAATATTTTGTTATAATTTTTGTGTGTATATATCAGTAATTTTAAAAAGATTTTCATTAGGAGATAATTTTCCCTTGTCTTAAAAATATTATTGCTCAGATTTTGGCTTCCTGTAATGACAGATAAGCTATTGGGAAGCAGGGATAACCCTTCTTACAGATAACAATTATAGAAGCCATATAAACTATTAAAATACATTTGAAGGTAATTTTAAAAAGATCACGACAGAAACTGTCTATCTTTGAAAGGTGAGATTTCTAATTTATTTCTTTTGCCCAAGGACTGTTCAAAATTCTCATGCAGCCCAGTACAGAAGTTACAGTATTAGTGTCTTAGGTGACAGAGGAGAGTTTTGGGGGCTTGAAGAATAGTCAGAAATGTAGAGGGAATATGCCAAATTGAAAGGGACTTTAGAGGCAGTGAATTAAGTTGAAATAAATAAAGATTTCAGCTGTTGTCACAGCCAAGGAGGCAGTTTAGAATCTGTGTCTAGTCAAATTACTGTGCTAAAACAAACCTCTTCACAGGAATATAACATAATCCTGAGCTTGCACAAGATAAGATTGATGAAGTTTGGTAAACTGTCAAATATCATTAAATATGGAAAGAAACAGAAAAATAAAACCCATATTCAAGAAAAATGGCAAGAAATAGAACTGAGATGTACTAAATGTTGTAATTATTGGACACAGACTTTCAAGTAGCTATCATAAATATGTTTTATGATTTAAAAAGTTCACTCATAATGATTAAACAGAGAAACTCAGCAGATTATAAAATGTACCGAATAAAAATTTTAGAGATGAAAATAATAATTGAAATGAAAGGCTTGTGTTATGGGCTTCGCCAAAGATTAGAGATGATTTAAAATATAATAAGTAGCCTATAAAAAAGGAAAACAATACATATACACACATATATATTTGTATATAGAAAACAATTTAAAGAACAAATAGAAACGTTAAGGAAAAAATAATGAGGCTTCAGAAACCTGTAAAATAATATTAAGCCATCGATTATATGTTCAATTAGAGCTGTAGAGGGGTCAAAAGGGTAGAACAGGCAAGAAAAAAAAAAAACCTGACAGTTTTTTACTTTCGAGGACTCTAGACCATACCTAGAATAAATTGAAGTTTGTGGATTTTTCTCTTGCTCCATACTTAGAAGTAATTTGAAGATTGGATATTTCCTTGGAGTTTGTGCTTCTCCCCTATTCTCCTTGTTTCTTTATATTACTTTCAGAAGCAGAGAAAGGAGGTCCAGAACTAAGCAGCCGTCATGTTTATACTAGAACTAGAGGATGAACTGAGAATAGGGGCAATCTCACTCAAACTATATGACTGAGAAAACAGAGTAGGAGTAAGGGGAAAGGGAGTAATGAGTATAGAGAGGATAACTATCAAGTATCCACTAAAATGTTACTAACTTTTTAGTAATGAATTCTGATATGCCATGAGCTCTTGCCACCTACAGATTGAGAAATTTACATACTATGTACCCACAAAATTTAAAAAAATAAAATTTTTGAACTATTTTTTCCTAAGATTGCATTAAAGCGTTTTTCCACTTATTCTGTTCTATTTCCAGGAAGTACCAATTATCTATATTTATAAACTGAATAAATGGATGCCCTACACAATTCTTACTAATACTCATGGAGCAAGTGACTGTACATTGACATATCTGCTGATGCTGCCACAGAAAACCAGACTCCCTCATGATGGTCTCTTGTACCAGACACAAAAGAAATGGCAAAAGCAAGCCACGATACTGCATTAACTATGCAAATGTCATGGGAGTGTGACTGATTGGCAGAACCAAAATTACATTCAGAGCTACAGCTGCAAGACTTCCTTGAAAATATAGAATTCAAGCCGCTGCAATAAAGAAAAACACAATAGAAATATGTTTAAATGACTGTTGTTCTCCAACCAATTATGTCCACCTCCAATTAAAATAAAGGACTTTGCTTCTTTTTGTTTCCCTTTGTTACTATGGTCAGAGTAACAGAGTCATCATTTACAAAATCATCCCCGTCTGGTTTTAAAAAATTTCAAATCTGATTATGTCGTATCTTGCTTAAAACACGAGGACATATTTGCAAAAAATTATTTATTATAATTTTATCTATTATTTTTATCTTTCACTTTGAAAAAGATGTGTCCTATTGCTGAGCCTACATACAAATCACTTGACATTGAAAGAAGGTTGAATTTCATTACCCTATTCCAAATGATTTTAGTACGTAACTGTATGCCAATAGCAGGCAACCACAATTTCATTCATGATCCATGGTAAAGAAGTCAATCCAGGTTACATGTGTTAGTCTGAGTGTAAGATGAAAATATCCTGGTGGAAGTGAGGATTATTTGTACTATAAAAGAAAGAAGACTTAAAAGAAGAAGCCAGACCCTGAGAATATTGAACTGTCAAGTAATGTAAAAACTGCTCTATTCTTGAACCAAAAGATAGGATAGCCAGGCCATTAACTGTTGATAAACCAAATGTTCAAATCCAGTTTGAGTATGTATACAATATGTAAATAGATATTTGTTTAAAAAGTGATCTTTTTCAAAAGGAGATATGAAACGGAGGCACATTTCTTATAAATCAAAATATAACACACACTTAGTGATAATGTCTCTCCGTCTTAATCCTAGATTCCCACTTTCTTGTGTCCTACATAGCATACAGTTAAATGTAAAGACAGAAATATTGATGGAGTAAACTTAGGGGCCAAGATTTTACTTTAAAATAAGTGGAAACTTTTTTTAAGTGTGATCTTTGATTAAAACTGTAATTTCTTCAAGTTGATATTCCTTCAAAATAACTTATGACAAGAATACTGAAGTCATTATCATATTCTGATTAAACATCTGGTTTGGAATGTCATTATAGATAAAATCAAAAAGAGTAGTTTTTAAGGGAAATTTTAATGTGTTCTGATATGCCCTTAGGAACAATGAAAATGTGTGGCATATAAACACTTTTCTTGTTGTTGGAGAGCTATGAAAATTTTAATCAAGCCTTGATTTTCAGTGAAGGTCACTCATTCATTGATTCTGTGTCTATTTACTGAATGCTGACCATGTGTCAGGCATTATTTTAGAAGCATTCATTGGTGAAATAAACAGCAAAAATATTTCCACTGACACTTTTATTCTAGTGGATGGAGACAGAAAATAAACAAAACAAAGGGGCATAATAAAATAACATATCAGATGTTGATAATTTCTGATAAATTCTATGGAGAAAAATGAAGTAATAAATAAGGAGATAAAAAGCCTCCTTATTATATGTCCATTATCAATGGACACTGACCAAAGATCAAAAGTTGGACAAATTTATTATTATTTCAAGGCAAGATGAGAAGCAAGTGCTAAATCCCGAGGCCAAAACTTGTCCAGAGTGTTCAAGAAATAGCAAGAAGTTCAGTGTGCTGGGAGGAAATACTGGGGAGATATGGTCAGAGAAAATAAGGAAGGCAAAATCAAGTAAACTCTGAATACCCTCATAAGAATCTGTCTGTTCTCCTACACCGTGGGCCATGGGAGGGTTTGAAGAATAAGGGTAACATGATCTGACTTAAATCGTAAGGAACAAGCGTGGGAGCAGAGGGACAAATTTAAAGGTCCCTTTAATAAATTTTAATTATTTATTAAATAATTTATTAATAATTTTAATAAATTTTGGTGAGAAATGCTTGTGGCCTGAGTTGGAGTACCAGTTAATGGAAGTGATAGGAAATGCTGAAGGTCATCTTTTTTAAAACACAAGAAAGTGAGAGATTTAATGCACATGGTTTTACCTAGAAACATAGATGTTTCAGGCATTGTAAAACGAAAGATGATTGAATATACATAAGTAGTGATCGTGGAAACTTGTAGATGTTCTATTCTAATGGATTTTTCTTAGTAAAACAGTAGCAGCGTTACCAAGCATGAATAAGGAACATTAGCAGATGTGGGAAATGTACTCTGATTGCCATGCAAATCTATAGTTTGTGTATTCGATGTTAGCAGTCAATAATTTCAAATGCAAAGAGCATGGATGTGTGTTATTCTCTGTGTCGCCATATTTAGCTATATGTCTATAGTATCAGAGCAGGCAGAGAGCTGAATTTAACCAGGAAAGGGATTTTGCCAAGTGAGTACAAAATATAAAAGAGTAGCAAGAGAGTTGAGAGTGTATGCAAGGGAATAATTTTATTGATAAAATATAGCCGCGAAGCTGGAGCAGAAGAAAATAATAATGTGAATGTGTTGAGATATGGTAAATTGTAGTTAGATTAATGGATTCTAGATACTAGTAAGTATGAAGAATTGATGGAGTTGCAATACTAAAGGGAAGGAGCTGAAGATAGATGTAAGCATTAAAGAGAAGTATGCATGAAATTGAGATTATGAAGAGGTTATTTTTGTTTATAATAACAAGATCCAGGGCATGAGCATAGACGTGAAAGGATAAAGTAGGGTGGGGAACAAGATCATTGGAAGAGGAAGTGAGCAGAGCGGAGAGAACTGGGAGTTACGGGTAATAGGAGGGTAATATACACTGTAGATAACAAAATTACTAAGACGTAGTGTTGGAAGAACTAATAAGAAAAAAACTTAAATCTTCAAAGAATGGAAGGAGTCACCTGTATGCAGAATGACTACAAGTATTCATTGCCTATAATTCAGAAATAAATGATTTTAGGGAGAGAAGAAGGAAAATAGTCTGCAAGAATAATGCAACAAAGAAAGACACCAAAAATGATACTGGGAGTGAGTGTGAGGGATAAAAGAATTACAGTGAACAACCTATCAGGCAAGCAAGTCATTGGTTTTTGTTGTTGTTGTTGTTTTTGCTTTTGTGAAGATGGACATTTCTATAAGGATTTGCCACCTCTACACTAATGATCTTGTTGAGGATAATCCTGCACAATTTTTCCTTTACTTGCATGATTAAATAAATGAGCTGGGCAAGATCGCATGTGGGTGGAGTTTTAATGATCAGAGTAGTTTTAATGCATCTCCTACAAATCAATTCTACAAAGAAGTTCTGAACCACCTGGTTATTATCTGAAATTAAATATGTGGAGAATTATATTAATCGTTCTTTCTTAGGAATGGCTTTCTTCACATATTGTGCCAAGATTATAACATAACTTAATTAAGGAGTTTAGCTGTTGTCAGCGAGTTTGCGTGTTAGAAACAAGCTATTTTAAGTCACAAATTTTCTCATTTAGGCTTTAAATGGTCCTAGAGATAAGAAAGCTGGCATTGCTGCCATATTTCTCCCAAGATGTTTTTGGAGATGGCATTGTTACTCTCTTGGGGGAAATTTAAATTGCATCTCTGATAATTGCCAGGAAAGAGGATATTATATATGAGCTATCAATCTTCACAGAAGGTTTAGATAAGATAAAGGATATCTGAGGTCACGAAAGGGTCTCTTTTCAAGTGATACATAGGTTTTATACTCTTTTAAAATCTCACAGTTGTAGTAATGTCATCGGTGTCATGCTCAGAATAAGTGATTTGAATCATTATTTTCTTACAGTTATTTTTTATGTAATGGAGCTAGAAAACTACAATAATCCTCCCTTATTCTCAGGTGATACATTCCAAGACCCCCAGTGGATATCTAAAATCGTGGATAGTAAAAACTCTATTTATACACCATGTTTTTTCCTACACATACATGCCTATCATCAAGTTAATTTATCAGTAAGACACACAGGAAGAGATTAGCAATGATAAGTAATAATAAAATAGAATAATTTTTATAGCAGCATACTACAATAAAAGTTATATAAATGTGGTCTCTCTCTCCCTCTCAAAATATCTTATTGTACTGTACTCGCCCATCTTGTGATGATATCAGAAGATAAAATGCCCAAGTAATGAGATGAAATGAGGTGAATAATGTAGGCATTGTGATATAAGTAGAAAATTCCAGAAATAAACAACTCATAAGTGTTAAATTCCACACCATTCTGAGTAGCATGACGCAATCTCATGCTGTCCTGTTCTGTGCCCCCCCGCATTGCTATTCTGCTGTCACAGTATCGCAGTGCTTGTGTTCAAATAACTCTTATTTACTTAGTAATGGCCCAAGGTGCAATATGGTATTGTTTTTTCTGATCACAGTTGACTGGGGGTAACTGAAATTGCAGAAAATGAAACTTTTGATGAGGGAGGACAACTGTACTCTAGTTTTGAAAATCAACATTTAGCAAAAATAAGATTTCATCTCATTAAAAAAGGAGATGATGACACTCCTCAATTACATTATTTATGAATTCCTTCAATTCAATTTTCACAAGGGAGGGTTTTAGTATTTTTCTAACTTTAGTGACAATAGTATGTTTTTATTTTTAAAATATTTATATTTCATTATCAAGAAGCAATCTAAATTTTAAGGTGTCAAGTTCAAATTTTTAAAGCTACTTTAAAATTTTCTTTAAAACCCTATATATTCATTTTGATAAGTAACTTATTTTCAAGTATTACCTCTCGTATGCTAAAAAATTTCAACCTTGAGGATGAACACTAAAAATATAACCAACTCCTCACCAAAATTAGCAATTTAGTGTCATGTAGGTCCATTTTACCCCATTATTTATTTAGAGGAAAAAAACAAGAGGAGTAAAATGCATAGGCTCCCTAGCAGTTCAAACTCTAGGATATTCAATTACTTGGTGGCAGCTGATCATTAGATTAGATACATCCCAGCATATCACAGAGGGTGAAAAGCTTCCTCCAGAGACAAAGGTGCTTTAAAGCAATTTCACATCTAATTATGTTTCCTGTAAGATTTTGTTTGTGTCTGATTTAAAATAGGATGTAATCTGCTAGAGAGAGAAAAAAAATCAAAAGATTAACATCACTTATTATCTTGTATGGAATAGGCCTGGGCTCAGACTGATGTGAAGAAAACTATTTATAGAAAATTTTTGCTGTCTGTTATTTAAAAGAGAGGTTGCTGCTGGATAGATTATATGAACAATTGTATTAATTTAGCATAATGTACCAGCATACCACCATAACCCCAGCAGCTAATGTCTGTAATAAAAATGTTTGCTTTATATACTGTTATACACCTAAAGAACATTCTAGTGTTTGTTCAGTCTTGGACCATGACCTTCATAAATTCTTTATAATAAGTGGATGTAAGGGCCTGTAACATATGTGGGCCAAGTTCAATTGAATTATGATTCAAAAAGATGTTTTCATTATTTATTTCATACTCAGCATTAGAAAGTATTATAGTAAACTTGAAAATGCATTTTTTCACACAAATGAATCTAATTCAGGTTGTGTCCTTGTTCAGAGAGTTAGTTCTAGGCATTTGTAAATTTGAAAAAAGTATATTCTATTTTTGTGCTTATTAATTATTAGTTTATTTTGCAAAGGGTTTGAAAAAAAGCATTGTTGCCTGTACTTATTGTTTATGCTTGTACTTTTAAATAGAAAAAGGGCTTATTACCCAGAAAAACCGTTCAAAAATTAGAAAAGTAGACAAGTGAACTTTTGGTACCCAATAATACACAACACTTAAATTTAAGACTTACTTCCCTTTGTCCCTTTAACATATAGTCATTAAAAAATATTTTCTCTTTCCCTTGATAATCTGTCTTTAACTGGCCTCATAGTTTTAAAACTCACTCTTAGATAATTAAAAGTTCTCTAGCCATTTTTGTTAATTTTTAATTTTTGTGGGTACATAGTAGGTGTATATGTTTACGGGGTATATGAGATATTTTTTATACAGGCATATAATGTGTAATAACCATATCAGGGTAAATGTGGCATCCATAACCTCAACGATTTATCCTTGTATTGTGTTAAAAACAATCCAATTCTATCCTTTTAGTTATCTTAAAATGTACAGTTAAATTACTATTGACCATAGTCACCCTGTTGTGCTATCAAATAATGTATCTTATTCATTCTTTCCAACTATTCTGGACCCATTAAGCATCCCCATTCACCCCATACACTCCTACCCCACCACGCCACTACCCTTCCTAGGCTCTGGTAACCATCATTTTATTCTTTGCCTCCATGAATTCAATTGTTTTAATTTTTGACTCTCACAAATATGTAAGAACATGTGAAACTTATCTCTTTCTATGCCTGGCTTATTTCACTTAACATAATGACCTCCAGTTCCATCCATGTTATTGCAAATGGCAGGATCTCGTTCTTTTTTTATAGC